>NC_086108.1:8078563-8696063 GCF_963921235.1 Mobula hypostoma | reverse complement strand
GGTGGCGCAATAATGTCAGTGCCGGACTCCGGCGTGAAGGTTCCAGAGATCGAATCCAAGTCGGGTTGAGCGTCGAGCTAGCAACTCGGCCTCGTAAAAACAAGAATAGCTTGCCACGGAAACGCCGTCATGATGGTGCCCCGATAACTCCACTGCGAGTTAAGGGCTATTCTTCTTCTTCTTCTTCACCTCAGACGGTTGAAGAAGTTTGGTGTGGGCCCGCAAATCCTAAGAACTTTCTGTAGGGGCACAATTGAGAGCATCTTAACTGGCTGTATCACTGCCTAGTATGGGAACTGTACTTCCCTCATTCGTAGGACTCTGCAGAGAGTAGATGTGAACTTGCCACGATTCGGAATATTTACAAAGACAGGTGTGTAAAAAGGGCCTGAAGGATCCTTGGGGACCTGAGTCACCCCAACCACAAACTGCTCCAGCTGCTTCCACCCGAGAACTGGTACCGCAGCATAAAAGCCAGGACTAACAGGCTCTGGGACAGCTTCTTCCATCAGGCCATCAGACTAATCAACTCATGCTGACAAAACTACATTTCTGTGTTATATTGACTATCGTTTTGTACATACAATTTATTATAAGTTACTAGAAATTGCACATTGCACATTTAGATGGATTTTAACTCCTCATGTATATGAAGGATGTAAGTAATAAAGTCAATTCAATTCAATTTAAGATGACAAGAGGCATAGATAGAGTAGAGTGGACAGCCAAAGACTTTCCCAGAGAGGAAATGGCTAATACAAGAGAGCACAATTTTAAGGTGATCGGAAGAAAAGTACGGGGGGATGTCAGAGGTAAGTTCTTTACAGGTGCGTGGGACGCCCTGCCAGTGGTGGTGGAAGAGGCAGATACAATAGGGACACCTGAGAAACTCTTAGATAGGCATGTGGATGATGGAAAATGGGGGACCACCTGTAGGGGAAGGGTTAGATCTTAGTGTAGGTTAAAAGATCAGCACAACATTGTAGGCCAAAGGACCTGTATTGTTCTCCGTTCCAAACCAGAAAGAGTGCAGACTTTGGATTAATTGATTAAAAGATTTTAAACTATCACCATTATAAAGGTCTCCCAATTTAATTATGCCTTTCCCTTGCCATGCACTCCAGAAGAAAGGGGGCTTATCAATACACAACTTTGGATTCATCCAGATACTCGAGGCTTCATTCAAATATGGATTAAATTTAAATAATCTGGCTAGTTTATTCCAGAACAAATGCATATGCGATATAACTGGGTGAGACCCTGCCTCAGGAGGTAACTTGATAGACAAAGATTTTACTGGAGGGATGGGAGGAAGAGCAGAACACTCAATATGATACCAAGGGGGCGCTCTCTCTGGAGGGAGAGACCAACGTGCTAAATGTTTAAGAGTAAAGGCACAATAATAGTTTATTAACTTTGGCAAACCTCAACCGCCGCCCCCCCCCCCCAACTGGCAATTGTATTTTGTTAAAGTTTAAGCTTGGGCATTACCATTCCAAATAAAAGCCTTAGTTATTTTATCAAATATTTAATTTGATTTATTTATATATTTTAAAAAATATATAATCAAATATTTCTGAGTCACAATTTTGGAGATATCTTCAACTGCTTCATTTGCTACATACAACTTCTGGTTCTACACAGCAACCCCCACAAGTTGTTACGATATTGTCTACTGTACTGGCTGCATACCCACACAGACTTCCAATCTGCGCCTTGTAAGGTATGAAAATGCCTGACGCATGTCTCCCAAGGTCTGAGTCGACGTTCCCTCCCCCTCACTGGCTGCATATGGTAAAAATCACAAAGCTTCAACTTATTATTCAGCTTTAACACAAATCTCCGGGGACAAAATTCTGTCGGGTCTTAAAAGAGCATGGGAAAAAGACCTGAGTGTGACTTTTGAGACAAAAGAGTGGGACAAAATTTGCAAACATGTCAAAACAATGTCAAGAGACCTGAGGGTGTGCCTTATTCAGTTTAAGATCCTACACCGTTTCTATTGGACTCCAGCAAAGTTAGATAGATTAGGGTTGAAAAACGCCCCTGAATGCTGGCTCTGTGAGGTGGATGAAGGGGACTTAGTACATGCACTCTGGTCCTGTCCCAGAATTCAAGAATTTTGGATTATGATACGTAAGTATATCGGTGAAGTTTCGGGTATTCTACTCCCTTTCTGCCCCAGACTTTTTGTCTTGGGAGACACACTTGGGTTACTTGGGGGATAAACACTCTTAAAATTGGACCCAGGCAAGTGTAATGGTAGGAAAACAAATTATACTCAGAAGTTGGAGGAACTTGGGGGGACCATCATTTCAGGAGTGGGCCACAGAAATAGCCAAAGTGGCAGCTTTTGAATGCATGTCTTACAAACAGTTTGATGGATTGGACACCTATACGCAAAAAGGGGGCAAACATCCCTGGACGTGTGCTCAAGGAATGTGCTGATGTATTAGCAGATGTCCTGACAGACATTTTCAACATCTCCCTTCGTCAAGCCATTGTCCCCAGATGCTTCAGAACCACCACAATCATCCCTGTAGCAAAGAAATCAGTTGTAGCCTGTCTGAATGATTACCGTCCCGTTGCCCTGACCCCCATAGTGATGAAATGTTTTGAACGGCTTGTCAAGCCTCATATCACAGCCAGCCTCCCCTCATCGCTGAATCCTCTACAGTTTGCTTATCGTCCAAATCGCTCTACAGAGGTCACAATATCCTCCACACTGCACACAGTTCTCTCTCACTTGGACAACAAGGACACATGCCAGAATCCTGTACATTGATTTCAGTTCAGCGTTCAATACCATCATCCCGCAGAGACTAGTGGAGAAACTGTCGCTGCTTGGCCTTAGCACTGCCATGTGTCGCTGGATTCTGGATTTCTTGACAGAGAGACCACAGTCAGTCTGTGTTGGCAGGAACATCTCTGATTCCATCACACTGTGCACTGGATCCCCACAAGGCTGTGTGCTTAGCCCATTGCTGTTTACACTGCTAACACATGACTGTGCAGCCAGATTCAAGGAGAACCTGATCATTAAATTTGCTGATGATACCACAGTGGTGGGGCTCATCAGCAAAAATGATGAAACTATGAGGAGGTCAAACACCTAGAGAGTTGGTGCAGTGATAACAACTTGATGCTTAATGTCACCAAAACCAAGGAGATGATCGTCGATTTCAGACGGTCTCAGCCTGAGCACACACCCCTCAGCATCAGTGGCTCCACAGTGGAGAGAGTGGAAAGCATCAAGTTCCTTGGGGTGCAGATCTCGGACAATCTCACCTGGTCCAGGAACACCACTGGGATTGTGAAACGGGCCCAGCAGAGATTGCACTTTCTGAGGAAGCTTAAACAAGCATCACTCCCCACTAACACCTTAACTACATTCTACAGAGGCGTGGTTGAGAGTGTGCTGACCTTTTGCATCACAACCTGGTACTCCAGCTGCAGTGCTGTCGACAAAAAAGCCTTGCAGAGGGTGGTTAGGGGAGCAGAGAAGGTTATTGGGGTCTCCCTACCTTCTGTTCAAGACCCCTTTCAGAGTCAATGCCTCCAGAAGACACGGTACATCATTAAAGACCCCTCACACCCTCTCCATGAACTGTTTGTTCTTCTGCCATCAGGCAAACGTTACAGGAGCATCAAAACTAAAACCACAAGGCTACTAAACAGCTTCCTCCCACAGGCAGTCAGACTGCTAAATAGCTGCTCCACCTGACTCTGCTTTGGACACTTTTAACTTGCACTGGACACTTATAACTTGATTTTAACTGACATGTGGCTGTTGTGTTTTACTATTTATTGTTATGTTTATTATTTAGTGTTGCGTTTGTTATGTTATGATTGCACTGCTCCTGGGAAACGCTGTCTCATTCTGCCCTGCAGAGCTGATGTACGGATAGAGTGATAATGAAGTTTTTTGAATCTTGAATCTTTTTGAAATATTTAGGTTTCCTGGGGGGAAATAGTGGTGAAGCATACACATGGTTATTATATTGATATTTATTTCTGCCATCAAACAACAGGAATTCTACAAATGCTGGAAATTCAAGCAACACACATAAAAGTTGCTGGTGAACGCAGCAGGCCAGGCAGCATCTCTAGGAAGAAGTGCAGTCGACGTTTTAGGCCGAGACCCTTCGAAGAAAACATTTACCAGGATGTTACCTGGACTTGGGGTCTGAGTTACAAGGAGAGGTTCCAAGGAGAGACTCAGACTTCATTCCCTGGAACTAGGAGACTATGGGTGACCTGACAGATGTGTACAAGATCATGAGGGTTACAGAGAGGGCAAAAGCTCTCTGTCTTTTTCACAGGGAGGAGGCTACTTAAAAATAAAAAGACATTGGTTTAAGATCAGAGGAGAAAGATTTAAAAGAGAGATCAGGCAAAGGTTCTTCACACAAAGGAATGAGCTGCCAGAAATAATGGTCGAGGAGCAGTTACCACCCTTACCCGTCAGGCTCCTGACCCAAAGGGGATAACTTCACTCACCCCATCCCTGAATCGTTCTTAGCCAATGGATTCACCTAGGAACTCTTCATCTCATCTTCTCAATATTTATTGCTTATACTTTATACTTTATTGTTGCAAAACAATTGATACGAGAACGTATAATCACCATAGCGATATTTGATTCTGCGCTTCCCGTTCCCTGGATTACAAATCAATAGTAAATATTAAAAATTTAAATTATAAATCATAAATAGAAAATAGAAAAATGGAAAGTAAGGTAGTGCAAAAAAAACCGAGAGGCAGGTCCGGATATTTGGAGGGTATGGCCCAGATCCGGGTCAGGATCCGTTCAGCAGTCTTATCACAGTTGGAAAGAAGCTGTTCCCAAATCTGGCTGTACGAGTCTTCAAGCTCCTGAGCTTTCTCCCGGAGAAAAGAGGGACGAAAAGTGTGTTGGCTGGGTGGGTCGTGTCCTTGATTATCCTGGCAGCACTGCTCCGACAGCGTGCGGTGTAAAGTGAGTCCAAGGACGGAAGATTGGTTTGTGTGATGTGCTGCGCTGTGTTCACGATCTTCTGCAGCTTCTTTCGGTCTTGGACAGGACAACTTCCATACTAGGTTGTGATGCACCCTAGAAGAATGCTTTCTACGGTGCATTTATAAAAATTAGTGAGGGTTTTAGGGGACAGGTCAAATTTCTTTAGCTTTCTCAGGAAGTAAAGGCGCTGGTGGGCCTTCTTGGCAGTGGACTCTGCTTGGTTGAACCAAGTCAGGTCATTTGTGATATTGACCCCGAGGAACTTAAAGCTTTTGACCCATTCCACTTATTTATTTATTTATTTGTATTTGCACAGGTTGTTGTCTTTTGCACATTGGTTGTTTGTCTGTCCTGTTGTGTAGTCTTTCATTAATTCTATAGTGTTTCTTTGTATTTACTGTGATTGCCCACAAGAAAATGAATCTCAGGGTTGTATATGGAGACTTACATGTACTCTTATAATAAAATTTACTTTGAACTTTCAACATTAGCAACATTTAAAAGCTTACTAGATAACTACATCCCTCACCCTCCCATTCTATTCCCCACTCTGACTTCTTACCTCTTCTCATCTGCCTACCACTTTCCCCTGGGTCCCCTCCTCCCTCCCTTTCTCCTACGGTCCACTCTCCTCTCCTATCAGATCCCTTCCTCTCCCACCCTCCTGGCTTCACCTATCACTTTCCAGCTATCTTTCTTCTACTCCTTCCCCTGTCTTTTTTATTCTGGCATCTCCCCCCTTCCTTTTCAGTCCTGAAGAAAGATCTCAGCCTGAAACGTTGACTGTTTATTCATTTCCATAGATGCTGCCTGACCTGCTGAGTTCCTCCAGCATTTTGTGTGTGCTGCTCTGGAATTCTCAAAGTTCAAAATACATTTGTTATCAAAGCATGTATACATTATGTAACCTTGAGATCTGTCTGCTTACAGGTAGCCACGAAACAAGAAACCCGAAAGAACCCATTAAAAAAGACTGACAAACATTGGGCAGAGGGGAAAAAAAAACCAAATTGTGCAAACAGTAAAATTAAGCAAATAGCATTCAGAACGAAACTGGGTCCACAGATACAGAGGTCTGAGTGGTGGAGCAAGGTTTAGAGCCAAACGCGGGCAGCAGGGACTAGATCAACGGGCATGGAAAATCGGTGCTGAAGAGTCTGTTTCTGTGACCTGTGACTCTCTCATTGATCTCAGCAGTCGGTCACAAAGACCTGCCTGGCTCCCTAATGCACATCATCAGGGAAGGAGCTCTGCTGTAGCCAGGTTGTGACCACCGACCCAGATAAAGTGCAGGAGGGGCCGCTCACTCTTCAACAATTCAGCAATTGCTTCTTCCGCTCCACTCCGTCACTAGCTTCCTTAATGGTCCGTGCATCCATGAACACTAACTTTTTTTTGCACCACACACAAAAAATGCTGGTGGACGCAGCAGGCCAGGCAGCATCTATAGAAAGAGGTACAGTTGACGTTTCAGGCCGAGACTGTACCTCTTCCTATAGATGTTGCCTGGTCTGCTGCGTTCACCATCATTTTTTGTGTGTGTTGCTTGAATTTCCAGCATCTGCAGATTTCCTTATGTCTGCATTTTTTTTGCACTATGTGATTTTATATCTTTGCATTGTTCTGTCAGTCTGCTCTGCCATTTCATCATGAGTGATCCATTTCCCTCTCAGCCCCAATCTCCTGTCTTCTCCCCGTACCCCTTCATGCCCTGACCAATCAAGAATCTATCAACCTCTGCCTTAAATATACCCAAAGACTTGTCCTCCACAGCTGGCTGTGGCAATGAATTCCACAGATTCACCTCCCTCTGGCTAAAGAAATCCCTCCTCATCTCTGTTCTAAAAGGACGCCCCTCTATTCTAAGGCTGTGTCTGCTAGCCCTAGACTGCCCCACCATTGGAAACATTCTCTCCACATCCATTCTATCGTGGCCTTTCAACAGTCGATAGGCTTTGATGAAATCCTCCCCCTCATTCTCCTGAATTCCGGTGAGTATCGGTCCAGAGCCATCAAACGGTCCTCAGATGACAAACCTTTCATTCCCAGAACCATTTTTGTGATCTTCCTTTGACCCCTCTCCAATGTCAGCACATTCTGTCTGAGATAACAGGCCCAAAGCTGCACCCAGTGCTCCTTGTTTTATACTCTAGTCCTCTAGCAATGAATGCTAACATCGCATTTGACTTCTTCACCACTGACCTAATCTGCAAGTTAATCTTTAGGGAACCCTACACGAGGACTCCCAAGTCCTTTTGCAACTCTGAGTTTTGAATTTTATCACCATTTAGAAAATAGTCTATGCTTTTATTTCTTCTACCAAAGCGCATGACCAAACACTTCCTGACACTATATTCCATCTGCCATTTCTTTGTCCATTCCCCCAAGCCGTGTAAGTTCTTCTGAAGCCTCTCTGCTTCCTCAACCCTACCTGCCCCTCCTCCCATTTTCATATCATCTGCAAACTGTGGCAAACCATGTATATATGTTGTAACTGGGTTACCTGTCTGGACACGGCCCTCTGCTGACTGCCCCTGTGGCTCCTCCCACAGACCCCTGAATAAAGGTGATTGCGCCATTGCTCCTCCTCTCAGTCCAGGGGCAGATACTCAGCATGCTGGAGGTCACATTTTACTGCTAATAAAAGCCTTTCAGTATTTACTCTACTTCCAGTCTTTTGGAGTTATTGATGGTGCATCACAAACGTAGCCACAAAGCCATCAATTCCATCATCCAAATCATTGACATATAACATAAAAAGAATTGGTTGCAACAACGATCTCCCTGGAACACCACTAGTCACTGGCAGCCAACCAGAAAAGCTCCCTTCATTCCCACTCTTTGCCTCCTGCCAATCAGCCACTGCTTTATCCATGCTAGGATCTTTTCTGTAATACCATGGGTTCTTATCTTGTTAAGCACCTTGTCAAAGGTCTTCTGAGAATCCAAGCACACAACATCCACTGGTTCTCCTTTGTCTATCCTGCTTGTTATTTCCTCAAAGAATTCCAACAGATTTGTCAGGCAAGATTTCACCTCAAGGAAACCTTGCTGACTTTAGCTACTTTTTCATATACCTCCAAGTACCCCGAAACCACTTGTTAACAATCAACCCCAACATCTTCCCAACCACTGAGGTCAGGCTGACTGTCCTATAGTTTCCTTTCTTCTGCCTACCCCTCCCTTCTTGAAGAGTGGAGTGACATTTGCAATCTTCAGTCCCCCAGAACCCTTCCAGAATCTAGTGATTCTTAGAACATAGAAACTTAGAAATCTGTAGCACATTACAGGCCCTTCGGCCCACTATGTTGTGCTGACCATGTAACCTACTCTAGAAACTACCTAGAATTCCCCTACCAAATAGCCCTCTATTTTTCTAAGCTCCATGTACCTAAGAGTCTCTTAAAAGACCCTGTTGTATCTGCTTCCACCACCACCGCCAGCAGTGCATTCCACGCACCCACCATTCTCTCTGTGAAAAACTTACCCCTGACATCCCCTCAGTACCCATTTCCAAGCATCTTAAAACTGTGCCCCCTCGTGTTAGCCACTTCACCCCTGGGAAAAGCCTCTGGCTATCCACACGATCAATCCCTCATTCTTGAACGATCATTACTAATGCCTCCATGAGCTCCTCAGCCTCTGAGGTAGTACTGTGAGTTAGTGCAAGGAGAAATAGCAGAATGTGCAATAAAGTGTGTTAGATACAGCTACAACATCGGATTTCCGAACAGGCCACGGACCCAGGAACACTATCTCGCGATATTTAATTGTTTTATTATTGAGATACACGTGGAACAGACCCTTATGGCCCTCAAGCCGAGCTGCCCAGCAACCCACCAATTTAACCCTCACCTAACCACAGGAGAATTTACACTGATCAATTAACCTAGCAACCGGCAGGTCTGGACTGTGGGATGAAAGCAGAGCACCCAGAGGAAACCCAAGTGGAGATGGGGAGAATGTACAAACTCCTTACAGACAGTAGTGGGACTGTCTGTACGGTAAAGCATCAGGTACCAGTGGCATCACAGGAGAAGCTAGTCAGCCTTGAGTTCCTCAGGGTCTCCAGGTTTGAATTTTTCCTTCAGGGTTTACTCCCAAAGCCTTCCCCATGAGTGGGTATAGATATTAGGCAGTGGAGGTTTGAGATGAGAGTTTTCCTTATCTCAGACAAACTGCCAACCTCGGCTGACGAGCCCCATCCACCCAGAGCGAATGGTCACCCGCCTTTGCCCCTTCTCCTGTCAGTAGAAATGGACTTAGTTGCTAAGGCAGACGTGAAGGCCCGGAGCTGGACTTGGTTGTCAGAGGCTATTCGAGGTGCACACCATTGGGAACATTTAATAGGTCAAGGGAGATTGTCCCCATTACCACCCCCCTATCTCCCCCACCAGCTATCACAACCTTAAGGAACCGAGTTAGATGTAGGGCAGCAGGTAAAGGAGGAGAATATCAGAATCAGGTTTAATATCACCAGCATACGTCACAAAATTTGTTGTCTTTGTGCAGCAGTACAATGCAATCAGTCAGTCAGTCAGTGGGTGCCGTACCGAATCTGGGGTTGGCGGCTATACACCCCCATCTTCTTCCATCTTGCGACAGCACCGAGACAGCCTCTCCTCCAGTTCGTTCTCGCTGGCCGCCTTGGCACCGCCCGCTGCCGCCCCGCCGAACTCGAGCCCGAGGCCATGTCGGCCTCCAGCCGCGGCTGCTTCTTCAAGTTCGGCCCTTCCTTAGGCGGAGGCCTTGGGCAGGTCCAGGCACACGATGCAGCGCCCAAGTTCATCATGTCTCTTCTAACTCGGTGCATAGCATACGATTCGCAGATACGTGGTGAGGCTTTAATCTCTTCCACAGAAGATGGCTGTTGGCTCACAAGGAGCTCATCCACCCTTTGTCAGGTCTTGTTTTTTTCAGTCTTGCTGGGTGTCCTCACACCCTCCTCACCAGACTAAGTCCGGTGGGGGAGCCAGCCTAAGTCGCCGACTACTCGACCACAGCCCCCGGTCGAGCGCAATACATAACGCAATGCAATACATAATAACATAAAACATGAAATATAGTCACTATGTGTATATATATATATCAGTTGAATTAAATTAATAGTGCAAAAACAAAAAAAAAAGGAATGAGCTAGTGTTCGTGGGTTCAAAGTCCATTCGGAAATCAGACAGCAGAGGGGAAGAAGTTGTTCCTGAATTGTTGAGTGTGTACCTTCAGGCTTCTGTACCTCCTTCCTGATTGTAACAATGACAACAAGGGATGACCTGGGTGATGGGGGTCCTTAATGATGGACGCCTCCTTTTTGAGGCATCGCTCCTTGAAGATGCCCTGGATACCACTGAGGTTGGTACCCATGACTAAGTTAACAACTCTCTGCAGCTAATTTTGATCCTGTGCAGTAGCCTGTGCCCCTCCCCTGCCCATACCAGATGGAGATGCAGCCGGTTAAGATACTCTCCATGGTACGTCTGCGGAAATTTTCGAGTGCCTTTGGTGGTATACTAAATACTTCAAAGTTCCAGTGACATAGCCGTTGTCAAGCCTTCTTTGTAGCTGCACTGATGTGTGATGTTTGGTTGATGGGGTCCTCTGGACTGGACCCAATGAGCCAATTTGCCTCCTTCTTTGTGAGTGAGTGGTATCTTCCCCGTAATGTTGTATAGGGAAAAAAGGAAAGGTACGTCGCATCCAGAGTTTCTCCGGTTAGCGGACGATTTCCCTCCACGCCTCTCTGACGTAGTGGGGAATTGCGTAGTACAATCCATTGAATATTCTCTTAGCTTCACTCGTGTAAAAATATCCCTGCTTTAGATAATTTAACCTGTCTGGTCCTGGCCCAAGGCCTCCGGAGCTTTACAAGATTCAGAGTACATTTATAATCAAAGTATGTATGCAGTATACAACCCTGAGATTCGCCTTCCCACAGACAGCCACGAAACAAAGAAACACAAACACACACACACACACACACACACACACACAAACACACACACAAACGAACACACACACACACATACACGCACACACACACACATACACACACAAATGAACACACACACACATAAACACAGACACACACACATACACACACACACATAAACACACACACAAACGAACACACACACACACACACACAAATGAACACACACACATACACACACAAACGAACACACACACACATACACAAAGGCTGGAGGAACTCTGCAGTTCAGGCAGCATCTAAGGACGGGATTAAACAGTCGGCGTTTCAATCCGAGGTCCTTCAACGGGACTGGAGAGGAAGTGGATAGAAGCCAGAACGAGTAGGTGGAGAGGGGGTGGGGGGTGTGGTGCGCAGAACGAGTAGGTGGAGTGGGGGTGGGGGGTGTGGTGCGCAGAGGATAAGAAGTACAAGCTAGCAGGTGATCAGTGAGACCAGGTGAGGGGAAGATGGGTGTCTTACCTCTCACCTGTCAGCTTGTAATCCTTCCCCTTCTCCAACCTTCAAATTCTGGCTTCTGCAACCCTACCTTCTTTTCCAGTTCTGAAACGTCGACTGTGAGTGGTGCAGGCCCAATGGGTCAGAAAGGCCTGTTCTTTGCTATATCTCTAATAAATTAAATCAAATATTCCTCTCCATAGATGCTGCCTGACCTGCTGAGTTCCTCTAGCATTTTGTGTCTGCTGCCCTGGATTTCCAGCATCTGCAGAATCAATTGTGATTATGACTTCATTGTTAAATTTTCTTAGACAATGTTGCTATAGAAACCCAGAGCAACTATACAGAACTAATCAAAGGAGAAATCTTTGTGAAATTTCTCCAAAGGGGCAGGAGAGGTTAACCCATCTTCACTTGCCCCATCATTGAAATGTTCCCACAACCAAAGGGCTCCCTTTCAGGGACTCTTCATCTCATGTTCTCGATATTCATTGCTTATTTCTTATTATTATTTTTCTTTTTGTATTTGTACAGTTTGATGTAATTTGCATTCTGGTTGAACGCCCAAGTTGGTGCAGTCTTTCATTGACTCTGTTAGGGTAATTATTCTATTATAGATTTAAAAGTGTTGTTGAGCAAAGATCTTTTGATCCAAGTTCATCGATTACTTAAATTGTTACAACACGCACCCATCCGCGCCAGCTTCCAGGGTTCAGACACGAACTCCCCGGAGCACGGATAGCTGGAACAGCTCCTTTAAAGAGTCAGGACGGTCCGTTAATTGGCAATCGTGCTTTGAGCGCCAGGGATTGAGCATTTAAGGAGCACCTGAACTGAGGCTCAATCATAATCCTTCTCGTGATCTTGTCCAGTGTTTGTTTTGTGCTCAGACTCTTGATCCAGTTTGAGACTGGGTCTCGATCCTTGCCTTGGATGCTCCAGCGTTTGGGTCCAAACCATCCTCATCACAGAAAGTGGCTACACAGGCCAACAAGGTGGTTGAAAAGGCTTATGCAATGCTTGCTTTTATTAGTTGAGACACCAGTTCAAAAGTCAGGAGGTTATGTTGCAACTTTATAAAACTCTGGTTAGGCCACGTCTGGAATATTGCTTACAGATCTAGTTGCTCCTTTAGGAAGGATGTTGAGGCTTTGGAGAGGGTGCAGATGAGTTTTACCCAGGTTTGCCTGGTTTAGAGGGCATGTGCTATCATGACAGGCTGCATAAACCTGGGCTGTTTTCTCTGGAGGGCCAGAGGCGGAGGGGAGATCTGACCGAGGTTCATAAGATTTTGAGAGATTATGAGTAGACAGGGAGTATCTGTTTCCCAGAGTAGAATTGTCTAATACCAGAGAGCATGGATTGAAGGTGAGGGGTGTAGGTTTAAGGGGGATGTGAGGAGTACGTTTTTTTTACTCAGAGAGTGGTGGACTCCTGGTATGGTGGTAGAGGAAAATACATTAGAAGCTTTTAAGAGGCACATGGCCTGTTCCTGTACTGTACTCTGTGTTACGGTGCAGTTCCTGCCACAGCCACCAGGGGATGTGAGAGAGCTGTTTCCAAAGTTAAGTCGTGGGTCAGACGATACTGAAACAGGTCATCGGGCCCCTTACGCTTCTCGGGGTGCCACAGAACCCCCCCAGTCCCCCCAGAATCCCTTTCCCTCACCCCAAATCTGTGTCCAAGCGGTGTCAGGATTTTCACTGAGTTTGAGCAGTATTTTTGTGTTATATTGCTGGCCTCTATTATTGGCTGATTTTTTTTAAAGACTCTTAATACAATTCAAAGTTCACAGTAAATTTATTATCAAAGTATTTATGTATATGTCACCCTGAGATTCATTTTCTAGTTGGCATTTGCAGCAGAACATGTAAATAAGGTTGAAAGAGTGCAGAGAAAACTTACGAGGATGTTGCTGGATGTGGAGGACCTGAGTTATAAGGAAAGATTGAATAGATTAGGACTCTGTTCCCTGAAAGGTAGAAGATTGAGAGGAGATTTGGTAGAGGTATACAAAATTATGAGGGGTATAGATAGGGCAAATGCAAGCAGGCTTTTTCCACTGAGGTTGTGTGGGACCACGACCAGAGATCAAGATGGCGCCTGCATACAACGTTCCTCCAGTCAACATCTTCTGGGTAGATCATGAAACTAGACAGTTCACTTCTCTTATGCCTTGTACATTTGTTTTTCACCTTGGATGTGATTCCGGAACTGTTGGAGCCTGTGATTTGCTGTTTAGAGATAGTTTGGATGTTTCAGCACTCTGCAGTCTCCGAGACGATTCCAGGAGGCAGAGGCAACGTGCGCGAACATTGTGTCAGGCAGTCTGCAGTATGGGGTGTGAGCCGATTCTTGACTCCATTTTGTTGATTCAAGCTTCGATTGTTCACCAGTGAAAGCAACGAGGGAGGTTGAAGCCTCGAGGCGGGTGTGGAGGGTGAGCACAGGCTGGGCTGCCTTTCAATTGCTGGGGATTGCTCTGCTACGCTACCAGAGAGAGGACACCTGCCCCTCTGCCTGGAGAAAGTTACCTAGGTTTTCTGCATTTTGGATATAGATTTGGACTATAGACTTTTTTCAGTTTTTATAGTTTTTTACATTTTGTGTTACTCACCCGATCTTTCTCATTTTTTGTGCGGGGAGGTGGGATTTGGGGGGTTAATGATCGTGCTGCCATTCTTTTCTTTCTTGTTTTCGGGGCTATCTGGAGAAGAAGAGTTTCAGAGTTGTATACTTCGATAATAAATGAACCTTTTGAACCTTTCAGTGTGTGTAATTTTTCATTTGTTCATTGTTGGAGTCTTAGAATGATAGAAAAGTACAGAGGCAGACCCTTCAGCCCATCTAGTTGTGTTGAACCATTTAAACTGGCCACTCCCATTGACCTGTACCGGGACCATAGCTCTCCAGATGCCTACCATCCAGGTGAGAAGGGGGCAGGTTCAAAGGGGATGTGCAGGGTAAGTTTTTTCACTCAGAGTGGTGGATGTCTGATATGGTGGTAGCGGCAGATACATTGGAGGCTTTTAAGAGATGTTTGGATAGGCACATGGATGTGAGGAGGATAGAGGGATATGGACACGGTGTAGGTAGAGGAGATTAGCTTTTGGAGTTTTTGATTTACCTTTTAACCAGTTTGGCACAACATTGTGAGCTGCAGAGCCTGTTCCGGTGCTGTACTGGTCTATGTTCTGTGTTCTAATGAAAGAGCATACCAATTTGGACAACACACTGTGCAAATACAAAAAGAAAGAAATAATAATAATAATAAATAAGCAATAAATATTGAGAACATGAGATGAAGAGTCCTTGAATATGAGTCCATTGGTTGTGGGAACATTTCAGTGACAGGCCAAATGAAGTTGAGTGAAGTTATCCACACTGGTTCAGGAGCCTGATGGTTGTGGGGTAATAACTGTTCCTGAACCTGGTGGTGTGGGACCTGAGGCTCATTGTGGTGAGTGAAGTTATCCACACTGGTTCAGGAGCCTGATGGTTGTGGGGTAATAACTGTTCCTGAACCTGGTGGTGTGGGACCTGAGGCTCATTGTGGTGAGTGAAGTTATCCCCACTGGTTCAGGAGCCTGATGGTTGTGGGGTAATAACTGTTCCTGAACCTGGTGGTGTGGGACCTGAGGCTCATTGTGGTGAGTGAAGTTATCCACACTGGTTCAGGAGTCTGATGGTTGTGGGGTGATAACTGTTCCTGAACCTGGTGGTGTGGGACCTGAGGCTCATTGTGGTGAGTGAAGTTATCCACACTGGTTCAGGAGCCTGATGGTTGTGGGGTGATAACTGTTCCTGAACCTGGTGGTGTGGGGCCTGAGGCTCATTGTGGTGAATGAAGTTATCCACACTGGTTCAGGAGCCTGATGGTTGTGGGGTAATAACTGTTCCTGAACCTGGTGGTGTGGGACCTGAGGCTCATTGTGGTGAGTGAAGTTATCCACACTGGTTCAGGAGCCTGATGGTTGTGGGGTAATAACTGTTCCTGAACCTGGTGGTGTGGGACCTGAGGCTCATTGTGCTGAGTGAAGTTATCCACACTGGTTCAGGAGCCTGATGGTTGTGGGGTAATAACTGTTCCTGAACCTGGTGGTGTGGGACCTGAGGCTCATTGTGGTGAATGAAGTTATCCACACTGGTTCAGGAGCCTGATGGTTGTGGGGTAATAACTGTTCCTGAACCTGGTGGTGTGGGACCTGAGGCTCATTGTGCTGAGTGAAGTTATCCACACTGGTTCAGGAGCCTGATGGTTGTGGGGTAATAACTGTTCCTGAACCTGGTGGTGTGGGACCTGAGGCTCATTGTGGTGAGTGAAGTTATCCACACTGGTTCAGGAGCCTGATGGTTGTGGGGTAATAACTGTTCCTGAACCTGGTGATGTGGGACCTGAGGCTCCTGTACCCCCTGCCCGATGGCAGCAGTGAGAAGAGAGCGTGTCCTGGGTGGTGGGGATTTCCGGGATAGCTTTCTAGGACGACCAGACTGAAGAACAGTTACATTCCTCAAGCAGTAAGGCTGATCAACACCTCCACCCACTAACCCATCCCTCCACACCCCCAACCACCACTACTTTATCAGTTCCTGTCAGTCACCTTATGTACAGACACTCCTTTGCCCGGCGTCACTTTATGAACGTACAATCAATCAATTATATATATATACACAATATGTATTTATATTTATTGTGCTGAGAGACTTCGACGAGGCTGGTTAGGACTCGAGAGCTGGCGTATCTGAGACTAGAATCAAGACACAATACGACACTGAAACGAGGACAGGGTTCTCAACTAGATGCTAGATGAGAATCCAAGGGTAGAGCTGATGATTGAGCCCAGTTCAGGTGCTCTTTAAATATTAAAATCCTGGCTCCAAAAGATGGCCGCCAATTAACAGGGCGGGCCTGAATCTTTAAAGGGGCACACGAGCTAGCCATATTCCAGAGAGTCACAGCATCTCAACCCCGGAGGCTGCCGCGGTCGGGTGTGTGTCCTATCAGAGACAATGTTGAATGCTGGATCTCGAAGAGGTCACGGAAGGGAAAGGCACTGACGTGATTCACAGAGCCACTGACCGGTCAAGAGGAGCTGAAGCCAGTGGGACTGAGTGAGAATCAGTGATCTGAAATACTCACAATGTGAGTCTCGGCAGAAGTGGCTTGTGTGGTTTGAGGAGTGTTACATCCTCCTGGGATGGGAAATTAAAGCATCTGTGACTTACAACCCTAAAAATGCAGAACAGGTCATTAACACGCAAGATTCTGCAGGTGCTGGGAACCCAGAGCAACGCACACAAAATGCTGGAGGAACTCAGCGCCTATGCAGAGGAATAAACAGTCAACATTTTGTTGTGAGACCCTTCACCAGGACTGGAAAGGAAGGGGGAAGAAGCCAGAATAAAAAAAGTTGTTGGGGCTGGGGTGGTGAGGGGAGGAGGAGGACCAGCTGGAATGTAAACACAAGAGATTCTGCAGACGATCTAATTTTAAGGACTTTTAATCTCATTATCTCATGTTCTCATTATTTATTGCTGTTTATTTACATTTGCATTTGCGCAGTTTGCTGTCTTCTGCCCTCTGGTTAACTTTCACTGATCCTGTTATAGTTGCTGTTTTATAGATTTGCTAAGTTTGCCTGCAGGAAAACGACTCTCAGGGTTGTGTACGGTGTCATACGTGTACGTTGATAACAAATTCACTTTGAACAACTTTGAACGTGTGTCGGCACTCGCGGTCTGCCCCAGGCACATCCTGAGGCTGTGTTGGTCATTGAAGCAAATGTCACATTACGCCGTGTGTTTAGACGTATGTGATAAATACACAACTCCAAATCTCAAAGTTCAAAGTTCAAAGTAAAATTTGTTAGCAGAGTACACACATACAAGCGTGAGATTCATTTTCCTGCGGGCATACTCAGCAAATCTATGCAATAGTGACTATAACAGGATCAATGGAAGACCAACCAGAGTGCAGAAGGCAACAAACTCTGCAAGTGGAAATATAAGTAAACAGCAATAAATAATGAGAACATGAGATAATGAGATAAATAGTCCTTAAAGTGGGAACATTGGTTGCGGGAACATCTCAGTGGATGGGAAGTTGAGTGAAAGCTTTTGTTCAAGAGCCTGATGGTTATGGAGTAGTAACTGTTCTTGAACCTGGCGGTGTGAGTCCTGAGGCTCCTGTACCTTTTAGCTGATGGGAACAGAGAGAAAAGAGCATGGCCTGGGCTAAATCTGAACTAACTCTAACAAACAAAATGATATTTTCTCAACTTGCAAATATAACAATTAGCATATAGTTGTACAAGATAATGAGAGGCATTGATCGTGTGGATAGTCAGAGGCTTTTTCCCAGGGCTGAAATGTCTAGCACGGGAGGGCACAGTTTTAAGGTGCTTGGAAGCAGGTACAGAGGAGACGTCAGGGGTAAGTTTTTTACGCAGAGAGTGGTGAGTGCGTGGAATGGGCTGCCGGTGGAATGGGCTGCCGGCGACGGTGGTGGAGGCGGAAACGATAGGGTCTTTTAAGAGACTCCTGGATGGATACATGGAGCTTAGAAAAATAGAGGGCTATGGGTAAGCCTGGGTAGTTCTAAGGTAAGGACATGTTCGGCACAGCTTTGTGGGCCGAAGGGCCTGTATTGTGCTGTAGGTTTTGTATGTTTCTATATACAGATACACCCATTAAATACTGAAAAATATACCGAACAGAAAGCAGGCAAATACACACTGTGGCCTTTTATTTCCTTCCCCTTACCTGTTCCCCTCAAGTCTGGTAACACTTCTGCAAAGCAGCAGAGACATTTGCAATGTCAGAGTTGTTATATACCCTCACTAGGAGGTACGTAATAGAGTGGCCACTGAAGGTAAGTTCTTGGCCTTCTGGTGCTGTAACCCATAAGGTGTATGGGGTGTCCGGGGATGGATAGCACCTCTGGTGAAGGGGCTTACCCTGTCCAATCTGGGGCAGCTCACTCACTTGTGGTCCCCACCGCACACTCTGCTCTCACCTGTGGCTCCAAGTAGCTGTTTGCATGCGACAGCAGCTGCACCTGGTACACCCCTTCAACAGACGGGCTAAAGCAGGTGAGGGTAGCCGGCGGAACTCATACCCCGATGGAATAGGGATGTGCCTGTCCTCGCATGTGAAGACAGCTCAAGTGGACTGGGTGGATGAGATCTACAGTGAGGACCAACGGCCAGGGAGGTGGTACTGCAATTCTCCGTGGAGAGCGAAGGGTATGACAAGACACATCATGGTCATCCACTGCAACCAGGGAAGACCCCAGTTTGTGACGCTTGTTGTACCACTGGACCCTGACCCCTGAGGTCGAGAGAGTGTAACTGTGCCAGTGTAACAGCTTTTCCACTTTAAAAACTCTCCTGCACAGGCTCCCCGTCATCGTCGGATTTGATGGGCGACCACCACAGCCCATCTGCTTCGCGGTTCAATGCGCTGCATGTTCAGAGATGCTGTTCTGCACGCCGCTGTTGTAAAGTTGCATCACGGTCTGGTATGGGGGGTGGGGGCTACTGCTTGGGATCGAAGTAAGCTGCAGAGAGCTGTAATCTCAGTCAGATCCATCATGGGCACCAGCCTCCCCAGCACCGAAGACAGAATTCAAAAGGCAATGCCTCGAAAAGGAGGCACCCATCATTAGGGACCCCCATCACCCAGAACATGCCCTCTTCTCATCAACAACGAGGTACAGGAGCCTGAAATCACACACTCAACAAGTCAGGAACAGCTTCTTCCCCTCTGCCATCTGATTTCTGAATGGACATTGAATCCATGAACACTACCCCACTAATTTTTTTCCTCTCTTTTTGCACTACTTAATTAATTTAATTTTAAAATATATTCTTCCTATTGTAATTTATAGTTTTTTAACATTATTATGTACTGCAATGTACTGCTGCCACAAGACAACAAATTTCATGACACATGTCAGTGATATTAAATCTGATTCTGATATCTAATCTTTCAACTTTTAACTTAATCAGCCAATCATGTGGCATGAAAGCACGTGGACATGGTCAAGAGGTTCAGTTGCTATTCAAAACCAGATGTCAGACAGGGGAGGAAGTGTCACTTAAGTGACCTTGACTGTTGGTGCCAGATGGGGTGGTTTGAGTATCTCAGAGACTGCTGAGCTCCTGGGATATTCACATGCAGAAGTCTCTAGAGTCAACACAGAATGGAGCGAGAAACAAAAAAACATCCAGTGAGGAGTAGTTCTGTGGTTGAAAACACCTTGTTAATGAGAGAGGTCAAGGGAGAAAGGTCAGACCGGTTCCAGCTGACAGGAAGGTGACAGTAATTGAAATAATCATGTTACAACAGTGGTGTGCAGAAGAGCATCTCTGAATGCACAACATGTTGAACCTTGAAGTGGACGGGCTACAGCAGCAGAAGACCACACAAGGTTCCGCTCCTGTACAATAATAAAGTGACCATGGAGTGTATGCCAGTGATAGTAAACTTGATTCTCAATCGCTTTAGGTAGCAGGCAAATTGGTCATAAGTATAGACCTTTAAAATCCCACAGAGTGAGGTAAATCTGACGAGGAAGGAGAGTGGATTTCTAAGTCGCTGTGGAGTTATCTGTGTTTTCCCATCGACGGTATGATGATATTTGAGCTGCCAGGATGCGGGCTCCCTTGTGATCACAGATAAGGAGGCCCTAAAGACAAAAGGCGCCAGATGAAGGAGATGAATTATTAATCTAGCGGAGGCCGTGATTTGGGATCGAACCGTTGAAATGTCCCAGCTCTCATCCTGTGACAGATGGCGGTGCATCATATAAAGCAGGAGGTTTTAATGGTGCGAGGACATGGAGCTGTTTCTCCACAAGACTTTAAGGAATGGGAGCAGAATTAGGCCGTTCGACCCGTCGAGTCTGCCATTCCATCAAGGCTGATTTTTTTGATTTTTTTTGTTTATTGAGATACAGAACAGAACAGGCCCTTCCAGCCCTTTGAGCCAAGCTGCCCAGCAATTCCCCAGTCTAATCCTAGCCTAATCACGGGACAATTTACAACGAACAATTAACCCACCAACTGGTCCGCTTCGGACCGTGGGCACCCCATGCGGTCCCGAAGAGGACGTATAAACTCCTTACAGGCAGTGGCTGGAAATGAACCCGGATCGCAGGTACTGTAAAGCGTTGTTCTAACCACTACACCACTGGGCCACCTCTCGTTTATTGTCCCCCTCAACCCCATTCTCCTGCCGTCTCCCCTTAACCTTCAACACTCCGCTTTGAATTACACCCAATGACCTGGCCTCCACAGTGGTCTGCGGCAAAGAATTCCACAGATTCTCCACCCGCAGCCTAAAGAAATTCCTCCTCATCTCTGTTCTAAATGGACGCCCCTCTCTTTTGAGGCTGTGCCCTCTGGTCCTCGACTCCCCCACTACAGGAAACACTCTCTCCACATCCACTCTACCTAGGCCTTTCAATGTTTGATAGATTTCATTCCTCATTCTTCCAAACAGTTGGGCTCTTCAGTTTTGATCACATCAGGTCAAGTGCCTTGTCCAGTCGTTGTGCTCATTCCCACGATCCCCGGAGGACCGGAAGGCTCGGAATGGCTCGAGCAGTGTAGCCCTCTGGGGCAAGAGCGTTCCAAAGAAGAACGCTTCTGGGTCTTGTGGTTCTGAGTTATAGGGAAAGGTTGAACAGAATGAAGAAAGATTTGATAGAGGTATACAAAGTTATGTGGGTTAGAGGTAGGGTTCTTCCACCGAGACGAGAATTAGAGATCATGGGTTAAGGGTGAAAGGTGAACTATTTTAGGGTAACCTGAGGAAGAATCTTCTTCACTCAGAGGGTGGTGAGAGTGTGGAATGAGCTGCCTGACCTGCTGAGTTCCTCCAGTATTTAGTGTGCGTTGCTGTGTAAGCCCATAGCCTCACAGTCCTCAGTGAGATGCCTGTCTCACTTATGTGTGTACTTGTGGTCAACGCACTTGACCTTGAGTTTGAAGAGACTAATAATTTGCAGTTTAATCTTTTCAGAGCAAAAATCTATTATTAATTTCCTCTGATGACTTACCACACATTCTCTGCCTGGTACTCCTAACCTAGTAGGAATTGTTTCCCTTTGGATGCTTATAGTGTACATTTGAAAGTTTTAATCACAAATATCACTTGCAGGGAGGGGTAACGAGATTCACGGACTTATCCCGTCAAATCCATCGTCCTCGAGCCTCTGCCAAAACTCCCAAGTGGATTTGACTTCACACTGTTACCATGGGGCCAAAACAAGTCTGGAGTGCAGGAAACCCCCTTCACCCCCCCCTGTCACATTCTGCCCACTCTGGAGCAGATGTGACCAGAGGAAACAGCAGGAAGAGATTGTACTAAGAGGCATGTTTTCCTCCTTAATCATTCTTTGAATCTCAACTAGCAGAGCAAGTTCCCACGCCAGGATTTCCCTGAGTTGTTAGGAGGTCACGTGGAACACTTGTGTGTGAATCCCAGTGTTGATTTAAAGTTCTCAGTTGCAGTGGCATTCCACAGAATTCAGGCGAGATGTTGGGCTGAGAAAATCCCCCTCCAAGCCATCACACACAAAGCTGACACAGAGAACTACGCAGTTCACTTATCCTTAACGCGCAGAGTTCAGTCCATTTGGTACGTCACCAAAGACTCTAGCAGATGTCTACAGATGTCTGTACTGTGCAGAGTATTCTGACCGGCTGCATCACCGTCTGGTATGGGGGTGGGGTGGTGGTGGAGGGGGCTACTGCACAGGATTGGTTAAAAAGCTGCAGAGGGTTGTAAACTCGGTCAGTTCTGTCATGGGCACGAGCCTCTCCAGCATCCAGGACATCTTCAAAAGGTGATGCCTCAAAAAGGCTTCATCCACCATTAAGGACACGCCCTCTTCTCATTGCTACCATCGGGGAGGAGGTACGGGAGCCTGAAGACACACACTCAACGATTCAGGAACAGCTTCTTCCCCTCTGTCATCCGATTTCTGAATGGACATTGAACCCATGAACACACCTCACTGCTTTATATATATATAATATATATACACTTCTTACTGTAATTTACAGTTTTTATTATTATGTCTTGCAATGTACTGCTTCCATAAAACAACGGATTTCACGACATATGCATGTGATATTAAACCTGACTCTTGTGCTTATGTGGTGATGTAAATGTTTCTCTGAAGAACTGGGCAGATCGAGTCTGGGTGGGAGAAAACTGCAGAAGAGAACATTGTATTTACCGTGAGCCTTTCTTTCGTTTAATAAACTGGCTTTATTGTTACTCTGAATCACAGACTATTTCCTGAGTGGTTTAGGAAGGGATACTGAGACACTTTGAATCAACAGTCTCCTCTGGACTCTCCCTCAACTTCCTCATTCTAACCAGTGACCTTGGATCTGATCCTGAAACCACCAGGATTCCATTTATTTATTGAGATACAGCACTGACCTCTGAGGCTGCGACACCCAGCCGTCCCCCTCGATTTAACGCTCGCCTTGAGAATGTGAAAGTGCATCTGTCGGTTATGGAATCAATTCAGAGCTGTGGTGAGTGAAGTTACCCACATCAGGAACTTGATGGTTGTGGGGATATGACTGTTCCTGAACCTGGTGGTGTGGGACCTGAGGCTCATTGTGGTGAGTGAAGTTATTCCCTCTAGTTCAGGAGTCTGATGGTTGTGGGGTAATAACTGTTCCTGAACCTGGTGGTGTGGGACCTGAGGCTCATTGTGGGGAGTGAAGTTATCCACACTGGTTCAGGAGCCTGATGGTTGTGGGGTAATAACTGTTCCTGAACCTGGTGGTGTGGGACCTGAGGCTCATTGTGATGAGTGAAGTTATCCACACTGGTTCAGGAGCCTGATGGTTGTGGGGTAATAACTGTTCCTGAACCTGGTGGTGTGGGACCTGAGGCTCATTGTGGTGAGTGAAGTTACCCACACTGGTTCAGGAGCCTGATGGTTGTCGGGTAATAACTGTTCCTGAACCTGGTGGTGTGGAACCCAAGGCTCTTGCTCCTCCTTCCCAGTGGCAGCAGCGAGAAGAGAGCATGGCCTGGATAGTGTCAGGAACTTTAGAGTTTGGCCAGGTACACCGTCTGGGCCAGTTGCTTTTGGCCTCATGGACTTAAGTCCTACTCCAGAGACTCAGATATAACAATCTAGGCTAACATTTGCAGTGCAGTAGAGAGAAATTCCCACACTTTCCGAGGTATTGGAATTGGTTTATTATTGTCACCTGTACTGAGATGCAGTGAAGAGCTCGTCTTGCAAACTGCTGCACAGATCAGATCATTACACAGAACCAATGACAGAATGCAGGATAGGGTAACAGCTACAGAGAAAGTGCAGTGCAGGTGGACTATAAGGTGCCACTCTGGTATGGTACCAATCACCTTGCTGTCACTATTGGTACAGTATTGTTTTATCTTGGTGTGGAGATACTGGGGTTATCGGGGTGAAGATGTCTCTACAAAGGAGGTGTAGGGCGCTCCTTCCCTGCACTTCACGTAAAGCCTTGGGAGCAGGTGGTGGATGATCGTATGAGCAGCTGGTGCAGATCACAAGTCCTGGTTATGTAACCACTGACACCAGGCAGACAGTCTCTGAAGATTATTGATAATGGCTGGTGGTCGCCGATCTTGTAAAGACACTGCCCGGAAGAAGGCGATGGCAAACCACTTCTGTAGAAAAATTTGCCAAGGCCAATCATAATCGCCTACGTCATACGGCACGGCGCAGAATGATGATTATGAAAGGTGCAATAGATAAAGAAAAACTTCCAATTGATTGTGGGATCAAGAATTAGAGGACAAGAATAAAGGTATTAAGACCATAAGACACAGAACAGGATCAGGCTATTTGTCACCTCGTGTCTGCTCTGCCATTCCATCATGGCTGATTTATTATCCCGCTCAACCCCATTCTTCTGTCTTCTCACTTCCCTTTAAGTATACCCAATGACATCTGTGGCAATGAATTCCACAGATTCACCACCATCTGGAAGAGATTTCCTCCTCATCTCTGTTCTAAAGGGACGTCATTTTGTTCTGGCGCTGTGGTGTTAAACTCACCTACTATTGGAAACACCCTCTCTATGTCTACTCTAAAGTTCAAAGTTCAAAGTACATTTATTATCAAAGTATGTATACGTTATACAACTTTCAGACTTGTCTCCTTACAGGCAGCCTCAAACCAAAGAAACTCAAAAGAACCCATAAACAAAGAAGACCATGAAACACCCAACGTGCAGAGAGAGAGAGAGAGAGAAAAAACAAATCACACAAACAATAAATTAAGCCAACAGCTTCAGAACTGGAGTTTTACAAGAGACATGAAGCCAGGCGTCACTGCAGGTAGAGCAGAGCACAGCCTCAGTTCAGCACAGAGCAGAGTAAATGTCACCGAGCGGCGAGCTGAACTGACCTGTCCCTCGCCTTGCTTCCCACCCCATCATCCTGACCTTTTTAATTCGTCCCGGTGCCTAAATCATTGAAACATCGGGTCATTCCTCGCTCTCGATTTGCTCTGGGGCCTGGACCCTGATGCCATGATTTGGTCTGCACCCGACCTTTTCAATTCAGGCTGGCGCTTAAATGGAAACAACATCAGCTGTTGCTGGCACCACTGCTCCCGCTTGCCTCGACTCTGCCTCACCTCTCCATTGTTACTGTTATTAATAAAGTATTTTGTTGTTTTTTTGTTTTGTTTGCCACTGATAGGCTTCACCAGCGCCATCTTAAACCAGAAGATCCACCCTATCTAGACCTTTCAGCATTCGAGAGGTTTCAGTGAGATCACCCCCTCGTTCCTCTGAACTCCAGCGAGTGCAGGCCCAGAGCCACCAACTTCCTCATTTCAGGAGGACGAGGCTGCTGACAAAAGTTGATATTTCTCACCCATCCCGGAGACCCCTTGAGGAGGTGGCAGTCAGCAGCCTTCCCATTCTGACAAAGGCCAACAATTTCAATGTCAGGTTGGAGGAGCACCACCTCATATTCCATCTGGGTAGCTTTCAGTTTATGGTAATCTCTCCTCAGCCCCTTCTTCTCTCTTTTTCCATTCCCCATTTTGATTCCCCTTTCACCCCTTCTCTTCCCCTCACCTGCCCATCACTTCCCTCTGGTTCCCCTCCTGCTTCCCTTTCTCCTATGGCCCACTCTCCTCTCCTATCAGATTCCTTCTTCTTCAGCCCCTCACCTCTTCCACCTTTCATCTCCCAGCTTCTTACTTCGCCCAGCCACCTTCCCCCTCCCCTGATCTCACTTATCGCCTGGCAGCGTGTCTTTCTTCCCCACCCCATCCCCCACCTTCTTGTTCTGGCTCCTTCCCCATTCCTTTCAGCCCCGATGAAGAGTCTCTGCTCAAAACATTGACCGTTCATTTCCCCTCTATAGATGCTGCCTGACCTGCTGAGTTCCTCCAGGTTTTGTTGTGTGTGTGTGTGTGTGTGTGTGTGTACACATGAGTGTTTGTTGTTCAATAAGGGGAACCCACAGGGCAATTGGAGTCCCAGGATTTGGAGGCGCAGCGACAGCAAAGGCCCGGCGACGTTTTCCAACTCAATATGTGCCAGGTCTATGAGAGGAGGCCGTTTCCCCTGCACCTGCCATGATGCCACAGCTTTGGGAGGTGCTGAACTACCAGAATAACTGAGTAACCACACGCTTCCGAACAAGACAAATCATACTCACAGTATGGGGTGTGAGTGATCGTACATTTTCTAGGGGGATATCCTATTTTGGAAGTAGAGAAGTCAAAGGAGGAAACTGTGGTGAGAAATGATGTGAATGGGTTATAGTGGAGCTGGATCACAGAGCATTACAGAAAGGTACAGGTCCTTCGGCCCACAATGTTGTGTTGATATTTTAACCTACTCTGAGATCAATTTAACCACTCTCTCTTCCATAGCCCTCCATTTTTCCATCACCCATTTGCCTATTTAAGAGTTTTCTAATGCTGTACCATTCATAGTTGAAAATGTCAGTACAGGAGCAAGTTAGATCAGCTGGTTGAGAGGTGAAGCAGCAACAATCGTGCACCCAGTGCCAGTAAGACCAAAGAATTGATTGTGCTCTTCAGAAAGGGTAAAATGAGGGAACACCCACCAATCCTCATCGAGGGATCGAAAGTGGAAAGGGTGAGCAATTTCAAGCGTCAGCGTCACTGAGGATCAATCCTGGACCCAACATATCGACTCAGCTACAAATAAGGCGTGACAGCAACTATATTTTATTAGGAGTTTATAAGCATTCGGCATGGACTAGAAGGGCCGAGATGGGCCTGTTTCCGTGCTGTAGTTGTTATATGGTTATATGATATTTGGTATGATACTTACAAATTTTTACAGATGTGCCGTGGAGCTCATTCTAACTGGCTCTGGTATTTGTGGGCGGAACGCTACTGCACTGGATCAAAACCAGCCGCAGAAAGTTGTAAACTCAGTCAGCTCCATCATGGGTACTAGTCTCCCCAGCATCCAGGACACCTTCAAGGAGCAATGCTTCATAAAGGTGACGTTGATCATTATGGACCTCCATCACCCAGATCATTGCTACATTCAGGGAGGAGGTACAGGAGCCTGAAGACACACACTCAATGATTCAGGAACAGCTTCTTCCCCTCTGCCGTCAGATTTCTGAACGGACATTGAACCCGTGAACACTACCTACTTTTTATTTCTCTTTTTGCACTGCTTATTTAATTTAACTATATATATTTTTTTTCCTCACCCCTTTACGGGTGGGTGGGGTGTATGTATATTTTTTCCTCAATTGCAGGTCCTCTACCAGAGGCCTTGGAGGTTGAAGGTTCAGCACAATATCCTTGTTGTTCCTAGTAGACTGGGATCTCGGATGTTGTTCCCGGGATTTGTTGGAGCCACTCTCCCATTCCAGGTGTCACAGCTCCAGGTGCTCCTCTCACCACCGGGATTACTCTGGCCTTAACCTTCCACATCTTTTCTATCTGCTCTTTCAAACCCCGGTATTTCTCCAGCTTCTCATATTCTTTCTTCCTGATGTTTTGTCACTCAGGATTGCCACATTTGTATTACTATTACTTTCTTCTGTTCCTTGTCCAGTAAGACTATGTCTGGTTGGTTGGCCAGTACCTGCTTATGGGTCTGTATTTGGAAGCCCCACAGGATCTTGGCTCTGTCATTCTCCAATACCTTCTCGGGTGTTTCCCATTTGGACTTGGGAATATCAAATCCATACTCAGCGTAGATGTTCCTGTACACGATTCCTGCAACTTGCTTGTGCTGTTCAGTGTTCCTGCCCCTGTCTGCATCTTGCATCCTGCTACCACGTGCTGGATGGTTTGAGTGGATTCCTTGCACGGTCTGCATCTTGGGTCTTGTCTGGTGTGATAGACCCCTGCTCCTATTGCTCTTGTACTCAGCAACTGTTGTGCAGCCATGAGTAGCGCCTCTGTGCTCTCCCTCAGCCCTGCCCTTTCCAGCTATCGGTAGGACGTTCTGATGTCAGCCGCCTCAGATACCTGGAGATGGGACATCCCCTGCTGTGGCTTGTCCTGCTGTGGCCTCTGGTCCTCTGGCTCTACTTCACCCACTCCCATTTCCATATCCTCTGCCTGCTGCCTGAGGTATTCTCCTTGCAGTTTGTCCATGACGGCCATCTTCCTGACACACTCACGGATGTTTCACATCTCTTCCAGGACTGTGGCCTTGGCACTTCCAAGTCCCCTTCCACCTTTATTCCGGCAGGTGTACATTTGCTTGACGTTGGACTTTGGATGGAATCCTAGTTTCCGGGTCCTGATGTCATCAGCTTCCAGTTTGTTCCTTGGCCAGCACACGATTGTGACTGGGTATCTGACGACCGGTAGGGCAAATGTGTTGACAACTCAGCTGGCTTTTTAGGACCCGTCTCACTCTTTGGAGTTACTTGGATGTTGTAGCCTTCCTTGTGTCCTCGTTGTGGCTTCCATGGGCTGCAGGATCCCCAGGTATTTGTAACTGTCCTGTACACCTGGTATGTGGCCTTCAGGTAACTCGAATCCTTCACTCTTGATGAGTTTGCCTCTTTTCAATACCACCTGGCTTCACTTTTCCAGTCCCAATGACATCCCGATGTCTCTACTGTACACTCTTGACAGGTGGATTAGTGAGTCAATGCCTCTTTCATTCCTGACATACAGCTTGATGTCATCCATGGTCACTCCTCTTTTCAACCTGTACCCATATCCACTCTCTGAGGTGATCTGGTTGCATCAAACCTATGCAGTACAGCAGTGGGGATAGTGCATCACCCTGGTATATTCCACATCTGATGGTCACTTGAGTTATGGCTTTGAGTTAACTTCTAGCATTGTCCTCCAACGGCCCACTGAGTTCTTGATGAAGGTCCTTAGGGCCTTGTTGACCTTGTACAGAGACAGGTATTCCAGGATCCATGGGTGGAACATTGGGTCGTATGTTTTCTGGTTGTTGATCCAAGCTGTGCTTAGGTTGTTTTGCCTGGTCTTGGAGTCTTGCATGACTACTTTGTCTACCAGTAGTTGGTGTTCGGAGCCTCTAGATCCATTACCCATCCCTCTCCGAGCAGGGCTCAGGAATTTACACACATGTTCCTTCAGCTTGGTGGCTATGATGCCTGATAGGAGCTTCCATGTTGTTGACAGGCTGGTGGTTTGATGGTGTTGCTCCTTTGTGAAGATCCTTTATTATGAGACCATAAGACATAGAACCAGAATTAGGCCGTTTGGCCCGTCGAGTCTGCTCCACCTTTCAATTGTGGCTGATCCTTTTCTCCCCTCCTCAGCCTCACTCCTCAGCCTTCTCCCCGTAACCTTTGATGCCGTGTCCAATCAAGAACCTATCAAGCTCTGCCTTAAATACACCCTACAATCTACAAATTCACCACCCTCTGGCTAAAGAAATTTCTCCGCATCTCTGTTTTGAATGGACGCCCCTCTATCCAGAAGCTGTGCCCACTTGTTGTCCCAGACACCCCCCCCCACCCACTCTGGGAAACATCCTTTACACATCTACTCTGTCTAGGCCTTTCAACATTCAAAAGGTTTCAATGAGATCTCCCCTCACCCTTCTAAATTCCAGCAAGTACAGACCCAGAGCTATCAAATGTTCCTCGTATAACCCTTTCATTTCCAGAATCATCCTTGTGAACCTCCTCTGGACCCTCTCCAATGCCAGCACATCTTTTCTACAACTTTGTAAGATGAGGAGCCCTAAACTGCTCACAATACTCAAGGTGAGACCTCACCAGTGCCTTATAAAGCCTCAGAATCACATCCTTGCTTTTGTATTCTAGACCTCTTGAAATGAATGCTAACATTGCATTTGCCATCCTCACCACCGACTCTATCTGCAAATTAACCTTCAGGGTGTTCTGCACAATGACTCCCAAGTCCCTTTGCATCTCAGATTTTTGGATTTTCTCCCCACTTAGATACCTCCAAAGTGCATGACCATGCATTTTCCAACACTGCATTTAATTTGCCACTCTCTTGTCCATTCTCCTAATCTGTCGAAGTCCTTCTGCAGCCTACCTGTTTCCTCAACACTGCCACCAATCTTCATATCATCTACAAACTTGGCAACAAAGCTATCTATTCCATCATCTAAATTGTTTATATCCAGCATAAAAAGAAATGGTTCCAACAAAGCCCCCTGCGGAACACCACCACTCACTAGCAGTCAACCAGAAAAGGATCCTTTTATTCCCACTTGCTGCCTCTGACCAATTAGTCAATGCTCTAACCATGTCAGTAACTTTCCTGTAATACCATGGGCTCTTAACTTGGTAAACAGCCTCATGTGTGGCACCTTGTCAAAGGCCTTCTGAAAGTCCAAGTATACAACATCCGCTGTATCCCTTTTATCTATTGTAGTGTAATCTCCTCAAAGAATTCCAATAGGTTTGTCAGGTGAGATTTTCCCTTAAGGAAATCATGCTAACTTTGTCTAATCTTGTCTTGTGTTACTAAGTACTCCATAATCTCATCCTTAACTATTGACTCCAGCATCTTCCCAAACACTGAGACTACCTGGTCTATAATTTCCTTTCTGCTGTCTTCCTCCTTTCTTAAAGAGTGGAGTGACATTTGTAATTTTCCAGTCCACTGGCACCATGCCAGAGTTCCATGATTTTTGAAAGATCATTACTAAGGCCTCCACAACCTCTCCTGCTACCTCTTTCAGAACCCTAGGATGCAGGTCATCTGGTCCAGGAACCTTATGTACCCTTAGATGTTTCAGCTTTTTGAACACCTTCTCCCTTGTAATAGTAACTACACTTACTTCTCTCCCCTCACACCCTTCAACATCTGGCACACTGCTTGTGTCTTCCACAGTGAAGACTGATGCAAAATACTCATTTAGTTCATCTGCCATCTCCTTGGCCCCTGTTATTATATCTCCAGCCTCATTTTCTAGTGGTCCTGTATCCACTCTCATCTTTCTTTTATTTTTTACATACTTGAAAAAGCTTTAACTATTCACTTTGATATTGTTTGCTAGCTTGCTTTCATATTTCATCTCTTCCCCCTTAATGTTTCGTTTAGTTGCTCTCTGTAAGGTTTTTGAAAGCTTCCCAGTCCTGTCTTCTTTGTTGTACGCCCTCTCTTTTGCTTTTACATTAGCTTTGACTTCCCTTGTCAGCCACAGTTGTACTATTTTGCCATCTGAGTATTTCTTTGTTTTAGGAATACATCTGTCCTGCATGTTCCTCATTTTCCCCCAGAAACTCACGCCATTGCTGCTCTGCTGTCATCCCTGCCAGCAACTCCTTCCAATTTACTTTGGCCAGCTCCTCTCTCATACCAGAGTAATTTCCTTTACTGATTAAAATACTGCTACATCAGACTTTACTTTCTCCTTATCAGATTTCAAGTTGAACTCAATCATACTCTGATAACTGGATCCCAAGGGTTCTTTTATCTTAAGCTCTCTAATCACCTCTGGTTCAGTACATTACGTAACACCCAATCCAGGATAGCCCATCCCCTAGTAGGCTCAATGACAAACTGCTCTAAAAAGCCATCTTGCAGGCATTCAACAAACTCACTCTCTTGAGATCCATTTCCAACCTTATTTTCTCCATTAAGCTTAATGTTGAAATCTCCCATGACCATCATAAATTTGCACTTTTGAAACGTCTTTTCTATTTTCTGTTGTAATCTGTGGTCCACCTCCCAGCTACCGTTGGGAGACCTGTATATAACTGCCATCAGGGTCCTTTTACCCTTGCAGTTTCTTAACTCACTCCACAAGGATTCAACATCTTCAGATCCTATGTCATATCTTTCTACTGATTTGACGCCATTCTTTGCCATCTGAGCCACACCACCCTCTCTGCCTATCTTCCTATCCCTCCAATACAACATGTAACCTTCGACATTCAGCTTCCAACTGTAACTATCCTTTAGCCACGATTCAGTGAAGGGCACAACATCATCCCTGACAATCTGTAATAGTGCAACAAGATCATCCACCTTATTTCTTACACTCTATGCATTGAGATCTAACACTTTGAGTACTGCATTTGCTACTTTTTTTTTTGATTCTGTATCCCTAATGCACTGATACTCACTCCACTGGCTTCAATTATGTCCTTTCATCTGCCCGGCCCTACTGGCAGTCTGACTGCACGCTATGTTTGCTTTTTCACCATCTGTCCTTCCTCGTGAGTACTGTCATTTCTTGAGTTAGCCAGACAGGTTGAGAGCCTGCTTCAAGCAGCTGGTTTATTTGCACTGCCAGCTGTGTATATATATATATAAGCATCTGTTAGTCTCATGAGACTATGGATTTGAGCCTTGGAAGGTTTCCAGGGCGCAGGCCTGGGCAAGGTTGTATGGAAGACTGGCAGTTGCCATGCTGCAAGTCTCCCCTCTCCACGCCACCGATGTTGTCCAAGGGAAGGACACTAGGGCTGATACAGCTTGGCACCGGTGTCGTCGCAGAGCAGTGTGTGGTTAAGTGCCTTGCTCAAGGACACAACACGCTGCCTCAGCTGAGGCTTGAACTAGCGAACTTCAGATCACTACACCGACGCCTTAACCACTTGGCCACGTGCCAAGCTGTGTATATAACACCGCTCGTTTCTTCAGCCAATAGGCGTAGGTCATGTCAGGGCCTGGTGATGTCCGGTTCTTTATACTTGCTACCGGTTGCTGGACATCTGCTGCTGTGATGGTGACTGGTTCTTCCTCTGGGAGATTGCAGAGGCCTGCTTGTGGGTCTTTCAGTCATTGGGCACTGGTGTTACGTGATGCTTCTTTCTCCCACATACTCTTCCCGTGCTCCTCAGTTGCTGTTTTGGTTGGTTCAGGTACTGTCGTGTTGTTGCTCTGGAACTATGCCAATACTTTTCATGGTTCTTTGGAGAAGAGTGCATTTATTTGCTTAGACTCTGTGTCCCTAGCGTGGTCTGGCAGCCAGAGCTGTTAACTGTTGCTTGGCAGTTTCCAAGGATTCTGCTATGGACATATCTCTGTACTTCCTCAGTAGCTGAGAAGAGTGTTTGGTCTTCCCAGCTCTCTGCAGCTCAGTTAGTCTGCTGAGCTCCACCTTTGTGGGTTTCACCTTGGCTTCCAATTGCCGTCTCCGGGGAGGTATAACCGTACTCTCCACTGCAGCTCGTTTTGTAGCCCATCGTTTCCATACGCTGCTGCCGATGCCTGTATCAGGTCATTGGTCTCAGTTATGTTGAGGGTTGCAGTTGTGAGTAGAGTTTCAATGACTGCTTCCAGCATGCGGTCTGGTGGAATATTATCACCAAGTCTGGGGAGCCTAGTTCGTTGATTGCCAGTTGCCAGTTCTGCTGTGATCTTCTCGCTGATTGCGGGAGCCGGCGTCCATCTGCCCTGAGGTGAGGTTTGAACTTCCGTTTTCTGTGTACAACGTGATGCTGTTACCTTTGCACCATCTTTGAGTTGTGGGGTTGGGGTTTGAACTCGTATTTCCTGATCGGCTCGGTTCTGCGGTGATGTTGCTGTGGTGTATCGTGATTGCACGTCTTCCAGTTCAATATATGATAGCAATCCTCTGTTGACAATGTTTGATCGCTGGGTAACCCGTTGTCTATCAGTGAATGTGAATGACGGTCTTCATTGTTGCCAGAGTCCCCAAATTCACTTGATATATCTTCTTTCTTGTGGGCTGTTGTTAAAGTGGCATTCCATTAATTCCATGTCCTCCAGTCTCGCCATTCATGGTTTGTTCCGAAAGCCAGTTTCTCGCCAGGTGGTCCCAGTTCCCTGATCATTGGTGCGGACCTTGTTAATCCGGGAGATGTCCGAGCCGGCTTGACTCTTCTTTTTCAGGTCAGTCTCATCGGGATGTTTTTGTGGGGAGATGCAGTGCAAGCTGAGGGGTCCAGCCCAAGACCCCTACCGGGCCACCACTGGGACCCAAAGCCCAGACCCCGCACCATGGGGACCAGACATAGAAACCATAGAAACAGGCCTTTTGGCCCTTCATGGCTGTGCCGAACCATTTTCTGCCTAGTCCCACTGACCTGCACATGGACCATATCCCTCCATACACCTCCCATCCATGTATCTGTCCAATTTATTCTTAAATGTTAAAAAAGAACCCGCATTTACCACCTTGTCTGACAGCTCATTCCATACTCCCACCACTCTCTGTGTGAAGAAGCCTCCCCTAAGGTTCCCTTTAAACTTTTCCCCCCTCACCCTTAACCCATGTCCTCTGGTTTTTTTCTCCCCTTGCCTCAGTGGAAAAAGCCTGCTTGCATTCACTCTATCTATACTCATCATAATTTTATATACCTCTATCAAATCTCCCCTCATTCTTCTACGCTTCAGGGAATAAAGTCCTAAGCTATTCAACCTTTCTCTGTAACTGAGTTTCTCAAGTCCTGGCAACATCCTTGTAAACCTTCTCTGCACTCTTTCAACCTTATTTATATCCTTCCTGTAATTTGGTGACCAAAACTGAACACAATACTCCAGATTCGGCCTCACCAATGCCTTATACAACCTCATCATAACATTCCAGCTCTTGTACTCAATACTTTGATTAATAAAGGCCAATGTACCAAAAGCTCTCTTTACGACCCTATCTACCTGTGATGCCACTTTTAGGGAATTTTGTATCTGTATTCCCAGATCTCTCTGTTCCACTGCACTCCTCAGTGCCTTACCATTAACCCTGTATTTTCCACCTTGGTTTGTCCTTCCAACGTGCAATACCTCACACTTGTCTGTAGTAAACTCTATCTGCCATTATTCAGCCCATTTTCCCAGCTGGTCCAAGTCCCTCTGCAGGCTCTGAAAACCTTCCTCACTGTCTACTACACCTCCAATCTTTGTATCATCAGCAAATTTGCTGATCCAATTTACCACATTATCATCCAGATCATTGATATAGATGACAAATAACAATGGACCCAGCACTGATCCCTGTGGCACACCACTAGTCACAGGCCTCCACTCGGGAGAAGCAATTCTCTACTACCACTCTTTGGCTTCTTCCATTGAGCCAATGTCTAATCCAATTTACCACCTCTCCATGTATACCTAGCGACTGAATTTTCCTACTAACCTTCCATGCAGGACCTTGTCAAAGGCCTTACTGAAGTCCGTGTAGACAATATCCACTGCCTTCCCTTCATCCACTTTACTGGTAACCTCCTCGAAAAACTAATAGATTGGTCAAACATGATCTACCACGCACAAACCATGTTGACTCTCCCTAATAAGTCCCTGTCTATCCAAATGCTTGTAGATTCTGCCTCTTAGTACTCCCTCCAATAACTTACCTACTACCGACATTAAATTTACTGGCCTATAATTTCCCGGATTACTTTTCGATCCTTTTTTAAACAACGGAACAACATGAGCCACTCTCCAATCCTCCGGCAACTCACCTGTAGACAGCGACATTTTAAATATTTCTGCCAGGGCCCCTGCAATTTCAACACTAGTCTCCTTCAAGGTCCGAGGGAACACCCTGTCAGGTCCCGGGGATTTATCCACTTTAATTTTCCTCAAGACAGCAAGCACCTCCTCCTTTTCAATCTGTACAGTTTCCATGATCTCACTACTTGTTTCCCTTAATTCCATAGACTTCATGCCAGTTTCCTTAGTAAATACAGACGCAAAAAACCTATTTAAGATCTCCCCCATTTCCTTTGGTTCCGCACATAGCCGACCACTCTGATCTTCAAGAGGACCAATTTTATCCCTTACAATCCTTTTGCTCTTAATATACCTGTAAAAGCTCTTTGGATTGTCCTTCACTTTGACTGCCAAGGCAACCTCATGTCTTCTTTTAGCCCTCCTGATTTCTTCCTTAAGTATTTTCTTGCACTTCTTATACTCCTCAAGCACCTTATTAACTCCCTGTTTCCTATACATGTCACACAACTCCCTCTTCTTCTTTATCAGAGTTGCAATATCCCTTGAGAACCAAGGTTCCTTATTCCTATTCACTTTGCCTTTAATCCTGACAGGATCACACAAACTTTGCACTCTCAAAATTTCTCCTCTGAAGGCTTCCCACCTACCGATCACATCCTTGCTAGAGAACAACCTGTCCCAATCTACGCTTTTTAGATCCTTTCTCATTTCTTCAAATTTGGCCTTCTTCCAGTTCAGAACCTCAACCCTAGGACCAGATCTATCCTTGTCCATGATCAAGTTGAAACAAGTTGACATTTCCCAGTGTCAGCCTCTGAAGTTTCTGTTTTTGCATTACTTATTTACGTTAACTATTTAATATATATACTGACTGTAATTCAGTTTTTTCCCTTTTTTATTATGTATTGCATTGTTCTGACACCCCAAAGACAACAAATTTCACGACATATGCTGGTGATTCAGATTCCAAACTTTTATTTAAGTCATTGAAGCAGAATTAGGCCATTCAGCCCATTGTGTCTGTTGTGCCATTCCATCATGGCTGATTTATTATCCCTCTCAAGCCCAGTCTGCTGCCTTCTCCCTGTAACTCTTCACGCCCTGACCAATCAAGAACCTGTCAACCTCTGCCTTAAATGTACCCAATGACTTGGCCTGCACAGCTGTCTGTGGCAACGAATTCCACAGATTCACCACCCTCTGGCTAAAGAAATTCCTCTTCATCTCCTTTCTAACATTATAAAACTCTGGTTAGGCTACACCTGCAGTATTACATACAGTCCTGGTTGCCCCACTATAGGAAGGATGTTGAGGCTTTGGAGAGGGCGCAGAAGAGATTTACCGGGATGCTGCCAGGTTTAGAGGGCATGTGCTATCAGGAGAGGCTGGATAACTTGGGTTGTTTTCTCTGGAGTGCCAGAGGCTGAGGGGAGATCTGATAGAGGTTTATAAGATTATGAGAGGCATAGATAGAGTAGAGTGTATCTGTTTCCCAAGGTAGAAATGTTTAATACCAGAGGGCATGCATTCAAGGTGAGAGGGGGAAGTTCAAGGGGGATGTGAGGGGTAAGTTTTTTACTCAGAGAGTGGTGGATGTCTGGAATGTGCTGCCTGGTCTGGTAGTAGAGGCAAATACATTAGAGGCTTTTAAGAGACATTTGGATAGGCACATGGATGTGAGGAACATGGAGGGATGTGGACATTGTGTCGGTAGGAGGGATTAGTGTTTTTGATTTGCTTTTTTGATGGTTCGGCACAGCATTGTGGGCCGAACGGCCTGTTCCTATGCTATACTGGTCTATGTTCTGTGTCATTGGACATCCCTCTATTCTGAGGTTGTGCTCTCTGGTCTTAGACTCTCCCACTCTAGGCAACAACCTCTTCACATCAACTCGACCTAGGTCTTTCAATATTTGATAGGTTTCAGTGAGATTCTCCCTAATCTCCTGTGAGTACAGGCCCAGAACCATCAATTGCTCTGAACACTCCAGGTAGGGATAGCAGCCACAACTCAAGCCTCACAAATGACCTGGGAGTCGCACAGAGCCCAGACTGGACAAGAACTGCAGATTTACTGCTCCAAAGAATGCCAGTAAACAGAAACAGATGTGTTTAGGCAGTTTATTCATTACTGTTAAGACTTTTAAATTCTAGAGTTATTTAATTACACGAGTTTACATTTTACAGCTGGCGTGGGTGGGATTTGAACTGGTGGTCCAGGGACTTAACTGCTTCACCGCCATTGGCTCCTCGGTAACTGCCGAATGGAACCCACTGCCTCTGGTGGCAGTGCGTGAGCCGTGGAGAGCAGGAACAAGGCCGATTCATGCTTCGTCGCCCTCCAACTTCCCTACCCACAGGGCCTCGTAGCAGAGTTAGTGAATGGCCACCCAGGCACAAACTGGGCGATTAGTCCTGAATCAGGGAGGGGTGAATTTTTCTTCTGTTCCTATTTGAATTCCTCCGACAGGTTCGGACAAACATCTGCTCTGACTGTGGCTGAAATACTTGTTTTCATCTGAGAACCGCAGGGTGATGGGCACAGGAGCGAAGGGACAAGCTGCATGCAAAGTTTGGTGAAAGGCTGGGGAACTCGAATGCTTTCAGGTGCCTGGGTCTCGGTGTCTGTGAGGATCGAACCTGGGCCTAACGCAGCTGCAAAGAAGGCACAGCGGCAGGTATATTCACTAGGAGTTTGAGGAGATGTGGTATGTCACCAAATGCACGTGCAGGTTTCTCCGATGTACCGTGGAGAGCATTCTAACTGGCTGCATCACCGTCTGGTGTGGGGGGAGTGGGGAGGGGTGGTGCCACTGCAGACAGATGTAAGCTTAGCCTCATCACGGGCACTAGCCTCTGTCGCATCCCGGGCACCTCCAAGGAGCGATGGCTCAAAAAAGGACTAAGAGCCCCCATCCCCCAGGACGTGCCCTCTTCCCATTGCTACCATCAGGGAGGAGGTACAGGAGCCTGCAGACACACACACTCAGCGATTCAGGAACATCCGATTTCTGAATAGACATTCAATCCAAGAACACTACCTCAGTACTTTTTTTCCTCTTTTTTTCTGCACTACTTAATTAATTTAACTTTTTTTAATATATGTACTTACTGTAATTTACAGCTTTTATTATTACATATGGCAATGTACTGCTGCCACATAACAACAAGTTTCACGTCACGTGCCGGTAATACTAAACTCAACTCGGATTCTGAACCTGTCCCGCCGAATCAGCAGTCCACAGCATGGACACAAGCTGGGACTGTGGTTACACGTAAAACATCGTCACTGAGTTATTGTAAACTTTAATCTGAATATTAAAACAGCATCAAACAGAACATAATATATTTGGCAAGATAACTTCCTTTGAAAGCTTATTCTGCATCGGTGGGAGGTGTTGGGGTCCGAGGGCAATTGTGGGGTGACTCTGATGGGGCAGTAACTTGGGAGGAGGTCCGAACGAGAGCTGACAGAGTGAGTGGCGCGTCTCAGTGCTGCTTGCCTTCCTGAAGCCCCACTCTCTGCACCTGCACCTTGTGGAGCCCCTGGAGTTTCGTTACCAGCTCCCTGATGAATTCCTGGAAGGGAACAACAGAAGGCTGCCGTCAGTCAGTAGCTGAGATGCTTTATCCCTTGAGATGTAGAAGATCGAGAGGAGATTCGACAGAGGTGTACAAAATTATGAGGGGGTACAGGCAGGGTAAATGCGAGCAGGCTCTCTCCACTCACATTGGGAGGGAAGACAACCAGAGGTTCTGCATTGAGGGTGAAAGGAGAAAAGTTTAAGGGGAACATGAGGGGAAACCTCTTCATTCAGAGGGTGGTGAGGGTGTGGTACGAGCGCCTTCACAGACTGTGCATGCAAGCTTGTATTTAATATCTAAGAGAAGTGAAGTACATAGATGGTAGGGGTATGGAGGGGTATGGATGCAGAGCAGGCCCATGGGAGTAGGCAGCTGATACGATTTTGGCTAGATGGGCCGAAGGGCCTGTTTCTGGGCTGTAATTTTCTATGACTTTACGCAAGGTCCGACATGTTTCCAGGCACACGGAAAGAAAGCCTCACCACTTATTCAATGCCGACAGAACCTTCCGGAAACATCTAGTGTATCTGTAACCCCAGGAGAAAGACTTGCATTTCGGAACTGTCTTTTATATATAGTGGAGAGTGTACTGACTGGCTGCATCACAGCCTGGTATGGAAACACACCAATGCCCTTCAGCGGAAAATCCTACAAAAAGTAATGGAAGCAACACACATCAAAGTTGCTGGCAAACGCAGCAGGCCAGGCAGCATCTCTAGGAAGAGGTACAGTCGACGTTTCAGGCCGAGACCCTTCGTCAGGACTAACTGAAAGAAGAGATAGTAAGAGATTTGAAAGTGGGAGGGGGAGGGGAAGATCCAAATGACAGGAGAAGACAGGAGGGGGAGGGATGGAGCCAAGAGCTGGACAGGTGATTGGCAAAGGGGATATGAGAGGATCAGGGGACAGGAGGTCCGTGGAGAAAGAAAGGGGGAGGGGGGAAGCTCAGAGGATGGGCAAGGAGTATAGTGAGAGGGACAGAGGGAGAAAAAGGAGAGAGAGGAAAAAAATAATAATAAATAAATAATGGATGGGGTACGAGGGGGAGGTGGGGCCTAGCGGAAGTTAGAGAAGTCGATGTTCATGCCATCGAGTTGGAGGCTACCCAGACGGAATATAAGGTGTTGTTCCTCCAACCTGAGTGTGGCTTCATCTTCACAGTAGAGGAGGCCGTGGATAGACATGTCAGAATGGGAATGGGATGTGGAATTAAAATGTGTGGCCACTGGGAGATCCTGCTTTCTCTGGCGGACAGAGCGTAGTAATGGATACGGTCCAGTCCGTCACAGACAAAGCTCTCCCCACCACTGAGCACATCTACATGAAACGCTGTCGCAGGAAAGCAGCATCCCTCATCAGGGACCCCCACTACCCAGGACATGCTCTCTTTTCACTGCTGCCATCAGAAAGAAGGTACAGGAGCCTCAGGACTTGCACCACCAGGTTCAAGAAAAGTCACTACCCCTCAACCATCAGGCTCCTGAATAAAAGGGGATAACTTCACTCAACTTGCCTCGTCATTGAAATGACTGATGATCTCACTGCACCTCATGCTCATGGTTTTAATTGCTTATTTATTTATCATCGTCGTGCCTGATGCTGGCCCCCTAGGCCTGAGTCGACGTAGTAGTAGCAGTATTTATTTATTGTTATTTTTCTCTTTTTGTATTTGCACAGTTTTGTTGTCTTCTGCACTCTCAACTCCCTAGTTTGGTGGTCTTTCATTGATTCCATCATGAGTATGTTCATAAGAAAAAGAATCTCAGGCTTGTATATGGTTACATATATATATGGAATTTTAAAATATATAAATTTTATATTCAAAGTGTATATATATATACTTTGAATATAAAATTTATTTTGAATGTTGAACATCCATTAGAAGTCATAGAGTCAAACTGCGCAGAATGAAATGTGTATGCTAAGCAAACTACTCAGATAGAGATAACACAAATTCCAGTGATAAAAATTAACCTACAAGATCAGCAGATTTCAGCAGCATGACACCTGCTACTGAAGACTAAGAAGCTTCTAGAAAAAATCCATAATTACTGGAAAATGACAAGTATCTACAGCACTGTGCGGAAGTGGAAGAGTACTCTATAGAGCTGGGGAGCGGAAGACTTTTGCACAGTACTGTGGTAATTTATGTATCGCTCTGTACTGCTGCCACAAAAAAGATGTTTCATGACGTATATGAGTGATGATAAACCTGATTCTGATATGGGTCTCTATTGTGGACTGAGAGTGGGAAGGGGGCAGGGAGAGGGGAATCATGGCTGGGAAAAGGAGGGAGCCGGAAGCACCAGAGAGACAGTAATGATCAATAACACAATTGTTTGGAATCAAATGACCTTGCCTGGTGTCTCAGGGCTGGTGTGTCAGTAGCAACCCTCCCACCCCCAGCATCCCTTGCTCCCACCAGATTTACAAACTCGCTCCCTGCTCCACATTGACACATACAGCACTGTGAGAGAGTCTTAGGCACCCTAGCTACTTATATGTGCCTAAGACTTTTGGACAGTACTGTAGGTATATATATTTCTGTTTGTTTATTGATTGATTGAGAAACAGTGTGGAACAGCCCCTGCCGGCCCTTCGAGCCACGTCACCCAGTAACTCCCGATTTAACCCTATCCTGATCACGGAACAATTTACAATATCCAATTAACTTACCAACAGATATGCCTCCGGGCTGGGGGAGGGAACCGCAGCACCTGGGCACAGGAAGGAAGTACAATCTCTTTACAAGCAGCTGTGTGCATTGACCCCGGGTCGTTTGTACTGCAAGGTGTTGCGCTAGCCACTACGCACCACGCATCACACATACGACTTTTGTACGGTATCGTAGGTGATTAGCCCACCGCCGGATCCCGATGAAGCGCGATCCCAAACTTATCTGGGAGCCAGGACTGAGGCATCAAACTTATTGCGAAGCAATTTTACTAAGTGTTACAAGAACAAATAATGAACAAAGAAAGAGGAGCTGAGAGGACATAGCAAAGAGGAAGGAAAAAAGCAGCTGTGGTCGTCTCCTACTCAGGCTGGAGATAACACAAATTCCAGTGGTAACAATTAACTTATCAAGTAGACAGATTTCAGCGGTGTGACACCTGCTGCACAACACTAGGAAGCTTCCAGAGAGAATACAGAAGCAGCTGAACCGTAATTACTGGAAAATTAATTGAAAAATTAATATTTATGGTTAGGCTACACCTGCAGTGTTGCATACAGTTCTAGTTGCCCCACTATAGGAAGCTGATAGAGGTTTATAAGATTATGAGAGGCATAGATAGAGTGGACAGGGAATATCTGTTTCCCAGGGTTGAGATGTCTAATACCAGAGGGCATGCATTGAAGGTGAGAGGGCGGAGGTTAAAAAGGGATGCCAGGGGTAAGTTTTTTTACTCAGAGCATGGTGGTTCCACTGCCTGGTCTGGTGGTAGAAGCAAATACATTCGAGACTTTGAAGAGATGTTTGGATAGGCACATGGATGTGAGGAAGATGGAGGGATATGGGCATTGTGTAGGTAGGAAGGGTTAATGTTTGGGTGTTCTTGATTTGCTTTTTAGCTGGTTCAGCACAATATTGTGGGCTGAATGGACTTGCAGTCCACAGGTCCCATTAAATCTCCCCAGACACGAGGAAATCTGCAGATGCTGGAATTTCAAGCAACACACATAAAAAACTGACGAAGGGTCTCGGCCTGAAACGTCGACTGTACCTCTTCCTAGAGATGCTGCCTGGCCTGCTGCGTTCACCAGCAACTTTTATGTGTGTTGCTTGAAATCTCCCCAGACTCTTTCCCTCACTGATATACCAGTGGTAATTTACAGTGAACAATTAAGTCAAGTTTATTGTCACTTAACTCTACACAAGTATACCGTCAAATGAGACAACGCTTCTCTGGATCAGGGTGTTAAACACAGTAGTACTTATAACACACAATAACTTGGGAAAGGAAGGATGAAATCTACAGTTAGATAAACACAGTAAAGTGCATAAATTAGATATTGTCAGGTACAGAACAGATTAACCAGTGACACTTCGAGTGAGATGCAGCAGGCAGTTCAGAAGCCTAATGGCCTGAGGGAAGGAACTGTCGCCCATCGTGGCCACCAGCCTGCACGCCTGTGAGATGCGGGAGAAAGCCCACGCAGCCACTGGCAGAAGGTGCAGACTCCACATATACAGGGTATGGAGGAACCTGACCAGCTGCAAGGCAGAAGCTACGGGCTGTTCCCGGGGACACAGACAGACGTCAACGCAGTGAAAGACACCCTTTCCTTTCGGTCTGCCAGCACATCGGGGCGTCCATGGGAGAATGCTGCTGACCGGCACACTCCAGGCGGCAGGAGTACGTGTTGAGGGACGCATCGAAGATGCGCTCACATTCCTCACACCTTCCCCATCTCGGAATCTGTGCCTGAGTGTTCCCGTTTCCTCCCACGCCCCAAAGACGCGTGTTGCTGGAATTGGCTTGCGTTCTTTCCAGAAGGGTGACACACCACCAGGTCCAAGAACATCCTGGGCGTGGCTCAGCACATCACAGAAACCAGCCACCCCTCGGCGAACTCTGTCTACACTTCTCACTACCCCAGTGAAGCAGCCAGCATCATCAAGGACCCCGTCCATCTCCGACATTCTCTCTACTCCCCCTCCCACTGGGCAGAAGGTACAAAAGCCTGAAAGCATGTGCCACCAGGCTCAAAGACAGGTCCCATTAAATCTCCCCACTGCTATGAGAGGCTGGATAAACTTGGGTTGTTTTCACTGGAGCGGTGGCGACCCAGGGGAGATCTGATAGAGGTTTATAAGATTACAAAAGGGTGGTTAAGAAGGCTTATGGAATGCTTTGTTTTATTTATCGAGGCAGTGAGTTCAAAAGTCAAGAAGTTATGTTGGAACTTTATAAAATTCTGGTTAAGCCCGCATCTGGAGTATTGCACAAACAAGAGAAAATCTGCAGATGCTGCAAGTCCAAAGCAACACACACAAAATGCCGGAGGAACTCAGCAGGCCAGGCAGCGTCTATGGTAAACAGTCAACCTCTTGGGCCCAGACCCTTCATCAGGACTGGAAGAAAAAGATGAGGTCAGAGCAGGAAGGTGGGGAAAGGGAGGAAGAAGTACGAGGTGGTAGGTGACAGGTGAAACCTGAAGAGGGGGAGGGTGAGAACTGGGAAGTAGATTGGTGAAAGAGATAAAGGACTGGAGAAGGGGGAATCTGATAGGAGAGGGGAGAAGACCATGGAAGAAAGGGAAGGGGGAAGAGCACCAGAGAGATGGGCAGGTAAAGAGATAAGGTGAGAGAGGGAAAGGGGAATGGGGGAATGGTGAAGGGGTGGGGGTAATTACCAGAAGTTCGAGAAATCGATGTTCATGCCATCAGGTTGGAGGCTACCTAGATGGAATATAAGGTGTTGTTCCTCCAACCTGAGTGTGGCCTCATCGCGACAGCAGAGGAGGCCATGGACTGACATGTCAAAATGGGAATGGAAGTAGAATTAAAATGGGTGGCCATTGGGAGACCCTGCTTTTTCTGGCGGACAGAGTGTAGGCGCTTGGCGAAGCAGTCTCCCAATCTACGTCAAGTCTCACTGATCTACAGGAGGACACACCGGGAGCACAGGATACAGTAGGTGACCCCAACAGACTCACAGGTGAAGAGACGCCTCACCTGGAAGGACTGTTTGAGGCCCTGAATGGTAGTGAGGGAGGAGGTGTAGGCGCAGGTGTAGCACTTGCCCACTTGCAAGGATAGCTATCAGGAGGGAGATCAATGGGAGGGACGAAAGGACAAGGGAGTCGCGTAGGGAGCGATCCCTTCGGAAAACAGAAAGTGGGGGTGAGGAAGGCATCCAATGGAATCCCACTGCCCAGTTCATCCATCAGCTAATTGGTCGTCATTACAGAAATTCAATTGTGACATAGGGAGGGGGTCTTGTAGCTGATGGGTTGTGCGACGAACTTTGTACGTGGTCTGGAATTGGCCTACAAATGGGATTGAAGTTTACATGTCTGTTCAGAGAATTGTTTGCAGAAAACCACACTTCTCTTGCATGCTGCGGTTTGCTTGTGCCACGACTCTCACTGATGCCCAGTCGAATCTGTGCCCCTCTTGATCTTCATGGCTAGAGACTTCAAGAGAAAGCATTCGGAAGGCATACCACAAGTGAACAGCGCACTGACGATGTCCCCTCGTACGGTGATGAAACATTTGCAAATGGATTGCCAAGGTCAGAGAACAACTCAACCCAACCATTTTGACGTACATGTGGCAAATAAAGGTAATCTTAATCATATCCCGTTGGTGAGGTTGGAACACCAATGCTTCCGTGATGTGGCTTGGGGCACTCTCCATGTATGTAGCTCCCTCCCTGACCTGCTCAATGCCTCTGTGCTTTAACTCTCTCAGTATCTTAGGGAGTGCTAGGTGTGACGCCCTTCTCTGAAGAACAGGAGTGTGGCTTTGACGTCTGCCCCGTCTCGTGGTCACAGCCTCCTCGCCCATCTGTTCTCTCCACATTCCAATCCCTTGCTGTTTACAAGTCAAATGTGAAACAGCCTCAGTCATAAACACACTCAGACCACACTTGAGTTCTGGTCACCTCAATACAGGAAGGATGCATACAGGGAAGATTTACTAGAATGTTATCCGGGTTTCATCACCTAAGTTACAGAGAAAGGTTGAACAAGTTGGGTCTTTATTCTTTGGAGCGTAGAAGGTTGAGGGGGGACTTGATAGAGGTATTTAAAATTATGAGGGGGATAAATAGAGTTGACGTGGATAGGCTTTTTCCATTGAGAATGGGGGAGATTCAAACAAGAGGACATGAGTTGAGAGTTAATAGTCATAGTCATACTTCATTGATCCTGGGGGAAATGGGCAAAAGTTTAGGGGTAACATGACTCAGAGAGTGGTGGCTGTGTGGAACGAGCTTCCAGCAGAAGTGGTTGAGGCAGGTTTGATGTTGTCGTTTAAAGTTAAATTGGACAGATATATGGACGGGAAAGGAATGGAGGGTTATGGGCTGAGTGCAGGTTGGTGGGACGAGGTGAGAGTAAGAGTTCGGCACGGACTAGAAGGGCCGAGATGGCTTGTTTCCGTGCTGTAATTGTTATATGGTTGTATTTGAAAGAGGGTGCGGAGGAGATTTACTAGAGAGCATGTCTTATGAGGATGGGTTGAGTGAGCTAGGGCTTTTCTCTCTGGAGCGAAGGAGGATGAGAGCTGACTCGATAGAGTGTACAAAATGATAAAAGGCATAGATGGAGTGGATAGCCAGAGACATTATTTGCTGGGCTAATATGAGGGGTCATAATTTGAAGGTGATGGGGGGAAAGTATGGAGGGGAGGATGGAGGAGATAGTGTTTTTTTCACACAGAGAGCGGTAGGCGTGTGGCCAGAGGTAGCGGCAGAGGCAAATACACCAGGGGCAGTTAAGAGATTGGCACGTGGATGACAGAAAAATGGAGGGTTATATAGGTGGGAAGGGTTGAATTGATTTTAGATTAGGTTGATAGGTCAGCACAACATTGTGGGCCAAAGGGCCTGTATTGCGCTGTAGTGTTCTATGTTCTGCACATAGTTAACCAACCATCCCCTGCCCACTGTGAAGATTTCCAAAGACTGGCAAACAAAGATGAGACTTCCCATCTTATCCTACTTGGTGGTTCCCTTGTCCCAAGGCCATGCCCCCCTCACTTCCAAACGCCCCAATGCAGGGAGACAGCCGTTCAGTCAGTCCCCCTCACAAACTTGAACGCCCGTGGCCATTTGCCGTTTGCCGTATCTACTCCTGCTCTCCTCCATAGCACCTTGTTCGTTATAGAGACCAACCCACTGATTCTACACAGTATCAGCACCGAGCCTAGTCTACAGGAGCTGCTGCATCAAGGATGCGACGACCATGGAGTGCCACGGTAACGTAGTGATTAGCACGGCACTATTACAGCTCAGGGGTGCTGGATTCCAGAGTTCAATTCCGGCGTCCTCTCTTAGAAAATCTGAACGTTTCTCCCCGGGACCGCATGGGTTTCCCCCAGGTGCTCCAGTTTCCTCCCACAGTGCAAAGACGTACAGTTAGATGGTTAATTGGTCATTGTCAATTGTCCCATGATTCGGCTGGGGTGACAGGGGGAGGGAACGTCGACTCAGACCATGAGAGACCTGCGTCCGGCATTTCCATGCCTTACAAGGCGCAGATTGGGGTGACAGAATAGGCCGTTACTTTTTGTAGGATTTTCCGTTCAAGAGCATTAGTGTTTCCAAACCAGGCTGTGATGCAGCCAGTCAATATACTCTCCACTACACATCTCGAATTGAATTGAATTGACTTTATTTCTTACATCCTTCACATACATGAGGAGTAAAAATCTTTACATTACATCTCCATCTAAATGTGCAATCATAGTAATTTATAATAATTTATATTAAATAGAACAGTCAATGTAACATAGGATACACTCAAATCAGTGTAAGTTAAACAGTCTGACGGCCTGGTGGAAGAAGCTGTTCCAGACTCGGTTGGTCCTGGCTTCTCTGCTGTGGTACCGCTTCCCGGATGGAAGCAGCTGGAACAGTTTGTGGTTGGGGTGACTCGGGTCCCCAATGATCCTTCTAGCCCTTTTTACACACCTGTCTTTGTAAATGTCCTGAAGTTCACAACGACAGATGCGCTGGGCTGTCCGCACCACTCTCTGCAGAGTCCTGCGATTAAGGGAGGTACAGATCCCATACCAGACAATGATGCAGCCAGTCAGGGTGTTCAAAACTGTGCCCCTGTAGAATGTTCTCAGGATTTGGGGGCCCATACCAAACTTCTTCAACCGTCTGAGATGAAAGAGGCGCTGTTGTGCCCTTTTCACCACACAGCTGGTGTGTACAGATCACGTGAGGTCCTCGGTGATGTGGATGCTGAGGAACTTGAAGCTGTTTACCCTCTCAACCCTGGATCCATTGATGTCAATAGGGGTTAGCCTGTCTCCATTCCTCCTGTAATCCACAACCAGCTCCTTTGTTTTTGCGACATTGAGGGAGAGGTTGTTTTCTTGACACCACTGTGTCAGAGAGATGACTTCTTCCCTGTAGGCCAGCTCGTTATTGTTTGAGATTAGGCCAATCAATATAGTGTCGCCAGCAAATTTAATTAGCAGATCAGAGCTGTGTGTGGCGACACAGTCATGGGTAAACAGGGAGTAAAGGAGGGGAGAGTACGCAGCCCTGAGGGGCTCAGGTGTTGAGAGTCAGAGGGGTGGAGGTGAGGGAGCCCACTCTTACAACCTGCTGGCGATCTGACAGGAGGTCCAGGATCCAGCTGCACAAGGCAGGGTGAAGGCCGAGGTCTCTGAGCTTCTTGTCAAGCCTGGAGAGAATTATTGTGTTGAATATTGAACTGTAGTCCAAAACAGCATTCTCACATAAGCATCCTTCTTCTCCAGATGTGTAAGGACGGTATGTAGAGCAGAAGCTATTGCATCATCTGTCGATCGGTTGTGTTGGTAGGCAAACTGTATTGGGTCCAGTGTGGGTGGTAGCAAGCTGCAGCCTCTCAAAGCATTTGATTATTATTGAGTTGATTGTGACAGGGCACCAGTTGTTCAGACATGTTACCTTGGCCTTTTTAGGTATAGGGACAATAGTGGATAATTTGAAGCAGGAGGGCACTCTACACTGGGAGAGGAAGGGATTAAAGATGTCTGTAAACACACCTGCCATTTGTGCTGGGCACATCCTGAGTACTCACCCTGAGATGCCGTCCGGTCCCGTAGCCTTGTGACTGTCCACTCGTTGGAAACATCTGCGTACCTCAGCCTCAGAGATGACCAGCTTGCAGGTTGTAACGGTGGCTTTCCTCAGAGGCTCAGAGTTAGTGACATTGAACCAGCATAAAAGCGATTGAGCTCATCTGGGAGAGAGGCCACGATGTTGGCAGCACCACAACCTTTGGCTTTGAAGTCTGTGATGGTATCCAGCCCTCGCCACAAATCATGTGATCATTGTGAATCTTGACTCAATCTTGTCCATGTATTATTGTTTCACAGCCTTGATAGCTTTGCGCAGATCATAGCTGCTTTTCTTGAGCTCCTGCTGATTGCTGGTGATGCAAGCTCGATGTCGCGTAGTAAGTGCTGCTTGCACGGAACTATTGACTCAGGGTTTCTGGTTCGGGAAAACCCTGACCGACTTCTGGGGGACAACATCGTCGATGCACTTCCGGATGAAGCATGTGACTCCATCCGTGAACTCGGAGACATCCTCATCATGGAAGACATTCCTGTCGACGTCATCAAAGCAGTCCTGCAGCGTGGAGGCCGACTGGTCGGACCAACAGCGGACGGTTTTAACTATGGCCGCCTCCTGTTTCAGCTTCTGCTTGTTCGTCGGCAAAAGCAGGATCGAAGAATGATCTGATTTTCCAAAAGCTGGGCAAAGGAGAGCTTTGTAAGCGTTGCAGAAGGGAGTGTAGCAGTGGTCAAGTGTGTTATCTCCACGGGTGCTCACCTGAATGTGCTGACAAACTTTGGAGAGACTTTCGTCAGCAACACTCGATTAAAGTCACTGGTGAAGTTGAAGACAGCCTCTGGGCTCTGCAGTCTCCAGTGTGTTGATCCACAGAAGTTTGTCAAAGCCGGATTTCCACAAACTCTTAAGGAAGTAGAGGCGGTGCTGTGTTTTCTTCATAATTGCATTTACGTGCTGGGCCCAGAGCAGGTCTTCTGAAATAATAACACCCAGATAATTAAAGTTGCTGATGGCCTCCACCTCTAATTCTCGGACGAGGGGACTGGCTCATGGACCTCTGGTTTCTTCCTCCCGAGACCTGAGCTTAACTTACACAAGGTCCCTTCAAGAGTCTGATAACAGTGGGGCAGAAGCTGCTGCATGTAAGCTCTTCATTGTATCTACATGCACTTGTGTACGACTTGACTTTGACCATAAAGGCATCCGTTAGTCTTGTGAGACCATGGATCTGCGCCTGGAAAGTCTTCAGTCTCCAGGGCGCAGGCCTGGGCAAGGTTGTATGGAAGACCGGCAGTTGCCCATGCTGCAAGTCTCACCTCTCCACAATACCAGTGCTGTCCAAGGGAAGGGCAAGGGCCAGTGTCGTCGCAGAGCACTGTGTGGTTAAGTGCCTTGCTCAAGGACATAACACACTGCCTCGGCTGGGGCTCGAACTCACAACCTTCAGATCGCTAGTCGAATGGCCTAACCACTTGGTCATGTGCCCACACACTTTGACCAAAAGACCTAAGACACAGGAGCAGAATTAGGCCATTCAGCCCATCGAATCTGCTCTGCCATTCTATCATGGCTGATTTATTATCCCTCTCCTGTCTCAGAGTCATAGAGTCATAGAAAAATACAGCACAGAAACAGGCCCTTCGGCCCTTCTGGTCAAGGCCAAGCCATTTAAACTACCTTCTCCCATCGACCTGCACCAGGACCATTCCGACAGGCTGCATCACTGTCTGATATGGAGGGGCTACTGCACAGGACCGAAAGTGGGTTGCAGATTTAGTCGGCTACATCTTGGGTACTAGCCTACAAAGTACCCAGGACATCTTCAAGGAGCAGTGTCTCAGAAAGGCAGCGTCCATTATTAAGGACCTCCAGCACCCAAGGCATGTCCTTTTCTCACTGTTACCATCAGGTAGGAGGTACAGAAGCCTGAAGGCACACACTCAGCGATTCAGGAACAGCTTCTTCCCCTCTGCCATCCAATTCCTAAATAGACATTGAACCCTGGGACACTAACTCACTTTTTTTTAATATACAGTATTTCTGTTTTCGCACATTTTTAAAAATCCATTCAATATACATAATTGATTTATTTGTTTATTTATTATTATGTTTTACTTTATTATTATTATTTTTTCTCTCTCTGCTAGATTATGTATTGCTTTGAAGTGCTGCTGCTAAGCTAACAAATTTCACATCACATGCCGGTGATAATAAAGTTGATTCTGATTCTGACATTGCTCTTGCCTTCCTCACCATGATCTCAACCTGCAAATTAACTTTTAGGGGATCCTGCACAAGGACTCCCAAAACCCTTTGTGCCTCCGTTTTTTTGTATTTTCTCTCCATTTAGAAAATAGTCAACTTTTTCATTTCTTCTACCGAAGTGCATGACCAAACATTTCCCAACTCTGTATTCCATCTCTCATTTCTTCGCCAATTCTCCTAAACTGTCTAAGTCCTTCGTAGTCTCTGTTTTCTATACCCGTGACTGACTGTGTGGCTAGGTATAGCTCAAATATCAGCGATAAATTTGCTGACGATACAACCATCGTTGGTAGAATCTCAGGTGGTGACAAGAGGGAGTACAGGAGTGAGATATGCCAACTAGTGGAATGGTGTCGCAGCAACAACCTGGCACTCAATGTCAGTAAGATGAAAGAGCTGATTGTGGACTTCAGGAAGGGTAAGACGAAGGAGCACATACCAATCTTCATAGAAAGATCAGAAGTGGAGAGAGTGAGCAGTTTCAAGTTCCTGGGTGTCAAGATCTCTGAGGATCTAACCTGGTCCCAACATATTGATGTAGTTATAAAGAAGGCAAGACTTTATTAGGAGTTTGAAGAGATTTGGCATGTCAACAAATACACTCAAAAACTTCTATAGTTGCACTGTGGAGAGCATTCTGACAGGCTGCATCACTGTCTGGTATGGAGGGGCTACTGCACAGGACCGAAAGAAGCTGCAGAAGGTTGTAAATTTAGTCGGCTCCATCTTGGGCACTAGCCTACAAAGCACCCAGGACATCTTTAGGGAGTGGTGTCTCAGAAAGGCAGCATCCATTATTAAGGACCTCCAGCACTCAGGGCATGTCCTTTTCTCACTGTTACCATCAGGGAGGAGGTACAGAAGCCTGAAGGCACACACTCAGCGATTCAGGAACAGCTTCTTCCCCTCTGATATCCGATTCCTAAATGGACATTGAATCCTTGGACACTACCTCACTTTTTAATTATATATTATTTCTGTTTTTTGCATGATATTGATTTATTGAATATATGTATACTGGAACTTATTTATTTATTTACTTACTTTTCTTCTCCTTCTTCTATATTACACATTGCATCGAATTGCTGCTGCTGAGTTAACAAATTTTACGGCACATGCCAGCGATAATAAACCTGATTCTGAAGTGTTTGTTCTCCAACCATCTTGCAATAAAATGCTCCTTGTACTTTCCTTCAATGTACCGAAGTCGCCAGACACAATCCCAAGTGGAAAGGGTGAAAGAGACTCCACTTCCCTGTTTCCATGGTCACCATCTGAGCTGGTCAAAATGCCCCTAGTATTGTGTCCAAGCATACAGCCAGGCAAAGATACTCCCATCTATAAAAGTCCAGTCCAAATTTCCATATAAAGGAACATGTCACTATGAAAGGTCACATGGGAAACAGTTCAATTGGAATATTCCTCAAATATTCATATCATCGTTCTTGGCTGGATGAGTAGCAACTATCCATCACATGACAGTCCCAGAGATGGGCAACATTTTGCACCCAGCTCTCAAGGGAATAAAATATTCCTGTCCTCACTGCTTAAAGGTACTGAAACGCCAACAGAAGCTCCAAAGTTCAACGTACATTTGTTCTCAAAATATGTATAAATTATACAAATTTGAGATTTGTCTCCTTACAGGCAGCCACAAAACAAGAAACCCGAAATAGCCGGTTGAAAGAAAAGACCAACAAACATCCAATGCGCAGAGAGAAAAAACACAAGGTTGTGCAAGCAACAGCATTCAGAATGGAAGTGAGTCCACAGACATGAGGCCCGGTCAGCTGGAGCAGGCCCACAGCCTCGGTGTCGGTTCATCGCACTGGGGGCAGATCATCGGGGAGCTCGCAGCTCGGACCAGCCCCGGCGTCGGTTCATCACACTGGGGGCAGATCATCGGGGAGCTCGCAGCTCGGACCAGCCCCGGCGTTGGTTCATCACACTGGGGGCAGATCATCGGGGAGCTCGCAGCTCGGACCAGCCCCGGCGTCGGTTCATCACACTGGGGGCAGATCATCGGGGAGCTCGTAGCTTGGACCAGCCCCGGCGTCGGTTCATCACACTGGGGGCAGATCATCGGGGAGCTCGTAGCTTGGACCAGCCCCGGCGTCGGTTCATCACACTGGGGGCAGATCATCGGGGAGCTCGTAGCTTGGACCAGCCCCGGCGTCGGTTCATCACACTGGGGGCAGATCATCGGGGAGCTCGCAGCTCGGACCAGCCCCGGCGTCGGTTCATCACACTGGGGGCAGATCATCGGGGAGCTCGCAGCTCGGACCAGCCCCAGCGTCGGTTCATCACACTGGGGGCAGATCATCGGGGAGCTCGCAGCCCGGACCAGCCCCGGCGTTGGTGCAGCGTAGAGTTGAGTAAGTGCTGTGCGGCAGTGAGCGGAACCGGCCCTCGACCCTGGGGGGAGGAAGGGCCTTCGACTTGAAAAACTGGCCCAGGACAGAGGATGGACGGAGGGCTCCTGTCAGCAGCCTATGCCCCAGTAGGGGTGATGGACTTAAGTGATTGCTTGAGGGTGAACTCTGTGGGCACGACTGCAGCAATGAATGATGTTTTGAGCTAATTAGTGATCTCAGGTTCACCAGACAAACCCGGCAGAACAGATACTCGAGAGGAGAGTCTGGCACCTCCAAGCATCAGAGAGGCCTCCATCTTGGCAGGGAAGGTGGCCGTTGGTCAAACGCCAGTTGGGGGGTTGAGATCCTCCTGCTAGTTGACGCACAATTGTTGTAAAACAGGACTCACCTACGCTTCCTGATGTCCCAGGAAAGCAGCCAACGTAATTCCTGCCGCTGTCAGGAAAGAGTATGTACACTCTCCCCGTGACTGTGTGAGTTTCCTCCAAGCGCTCCAGTTCCCTTCCACAATCCAAAGACGTACCGATTTGTAGGGTGATTGGTCATTGTAAATTGTCACGTGATTAGACTGGGATTAAACTGGGGGATTGCTGGGCAGCGCAGCTCGAAGGGCCAGAAGGGCCTGTTCTGTGCTGTATCCCAATCAATCAATAAATAATCAAAGACCTGGCTGATCCTGGACATTCCCTCTTCTCCCTCTTCCATCGGGCAGAAGACACAAAAGCCTGAAAGCACGTAACACCAGGCTTGAAGACAGCTTCTATCACACTGCTGTCAGACTCTTGGATGGACATTTCGTACAATGAGGATGAACTCACTTTCCCAATTTACCTCATGGTGGCCTTTTCATTTCCCTTGCCCACCTGCACTGCATCTGTAATCGAACACACTCTGTTCCGTTTTCCTTTTGTACCACCGCAGTGTACAGATATTGAGAATGGTCTGTGTGGACAGTACGCAGAAAAAGGCTTCTGACCGTGTCTCTCAGTCTATGTGACAATGTTAAACCAATACCTCCCCAGTTAGTCAGACACAACTCTCCCTTAATAAGTACCTTGCTGACTTTCCCTCACAGCCTGGAATGGAAACACCAAGGCCCTTGAACAGAAAAGCCTACAAAACATAGTGGATACGACCCAGTCCGTCACGGGTAAAGCCCACCCCACCACTGAGCACATCTGCATGAAATGCTGTTGCAGGAAAGCAACATCCCTCATCAGGGACCCCCACCACCCAGGCCATGCTCTCTTCTCACTGCTGCCATTAGGATGGAGTTACAGGAGCCTCAGGATTTGCACCACCAGGTTCAGGAACAGTTACTACCCCTCAACCATCAGTCTCCTGAACCAGAGGGGATAACTTCACTCACCACAATGAGCCTCAGGTCCCACACCACCAGGTTCAAGAACAGTTATTACTCCACAACCATCAGGCTCCTGAACCAGAGGGGATAACTTCACTCACTACAATGAGCCTCAGGTCCCACACCACCAGGTTCAGGAACAGTTACTACCCCTCAACCATCAGGCTCCTGAACCAGAGGGGATAACTTCACTCACCACAACTCTGAACTGTTCCCACCACCTATGGACTCACTTTCTAGGACTTTTCTTCTCATGTTCTCGATATTTATTGCTTGTTTGTTCATTATTATATATATTTTTTCTTTTTCTATTTGCAGTTGGTTGTCTTTTGGACATGGGTTGTTTGCCTGTCTTGTGTATGGGATTTCATTGATTCTGTGGTGTTTCTTTGTATCTACTGTGAATGCCTGCAAGAAAATGAATCTCAGGTGGTGATGTATATCTGGTTTGACAATAAATTTACCTTGAACTTTGACTAATCCTTACCTTCCCAACAGATGTGTGTTCTAGCCCTCAGATTTAATTCTGATAATTCAAGATTATGTACAAGTAAAGGCATTCGTTAGTCTTGCGTGACCATGGATCTGTGCCTGGAAAGTCTTCACTCTCCAGTGCGCAGGCCTGGGCAAGGTTGTATGGAAGACTGGCAGTTGCCCATGCTGCAAGTCTCCCCTCTCCACGACACCAATGTTGTCCAAGGGAAGGGCATTAGAACCCATACAGCTTGGCACCAGTGTCATCGCAGAGCAATGTGTGGTTAAGTGCCTTGCTCAAGGATACAACACATTCCCTCAGCTGGGGCTCGAACTCACGACCTTCAGGTCGCTAGTCCAATGCCTTAACCACTTGGCCCGTGCCCTCACTGTACAACATACAGTGGAAAGTGTCGTTTACATAAACAACCAACACAACCTGACGATGTGCTGGGGGAAGCCCGCGAGTGCTGCCACACATTCCGGTGTCAACAGAGCACGGCCACAATGCTCGGCAGAGCAACACAGGACGCAGTAAGCAACAAAACAACAACAGCACAACAAGCCCCGTTCCTCCCTCCCACCAACGTATATACACAGTCCTCTAACCCCATTGTCAGTTGTTTAAATAATTCATTACGGGTTACAGGTATAAATATGTTCATTGCCTACTTCATCATGCTACCATGTGATATGTGCACGCCTCGCCTAAACCTGCATTCCCCGATTCCCATGTTTCCCTTGAATTAATTTAACGTTTTGAAGTTACAAAACTTAAACACCCAGGACAGACCTCATGCCCTCCAGCAGACATGGGCAGCCTCACGGAGACTCGCAGGCTTGGCCGTGGCCAAAAATTTTTTCTTTTTCTTTTCAAATCTTTTTATTGTTATATTATACAGGAAAAATAACATGAGTACATAGAAGTAACAACACTTACAATGCCTCAAAAAAAAACATTATCTTAAAGATTGAAACAAAATTTTGTGATAACAAAAAAAACCTACTAAGCAGAAAAGTGAGAGAAAAAGAAAGAACCCATTAGGTGTACAACCCCAGAGTCATGCGTCATACAAGAAGCTTCTAAAAATAAACATCAAACCGCCAGCAAGAAAAGAAAATAGACTAAAAAATTTACAATTAGATCATGGAAAAATTATATCAATTAACTCAAATGATAATAGCGAGCAAATGAGCCCCATCTTTTCTCAAAGTCAAATAAAGGTTCAAAGGTTCGACTTCTAATTTTCTCCAAACTAACAATTTGGCCATATTAAATCAACGAGCCTTTAATCATGAGCAAATCTGCAGATACTGGAATTCCAAGCACCACACACAAAATGCTGGAGGAACTCAGCAGGCCAGGCAGCAGCCATGGAAAAGAGTGAACAGTCGACGTTTTGGGCTGAGACCCTTCTTCAGGACAGGGGAAAAGAAAAATTAAGTCAGAGCCGGAAGGTGGGAGGAGGGGAGGAAGAAGACCAAGGTGATGGGCGATAGGTGAAACCAGGAGAGGGGGATGGGGTGAAGTAAGCGCTGGGAATGTGATTGATAAAAGGGATAAAGGGCTGGAGGAGGGAGATCTGATAGGAAAGGAGAGAAAACCATGGAAGAAAGGGAAGAGGGAGGAGTACCAGAGGGAGGTGATGGGCAGGTAAGGAGAGAAGGTGAGAAAGGGAAAGAAGAATGGGGAAATGGAAAAGGAGAGGAGGGTTCGAGAAACCAGTGTTCATGCCATCAGGTTGGAGGCTACTCAGATGGGATGTGCTCCTCCAACACCTTTAGATGCTCCTTAAAGTTGTCAAAACTGCCGGGGGGGGGGGAGGTGTAGTGGTAATGGGGACAAGCTCCCACTACTTATGAAATGTTCCCAATGGTGCGCACCTCAAATTGCCTCTGACAATCAACTCCAGCTCTGGGCCTTCACGTGTGGCTAAGCTACTAAGCCCGGCAGAACCGTTTCTACCGACATGAGGAGGGGCAAAGGTGGGTTGCTGGTGCCTTAAAACCAGTCGCTTCGGGCAGATGGGGCTCATCAGACATGGTTGACACCTCATCTAGGAGAAGGAAAACTCTGATCTCAGACCTCTGCTGCCTTGAGTCTAGGACCAGAGGGCACAGAACAGAGGGATGTCCACTTAGAACAGAGATGGGGAGGAATTTCTTCAGCCAGAGAGTGGTAAATCTGTGGAATTAATTGCCACAGTTAGTTGTAGAGGCCAAATCATTGGCTGTGTTTAAAGTGGAGGTTGATGGGCTCTTGATTAATCAGGGTGTCAAAGATTATGGGGAGAAGGCAGGAGAATGGGTTGAAAGGGACAATAAATCAGCCATGATGGAACGGTGGAACAGACTCGATGGGCTGAATGGTCTATTTCTGCTCCAGTGTCCTATGGTCAATATTAAACCAAACAATATTCCAAGCCTACAGCAGTCATCAATCAGCCAGGACCACAAACTTTACAAACTGGGGGAACTTTTCTCATATGTCCATTTCTTCATTTCCTCTTTCAATTCCTCCAACAGGTTCGGACAAACATCTGCCCTGATTGTCACCGAAATGTGTGTTTTCATTTGAGAACTGCAGGGTGATGGGCACAGGAGCAAAGGGACAAACTGGAATCAAAGTTTAGTGAAAAGTTGGGGAACTCGAATGCTTTTAAAATCCTGGGTGTCAGTATCTGTGAGGATCGAACCTGGACCCAACATATCGATGCACGGCAGTGACTATATTTCATTGGAAGTTTGAGGAGATTTGGTATGTCTTCTGTGACGGGGTCCTGAATTACCCCTATGAACTGTGCTTTCAAAAGAGAGAGAGAGAGTTGTGGAACACAGTCACCTTGTTCAAAAGAGAGAGAAAGAAAGAGAGAGAGGCGAAGACTGCTCACAGCATGTTTACACTTCTGCAAGGACACTGGCAGCTTCCAAGTTCTTACAGAGAGGGGAGGAGCTGCTTGATGGACAGTTGGTATTCAGCATGGTGAGATAAATAGAAGGTCAGCTGTTACACCTGGAGACACATGGTTTTGGACACTGAATGAGCTTTGTTGTGCCCACCGAAAAGGTGGGTTTTGGAGGTGCGATCAGGCGGATCCATCAGTGGCTTTCGCAGTGTGAAAAGGGTGTGACCGGTGGGGAGTTATTCGTGTGTCCAACCCTCGCCTGGGTTGATAATTCCACCACAGAAGAACGGTCCCCTTTGTTGTGGTCACAGTCAGTGACTTCTAAAGGATTTCGGAGGACAATGGGAAGATTGATGGCGTCAGCTCACCTAAAGACTCGAATCTCTCCCCCTCTCTCTCTCCATCACCTCTCAACTCAATACCACGAACTGAACTGAACTTTACTCATCATTGTAAGACTATCTATTTACCCCTAGACTCGAAGAAGCTTGGTTTTCATATATTTACACACTTATATATATATAATCATTGCTAACCTGTTTGATATATCTGCATTTTATATTCCTGTATTGTGTAGTTACTAATAAATACCATTAGTTAATAGCAATACTGGACTCCAAAGTGTTCTCCATTTCTGCTGGATCTTTAACCCGTCACGGGGTACGTGACACTTCAAAAACACTCAAAAGTGTATATGATATACTGTGAAGAGCATTCTAACTGGCTGCATCACATTTGGTACGGGATGGGGGTGGGGGCATGGCACAGGATCAAAATAAGCTGCAGAGATTGTAAACATAGTCAGCTCCATCCTGGGCACCAGCCTCCGTAGTATCCATGACATCTTCAAGGAGTGATGCCTCAAAAAAGCAGTGTCTATCTTAAAGGAACCTCATCACCCAGGTCATGTCTTTGTTCTGTTATTATGTATTGCAATGTACAGCTACTGCTGCTGCAAAGACAACACATTTCACAAGAGATGCCCCCAATCCTGATTCTCCGTCAGGGAGAGTAATGGAACCAATTGTGGGCAGCACAGCAGCGTAGCGGCTGGCGTATCTGATCACCGACTGGGGTTCGATTCCTCCGGCTGACCGTAAGGAGTTTGTACGTTCTCCCCGTGACCGCGTGGGTTTCTTGCAGGTGCATGAGAAAGATTCCGTGAACGAAAGGGTTAACGTATGAGGAGCGTTTGATGGCTCTGGGCCTGTACTCGCTGGAGTTCAGAAGAATGAGAGGGAGAATCTCTTTGAAACCTATCGAATATGGAAAGACCTAGATAGAGTGGGTGTGGAGAGGATGTCTCCTGTAGTGGGCCATACATTTCAAAAAGGGTCAGCATGGACTAGATGGGCCAAAGGGCTTTCCTGCACGTACTTCTTTATCATTCTATTCCAATGACGTGGGAGCACAAGAGTTCAGGTGTACATGACGATAAGGGGTACAGATCGAGCATGGATAGACACTTACTTCCCGGGCAGAAACGGCTAAGACCAGGGGGCATAATTTTAAGGCGATTGGAGGAAAGTATGGGGGGGATGTGTGTCAGAAGTAGACTTTTTACACAGTGGGGGTTGTGGAACACACTGCTAGATGTGGTGGTACAAGCAGATACATTAGGGACACTTAAGAAACAACATATGGATGTGGGAGGGAAGGATAAGATTGATCTTAGAGAAGGTTAACAGGTTGATGCAACATCACAGGCCAAATGGCCTACGCTAGGGTTAGGGTTAAATAGGTGTGTTGTGCCATTCTGTGTTCTAAGATGTACAGGTTGGGGTTAGTCAATTGTGAACGAGCTCTGTTGGAACTGGAAGCGTGGCAACACTTGCGGGCTGCCCCCAGCACATCCTTGGACCGTGTTGGTCGTTGATGCAATCGACACATCTCACCGTATGTTTCGACGTCCACTGCAGTGTTTACGATGGAGTTAGAGTGAAGGAATCTGTGAGAATGTGGTGTTGGTGACCGGCTGGCTCTCACGCCCAGCCGGTACAGAATCGTTGTTCTGCTGTGCTGTGATTAGTGTGTGATCACGGATGGAGTAACCTCTGCTCGGCCCTGTCGTCAGCAAACAGCCATAAACGTAGTCATCGCTGACCGTCCAATTCAGACTTTTAATCACAAGCTGAACGAGGCCTACAATGAGTCACAGAACAACCCAGATAAGCTATGAATCAGGGGTTGCTGGGCGGCGCGGCTCACTGGGGCAAGCTGTATCCCTAAATACGTAAATACATAACCAAGGAACTGCAGCCCAAGCCTTGTAGCTCCTTTCGAGAGGTAAACCATCGGCTGTAGTCCTGTGGGGACTCTTCTACACTGGTGAAACCCGTCATAAGCTGGGGGACTGCTTCATCACACCCCCCCCCCCGCACCACCCGCTACAAGCAGGACTTCTCGGATGCCAAGCATTTTCTGATTCCCATTCTGAGGTGTCGATCCATGGCCTCCTCTTGTGCCAAGACAAGAGTAGAGGAGCAACACCTTATATCCCATTCAACTGGATGGCATGAACATCAATTTCTCCTTCTGGTAAACAAATCTCCACGCTCCCCCCTCCTCTATTCCCCACTCTGACCTTTCACTTCTTCTCACCTGCTTATTACTTCCCCCTGGGTTCCCTCCACCCTCCCTTGCTTCTCTCTCCTATCCTGCTTCCCCTTGGCCTTCCCCCACCCTGCATCTGGCTTCAGCTATCGCCTTCCAACTAGCCTCTTCCCCCTCCTCCTCTTAATTCTGGCACGTTGGGCTGCTGATCATGAAAACCACCATGACGTACAATTATACAACCCTCAAATCTGACTGCTTACAGGCCACAAACAGACATCCCACCTCTCCCGGAACTTCCGGGAGTCTCCCTCATATTAATAGTGGCTCCCTGATGCCCGCAAATTATATACAATATCACAGAAATCAATTTTTTTGAGAGCGAGTGATAGAAAAGCAAGAGAGAGCGTGAGAGCGACCACGAGAGAGAGAGAGCGCGAGCGAGAGCGTGCCATTGCAGAGTGTTCCAAAATATATATAAAACGTACGTCACCCCAGACTACACTAAAGTGTACCCCTGCCTAATTGGGGTCAAAAATAATGACAGTGTTGCTCGCTGCACTGTTTGCAACAGTGACTTTTCCATTGCCCATGGTGGGTAAAGACTGTAAAAGACATGTTGAGGTGAGTTTAACAGTTGTCATTCGTTCATTAGCATAGCTAACGTTATTTAAACTAGCTGGCCAGCTGCTAAGGAGCTACTCTATTGCAGACATCCCAACTCTCCCGGAAGTCTCCCGCAAATTGATGGTGCTACCTCCCTGAAATGAGTTTTTGCAGGGTGGGATGCCTGCACAAAGCAAGAAACTCGAAAGAACCCAATTAAAAATAAATTGAAGACCAACACCCAATTCACAAGAGAAAGGACAAAAAACTCAAATCAGGCAAATAATAGAAGAGAGCAACAACCCTCTGAACCAAATTGAGTCCTCAGATCCACACCCCAGAGTAGGCCCAAAGCCTTGCTTATCAGTTCATCGCAGTCGCCGGCATGGAGCACAGCAGGCCGGGCAGTCTTCATGACCATGGAGAGAGAAGCAAACAGCGTGGGAGAGTGAGACAAATCGGCTGTCGCCTCAGATACTGACGCCCTGTCTTTCCTGGGCTGTAAGTAGTCTACAAATATTCCTACGTGATACAAGTAGTCTGAAATTATATTTGTGTTCAGCTTCTAGCCGTCTATCATAAACAAAAAAAAAAATTTGGAGGAAGCAATGCTTTTGGAAAATAATAGTTGACCAGTGTATCCTGCCCTGTCCCTAATTGCCTCATTTCTTCCCCTCATTCCTCTACCCTCCAAAGAGTATACATCTATTTTTTTTTGAGTCATTTGTTAACAGAGAACAAGCCTTTCTAGGAATTATCCCTTAATCCCTTCTGGAGGGCTTCCAATTATATTGTAAAATAGGGAATCTATATTATACATGGCTAAATAAGGAGACCAGAACACTCAGGTCTCTGTCTGAGGGCACCAGTACCGACTCTCATCACCATACTACCTCTAAAGTGGAAAAATTACTGTCATGGGAAAGCAGCATCCATCATCAGAGACCCCCACCACCCAGGCCATTCTCTCTTCTCGCTGCTGCCATCAGGTAGAAGGTACACGAGCCACAGCTCTTGCACCACCAGGTTCAAGAACAGTTCCTACCCCTCAACCATCCGGCTCTTGAACAAAATAGTTCAATAGTTCCACTTAATATCAGAGAATGTGTACAATATACAACCTGGAATTCTTATTCTCTGCAGAAGAATCAGAAGAAACCCCAAATTAACGACAGAGAAGGAAGGGGAGGTGGGGTGGCGTTGCTGGTTAAAGAAGAGATTAATGCAATAGAAAGGAAGGACATAAGCCGGGAAGATGTGGAATCAGTATGGGTAGAGCTGCGTAACACTAAGGGGCAGAAGACGCTGGTGGGAGTTGTGTACAGGCCACCTAACAGTAGTAGTGAGGTCAGAGATGGTATTAAACAGGAAATTAGAAATGTGTGCAATAAAGGAACAGCAGTTATAATGGGTGACTTCAATCTACATGCAGATTGGGTGAACCAAATTGGTAAAGGTGCTGAGGAAGAGGATTTCTTGGAATGTATGCGGGATGGTTTTTTGAACCAACATGTCGAGGAACCAACTAGAGAGCAGGCTATTCTGGACTGGGTTTTGAGCAATGAGGAAGGGTTAATTAGCGATCTTGTCGTGAGAGGCCCCTTGGGTAAGAGTGACCATAATATGGTGGAATTCTTCATTAAGATGGAGAGTGACATAGTTAATTCAGAAACAAAGGTTCTGAACTTAAAGAGGGGTAACTTTGAAGGTATGAGACGTGAATTAGCTAAGATAGACTGGCAAATGACACTTAAAGGATTGACGGTGGATATGCAATGGCAAGCATTTAAAGGTTGCATGGATGAACTACAACAATTGTTCATCCCAGTTTGGCAAAAAAATAAATCAAGGAAGGTAGTGCACCCGTGGCTGACAAGCGAAATTAGGGATAGTATCAATTCCAAAGAAGAAGCATACAAATTAGCCAGAGAAAGTGGCTCACCTGAGGACTGGGAGAAATTCAGAGTTCAGCAGAGGAGGACAAAGGGCTTAATTAGGAAGGGGAAAAAAGATTATGAGAGAAAACTGGCAGGGAACATAAAAACGGACTGTAAAAGCTTTTATAGATATGTAAAAAGGAAAAGACTGGTAAAGACAAATGTAGGTCCCCTGCAGACAGAAACAGGTGAAAATTGATTATGGGGAGCAAGGACATGGCAGACCAATTGAATAATTACTTTGCTTCTGTCTTCACTAAGGAGGACATAAATAATCTTCCAGAAATAGTAGGGGACAGAGGGTCCAGTGAGATGGAGGAACTGAGCGAAATACATGTTAGTAGGGAAGTGGTGTTAGGTAAATTGAAGGGATTGAAGGCAGATAAATCTCCAGGGCCAGATGGTCTGCATCCTGGAGTGCTTAAGGAAGTAGCCCAAGAAGTAGTGGATGGATCAGTGATAATTTTTCAAAACTCATTAGATTCTGGACTAGTTCCTGAGGATTGGAGGGTGGCTAATGTAACTCCACTTTTTAAAAAAGGAGGGAGAGAGAAACCGGGGAATTATAGACCGGTTAGCCTAACGTCGGTGGTGGGGAAACCGCTGGAGTCAGTTATCAAGGATGTGATAACAGCACATTTGGAAAGCGGTGAAATGATCGGACAAAGTCAGCATGGATTTGTGAAAGGAAAATCATGTCTGACGAATCTCATAGAATTTTTGGAGGATGTAACTAGTAGAGTGGATAGGGGAGAACCAGTGGATGTGGTATATTTGGATTTTCAAAAGGCTTTTGACAAGGTCCCACACAGGAGATTAGTGTGCAAACTTAAAGCACACGGTATTGGGGGTAAGGTATTGGTGTGGGTGGAGAATTGGTTAGCAACAGGAAGCAAAGAGTGGGAATAAACGGGACCTTTTCAGAATGGCAGGCATTGACTAGTGGGGTACCGCAAGGCTCAGTGCTGGGACTCCAGTTGTTTACAATATATATTAATGACTTGGATGAGGGAATTAAATGCAGCATCTCCAAGTTTGCGGATGACACGAAGCTGGGTGGCAGTGTTAGCGGTGAGGAGGATGCTAAGAGGATGCAGGGTGACTTGGATAGGTTGGGTGAGTGGGCAAATTCATGGCAGATGCAATTTAATGTGGATAAATGTGAAGTTATCCACTTTGGTGGCAAAAATAGGAAAACAGATTATTATCTGAATGGTGGCCGATTAGGAAAAGGGGAGGGTCATTATACACCAGTCATTGAAAGTGGGCATGCAGGTACAGCAGGCGGTGAAAAAGGCGAATGGTATGCTGGCATTTATAGCGAGAGGATTCGAGTACAGGAGCAGGGAGGTACTACTGCGGTTGTACAAGGCCTTGGTGAGACCACACCCGGAGTATTGTGTGCAGTTTTGGTTCCCTAATCTGAGGAAAGACATCCTTGCCATAGAGGGAGTACAAAGAAGGTTCACCAGATTGATTCCTGGGATGGCAGGACTTTCATATGAAGAAAGACTGGATGAACTGGGCTTGTACTCGTTGGAATTTAGAAGATTGAGGGGGGATCTGATTGAAACGTATAAGATCCTAAAGGGATTGGACAGGCTCGATGCAGGAAGATTGTTCCTGATGTTGGGGAAGTCCAGAACGAGGGGCCACAGTTTGAGGATAGAGGGGAAGCCTTTTAGGACCGAGATTAGGAAAAACTTCTTCACACAGAGAGTGGTGAATCTGTGGAATTCTCTGCCACAGGAAACAGTTGAGGCCAGTTCATTGGCTATATTTAAGAGGGTGTTAGATATGGCCCTTGTGGCTACGGGGTTCAGGGGGTATGGAGGGAAGGCTGGGGCGGGGTTCTGAGTTGGAGGATCAGCCATTATCATAAGAAATGGCGGTGCAGGCTCGAAGGGCCGAATGGCCTACTCCTGCACCTATTTTCTACGTTTCTAAAACCTAAGAACCCCAATAACCCTGCCTCCTCCCCATGCACAAACAGCACCTACCCTGCCCCCTCCCCCAACTTATTCCAGCATTGGGCATCAGCATTCCCACCTCCCACCCTGCCAGCAACAGCAAAGCCCCCGAACAGAAACCATGGTCTACAGTCCATCCAAAACTAACTGTCCACTGCAACGTTTCAACGTCACCAACTAGGGAGAGATGGATATCGCTCCTTCCGTAGCGACAGGGGAGACAACAGTCATTCTGGAGCGTTGCTTTTATTTGGAGTCTCCCTGCTCGAGAGTCGGAGAGAGAGAGAGAACGAGAGAGAGAGAGAGAGAGAGAGAGAGAGATACGGATAGATAGATAGATCAATCACTGAGTGCAGATCCTTGTGCCAGCCACTCGCGCTGTCATCGATGTTCCGGCTCCCGCTATGCTTCAGTTCACGACACCGGCAAGAATTCATGTCCACAGGGCCACGCAAGGCCCCCAAGGCACCAGAGGGGATAACTACGCTCATTTGTCCCATCACTGAAATGTTCCCACAACCAATGATCTCACTTTAAGGATTCTTTATCTCATTATCTGAAGTTCCTGCTATTTATATTTGCATTTGCGCAGTTTGCTGTTTTCTGCACTCTGGTTGATCTTTCATTGATCCTGTTATAGTTACTATTCTGTAGATTTGCTGAGTATGCCCGCAGGAAAATGAATCTCAGGGTTGTACATGGGGACGTATACAGGTCCTCTGAAAATAAAATTTACTTACGAACTTTGTTCTTGAACTTTTTTTGATATCTCAAGGGCATCATCAAATAAAGCCCAGCTCCAGCCACCAAAGAAATCAAGTCACGTCCAACTGATACACGGCATGATTGGGTGGTTAAGAAGGTGTGTGGTGTGTTGGCCTTCATTAGTCGGGGAATTGACTTCAGGAGCCACATGGTAACGTTACCAGTCTATACAACCCTGGTTAGTCCACACTTGAGAGTATTGTGTTCAGTTCTGGTCACCTCATTATTGGAAGGATGTGGAAGCTTTAGAGAGGCTGCAGAGGAGATTTACCAGGATGCTGCCTGGTTTGGAGGGCATGTCTTATGACAATGGGTCGAGCAAACTAAGGCTTTCCTCTTTGAAGCAAAAGAGGATGAGAGGTGACTTTATGGAGATATACAAAATGATAAGAGGAACAAATCAAGTGGACGGCCAGAGACTTTGTCCCAAAGGGAAATGGCTTGTATGAGGGGACACAGTTTTAAGGTGACTGGAGGAAAGAACAGGGGAGATATCAGAGACAGATTATCTACACAGAGTCGCGGGTACGTGGAATGCACTGCCAGTGGTGGGGGTAGAAGCATATACATTAATGGCATTTAAGAAACTTTTAGATAGACACATGGATAAAAGAAGAATAGAGGGTATGCAGGAGGAAATGGTTAGATTGATCTTAGAGTAAAAAGCCAACACAACATCATGGGCTGAAAGGCGTGTCCTTTGTTATATGCCTCTCCCTGCCCTCTTCCCACTCTCAGTCCACAATAGAGACCCATATCAGAACCAGGTTTATCATCACTCACATCATGGTTTGCTTTTCCTTTGTGGCAGCAGCAACGCGCGCCGATGACCTTTGCAAAAGAGGTCACTGAATGTTACCATATACTACCTCAAGGTTCACGTTCTTGCAGCCATTTACAGGAAAAAAGAAATATAATTCGAATTTACAAAAGCAGACAAAGACCGCCAAACAACCAATGTGCAAAAAAAGAGAAACTCTACAAATAAAAAATAAATAATACTGAGAACATGAGTTACTAGGAGTTCTTGCAAGTGAGTCTGTGGGTCACAGAATCAGTTCAGAGTTGAGGTGAGTGAAGTTATCTATGCCGTTTTGAGGGCCTGATGGTCAAAGTCAGAGTAAAACATATTACCCGAGTATGTATTTATTATCATATACTGCCTCGAGATTCACTTTCTTGAAGGCAGTTACAGGAAAATAAAGAAATATGATAGATTTTACAAAAATCTACAAATAAAGCCCATGATTGACTCGATCTCTTGCCCATCTCATTGATTAAAGCACAGAGGGAGATTGACATCACTGAGGTGAGTGTTCAACACTGTCTACCCGCCTCTGGCTCTCTGCTGCCGAAGGAGGGTGGCTACATGTGACAGTCTCTCTCTCCCTCTCTCTCACTGCTCCCAAAGGAAGGTCCCGGCGTTCCAATGGTCTCTGTCCCTCGATGGTGCTGGAGCAAGGTTTATTGGCGTGGTTTGTGGATTGGACTGTAGTTCACATTATGATGTGTTACTGGTCATTTCTTTTCCTTTTGCTATTTTTGTGCAACTTTAGGATTGGGGCGGCCTGCAGATAATGAACACTGAGCAGAGCTGAATATGGGTTCTTTCAACTTGGTGTTTCTATATTCGCCGTTTTCACTCATGATTTTCTTGCTACTTTGCACAATTTGTTTTTTTGCGAGGGTGGGGGTGGGATGTATCTCTTTCAACGTATTCCATGGCTTTGCTTGTTTTGTGAGGACGACAGCTCCCAGGGAAGTATACTGCATATGAACCGTGAATCCTTGAAGACTGACAAGCAACAAATGTGAAAAAGACAAACCTTGCAAATAAAAGCAACTGATGGTAGACTTCTGAAGAGGGAAGCCAGAGGTCCATGAGCCAGTAATCATCCGAGGATCAGAGATGGACAGGGTCAGCAACTTTAAATTCCTGGGTGTTACTATTCAGAGGGTCTGTCGGGGACCCAGCAGATAAATGCAATAATAAAAAAGCACAGCAGCACCTCTACTTCCTTAGGAGCTTGAGAGGATTTGGTATGTTGACTGGCTGCATCACAGCTTGGTATGGAAACATCAATGCCCTTCAATGGAAAATCCTAAAAAAGTAGCAGATTCTGCCCAGTACGTCACGGGTAAAGGCCTCCCCGCCATTGAGCAGATCTACATGAAACACTGTCATAGGAAAGCAGCACCCATCATCAGAGATCCCCAACACCCAGATTGTGCTATTTTCTCGCTGCTGCCATCAGGTAGAAGGTGCAAGAGCCTCAGGACTCACACCACCAGGTTCAGGAACAGTTACTACCCCTCAACCATCAGGCCCTTGAGCATAAGGGTATAAGTTATATAACCATGTAACAATTACAGCACGGAAACAGGCCATCTCGGCCCGTCTAGTCCGTGCCGAACTCCTACTCTCACCTAGTCCCACCGACCTGCACTCAGTCCATAACCCTCCATTCCTTTCCTGTCCATATATCTATCCAATTTGACTTTAAGCACAACATCAAATCTGCCTCAACCACTTCTGCTGGAAGCTCGTTCCACACAGCCACCACTCTCTGAGTAAAGAAGTTCCCCCTCATGTTACCCCTAAACTTTTCCCCTTTAACTCTCAACTCATGTCCTCTTGTTCCACTCTCAATGGAAAAAGCCTATCCACGTCAACTCTATCTATCCCCCTCATAATTTTAAATACCTCTATCAAATTCCCTCTCAACCTTCTATGCTCCAAAGAATAAAGACCCAACTTGTTCAACCTTTCTCTGTAACTTAGGTGATGAAACCCAGGTACCATTCTAGTAAATCTTCTCTGTACTCTCTCTATTTTGTTGACATCTTTCCTATAATTCGGTGACCAAAACTGTACACAATACTCCAAATTTGGCCTTACCAATGCCTTGTACAATTTCAACATTACATCCCAACTCTTATACTCAATGCTCTGATTTATAAAGGCCAGCATACCAAAAGCTTTCTTCACCACCCTATCCACATGAGATTCCACCTTTAGGGAACTATACACCATTATTCCTAGATCCCTCTGTTTTACTGCATTCTTCAATGCCCTACCATTTACCATGTATGTCCTATTTTGATTAGTCCTACCAAAATGTAGCACCTCACATTTATCAGCATTAAACTCCATCTGCCATCTTTCAGCCCACTCTTCTAACTGGCCTAAATCTCTCTGCATGCTTTGAAAACCTACTTCATTATCCACAACTCCACCTATCTTAGTATCATCTGCATACTCACTCATCCAATTTACCACCCCTTATTAATGTATATCCAGATCATTAATGTATATGACAAATAACATTGGACCCAGTACAGATCCCTGAGGCACACCACTAGTCATCGGCCTCCAATCTGACAAACAGTTATCCATCACCACTCTCTGGCGTCTCCCATCCAGCCACTGCTGAATCCATTTTTAATATTCAATATTAATACCTAACGATTGAACCTTCCTAACCAACCTTCCACATGGGACCTTGTCAAAGGCCTTACTGAAATCCATATAGACAACATCCACCGCTTTACCCTCGTCAACTTTCCTAGTAACCTCTTCAAAAAATTCAATAAGATTTGTCAAACATGACCTTCCATGCACAAATCCATGTTGACTGTTCCTAATCAGACCCTGTCTATCCAGAAAATTATATATACCATCTCTAAGAATACTTTCCATCAAATTACCCACCACTGACGTCAAACTCACAGGCCAATAATTGCTAGGTTTACTCTTAGAACCTTTTTTAAACAATGGAACAATATGAGCAATACGCCAATCTTCCGGCACCATCCCCGTTTCTAATGACATTTGAAATATTTCTGTCAGAGCCCCTGCTATTTCCACACTAACTTCCCTCAAGGTCCTAGGGAATATCCTGTCAGGACCCGGAGACTTATCCACTGCTATATTCCTTAAAAGCTCCAGTACTTCCTCTTCTTTAATCATCATAGTTTCCGTAACTTTCCTACCTGTTTCCCTTACCTTACACAATTCAATATCCTTCTCCTTAGTGAATACTGAAGAAAAGAAATTGTTCAGAATCTCCCCCATCTCTTTTGGCTCCACACATAGCTGTCCACTCTGATTCTCTAAGGGACCAATTTTATCCATCACTATCCTTTTGTTATTAATATAACTGTAGAAACCCTTGGGATTTATTTTCACCTTACTTGCCAAAGCAGCCTCATATCTTCTTTCAGATTTTCTAATTTCTTTCTTAAGATTCTTTTTATATTCTTTATATTCCTTGAGCACCTCATTTACTCCACGCTGCCTATATTTATTGTAGATATCTCTCTTTTTTCGAACCAAGTTTCCAATATCCCTTGAAAACCATGGCTCTCTCAAACTTTTAACCTTTCCTTTCAACCTAACAGGAACATAAAGATTCTGTACTCTCAAAACTTCACCTTTAAATGACCTCCATTTCTCTATTACATTCTTCCCATAAAACAAATTGTCCCAATCCACTCCTCCTAAATCCTTTCGCATCTCCTCAAAGTTAGCCTTTCTCTAATCAAAAATCTCAACCCTGGGTCCAGACCTATCCTTCTCCAGAATTATATTGAAACTAATAGCATTGTGATCACTGGACCCGAAGTGCTCCCGAACACTTAGTTCACTCACTTGTCCATCTATTGAGTTGTTCCCACAACCAATGATTTCACTTTAGAAACTCCTTATCTCATTATCTCATGTTCTCATTATTTATTGCTATTTATTTATATTTGCATTTACACAGTTTGTTGCCTTCTGCACTCTGGTTTATCTGTCATTGATCCTGTTAGAGTTACTATTCTACAGATTTGTAGAGTTTGCCTGCAGGAAAGTGAAACTCAGGGTTGTATGTGGGGACATATAAGGACTTGAATAATAAATTTATTTTGAACTTTAAATACTAAGAATACGGAATTGCAAAGAGATCAGGGCTGATGCAGTCTCACCACAGCCCTATGAAGTTGCATCAAAACTTAGCTAATTTTAAACTTCATACCCTTTACATCAAAGAATAATGCTCCAGGGTTGTAGCACTGGGACAAGTTACAGAAGAGTGTAGTGTTGCTAAGAAACAGAGTTATTGTTGGAATACTTACTTCTGTGTTTTGGCCACAGGAGGTAAACATAATCTGTAAAATAAAGTGTGATACTTAGAGATTCAATTAATGAGTGGTCAGTCCTCAAAAATAAACCAGCCCCAACCCACCACCCTGCCTGCCAAGAGGGACGGACTGAGTGCCTGACCTGCAGATAATTTCCTCGCTCCTCGTCACTCTGTAGGTCCAACAGATCATCGATGTTCACCTCCTCTGGCATCTTGTCTGTCTGCAGAGAGAAAAATTCAACTTAGCCTTGTTCTGTTTGCCCCCTTCCCACAATCCCTGGGAATTCACCTCAGGGTCACCCAGACCAGAACCCCCAAAAGATTTTGCAACAAATCACATTGGGCAACAAAGATTTTGCTTCCTGAATACTTAAGGGTGTACCGATGGATTTTGGACTGCTGATCTTGAAAATCACAATGAAATTTCCTGATCACACACTATATTTTTAATCACCAATATTTGCTATTTCAGTTCATAATTGAAGTGAGAATAACTGATGCCAAGATCAAAGAAAGCATTTTTGTTGGTCCACAAATCAAACAGGTCATCAATGACAGGCAATTTGAAGAACTTCTAGTGGGACCAGAGAACATTTCATGGAAGGCATTCAAGATGTTGTTGAAAGTTTTCTTGGCAACTACACAGCATCAAACTACATGCAGCTGGTTGACAACATGCTTCAAGCATATAAAACTGTGACGTGCAACATGTCACTAAAGATTCATTTTCTGCATTCCCATTTAGACTTCTTCACTGCCAATCTTGGCACTGTCAGTGACGAGCATGGTGAAAGGTTTCACCAGGACACTGCCATCATGGAGAAACAGTATCAGGGCAACTGGAATATATCAAAGCTCGCTGATTATTGTTGGACCAGACACTGAGCACAAATGAAAAACATTAACAAAACATCTTTAGCTTATTTAAAATATTGCAAAGCATGAGCACCGTTATGCAATTAAATGGATTATATTCAATAAAAGTTAATTGCTTGTTTCTCCAAATTCCTACATGATACAAGGAGCCTGGAAGTATATTTGTGTTCAGCTTCAAGTAGTCTATCAGAGAAAAAAAAATCTGAGAAGGCACCACTTGAGAAAAATTTGTTGTCCAGTGTTACCTGGAGTCTTGGGATCATACCTAAGCTTCTAGCGGGTAACCGAGACCCACATCACTCTCCTTCTGCACGAATACAATGTTACGTATCCGCGTGGCAAAGTAATTTTTATTATCAAAGTACGTATATGTCACCATTTACAACCCTGTCATTCATTTTCCTGTGGGCAAACTCAGCAAATCTACAGAAGAGTGACTATAACAAGATCAATGAAAAATCAACCAGAGTGCAGAAGACAACAAACTATGCACGGGGGAAATATAAATAAAAAGCAATAAATAATGAGAACATCGCTGTCTGAGGCCTAATCCTCACACATACAAGCATGCACACAAATAGGATATGAGTGAAACATCAAGTCCTACAGTGAAATACAGAGCACGCAGAACAAGCCCACACGGTCACGGGGAGAACACACAAACTTATTACAGACAGCAGCGGAATCGAACCCAGGTCACTAGCGCTGCAACGCTGTCACCTTTCGGCGCGATACGGCAGACTCCGGGCGGGCATCTGAAGCGATGCGCGATCTGCTGCAAGAACTCAGTGGGCTGAGCAGTATCTGTTGGGATGGAGAGGGAAGGAATTGTCAGCCTTTCAATCCAAAACGTCGGCAATCCCTCCAACCCCCACAGATGCTGCTCGACCCACTGAGTTCTTGCAGCAAATTGTGAGGGGTAAGTTTTTTTACTCAGAGAGTGGTGGATGTCTGGAATGTGCTGACTGATATGGTGGTGGAGGCAAATACATGAGAGACTTTTAAGAGATATTTGGCTAGACACATGGATGTGAGGAAGATGGAGGGATATGGACATGGTGCAGGTAGGAAGGATTAGTGTTTGTGCGTTTTTGATTTGCTTTTTAGCTGGTTCAGCTAAAGGGCCTGTTCAGGACTGTGCTATCCTATGTTCTGTGTTCTACAGAGAAACTAATAACAGCTCCAAAGACTTCATCCCTGGAGAGAATTTTCGATGGGCTACACGTGGAGACGACGTGAAAGACTGGCCCAGAGTAGAGGACTCTGGCGAACTGCCGTCGGTAGCCGATGCCGCAGTAGAAGTGATGGGGCTTCAGTAAGTAAGAAATTCACTTCTGATGCAAACCATCAAACACGAAGCAGCTCCAAGAAATTTTAGAAGCATGAAATAGATGCCATCTACGAACCCCTAAGAGCTGAAGAAGTGCGAGCCAATAGAATTCAAAGGTCAACTGAAGGGGTAGCCAATCAGGACAGGCTGTGAGGAGGTAGTGGTCTACTTGCTACACCATTGTAATGTTCTGTATTATTTCAGAATATTGAGCAGATATATAGGCCCTTCGGCCCAACAGATTGTGCTGACCTATTAACTTACTAAGATCAATGCAACTCTTCTCTCCTACATAGCCCTTTATCTTTCTTTCTAAGAGTCTCCCTAACATTCCTGCCACCACCAGCACCCGGGCAGCATGTTCCAAGCATTCAATACTGTGTGGAAAAATCTTACCTCTGACACTCCCATATACTTTCCTCCAATCACCTTAAAATTACACTCCTTGGTATTTAAAAACGCAAACAACAGGAATTCTGCAGATGCTGGAAATTCAAGCAACACACATCAAAGTCGCTGGTGAACGCAGCAGGCCAGGTCAGGACGAAGGGTCTCGGCCCGAAACGTCGACTGTACCTCTTCCTAGAGATGCTGCCTGGCCTGCTGCGTTCACCAGCAACTTTGATGTGTGTTGCTCCCTGGTATTGTCCATTTCCACCCGGGAAAAAGTCTCTGGCTGTCCTCTCGATCTGTGTCTCGTATCATTTTGGACACCTCTATCAAATCACCTCTCATCTTCCTTTTCTCCAAAGAGGAAAGGCAGAGCTCACTCAGGCTATCCTCACCAGACAAGCTGTCCAGTCCGGGTGGTGTCCAGAATCAAGATTACTATCACCGGCAGACGCTGTGAAATTTGTTGCTTTGCAGTAGCGGTACAATGCAATACCTAAAAACACATCATAAATTACAATAAGAAAAAAATATACAAAGTTAAATGCATGGTGCAGAAAGAGACCAAATATAGTGAGTTAGTGCTCGTGAGTTCATTGTCCATTTAGAAACCTGATGGCGGAGGGGAAACAGCTGTTCCTAAAATGTTGAGTGTGCCTCTTCCGGCTCCTGTCCCTCTTCTCTGATGGTAGCAGTGAGAAACGGTCAAGTGCTGGGTGATGGGAGTCCTTAATGATGGATGATGCCATTCTCCAGTGTCACCTTTTGGAGTTGTCCGTGACACCGCGGAGGCTGGAGCTCGTGATGGGGCTGACTGAGATTACAACTCCCTGTGGCTTTTTCTGATCCTGTGCAGTGGCCTCTGCATACCAGATGGTGATGCAACCAGTCAGAATGCTCTGCCACAGTACATCTGTAGAAATTTGCTGGAGCCAAGTGGATTGAATTCTGCACGTACAGCCTCAGGACTCACACCACCACGTTCAGTGACAGTGACGACCCCTCAGCCATCCGGCTTTTAAACCAAGGAGTGTAACTCCACTCACCCACAAACTGTGGACTCACTGTCAAAGACTTTTCATCTCATGTTTTCAATATTTATTGCTTATTTATTGACTCTTATCTTTTCTTTTCATTTTGTATTTGCGCAGTTTGTTGTCTTTTGCACAATGGCTGTTTATCTGTCTCTGTTGTGTGCATTCTTTCATTGATCCTATTATGGTTAGCATTCTACCATGGATTTATTGAGAATGCCCGCAAAATGATGAAACTCAAGGTTGTACAATATTGTGCGAAAGTCTTAGGAATATATATATATAGCTATATATGTGTTTCTTTCTATTTACTGTGAATGCCTGCAAGAGAGTGAATCTCAGAACAGTATATGGTGACACATCTGCCCTTGCCCCAAGCTTTTTAATGGATAACTCCAATGGTTAACTGTCTCTTTCTTAACCAGGTTCAATGGCCGCGTGTGCGATGACTTCGATGATGGAAACTGTGAAACATCCCTCACACCCCACCCGCCAAGCAGACTGCGTTGTGACACCAGCAGTTTAGTTTAATAGAGAACAGATGGGATTTCTGGCTACTCTTGCTTCTAGTTTGAGTACACATTTCCAGCCATACAACAATTAAATCAAGATGTTTTAAACAAATGAAATAGATCGCAATCAATCAAAAAAAACAGTGTTTCATTGTGTAAAATGCTCAGAGACACCTTGTACAGGTCTTTGTGTGTGTGATTACCATAGAAACAGAAAATAGGTGCAGGAGTAGGCCATTCGGCCCTTCGAGCCTGCACCACCATTCTGTATGATCATGGCTGATCATCCAACTCAGAACCCTGCACCAGCCTTCCCTCCATACCCCCTGATCCCCGTAGCCACAAGGGCCATATCTAACTCCCTCTTAAATATAGCCAATGAACTGGCCTCAACAGTTTCCTGTGGCAGAGAATTCCACAGATTCACCACTCTCTGTGTGAAGAAGTTTTTCCTAATCTCGGTCCTAAAAGGCTTCCCCTCTATCCTCAAACTGTGACCCCTCGTTCTGGACTTCCCCAACATCGGGAACAATCTTCCTGCATCTAGCCTGTCCAATCCCTTTAGGATCTTATACGTTTCAATCAGATCCCCCCTCAATCTTCTAAATTCAAACGAGTACAAGCCCAGTTGATCCAGTCTTTCATCATATGAAAGTCCTGCCGTCCCAGGAATCAATCCGGTTTCATCCTGAGCCGCATGTAGGTGGGTGCCCAAGTTCAACTTGTTCAATGGTTCAAGTTCAAATGGTTCAATTTAATATCAGAGAATGTATACAGTAAACAAACTGAAATCCTTACTCTTCAGACATCCACAAAACAAGAAACTCCATAGGATGAATGGTAGAAACATCAGAAGCCCAAAATACCCCTTCCTCCCTCCCCACCACTTGCTCCTGAAGCACCAGCCCTGCCTCCCCCACCATGCAGGCAACAGCAAAGCCCCAAAGAGTCATTGATCTAGAGACCATCAGAAATCACAGTCCATCCCAACACTTCAGTATCTCAAATAGGCTCTCGCTATCTCTCTCTCTCTCTCTCCAGCGAGGGAGAAAGATACCGCTCCTGCAACGACGAGAGCGGGAGACCAGCAGCTCGCTCTTCCGATGTTACAATCTTCTGCAGCGCTTGCCTGAGCCTGAAACTTGAGGCCTGACAGGCTCCCACTCTCCGTCAAGGAGAGAGAGTGAGATAACGCTGGAATGCAGCGGCCTTCTTCCGACAGCAGCGCACACTGCCTGCTGGCCCAAAGTCTTAGTCTCCCGTGGTGAAACTGGCGACAAACTAGGGTTGCTAAGTGGGCATATCAACTTGGAGCGGGAGTTGGCCATTTCTGACTGTGGATTCAGTTCTACCCACAAGCCTTATAGACTGAAAGACACAGGAGCAGAATTAGGCCATTCACCCTATCGAGTCTGCTCTGTAATTCCATCAAGGCTGATTTATTATTCCTCTCAACGCTATTCTCCTGCCTTCTCCCTGTAACATTTGACACTCTTACCAATCAAGAACCTATCAACCTCCTCTTTAAATATACTCAATAATTTGGCCTTCAAGTTAACGAGGCTGCTCCGCCATTTCATCATGGCTGATCCATTTTCCCTCTTAGCCCCAATCTCCTGCCCTCTCCCTGTACCCTTTCATGCCCTGACTAATCAAGAATCTGTCAACCTCTGCCTTAAATATACATAATGACCTGGCCTCCACAGCTGCCTGTAGCAATGAATTTCACAGATTCTCCACCCTCTGGCTAAAGAAATTCCTCCTCATCTCTGTTCTAAATGGATATCCCTCTATTCTGAGGCTGTGCCCTCTGGTCCTAGAACCCACTGTAGCAGATGTCCTCTCCACATCCACTTTATCTAGGACTTCCAATATTTAATAAGTTTCAATGAGATACCTCCTTAATCTTCTGAACTCCAGCGAGGACCAGCTGAGAGCCATCAAATGCTCCTCATACATTAACCTAGGATCATTCTTATGAACCTCTTCTGGACCCTCTCCAATGCTGCTGTTAGAGAGGATTTCTTTTTGGGTAGATGATTTGTTTACATTTAAATGACTTTGGCCACCAGACTTCTATTTTAACTGTTTGACAAAGGACTGTGGATTGAGTCCACCACAATGGGCTACCTAAAAGGTGTAAATACCAGATGCTTCTGGTGCCTGATGCTGTAGTTTCGAAGGCAGTATCACTTATACATTATAAATATTAATTGTCTTCTATGTTAGCACGGGAAATGCCAAATAAATGTATCGTAGACTTAACTTACATTCCTAAAGACTGTGGATACCAACCCAGACATGTTGGCGTCAGAAGGATGAAATCCAAAGGTGTGATGTTTGTACGTAGTTTCAAAAGGAAGCATTGTCTAAGTATTATACATCAAAGTTGCTGGTGAACGCAGCAGGCCAAGCAGCATCTATAGAAAGAGGTGCAGTCGACGTTTCAGGCCGAGACCCTTCGTCAGGACTAACTGAAGGAAGAGTGAGTAAGGGATTTGAAAGTTGGAGGGGGAGGGGGAGATCCAAAATGATAGGAGAAGACAGGAGGGGGAGGGATAGAGCCAAGAGCTGGACAGGTGATAGGCAAAAGGGGATATGAGAGGATCATGGGACAGGAGGTCCGGGAAGAAAGACAAGGGGGGGGGTGACCCAGAGGATGGGCAAGAGGTATATTCAGAGGGAGAAAAAGGAGAGTGAGAGAAAGAATGTGTGCATAAAAATGAGTAACAGATGGGGTACGAGGGGGAGGTGGGGCCTTAGCGGAAGTTAGAGAAGTCGATGTTCATGCCATCAGGTTGGAGGCTACCCAGACGCAATATAAGGTGTTGTTCCTCCAACCTGAGTGTGGCTTCATCTCCACAGTAGAGGAGGCCGTGGACAGACATGTCAGAATGGGAATGGGATGTGGAATTAAAATGTGTGGCCACTGGGAGATCCTGCTTTCTCTGGCGGACAGAGCGTAGATGTTCAGCAAAGCGGTCTCCCAGTCTGCGTCGGGTCTCACCAATATATAAAAGGCCACATCGGGAGCACCGGACGCAGTATATCACCCCAGTCGACTCACAGGTGAAGTGATGCCTCGACTGTTTGGGGCCCTGAATGGTGGTAAGGGAGGAAGTGTAAGGGCATGTGTAGCACTTGTTCCGCTTACACGGATAAGTGCCAGGAGGAAGATCAGTGGGGAGGGATGGGGGGGACGAATGGACAAGGGAGTTGTGTAGCAGGATCTCCCAGTGGCCACACATTTTAATTCCACATCCCGTTCCCATTCTGACAGCAGGATCTCCCAGTGGCCACACATTTTAATTCCACATCCCATTCCCATTCTGACATGTCTGTCCACGGCCTCCTCTACTGTGGAGATGAAGCCACACTCAGGTTGGAGGAACAACACCTTATATTCCGTCTGGGTAGCCTCCAACCTGATGGCATGAACATCGACTTCTCTAACTTCTGCTAAGGCCCCACCTCCCCCTCGTACCCCATCTGTTACTCATTTTTATGCACACATTCTTTCTCTCACTCTCCTTTTTCTTCCTCTGAATATACCTCTTGCCCATCCTCTGAGTCACCTCCCCCTGTCTTTCTTCCCGGACCTCCTGTCCCATGATCCTCTCGTATTCCCTTTTGCCTATAACCTGTCCAGCTCTCGGCTCTATCCCTCCCCCTCCTGTCTTCTCCTATCATTTTGGATCTCCCCCTCCCCCTCCAACTTTCAAATCCCTTACTCACTCTTCCTTCAGTTAGTCCTGACGAAGGGTCTCGGCCTGAAGGGTCTTGTTGGCAACACTTTTCTGAGGAAGTGGCTTGCCACTGCCTTCTTCTGGGCAGTGTCTTTGCAAGACGGGTGACCCCAGCCATTATCAATACTCTTCTGAGATTGTCTGCCTGGTGGCAGTGGTCACATAACCAGGATTTGTGATATGCACCGGCTGCTCATACGACCATCCACCACTTGCTCCTATGGCATCACGTGACCCAGATCGGGGTGGGGCTAAGGCTAAGCAGGTGCTACATCTTGCCCAAGGGTGACGGGCAGGTTAGCAGAGGGAAGGAGCACCTTACACTTCCTTTGGTACTCCACCCCACCACTCAGAATCAGTACAAGGAGAAACAACATCAGAAATCAGAATAAAGTACTACAGCTGGAGAGAAAGTACAGTGTTGGTAGACAATAAGGTCAATCAACAGCATCGCACACAATAGAGATGTGGCAGATGTCGTAAATCTTGAGCAACACACACAAAACACTGGAGGAACTCAGCAGGTCAGGCAGCATTGATGGAAATGATAAGCAGTCGACATTTCAGGCTGAGTGCAATGCAGGTAAACGATAAAGTGCAAGATCATAATGAGGGAGATTGTCAGGCCAAGCATCAATATTATTGTACAAAAGGTCCAATCAGGGGTCTGACACCAGCGGGACAGAAACTGTTCTTGAGCCTGGAGGCAATCAAGGCCATTTGGGCAAGACCCTTAACAGTGTTGCTGAGCAGAGAGATCTTGGGGTCCAAGCTCATAGCTCCTTGAATATGGCTGCATGGCTCAAAATGGTTAAGGAGGCTCATGGAATACTTGCTCTTACTAGTCAAGGCATTGAGTTCAAAACTCAAGAGGTTATGTTGCAACTTTATAAAACTCTGGTTAGGCCACATCTGGAGTCTTATATTACAATTCTAGTTGCCCCACTATAGCAAGGATGTTGAGGCTTTGGAGAGGGTGCAGGAGAGGTTTACCAGGATGCTGCCTGGTTTAGAGGGCATGTGTTATCACGAGAGGCTGGACATACTGTGGGGTGCTTTCTCTGGAGCGGCTGGGCTGAGGGAAGATCTGACAGAGATTTATAAGATTATGAGAGGCATAGATAGAGTGGACAGGGAGTATCTGTTTCCCAGGGTTGAAATGTCTAATACCAGAGGGCATGCATTGAAGGTGAGAGGGGTAGGTTCAAGAGGGATGTGAGGGGTAAGTTTTTTACTCAGAGGTAGTAGGTGCCTGGAATGCACTGGCTGGTATGGCAGTAGAGGTAAATATATCAGAGTCTTTTTAAGAGATGTTTGGATAGGCCTGTGGAGGATGGAGGGATATGGACATGGTGTATGTAGGAGGGATTAGTGTTTGGGGATTTTTGATTTGCTTTTTAGCTGATTCAGCACAACACTGTGGGGCCAGTGGCCTGTCCTATGGTGTAATGTTCTACGTTCTGTTTTGGGGCAATGGATTTGCCCAGCCTAATCACCTTCTACCAGCACTAGGTCCTTGGTCCCGCACCTCATGGCCCTTCCAGTTCCATCCAAAGTCAAAGTAAATCAATTATTAACGTACATTGGCGTTACCATGTATGACCCGGAGATTCAATTCTTTTTGCAGGCATTTACAGAAAAAAAAAGCACAGCAGTCAGCTCAATGTTATGACAGCACCAGCCACCCAGGTTCAATTCTTGCCGCAGTGGCAAGGATTTTTTACGTTTTCCCCGTGACCACAAGGGTTTCCTCTGGGTGCTCTGGTTTCCTCCCACAGTCCAGACACATACCGGTTATTTCGTGAATTGGTCACGAGTATAATTCGGCGGTTACTGTGCTGTATTTCTAAGAAAAGCAAGAGTATGTATGAAAACTGAGCAAATAAAATATAAATAATACTGAGAACAAGAGGTGCAGAGTGCTTGGAAGTGAGTCCATAGGTTGTGGAATCAGTTCAGAGTTGAGGTGAGTGAAGTTATCCACACTGGTTCAGGAGGCTGATGGTTGTGGGGTAATAATTGTTCCTGAACCTGGTGGTGTGGGACCTGAGGCTCATTGTGGGGAGTGAAGTTATCCACACTGGTTCAGGAGCCTGATGGTTGTGGGGTGATAACTGTTCCTGAACCTGGTGGTGTGGGACCTGAGGCTCATTGTGGGGAGTGAAGTTATCCACACTGGTTCAGGAGCCTGATGGTTGAGGGATAATAACTTTTCCTGAACCTGGTGGTGTGGGACCTGAGGCTCATTGTGGGGAGTGAAGTTATCCACACTGGTTCAGGAGCCTGATGGTTGTGGGGTGATAACTGTTCCTGAACCTGGTGGTGTGGGACCTGAGGCTCATTGTGCTGAGTGAAGTTATCCACACTGGTTCAGGAGCCTGATGGTTGTGGGGTGATAACTGTTCCTGAACCTGGTGGTGTGGGACCTGAGGCTCATTGTGGTGAGTGAAGTTATCCACACTGGTTCAGGAGCCTGATGGTTGAGGGGTAATAACTGTTCCTGAACCTGGTGGTGTGGGACCTGAGCCCCTGTATCTCTTAGAAACCATAGAAACATTACAGCACAGAAACAGGCCTTTATGCCCTTCTTGGGTGTGCCGAACCATTTTTCTGCCTAGTCCCACCTACCTGCACCTGGACCATATCCCTCCATACACCTCTCATCCATGTACCTGTCCAAGTTATTCTTAAATGTTAAAGGTGAGCCCACATTTACCACTTTATCTGGCAGCTTATTCCATACTCCCACCACTCTCTGTGTGAAGAAGCCCCCCCCAATATTCCCTTTAAACTTTTCCCCCCTCACCCTTAACCCATGTCCTCTGTTTTTTTCCTCCCCTAGCCTGAGAGGAAAAAGCCTGCTTGCATTCACTCTATCTATACCCATCATAATTTTATATACCTCTATCAATTCTCCCCTCATTCTTCTACGCTCCAGGGAATAAAGTCCTAACCTATTCAACCTTTCTCTGTAACTGAGTTTCTCAAGTCCCGGCAACATCCTGATGGCAGCAGCGAGAAGGGAGCATGGCCTGGGTGGTGAGGTCCTTGATGATGGATGCTGCTTTCTTATAGATATGTTCAATGGATATTGCTTTTGCCACGGTTTCAGACAAGTCCTGCACCTTCCAACCAACTGTGGGACAAAACAGTCATCTCCTCCTCTTGATTGCACCAATTACTTTAAACCTGGATGGCGCCTAATGGGGTTTCACGACTGGCCAATATTCAGCACACCAAGGGCACGGCCTAAGAGCCTCGCTTGACTTCGGAGGCCTGTAGACAGGGGAATCGGAAGTCAATGTCTGGGCAGGAGATCGGTGTGTTGTGGGAGTCAGAAGATATAAGGCTGTGTGCCCGGAGACCTAAGATCTTTGGGCACAGAGCTCGGAAAAAGCGACGTAACGGACTCTTAACATTGTAAACCAGCGAGTTGTTTGTTATGTCTCCCCTCTTGCGGTGAAACAGAGACATCTCTTTCTCCCTTATTAGGGAGAGAGAGAGCCTGTGGTATGTCGAATACCGGGTGAATGAGTAGTTTTTGGGGTACTGCAAGTCTGTGTCTTTGCTGTTGCTTTGCTGCATGCTTGAGTGCTCGATGGTGGGTGCTGATGTTTTTTTTTGCTAGTGGGAGGAGGGTGGATCACTGCCGCTTAAGTGCGGGAGGGAGGGGAGCTGGGGGGGTACTTTGGGGGTCCAACTGTCATTCATTCTTTGGAGGGGGCGCTCCTCTGTTTTTCGTGGATGTTTGCGAAGAAAAAGCATCTCAGGATGTATATTGTATACATTTCTCTGACTTTAAATGTACCTTTGAAACCTTGAATTACGACCATTTTGAAAGGGATATTGAGCTGGAGAGGGGTGGGACTGATGGGGGTCTCAGCTACAGGCAGACTGAAGTAGGGCAGAGTCGTGGATCGCAAACTGACGGATGAGCCTTCGACTTGGGTTGAATCAAAGTTAGAATAGGAATGGAACAGTCAGGGAAGAGAGACACTGCAAAGAATTTCGCCCTGCTATCTGCGTCCTCAAGCTCACTTATGCCAACGGAACAGAACTGACTGAAGGGCAACTTGAGCCACACTGCTGAGCCATCCCAATGTACACAACCAAAGATGTTTCCAGAAAAACATCAGAACAGAATTAAGCAAATGTGTGTGAGGGCTTCATCAATCACACTTGTCAATCACAGAGACACATAGCAAAGAAACAGGCCTTTTGCCCCATATGGTCCCTGCTGATCAAAATTCCCATTTAACTTCATAAGATATAGGAGCAGAATTAGGCCATTCAGCCATCGAGTCGGCTCTGCTATTCCATCATGGCTGATTTATTATCCCTCTCAACCCCATTCTCTTGCCTTCTCCCTGTAACCTTTGACAACCTGACTAATCAAGAACCCATCAGCCTCCGCTTTAAATATACCCAATAACTTGGCCTGTGGCAATGAATTCCACAGATTCACCGATTTCTGGCTAAAGAAATTCCTCCTCATCTCCATTCTAAAGGGTTGTCCTTCCCCGCTTGTGTGGGACGGATGTCCAGCTTGAGACATTATTAGACAATTTGGCCCATCTGCATGAGAATCCTCCTGGTTCTTTACACAGCGCAAAATCAGGCCTTTTGGCCCACTGAGTCTGTGCTGACCATCAGCCACCCATTTAAACTACATTAATCCCATTTAATTCTGCCTATGTTCCCCTCGACTCCCCAGATCCAACTCTTTACCCACACACGGCACTCCCTCAGTATTGCAGATCCTGTTTCTGGAGCGGGATTTGAACCCACAATTTGCTGTGCAACCCACAGAGCTACAGTCAACACTGACAGAAATTTGGATCAGATCTATTTGTAAATGCAAGAGATTCCGCCACTGCAACCCAGAGCAATATACACATACACACAAAGTGCAAGAGGAACTCAGCAGGCCAGGCAGATAAGTGGGTCAATACTGTGGGCCGATAACTTTCAACAGGACTGGAATGGAAGGGGCCTGCTTTGTGCAGGGATCTAACTCTACGTGACTCCCTTGTTCTCACGTCCCAGCCCCACTGATCTCCCTCCTGGCACTTATCCCTGCAAGTGGGACAAGTGCTAAAGCTACCCCTACAACTCTTCCCTCACCACCATTCAGGGCTTCAAACAGTCCTTCCAGCTGAGGCGGCACTTCACTTGTGAGCCTGTCTGGGTTGCGTAGATTGGGGGGAATCGCTTTACCAGCATCTTTTCTCTGTCCACCACACCAGGGAGAATTTCCTGATGGCCAATCCATTCCCCATTCCCATTGTGACACATCAGTCCACGATCTCCTCTACTGCCACAATGAGGCCACACTCAGGTTGGAGGAGTAATACTTCACAATCTGAGTAGACGCTAATTTGATAGCATGAACATCGATTTCCCCAACCTTTCTCCCTTCTCTCCTTCTCAATTCCATCTCCACTCTCGCTCTTTCTCTTCCCACCTGCCCATCACTCCCTCTGGTGCCAGGCCTCCTTCCCTTTCTCCCACGTCTACTGTCCTCTCCTAACAGTCCTTTACCTTTTCCACTTGCAGCTTCTTACTTCATCCTCCACCCCCCCCCCACCTTCTCGCTCACCTTGCTTCACATCTATCACCTGCCAGCTTGTTCTCCTTCCCTCTCCCTAACAAATTGTTCTGGTGTCTTCCCCTTCCTTTCCAGTCCCGCTGAAGGGACTTGGCCTGAAATGTCGACAACTTATTCCCCTCCATAGATGCTGCCTGAGCTGCTGAGTTCCTCCAGCACTGTGTGTACATTACTCTAAAACTCCAGCCTCCGCAGAATCTCCCCCAATCTAGCTAGACTTCTACCCCTCTCCTCCAGCCGTTTTACTCTGGCACCTTTCCAGTCCTGATTGAGTCTCTGCCTGAAATGTCGACTGGCTATTCATATCCATAGATGATGCCTGGCCTGCTGAGTCTCTCCTGCATTTTGTGTGTCTTCTCCGGTCTGAGTCTCTCCTGCATTTTGTGTGTGTTCTCTGCTCTGAGTCTCCCCTGCGTTTTGTGTGTGTTCCCTGCTCTGTGTTCCTCCTGCACTTTGGGTGCGTTTTCTGGTCTGAGTCTCTCCTGCATTTTGTGTGTGTTTTCTGATCTGAGTTTCCCCCAGCATTTTGTGTGCGTTCTCTGGTCTGTCTCCCCCAGCACTGTGTGTGTGTCTTCTGACCTGAGTTTCCCCCAGCATTATGTGTGTGTTCTCTGGTCTGAGTCTCCCCTGCATTTTGTGTGTGTTCTCTGGTCTGAGTCTCCCCTGCATTTTGTGTGTGTTCTCTGGTCTGAGTCTCCCCTGCATTTTGTGTGTGTTCTCTGGTCTGAGTCTCCCCTGCATTTTGTGTGTGTTCTCTGGTCTGAGTTTCCCCCAGCATCGTGTCTGTGTTCCCTGGTCTGAGTTTCCCCTGCATTTTGTGCTCGCTGCTCAGGTCTATAGGTACTTGCTTGCAGCAAAATAATAAATCCTACATCATCTCCTGTAAGTCTGTGATTACAAATCTGATTCCGTAGCAACAGATGAAGGGGTAATGATTCTTACTGAACAACGAGGACTACTGTGCTTGCTGTGACAACCAGAGAGCTGTACAAATACACAGTGGGCTATTGTCACAGATGGTTGTTACAGTGTCCTTTGTTACAGAGCGAGTCAAACCTAAAAAGCCAAGAGGTTCCAGGGACTCACGCTGAACAGCACTGGAGGAGATTTCCTATGTCAAAGGCACTCGGAAATTTCTACAGCTGTAACGTGAACACATTCTAATGGCTGGTATGGAGGGAGGGGAGGGGGCGACTGCACCGGATCAAATCAGGCTGCAGAGGATTGTAAACTCAGCCAGCTCCATCATGGACACTGGCCTCCGTAGTACCCAGGACATCTTCAAGGAGTGATGTTTCTCTTTTATCATGTACAGCTGCCACAAAGACACCAAATTTCACTACATAACCCGGTGATGTTAAACCTGATTCTGATTACAGTCAGGCAACGCTTTCAAAGAAAAGAATAAATGAGGCAGATGGAGGGAGAATTCCAAATGCCTTTCCTTACTGGGAGAGGCCACATGATGGTTGCGGTCCTTCATACTAGTACATGTGGATACCATTCAGCCCATCAGACCTATCCTAACACCATTCACCTGCCTTTGACAAAATTATCCATAACATTAAGAGGGACTCCACCCACCTCAGGGAAAGCCCCTTACACCCGTCTCTCACCTCCCTGTCTCCACACTCTGTTGCACTGACTGGTTCCTCTCAGCACCCTTCAATAGCCTTGGTTTAATCTTCAATCCTTCTCCCTTCAAGACTAGGGTGGTGGAGTGGAGATACAGCACTACCACTGACCGCTAGCCTGCAGGTCACCCATGGGCAGGTGTAGCACCTGCTTAGCCCCCCCCTCCCCTCCCCCCCCCGAGCAGGTAACGTGAAGCCTTGGGAGCAGGTGGGGGATGGTGCAGATCACAAGTCCTTTAGGCAGACAAACTCTGAAGAGTATTGCTAATGGCTGGGGTCACCGGTCTTGTAAGGACACTGCCCAGAAGGCCATGGCAAACCACTTCTGTAGAAAAACTTGCCAAGACCAACCGTGGTCATGGGTAAGACTATGATCGCCCACGTCATACAATGAGCAAACTTCAAGATTAGTTTTATTTGTCCCACGCACATTGAAACAAAGTGAAACGCATCGTTTTGCATCGATGACCAACACAGTGCGAGGATGTGCTGGGCAGCCTACAAGTGTCACCACGTTTCCAGTGCCAACGGAGCAGGCCCACAACTGACTAGGCCTAACCCTGCACGTCTTTAGGATGTGGCAGCAAACCAGAGCACGACACCTTTCAAACAGTGGCAGGAATGGCCACAGCGATCACTCTACAATCATCAGGCTCCGGCGGTACACGGGACATGGATTATGGGAAAACTCAGGCAAATGATCCCTGGCTCATGGAGAGTTACGTTTCATGCCATTCCGTTCTGGGACCTCTGTCACTGCTCAGCCCCAGGGGGAAGCTTCCTGTCCAACTGTTTAATCACAGTCATCTTTCAAATGCTTCTGGTAGGATGGCACGAGTGACTGCTGCGACATCTTGCAGACAGCTTACAAAACTACCGGATACTCTTCTTCCTCTAGGTATATTTCTGAGCTGAGATTAATTACAACCTGTAATTTCCCTTTTAAGAGTGTATTTTTGGCCAACGGAACGATCTGACGCTTTTGTGATCTCCTGGGGGATTCGGCGGGGAGTGCAGCTCTGGCCTTTGATGGGGGTGCATGCTGCGTTGATTCCTAATGGCGGAATACGAGCCTGTGGTTGGCACCGTTGTCCCCCGCCAATTAAAGTGTCGAGCAAGGTTAAAATCGACGAGCACGAGAGTGGGAAATGAACGAGTGCTCAGCACCGTCTGCCCATGTTTGACCGGTCTCCCTCGCTGCTGCTGGCGGAAGGTGCAGGACTCTTGGGCCTCGCACTGCAAGATCTGATTGTCTCAGAGACTCATGGCTGTGGACTCATTTTCATCTCTGCTTTAATGTTTTATGTGTTCAGTGCTGAATGTTCTTTACAATTTGCACAATTTGATCAAGGCGCTTCAGCGCGAAACTGGACCTACGGCTGTGAAGCTATCGACATAGTGCTGAACTGACTGGCTTTACAGCCTCAGCGGCTCACAGCTTTGGACTCACACTTGGGGAAGTTTGAGGTTTAATGTTTTGTGTGGTATTCGTTTGCCTTTGCTGTGTGTGCGATTTGTTCTTTTCTTTTAAAGTCGCTTGTCTGATGATCTTGTTCTGTGGGGCTTTTCTTCAAATGGATTCTATGGTGTTTCTTTGTTTTGTGGCTGTCTGCAAGAAGACAAATCTCAAGGTTGTTTATATATTCACACACACACACACACACACTTTGATAATAAATGTAGTTTGAACTTTATGACTCAATTTGGAATCCTCATTTAGTTTAAGAGCCCTGCCGTTATGCCTTACACCATGATAATGAACGGACCTCTGCTTCCTTAGTAGGCTAACAATATTTTTTATGCCCCTGATAAACCATCACGGGTAAAGCCCTCCACACATCTACTGAACACATCTACATGGAGAGCTGTCACAGGAAAGCAGCATCCATCAGAATCAGGCTTATTATCACTGGCACGTGTTGTGAAATTTGTTAACTTAACAGCAGCGGTTCAATGAAATACATAATAGAGAAGAAAAAAGTAAAATAAAATAATTAAATCAATTTCAGTATATGCATATTAAATAGAATAAAAATTGTGCAAAGACATAAATACTATATATTAAAAAAGGTGAGGTAGTGTTCATGAGTTCAATGTCCATTTAGGAATCGGATGGCAGAGGGGAAGAAGTTGTTCCTGAATCGCTGAGTGTGTGCCTTCAGGCTTCTGTATCTCCTACCTGATGGTAACAGTGAGAAAAGGACATGCCCTGGGCATTGGAGGTCTTTAATAATGGACGCTGCCTTTCTGAGACACTGCTCCCTAAAGATGTCCTGGGTACTTTGTAGGCGAGTACCCAAGATGGAGCTGACTAAATTTACAACCCTCTGCAGCTTCTTTCGGTCCTGTGGAGTAGCCCTCCCCCCATATCAGATAGTGACACAGCCAGTCAGAATGCTTTCCACAGTACATCTATATTAGTTTTTGAGTGTATTTGTTGACATGCCAAATCTCTTCAAACTCCTAATAAAGTATAGTCACTGTCCTGCCTTCTTTACAACTATATCAATATGTTGGGACCAGGTTAGATCCTCAGAGATCTTGACACCCAGAAATTTGAAGCTGTTCACTCTCTCCACTTCTGATCCCTCTGTGAGGGATCCCACCCGTAGGCCATATTCTCTTCTCGCTGTTGCCATTGAGCAGGAGGTACAGGAGCCCTAGGTCCCACACCACCAGGTTCAGGAACAGTTATTACCCCACAACCATCAGGGTCCTGAACCAGTGTGGATAACTTCACTCACCACAATGAGCCTCAGGTCCCACACCACCAGGTTCAGGAACAGTTATTACCCCACAACCGTCAGGCTCCTGAACCAGTGTGGATAACTTCACTCACCACAATGAGCCTCAGGTCCCACACCACCAGGTTCAGGAACAGTTATTACCCCCTCAACCATCAGGCTCCTGAACCAGTGTGGATAACTTCACTCACCACAATGAGCCTCAGGTCCCACACCACCAGGTTCAGGAACAGTTATTACCCCACAACCATCAGGGTCCTGAACCAGTGTGGATAACTTCACTCACCACAATGAGCCTCAGGTCCCACACCACCAGGTTCAGGAACAGTTATTACCCCACAACCGTCAGGCTCCTGAACCAGTGTGGATAACTTCACTCACCACAATGAGCCTCAGGTCCCACACCACCAGGTTCAGGAACAGTTATTACCCCACAAACATCAGGCTCCTGAACCAGTGTGGATAACTTCACTCCCCACAATGAGCCTCAGGTCCTACACCACCAGGTTCAGGAACAGTTATTACCCCACAACCATCAGGCTCCTGAACCAGTGTGGATAACTTCACTCACCACAATGAGCCTCAGGTCCCACACCACCAGGTTCAGGAACAGTTATTACCCCACAACCATCAGGCTCCTGAACCAGCATGGACAACCTCACTCACTTCAACACTGAACGGATTTCACAAACTATGGGCTCATTTCTAAGAACTGAAGTCAGGTACTTGATATTTATTAACGGTTATTTTTGTATTTGCACAGTTTGTTGTCTTTTGTATATTTGTTGATTGTCTGCTTTTGTTGTGGGTGGATTTTCAGAATCAGATTTAATATCACCAGCATATATCGTGAAATTTGTTGTTATGTGGCATCGGTACAATGCAATATATAATAGAAAAAACTGAATTACAGTAAATATTTATATATAAGTTGTTAAATTAAATAAGCAGTGCAAAAATAGAAATAAAAAATCATTGATTCTATTGTGTTTCTTCGTATTTACTGTGAATGCCCACAAGAAAGTGAATCTCAGGGTATTAAATGTACTTTAATAATAAACTAATTTTGTCTTTGACTTAGATTCACCCACCTGAGCAACCTTTGACTAGCGCGGTGAAGGCACCCCTGACGGCGCAGCGCTCCCTCAGGGGCATCCGTCTGGAGTGGTGAAGCCATGGCCCATGACGCGCCGAGGTTCTGCTCTCCCGCCACACGGATCTCTTTGCTCCTTGGTGGGGGGCCACTTTCTGATTGAATTGCATTTTGCGTTGTGCGTTTATTAAGGGCAGTTAGACACGTGGGTTGGGGCGCTCGCGTGGTAGATGTGAGGGGGTAGAGTTGCACATTCTCGCCTTGTCTCAGTTAGTTCGGTTTAGTCTAAGTGAGAGCCAGGGGTGGGCCAGAGTTAATTAAAGCAAAGATGTATTCTTGAGGCTTTTATAAAGCATTAATGAGGCCTCACTCGGAGTACAGTGAGCAGTTTCGGGCCCCTTTTCTAAGAAAGAATGTGCTGACATTGAAAAGAGTTCACAGGAGGTTCATGAACATAATTCCAGGATTAAACGACTTGTTTTATGAAGTGCATTTGATGGCTCTGGGCCTCTACTCACTGGAATTCAGAAGAATGAGGTGAGAGCTCGTTGAATGTTGAAAGGCCTGGTTGGGTGGCTGTGGAGAAGGCATTTCCTGTGGTGAGGGAGTTTAAGACCAGAGGTCACAGCCTCAGAATAGAGTGGCATCCTTGTAGAACGGAGGTGAGGAGGATCTTCTTTAAGCAGGGAGCGGTGAATCTGTGGGATTTGTTGCCACAGGTGGATGTGGAGGGCAAGTCAGTGGGTATATTTAAGGCTGAGGTTGACGGACTCTTGATTAGTCAGGGCACGAAGGGATACGGGGAGAAGGCAGGAGATGAGGGACGATAGGCCTAACGAGACTTTCAGGGAGGATGCTGTTGTGGACATGGACCAATTGGCCTCTGTGCTATATTACCCTGAGACTCCCGTCTACATGCATCCACGCCTGACCTGCACACCGAACACTGAACCCCCACCAATTCAGAGCCCTCCCCACACTGGACAGTGTGCTCCTGCACTGGGAGTTACCCATTCACAGTCTGACTCAGCTGACACTAGACATGAATTGTCGCAGCAGACCAGAGCTCACATCATCCCCTCCCTCCGCATCGCCACTGGTCAAGAGCAGAGTCCACTTTCATTCCAACTTCCTGCCCAAATCATCGCAATGAATCAGGAGAGAGAGTACACCATTAATCGGGGGGGGGGGGGAGACAGAGACGGACAGAGACACAGAGACAAAGTCCAGTGCAGATTAGCAACCACGGGGGAAGGTACAACAAACTGGCACTGAGGACAGAATAGTTTAAAATTCTGATTCCGAGGTCACGACGTCACTGCGCAGACAGGCTGACTGTAATTTCCAGCGCTGGGACCTGGCGGAAGCAGGTGGCCTGGCATCTGGTGATTAGTGATTCAAGTTCCGCGTTGGGTGTGGGGATTAGACACCACAATGGCCAAAGGGATCGCCTCACGGACTCAGAGACCCGGTCCAATCCTGACCCCCGTTGCTGTCCGTGTGGAGTTTGCATGATCTCCCCCTCATCAAGTGGGTTTCTTCTAGCCCACCAGTCCCCCCCACCCCCACACACCCCTAAGAGGTGCGGGTTCAGCCTCTGTCCCTTTACAACAGAGAAGAGGAGGAATTTCTTTGGCCAGAGGGTGGTGAAGCTGAGGGCTGAGTGTGTCCAGCCCCGGCACTCTCTCTCTGCCACCCCTCCCACGGCACCCCGCCCTCACCGCTCCCAACATCCTTGGCTCTCAGCAGGTTTACAAACTCGCTCTCCGCCCCACGCTGACAAATACAGTCCTGTGCGAGAGTCTCTGGCACCTTGGCTGTCTATGGGAACCGGAGACTTCTGCACAGTACGGTGTGCATTACGGTGTTATGGGTCAATCAGTCACCAAGTTGCCCCTGGTGAGCGGGTGAAGGGGGGGGGATTTGATGGGAATGTGGGGTGAGCAGAATGGGTTTGTTGGGGGACAGGTGCAAGTGAAACAGTAAGTATGTTACCCTGTGACACCACAGTCATAAAGAACTTTCCTACAGATACAGTGGCAGTGGTGCATTCACTCAGGCTGAATCTGATGTTCCCCGAAGGGGTTGTTTATTGTTGGGTGTTGAGGTAACTGTAGAGGCTGATCCGGTGTCTACATCATCTGGGATGATGAGTTGGTTCCCTTCGTGGACAATGCCTGTGCGCGACTCTGTTTAATGTGGGGAGGCTGATGCACGGACGGCCACCGCAAGGTCCTCGACAGATCGGGGTCAGGGTCCAGTGGCACAGAGTACAAGACGACTGGGGACCCTTCGCAGCTGCAGGCTTCCTCTGCCTTCACGGCCATTGTGATGCGTCATCATCTGCTGTCAGCTCCACCGCTGAGGTCTCAGCTGGATCGCTCTTTGTCTTGACCTTACCACTATGGGTGACCCTTACAGGAGCTAAGGGCCGGATGGTAAAAGTCCAGACGGCTTCATTCTCCATATAATAGGAACTCACAAGTCCCTTCAGCAGAGCAAGGTTGTGATCTACGAGGAAGTCTACAATCCCACTGCTGCCTATGAGGAGTCTGTACGTTCTCCCAGGAACTGTGTGGGTTTCCTCCGGGCGCTTTGGTTTCCTCCCACTGTCCAAAGACGTACTGGTCATTAGGTTAATTGGTCTTTATAAATTGTCCCGTGATTGGGCTGGCATTAAATCGGGGAATTACTGGGCGGCGCTGCTCAGGGGGCTGGAAGGGCCTATTCCATGCTGTATCTCAATAAATAAACAAATGTTTGTATGGTGGATAACCTCCTGACTGGCTCCATCACCATCTGATATGGGGGGACCACTGCATGGGACCAGAAGTCGCTTCAGAAAGCTCTAAGTTTGGCCAGCTCCATCATGGGTACTTGGCTTCTCAGCATCGCGGACATTTTCAAAAGACGATTCCTCAAGAAGGGGTATATATCATTAGGGCTCCCCATCACTCAGGCCATGCCCTTTTCTCATTGCTATCATCAGGGAGGAGGTACAGGAGCCTGAAGACACACACTCAGTGACTCAGGAACAGCTTCTTCCCCTCTGCCGCTGGACCTGGCTATTTTGCTCTCTTAATGCACTACTTTTTTTAATATACTAATTATTGTTCATTATGTACCATGTTGTATGACATATGCAACGTCATGACATCATTGGTATGTCCCATGTCTTATGACGTGGGCGGTCATGATCTTTCCAGGACCATGATTGCTCTTGGCAAAATTTTTCTACAGAAGTAGTTTGCTATTGCCTTCTCTGGGCAGTAACTTTACCAGAAGGGTGATCCCCAGCCATTAATCAATACTCTTCAGAGATTGTCTCCTCCAAGAGGACCACAATGCTGTCGTAGGGTTTGGAGGCTTTTGTGCCTCAATGGTCTGGAGAGCTTTGTTGGCTGGAGTCAGGGCTTTATGCTTTGGGTCTTGGTAGGGTCACCTTTGCCAAACAGGTCAAAGGGTAGAGGACAGACTAAGAGTGCTCCGCTAATTCTCCAGGTTCAGGGGTTCATCTCAGGGCTAACAACCCTGACTGGTCAAACAAAACTATTATAGAAGCAGCAATGAAAAATGCTTCTACATCTGAGTGCAATGGTATTCCCGAGTCTTCCCCCAGGACTGGCATGGCCAGCTGTAGTGAAAACTGAGAGGAAACTACTGACACGATGAATACCGTCAGAAATGGAGGACCTTCGTTGCTGTCCCAAACGCCAGCAGCGTAACGTGCAGCAAGTAATTCACAGATTGTCTGCCTGGTGTCAGTGGTCACATACCTGGGACTTGCGACATGCACCACCTTACACCTCCTCCGGCAGAGATGCATCTCCATTCCGACACCCGATTATTTATGAGCTGATAGCAACTTTTATGTCTTGCACTGTACTGCTGTCAGAAAACAATAAATTTCACAACAAACTGAAAGTTTCAGAACAGACTGAGGTCATCGATATCCTGTGCATGTGGCACCCCCTCTGGTAAAACACGCAATCAATGTCCACCTTCAGTGCTAGCTGGGGAGGGGCCCAGTCCAGCGTGCTGACCCGGGAGAGAAGACCAAGGCTTCCAAATGCTCCACAGTTCTGCAAACAACCAGTATAAACTGGGTCGCCTTCAAAACAGATGTGCCCAAAGAGCCCTGTTAAAGCCAACCTTTATCTGCCCTCCCAAAGGAGCTGGAACTTTTCAATCGACCTCTTGTAGTTCCCATCACGCAGGAGGCACAGAAGCTTCACTCACAAAACACATGAGGAACATTACAGCCAGAGCAACGCACACAAAATGCTGGAGAAACTCAGCAGGCCAGGCAGCACCGATGGAAACAAATCAACAGTTGACATCTCGGGCCGAGGCCCTTCATCAGGACTGGAAAAGAAGGCGGGGGGGGGGAGATACCAGAATAAAAAGGAGGGGTGAGCTAAAAGGTGATTGGAAAAGGTCAACAGCTGGAGAGGAAGGAATGATAGGAGTGCGGACCATAGGAGAAAAGGAAGGAGGGGACCCATTGGAGGTGATAGGCAGATGAGAAGAGCTAAGAGACCAGAGTGGGGAATAGAAGAGGAGGGGAGGGGGATTTTTTTTTCATGAGGCTACTCAGATGGAATATAATGTGTTGCTCCTCCACGCTGAGGGTGGCCTCATCCTGGCACAAGAGGAGACCATGGACCGACACGTCAGAACGGGGATGAGAATTGAAATATCCTGGCCACCAGGGAGTTCCGCATTTGGTGGATGTAGCAGTGGCAAGAAGCCTGAAGCCCCACACCACCAGGTTAAAGTACAGCTGCTTCCCTTCACCCATCAGGTTCCTGAACCAGTCAGTACAACTCTAATCACAACCACAGTACAGGAACACTACCACCACTTTACACTGCAACTGACCTCTTTTATTCTTTCTTCTAATAATTGTGTATGAACTATGTTATAAGCTCTGCTGTCCTGGTGAAACGGGGGCTCCCACACTGGGGACAATGGACCGCTTGCTTAATGACATAAAAACAGTAGGGAAACCCTGTGATGAAAGGTCTGTCTGAAATGTTTTCTGCTTATTCCTCTCCATATATGTGTGTGTGTGTTTGTTTGTTTTGGATTTCCAGCATCTGTAGAATCTCGTGTGTTTACAGTACTGTACAAACTTCTTAGGCACAAGTGCATAAAACTAGTGTGCCAAAGAATTTTGCACAGTACTACAGTTGTTGATGTGGACGAGAGAGCAAGTTCGTAAATCTGGCGGGAGCAAAGGGTGTTGGAAATGGTGAGGGTGGAGCGCCACGGGACAGGTGGCAGAGGAGGAGTGCCAGGAGCAGGGGGTGGTGTGGGTGTAGACACACCCAGCCCTGAGACACCAGGCAAGGTCATTTGATTCCAAACAATTGGTGTGCTGATTATTACAGAATGTCTCTCTGGTGTTTCCTGCTCTCTCCCCTCTCCCTGCCCCCTTCCCACTCTTAGTCCACAATAGAGATCCAGATCAGAATCAGGTTTATCATCATCACATATGTCAATTTTTTTTTGCAGCAGTACAGTGCAAAACATAAAATTACTACAGTACTGTGCTAAAGTCTTAGGCACCCTAGCTAATATATATATTTGCATAAGACTTTTGCACAGTATTGTTTAACTTGGGAAAATGTTTTCTCATGAATGTCGCTTAGCTGATCTTGCATGCCAGCGATACTGTGGCCAGTAAGTTTTCTATAGACTGTGATGCAGGTTTAGTGGGAAATTAAATCGGTTGGATTAGAACCAGCTATTAGAATTCCAAAACATTATCTCATTCTAAGCAGGCAAATTATTCTCTCTGGGACGTTATGTTGAAGTAGTACAAGACAACGGCTCGGACCAGCAACGCAGCAGATCGTAACATTGAAACAGCAGTCTGTTGGCCTTCCCTCTTGTTGTTGCAGGAGTGATCTCTCTCCTTTGCTCGTGAGAGAGAGAGAGAGAGAGTGCCAGTCTGAGATGTTAAAGTGTTGGAATTGACAGTAGTTTTTTTGATGGGCTCTAGTCATGGCCTCTGGGGGCTTTGCTGTTGCTTCTATAGTTGAGAGTGGGGGAGGCTGATGCTTTGCGAGAGCAAGTGGGGGGGAAAGCTGATGTTTTGCTGTTGTTTGCGAGTGGGAGGGAGGGGGGCTTTGTGGTTCTAATGTTTTTCTGTCATTCATTCTTTGGGGTTTATCATCTTGTTTCATGGATGTCTGTGAAGAGTAAGTATTTCAGGTTGTACACATTGTCTGATATCAAATTGAACCATTGAGTTGATGTTGGTGAGGCCTAATTTGGGGTATTGTGTGCACTTTTGGTCACCTACCCACAAGAAAGATGTAAATAAGGTTGAAGGAGTACAGAGAAAATTTACAAGGATGTTGTCGGGTCTGGAGGACCTGCGTTAAAGGAAGGATTGAACAGGTTAGGACTTTATACCCTGGAATGTAGAAAACTGTGGGGAGGTTCGATAAGAGGTATTCAAAATTATGAGGGGTATAGCTGGGGTAAATGCAAGCAGGCTTTTTCCACTGAGATTGGGTGGGACTACAATTAGAGTTCATGGGTTAAGGGTGAAAGGTGAGTGCTGTGAGAGTGTGGAACGAGCTGCCAGTGCAAGTGGTGGATGTGAGCTCGAGTTCAATGTTTAAGAGAAGTTTGGATAGGGACATGGATGGTAGGGGTTTGGAGGGCTATGGTCCTGGTGTGGGTCCATGGGAGTAGGCAGCTTAAATGGTTTGGCACGGACTAGATGGGCCAAAGGGCCTGTTTCTGTGCTGTAATTTTCTGTGACTCATTACAATCAGATGTCACAAGAAAGACTCTAGCCCTTGGACACTGAATGTTCACACCATCCACCATTCTAATGCAGCACCATGCTCTGAGGTTAGAAGGTCACGTTTCACTGCATACATTGACTCAGTCACACAGCATCCCTTCTGCCCATCGGGTCTCTGCTAATTATTAAGCTCCATTTACATGAATCCTATAGTAACCAAAGCCTATTCCGCTGCTCTGACCCGGATTCTGTGTGTTGCTACACATGGGGAAAATCTGCAGTGGACAATCATCCTGCACCTTGTTGGGATTTGAGAGCATTTGGGGTGACCCAGGGTGAACGTGCGAACTCCACACAGATAACGCCCAAGGTTGCGATCAAACCGGGCTCACTGGAGGCAACGGCCACCTCTCCAGCCTCACTCCAGGCTAGGGTGACCGTGGTTACGACACACTGGGGCAATCTAGAGCAGGCAAGAAACCTGGATGGTCCTAGGGCAAACTTGCAGACCCCTCATTACCCTCTACCCTCTTTCCTCAGTCCCTCTCCCTCCACCGGTGACTGAACCTGCAGGTGTTTGAGATCCGAGCTCTCTCCGTCACATACCCTGGCCTGAGCATCTTTTGCTCTTCACCTTGGAGCTAGAGGGGGTGACAGAGTGAAAGGGAGGGGTGTGGGGGGTTGGAGGGGCATGACGTGGAGGGAAGGGGGACTGGCAGAACGAGAGAAGGGTGTGGGTGCTGGAGGGGAGGGTGACAGAGAGAGGGAGGGGTGCGGGTGCCAGAGGGGAGTGTGACAGATGAGGAGGGGGCAAGGGCCAGAGGAGAGGGTGACAGAGAAAGATGGGCGTCGGGGCCAAAGGGGTGCGGAGTCCAGAGGGGAATGTTAACCTGGGGGGGGGGCATTAGCAGAAAGAGGGAGGGGTGTGGGGCTGGGAGGGGAATGCCAGAAGATCACAAAAGGCTGGAAGGGGGTCAAAGGGGGAGCATTTGCAGAGGCCAGAGAGGAAACACAGAGAAAAAAGGGGTGGGGTGTCAAAGTAGAGGAGGGGGTCTCAGAGAGAAGGAGGGATGCAGCAGCCAGAGTGGAATCTATGAGGGATGGGGTCACAGAGAAAGAAGGAGAGAGAGGATGGGGTTTGGGACCCAGAGGGGAGGGTGATAGAGAGAGGGAGGGGGGATGTGTTCCGGGGACACAGAGGGTACCTAGCACGCAAATCTTGAGTGCAAAATTCTCAGTCCCCTCCACAATTCTGCAACTCACTGCCCATTCTCACTTTGCATGCTGTGCTCCGCACCCCTCCCTCTTGCTGTGTATCTCCTCTCCAATGGGAGGCACACAGAGACAGAATCTGCCCTCCGGTATCACGGGGGTGCGGAGAATGGTGTGCAAAGTGAGGTGGGACTATCATGGACAGATGAGTTACAGCGCTGGGGAGGGGGATTTTGAACTCAAGTTCCGTGTGTCAGGTACCCCTGGGTCTGCAGAACAGATCCGTGCTTACTGTGTGCTAGCTGAGCAGTCACTCACGTGGCTGTCGTCCAGCTGCCCTGGAGCCTCTGGGTGAGAGCCTGCGTCGGTCAGTGAGGGGGAGCTGGGCATCACTGGTGCAGAGATACAGGCAGCAGGGGTTTCGAGAAGCTGAGACTGACAGAAGGGAGTGAATGCACTGTCGTTTCTAGGCCTGCACTGTTATGCTTGGATGTTGTGGACACCAACAATGTTGTCACAGGCAAAACTATTTAAGGGCAAACCACTGGAAAAATGGATTTCCCTTCTATGGTGAAGAAAGGATCGGTAGGAACTGGGCTGCAGGAGCTTCGCGCCAAGTGTTTACACTGTAACATCAAAAGCAGTCCTCAAACTCAAGAGTGGGAGCCATCAAAATAAACTTGCTACTCATGCAGAAGATAAATTCCAAGTGGTTTAATATCACCTCCAGTACACAAAGTGTAAAAGGAGAACGAAATAATTGTTACTCTGGATCTGATGTAGCACAAAAAAAACACAATAATAATAAAAATTAAATATAAATGCATAGGATAGCTTCTATACACAGATAGATTGTATGTCCATAAAGTGATGCTAGACACAGGGGTGTCTGTACGCAAGGTGGCTGACAGGAAATGATAAAATAGTGGTGGTTGGGGGTGTGGAGGGGTGGGGTAGCAGGTGCAGGTGTTGTTCAGCCTTACTGCTTGGGGAAAAGGAACTGTTTTTGAGTCTGGTGATCCTGACGTAGCCTCCTCCCCGTTGGGAGTGCATTATTATTCTCGGGATTATTCACCACCATTCTGTGCCGTGTTGTACAACGTGGGTGATCACGGTCTTTCCATGATTGTGACTGCTCTTGGCAAATTTTTTCTACAGAAGTGGTTTGCCATTGCCTTCTTCTGGGCAATGTCTTTACAAACCAGGTGACCCCAGCCATTATCAATACTCTTCAGAGATTGTCTGCTTGGTGTCAGTGGTCGCATAACCAGGACTTGTGGTATGCACTGGCTGCTCATATGACCGTCCAGCACCGGCTTCCATGGCTTCGTGTGATCCTGATTCTGGGTGGGGGCAGAGGAGGCGGGTTAAGCAGGTGCTACACCTTGTCCACAGGGTGACCTGTAGGCTGGCGGAGGGAAGCAGCGTTTTACACCACCCCCATCACATTATTTTGTCACGGTTTGTTTTCTCGTGCACACTGGTTGTTTGTCAGCCTGTGTGTGTGTGTGTGTAGTTTCTCACTGATTCTATCGTATTTGTCTGTTCTACTGTGAATGCCCACAAGAAAATAAATCTCAGGGCAGTGTGCAATGACACATATGCTCTCTGATGATAAATGTAGCTCGAATTTTGAACCTCAGCTTCAAGATATAGGGCAGACTTGCATTTCCAAAGCAAACCTGCTCATCCATTTGTAAGCCTTTTCTTTCCCCCCCACCCCCCGACCCAAAGTGCTTTGCAACAAGTACTCAGCAAGCTGCAAATTGAAGTATCCCCAGCCAGGTGAGCACTTCAGTAAAACATTGAGCCAGGCAGGGGTAGCCAAGAGTCCTCCTCAACCACCACTGGCCCCCCACCCCAACACCCGTGAGGCACTCTGTCAGTACTCCACCGACAGCAAACAGCTACTCGGGCTTCTGGATTGGGACTCAGCCCTCTCTCCCTGAAGCTCATGGGATCTGGCCGAGAGCAAGTCGATTGCAACGCACTCTTGCCGTAGATAAGGGGCTGGAGGCACTTCAAGAATGTTGCCCGGCCAGGCCAGCCTTGCGCTGCGGTTCAGATCTCACTGGGGAAACTGGGAAATCCAAGCAATTAAAAAAAAAATCTGGAGTAAAGAGATTGTGAAAGTCCTAGAACATTATGTACTTGCTCATTAGTGCTGTTCTTCAAAGAGATGGAGTCCATCATAATGGACCCTCAACATTTAGGTCACACCTTGTTCTCACTGCTGCCTTCGGGGAGGAGGTACGGGAGCCTGAAGGCACACACTCAACGATTCAGCAACAGCTTCTGCCCCTCTGTCATCAGATTGCTGAACGGACAATGAACCCACATACAGGACACTCATCATTAATGTGCCGTGTCGTATGATGTAGGCGATCATAGTGATCCTGATTGCTCTTGGCAGAGTTTACTACAGAAGTGACAAAGGACATTAAGGACATCCTGAACGCCAAAAAGAGGGCGTTTAGAGATGGAAACAGGGAGGAGCTGAGGGCAATACAGAGGGACCTGAAAGCCAGGATCAGGGAGGCTAAAGACAGGTGTAGGAGGAAGCTTGAATGGAAACTCCAGCAGAACAACATGAGAGAGGTCTGGAGGGGGATGAGAACCATCACTGGGTTCTGGCAAACTGGCAACAGAGGAGCGGAAGGCAGTGTGGACAGGGCCAATGAACTTAACCTGTTCTTTAACAGATTTGACATTGTGGCGCCTGCCCATCCCCCGCATGAGCCATCTGTTGTCGGCCACCAACCAACACATATTCCACTCTCCCCTCCTACCCCTCCTCACAGTCCCCCACCCTGCTCTCATGACTATACTCCTTCCCCACATGAAACCACCACAGTGGGCTTCACAGCTGAACAGGTGAGAAGACAGCTGAAACGTCTCAACCCCAGCAAGGCTGCAGGACCAGATGGTGTCAGTACCAGGGTGCTCAAAGCCTGTGCCCTCAGCTATGTGGAGTACTTCGCCATGTCTTCAACCTGAGCCTGAGGCTCCGGAGGGTTCCTGTACTGTGGAAGACATCCTGCCTCGTCCCTGTGCCGAAGACGCCGCGCCCCAGCGGCCTCAATGACTGCAGACCGGTGGCATTGACCTCCCACATCATGAAGACCCTGAAGAGTCTTGTTCTGGAGCTGCTCCAGCCTATGGTCAGACCACACTTAGATCCCCTCCAGTTCGCCTACCAGCCCCGACTAGGAGTTGAGGATGCCATCGTCTACCTGCTAAACCCTGTCTACGCCCACCTGGACAAGCCAGCGAGCACTGTGAGGGTCATGTTTTTTGACTTCTCCAGTGCATTCAACACCATCCGGTCTGCTCTGCTGGGGGAGAAGCTGACAGCGATGCGGGTGGATGCTTCCCTGGTGTCATGGATTCTTGATTACCTGACTGGCAGACCACAGTACGTGTGCTTGCAACACTGTGTGTCTGACAGAGTGATCAGCAGCACTGGGGCTCCACAGGGGACTGTCTTGTCTCCCTTTCTCTTCACCATTTACACCTCGGACTTCAACTACTGCACAGAGTCTTGTCCTCTTCAGAAGTTTTCGGATGACTCTGCCATAGTTGGATGCATCAGCAAGGGAGATGAGGCTGAGTACAGGGCTACGGTAGGAAACTTTGTCACATGGTGTGAGCAGAATTATCTGCAGCTTAATGTGAAAAAGACTAAGGAGCTGGTGGTAGACCTGAGGAGAGCTAAGGTACTGGTGACCCCTGTTTCCATCCAGGGGGTCAGTGTGGACATGGTGGAGGATTACAAATACCTGGGGATACGAAGCGACAATAAACTGGACTGGTCAAAGAACACTGAGGCTGTCTACAAGAAGGGTCAGAGCTGTCTCTATTTCCTGAGGAGACTGAGGTCCTTTAACATCTGCGGGACAATACTGAGGATGTTCTACGAGTCTGTGGTGGCCAGTACTATCATGTTTGCTGTTGTGTGCAGGGGCAGCAGGCTGAGGATAGCAGACACCAACAGAATCAACAGACTCATTTGTAAGGCCAGTGATGTTGTGGGGACGGAACTGAACTCTCTCACAGTGGTGTCTGAAAAGAGGATGCTGTCTAAGTTGCATGCCATCTTGGACAATGTCTCCCATCCACTACATAATGTACTGGGTGGGCACAGGAGTACATTCAGCCAGAGACTCATTCCACCGAGATGTAACACAAAGCATCATAGGAGGTCATTCCTGCCTGTGGCCATCAAACTTTACAACTTCTCCCTTGGAGGGTCAGACACCCTGAGCCAATAGGCTGGTCCTGGACTTACTTCATAATTTACTGGCATAATTTACATATTATTAACTATTTATGGTTCTATTACTATTTATTTATGGGCAATTGTAACGAAAACCAATTTCTCCCGGGATCAATAAAGTATGACTATGACTGTGTTTGCCATTGCTGTATCTTTACAAGACAGGTGACCCCAGCCATTATCAATACTCTCAGAGATTGTCTGCTTTACATCAGTGGTCGCATAACCAGGACTTGTGATATACACCAGCTGCTCATACGACCATCCACCACCCGTTCCTGTGGTTTCACGTGACCCTGATCGGGGTGGGGGGGTGTAGGTGCTACACCTTGCCCAAGGGAGACCTGAAGGCCAGTGGAGGGAAGGAGTGCTTTACACCTCCTTTGGTAGAGACGCATTTCCACCCCGGCACCACATGAACACCACCTCTCCATCTTGAACACAAAGTAATCTGCAGATGCTGGGGTCAAAGCAACACTCACAACACGCTGGAGGAACTCAGCAGGTCGGGCAGCATCCGTGGAAACGATGAGTTGACATTTCGGGCCGGAACCCTTCGTCAGGACTGTAGAGGGAGGGGGAAGAGGCCCTATAAAGAAGGTGAGGGGAGGGTGGGAAGGAGAAGGCTGGTAGGTTCCAGGTGAAAAACCAGTAAGGGGAAAGATAAAGGGGTGGGGGGGGGGAAGCAGAGAGGTGATAGGCAGGAAAGGTGAAGAAGGAATAGGGGAAAACACAATGGGTAGTAGAAGGAGGCGAAACCATGAGGGAGGTGATAGGCACCTGGGGGAGGGGGCAGAGTGACATAGGGATAGGGGAAGGGAGGGGGAGGGAATTACCGGAAGTTGGAGAATTCTATGTTCATACCAAGGGGCTGGAGATTACCTAGACGGTATATGAGGTGTTGCTCCTCCAACCTGAGTTTAGCCTCATCATGGCAGTAGAGGAGGCCATGTATGGATATACCTAAATGGGAGTGGGAAGCAGAGTTGAAGTGGGATCTCTTGTTTTTTCTACTGGTTTTTCACCTGGAACCTACCAGCCTTCTCCTTCCCACCCTCCCCCCACCTTCTTTATAGGGCCTCTGCCCCTTCCCTCTACAGTCCTGACGAAGGGTTCCAGTCCGAAACATCAACCGATCTTTTCCACGGATGCTGCCTGACCTGCTGAGTTCCTCCAGCGTGTTGTGAGTGTTACCTCACCATCTTGGCTCTTTTCTGCTACACCTCTCACTCTCTCTCCTTCCATCTTTGTATATTGTTATTACAGCATATTTACTATATACTGTAGTACATTTGTCCAAATTTCTCTCACACACTGAGATGCAGGTAGCTTGTTCCACATTCTCACCATCCTCTGAGTAAAGATACAACATGCTAACAGGCCCTTCTGGCCTAGCGAACCCACGTCACCCAATGACAGCCACGTGACCAATTCACCTACTAACCCACACGTCTTTGCACTGCGGGAGCACACGGAGGGAACCCACGCGGTCAAGAGGAGAAGGTTCAAACACCTTACGGGCAGAGGCAGGAGTTGATCCTGGGTTGTGGGGGTCGTCAGTTTGTCGTTTGCGGTAACCTGCAGTGTACATGTTGGTGACTGGATTCCCTGAAGGCACAACAGCAGCTATATTTCATTAGGAGTTTGAGATATGATTTGTCACCAAGGACTCTCTCAAATTTCTATAAATGTACCTTGGAGAGTATTCTAACTGGCTGCATCACCATCTGTTATGAGGGGTGGGGGAGGAAGGGCTACTGCACGGGATCAAAAGTGTCTTGCAAACTCAGTCAGCCGCCATAGTTTCCAGGATATCGTCAAGGAATGATGCCTTAAGTCAAGTTTATTGTCATTTAACTACATACATGTATACTGTCAAACGAGACAATGCTTCTCCGAACCAGCGTGTAAAGCACAGTACTACACTTAACACACATACAACACAGGAAAGTAAGAATTAAATCTACAAGTTAATTGTGCATAAATAAACAAACTAAAGTGCGCAAATTAAATATTGTCAGGCTAACCAGTGACACTTCGAACTTGTTGCGGCAGGGAGTTTAGGGGCCTGAGGGAAGAATCTGTTTCCCATCCTGATCGTTCTTGTCTTTATGTATCAGAGTCTCCTGCCTGATGGTAGAAATTCAAAGAGGATGCTGGATGGACGGGTGAGACCACTGATAATACTAAGGGCTCTGTGTATGTAGTGCTCCTGATAAATGTTCCCAGTGGATGCTAGGAGACCCCAGTGATCCTCTCAGCTGTTCTCACAGTTCTTTGTAGGTACTTCCAGTCCCTACAATGGTGGCATCCATCATTAAGGACCCGCTATCACCCAGGTTATGCCCTCTTCTCACTGCTACCATCAGGGAGGAGCTACAGGAGTCTGAAGGCACACACTCAACGATTCAGGAATAATTTCTTCCCCTCTGCCATCCGATTTCTGAATGGACATTGAACCCATCAACACTACCTCACTACTTTTTTAAAATTTCTATTTTTGCTCTTCTTATTTAACTAATAGGTACACATTTACTGTAATTCTCAGTTTTTTTCCTGTTATTATGTATTGCAATGTACTGCTGCCACAAAATTAACAAATTTCACAATATATGCCGGTGATATGAAACCTGATTCCCCTTCTGATTCCCTGTATTACAGTCTTGAAAACACTTCTGTTGCATTTCCAGCTGTCCATCTTGCTGCAAGTTTGAGGGGCACTCACATCTCCTCAGATCACTCAGGAGTTCACAAGATCACAAGACAAAGGAGCAGAAGTAGGCCATTCAGCCCATCGAGTCTGCTCCGCCACTCCACCATGAGCTATTCTCCCATCTTGTTCCAATTTCCAGCTTTTTCCCCATATCCCTTGATACCCTGACTAATTAGTTACCTGTCAATCTCCTCCTTAAACATCCTCAATGATCGGGCCTCCACAACTGTTTGTGGCAACGAATTCCATAAATCCACGACCCTCCGGCTATAAAAATTTCTCTTCATCTCTGTTTTAAATGGGTACCCTCTAATTCTAAGACTGTGGCCTCTTGTCCTGGACTCACCCACCAAGGGAAACAGCCTTTCCACATCTACTCTGTCCAACCCTTTCAACATTCGAAATGTTTCTATGAGATCCCCCCTCATTCTTCTATACTCTAATGAATACAGTCCAAGAGCCGACAAAAACACTCCTCATATGTTAGCCCTTGCATTCCAGGAATCATTCTCGTAAATTTTCTCTGAGCTCTCTCCAACATCAGAACATCACTTCTAAGATAGGGGGCCCAAAACTGCACACAGTGTTCCAACTGAGGTTGCACCAATGCCAGTTGGAGACCATACTGGCCCAGACATCAATTTCCGGCTCATCTCTTTCCCTCTGGAGACTTCTTGAAACAATACTCAACTGTTGGCAGCTCAACACCAAAATCTCAGCAAGTCGAAATCACAAAGCGACCTCAAAAGCCAAGAACATTCCAAAGCTCTTGCTCCATCCCTGGAACCCAGCAGCCATTGTGACTGTGTTAAAGGTCCTCCCTCAGCCAACGCATCTCACGGACACACAGGCAGGTCATGAACTATTTGGCTGCACTTGTTTTCCTGTCCACTTCAGTGACGGGAAATGAGAGATGGTTTGAAATGATTCTGAACTTGACGAAGCCAATGGAGGAACTTGGCAGGTCAGGCAGCACCTACCGACAGAGGAGGACAATCGACAATTTGGGTCGGACTGGAACTGCCAGATGAGACAACGGGTCAGAGCCCGGCTGTCCAGGTGGAGGGTCTTGTCCTGAAACACCGACTGTCCATTTCCTCCCGCAGATGCTGCCTGACCTGCTGTGTTCCTCCAGCAGATTGGGTGCTGCCTGACCCAAGTTCAGCTTCCAGCATCAGCAACCTCTGGCGTCTCAGTTCTGAAGGCAGATCTGTCTCTCTGGTTTTGAGTTCCTTTACTCTCACAATCTCTGGGATAGAACATCAAACATAGAACAGCACATAGGCCCTTGGTCCCACGATGTTGTGCTGACCTTTTAACCTACCCCGAGCAATTTAACCCTTTGCTCTCTCTCAGATAGCACTCCATTTCTCTTTTAGTCACGTGCCTATCCAAGAGCCTCTTAAGTGTCCCCAATGTATCTGCCTCTACCTTCACCCCTGGTAGGGTGTTTCACAGAACCACCACTCTATATAAAAAAAATCTAACATCCACCTTATACTTTCCTCCAATCACCTTAAAAAGTTAAGTCCTCTTATATATTTCTGCCCTGAGAGAAAAAAATTCTCTGGTTGTCCACTCGATCTTTTCCTCTCATCTCTATCAAGTCACCTCTCATCCTCCTCCTCTCTAACAAGAAAAGCCCTACCTCATTCAACCTATCCTCATGTGCCATCATTGCCCCAACACACAGTAAATTCCAAATACATGTAAATGTACCTTATCTATCTATTTATTTATTTATTGAGACACAGTGCACAACAGGCCCTTTCAGCCATGCCGCCCAATAATCCCCGATTTAATCCTAGCCAAATCACGGGACAGTTTACAATAACCAATTAACCTACTAACCGGTACGTCTTTGGACTGTACCCGGAGGAAACCCATGCAGTCACGGGGAGAACGTACAAACTCCTGACAGTCAGTGACAGGAATTGAACTCGGGTCACCGGTACGGTAAAGTGTCGTGCTAACTGCTATGTTATTTCTGTTATGCTACTATCTAATAAAGTTGATCCCTGATAAGACATGCTCTCTAATCCAGGCAGCATCCTGATAGATCTCCTCTGCGCCCTCCCCAAAGCTTCCGCATCCTTCCTGTAATGGAGGTGACCAGAACAGAACACAGATATAGGAGACACGAGGAATTCTGCAGATGCTGGAAATTCAAGCAACACACATCAAAGTTGCTGGTGAAGAGTCCTGATGAAGGGTCTCGGCCTGAAACGTTGACCGTACCTCTTCCTAGAGATGCTGCCTGGCCTGCTGCATTCACCAGCAACTTTGATGTGTGTTGACAGATATAGGAGAGTAAGATGCTGGGGTTCTGAAATCCCAGTGTCTAATGTCACCTGTGGGCTCCTTCTCCACATCTCTCTGAGCTCTTGGGGTCATGACAGAACACAAAAACAGGGCCTCCGTCCCACAGCGCCCAGGATGACCCACCAAGCACCTACTACCAAACACTCACCTACCTGCCTTCCTGGTTCGAGAATGCCTCGGATTTTAATATCTCCTCCTCAAGGTAATGGCCCTCACTGCCTGTGTAACCTCCACCAGCCCTCACCACCCCCCCCCCAATCCACGCTCTCCCAATTCACCCCACCCTGACACATCAGCTCTGCCGCTGTTGACTGTGCCTTCGAGTGTCTGGACCCCGAGCTCAGGAGCCCACACCCAGATCTATTCGCCATGTGCACGTCGAACCACCAGCGAAACGCCTCACTCGCGTCAACAACCAACACAACGCAAGAGTGCGCTGGGGCAGCCCGCGAGCGCCGCCACCCGTGGGACGTTCACAATGTTCAGCAGAGCGACGTAGGCAACCGCGGCAAAGCCAGGCCCTTTCCCCTCTCCCCGCACACAGAGGGGACTCCAACCCAAGGAGCATTTGGGATGGACTGAGGACATTGGGTCCATGCACCAGCAGACGTGGGAGGCGCAGCAGCGTGGCGGTTAGTGTAACACTATTACGACGGCGGTTCAATTCCCGCCGCTGTCTACAGGAGGTTTGTACGTTCTTCCCATGACCCTGTGGGCTTCCTCCAAGTGCTCTGCTTTCCTTCCCACAGTCCAAAGGCATACGGGTTAGGGTCAGTGAGTTGTGGGTTTGCTATGCTTGTACCAGCAATGTGACAACACTGGCGGCTCCCGCAGCACAATTCGTGCTGATTTGACGCAAAGAATGCACATCATTATGTGCCGAGTCATATGATGTGGGAGATCATGGTCCCTGTTCTTGGCACATTTTTCCACAGAAGTGATTGCCATTGCCTTATTTAGAGATACAGTGGGGAACAAGCCTTTCCAGCCCAACAAGCTATCTCACTTAGCAACCCATCTATTTAACCCTAGCCTAATCACAGGACTATTAATGACCAATTAATCTACTAAGGTAAGGACATGTTCGGCACAGCTTTGTGGGCCGAAGGGCCTGTATTGTGTTGTAGGTTTTCTACGTTTCATGGGGAGAATCCACAAGCTCTTTAGACGGCGTCAGAACTGAACTCCAAATTCCGATCTGCAACGCCCTGATCTGTAATAGCATCGCGTTGACCGCCAGCTCAGAGCCCAGGGTCCCGCAGAGGAAGCAGGCTGCCCCTCTCCCCGAGCGTCTGCCTCAGGAACCAGAATCGGGCTTAATATTGCCGGCATATGTCGGAAAATCTGTTGCTACGCAAGGTAATGTTCGTGGATTCACTGTCCATTCAGAAATTGGATGGCAGAAGGGAAGAAGCTGTTCCTGAAATGCTGAGTGTGTGTCTTCGGGCTCCTGTACCTCCTCCCTGATGGTAGCAATGAGAAGAGGGCATGACCAGGGTGACGGGCGTCATTTATAATGGACGCTGCCTTCTTGAGGCACCGCTCCTTGAAGATGTCCTGGACCACTACGGAGGCCAGTGCCCGTGATGGAGCCAGCTGGCTGCATTTACGACTCTTTGCAGCTTACTTTGATCGTGTGCAGTAGCTTCCCCCACCCCCACCCCAGACGGTTCTGTCGCCAGTTAGAATGTTCTCCATGATGCATCTGCAGGAGGAGATCTGAGGCCCTTCCCTGACGGCTTTCAATTCCAGCAGTTCTGAAGGGGAAAGACGTGGAATCGATACACCAAGTGTTCCGGGGGAGGGTTAAAGGTCCCTTCCCTGCAGGCAGCATTCCTATCAATAGGAATCCATCATTTGGCTGACTTCAGCTCACAGATGTGGCAACACCAATTCCCACACAGACACCGGAAAGCAGAAGGAACATTAATTACGGATAATGGCCAAGGAGTTTCCCTCCAGAATCAATAATGTCTCCGCTGCTCACTGATGCTGTAGATGGTCTCCTCTGGGCTCTCATGGGATATTGATGATTGAGGAACATCAGGCAGGGGGACAGACGTCCATATGGCACTTTGGGTATGCACTACTGTTCAATAAAATCTCGACCCCCTCTGATCCCGGTTCCTGCTCCTCCACGCCCGTTCCTGTTAACCCCTCGACGCCCAGGCAGCTCAGAACCACCCTGCCTATGCCTTGCTCTCCTTCACGTGATTCCACAGCTCCGAGGTAATGAGTTCTGACGATTCCATACCTCGGCAGCACGGTAGTGCGGAGGGTTGCGCGATCACTTTACAGCACCAACAATCACCAGTTAGGGTTCGACTCTGTAGGGAGTTTGTACTTTCTCCCCGCCACCACGTGGGTTTCCTTTGGTGTCCTTTCACATTCTAAGGACGTACGGGCGAGTGCTAGTGAGTTGTGGGTCTGCTATGTTGGTGGCGAAGTGTGGCGGGCTACCCTCAGCACAAATCCTCACTGACGTGATCTGACAGAAATGACACATTTCACTGTACGCGTCCACCTTCAGGTGACCAATAAAACTAATTCATCTTTCATCATCATCATGTGCTGTGTCATATGACATCATCATGTGTCGTGTCATATGATGTGGGTGATCATGGTCACATGACTGTGATTGCTCTTGGCAAACTTTTCCACAGAAGTAGCTTGCCATTGCTTTCTTCTGGGCAGTGTCTTTACAAGACAGGTGACCCCCAGCGGAGGGTAGAAGCACCTTACACCTCTTTGGGTAGAGACGCACCTCCACGCTGTCACCCAAAACTGTGTCTTCAAAGCTTTGAAGAAATGACTCCCTATTGCTGGCTGAAACAAGCAGCCCCTTACTCTGAAACTAAACCACTGTCTGCAAGGAGTTTTTACGTTCTCCCCATGACTGCGTGGGTTTCTTCCGGGCGGCTCCACTATCCTCCCACATTCCCACGACGCATGAGTTGGTCGGGCACGGGTTCTTTGGGCTGGGAGGGCCTGTTACTGGGCGGCAGCTCTGAATTAAAAAAAAAATAAAATGAACACAAGCACAAAATGGCAGCATTCATGGTGGGTAGCGCCTCAGTGGCTACAAAGCACTTTGAGACATCCTTGTGAAAGGCACTACAGAAACACAAGTCACAAGAGGTTCTGCAGATGCTGGGAATCCAGAGCGACACACACACACAAAATCAGCAGGTCAGGCAGCATCTATGGAAATGAATAGACAGTCGACGTCTCAGGCCAGGAACCTTCATCAGGACTGGAAAGGAAGGGGGGAAGGTGCCAGAATAAAAATGGTGTGGGGGTGGGGGAGAGGGGAGGAAGTAGTCCAAGATGGCCAGGTGATAGGTAAAACTGGGAGAGGGGTAAACAACTGGGAAGTTGGTTGGTGAAAGAGATAAAGGGCTGGAGAAGGGGAATCTGATAGGAGAGGACAGAAGACCATAGAAGAAAGGGAGGGGGGAGGAACACCAGAGGGAGGTGGATGGGCAGGTAACGAGATAAGATGAGAGGGGAAACGGGAATCAGGAATGCTGAAAGGGGGGGTGCAATTACTGGAAGTCTGAGAAATTGATGTTCATGTCATAAGGTTGGGGGCTACCCAGACAGAATATAAAGTGTTGTTCCTCCAACCAGAGTGTGGCCTCATCGTGGCTGTAGAGCAGGCCACGGACCAACATGTCGGCATGGGAACGGGAAGTAGAATTGAAATGGGTGGAAACCGGGAGATCCCGTTTTTTTTTTTGAGTGAAGGTACTCAACAGAGAGAGAAATACAAGTCTTCCATTCATTGCAGACCATGAAAGACAAGCGAACTTTGGTTTGAAATTGGTCAAATAAGAGAATCAGAAGCTCTCCTGGGTAGAGAGAAAGGTCAAAAAGGCTCTTTCATCTCCTTATCTCGCCGTCTAGCGTCATCGCGGTGTTTCCATTCACACCAAACAGGTTGGGCAGGGTAGGGTAGGCACAGCCCTACTTCCACGCAGTATTTCTCAATCAGTAACGTACAGGACCTGTTGAGCAGGTTCAGGACATATCCTGGTACGAAGGTTAGTCCCTCCAGGACCTGGGTAAAGAGCAGCAACTCTGAGGGCTTCCTGCCCTGCCCTTGACAAGATCACTGAACTAGGTTGAGATACTGGTCACAGATATTCTCACGATTCAGTATCCAGAGCAATCCCCAAGAAGCGATGCCGCAAAAAGGCAGCATCCATCATTAAGGGCCCCCAGCACCCAGGACATGCCTTCTTCTCATCAGGGAGGAGGTACAGGAGCCTGAAGGCACACACTCAACGAGCCAGGAACAACTTCTTCCCCTCTGCCGTCAGATTTCTGAATGGACATCGAACCCATGAACACTACCTCACAACTTTTTTTAAAAAATTATTTCTGCACTACTTTTATTAAAATCTAGCTATCTATATATTTAAAAGCATATCTACACACACTTACTGTAATTCAGTTTTTTCTCTGTTATTACGAACTGCATTGCACAGCTGCTGCAAAGTTAACAAATTTCACAAACTACGCCAGTGACATTAAACCTTATTCTTATCGTGAAGGTCTCCTGAGCCAATGAACTCAGTCCCTTAAAGTTCAAAGTACATTTATTATCGATTCATGTATACACTATACAATCTTGGGATTTGTCTCCTTACAGGCAGCCACAAAACAAAGAAACACAAAAGAACCCATAAAAAAAAACGACAAGCGCCCAATGTGTGGAGACAGAGAGGAAAAAAAACAAATCGTGCAAACAACAAAATGAGCAGATAGCATTTAGACTGAAAGTGAGTCCTCAGACACGAAGCTGGGAGCAGCCAGCACAGCCCACAGCCTCAGCTCAGCACACAGCAGAGTAAAAGTCACACAGCCCGTAGGTATGGGCCCAGAGCAGGCCCACAGCCTCAGCTCAGCACACAGCAGAGTAAAAGTCACACAGCCCGTAGGTATGGGCCCAGAGCAGGCCCACAGCCTCAGCTCAGCACACAGCAGAGTAAAAGTCACAGAGCCCGTGGATATGGGCCCAGAGCAGGCCCACAGCCTCAGCTCAGCACAGCACACAGCAGAGTAAAAGTCACAGAGCCCATAGATATGGGCCCAGAGCAGGCCCACAGCCTCAGTGCAGCAAAGAGTGGAGTAAATATTGCAAAGCAGCGAAGAGAACTGGCCCGACCCTCAAAGCTGTTCCAGCATTCAGTGGGGATCGGGCTAATTTATGAACTAACACTGCCCTTTTTCATAATTGCTTTCTTATGCATTTTATGGCTCTGGGCCTGTACTCATTGAAGAATGTGTGTGTTGTGGGGGGGGGGGGTGGATCTCATTGAAAACTATCGAATATTGAAAGGCCTAAATAAAACAGATGTGGAGAAGATGGTGGGGGAGTCTAGGACCAAAGGACACAGCCTCAGAATAGAGGGATGTCCATTTTATTACAGAGATGAGGAGGAATTTCTTTAGCCAGAGGGTGGTGAATCTGTGGAATTCGTTGCTACCGGCAGCTGTAAATTCCCCCAGTGTGTGGGTGAGGGGTAGATGTTGGAGAAGTTAATGGAACTATGGGGAGTCCTCATGTAGGATTCCTTAAGGGTTAACTTGCAGGTTGAGTTGGTGGTGAGGAAGGCAAATGCAATGTTAGCATTCATTTTGAGAAGACTAGAATATAAAAACAAGGATGTAATGTTGAGCCTGTAAAAGGTATTGGTGAGGCTTCACTTGGAGTATTGAGCAGTTCTGGGCCCCTTATCATAGAAGGGACGTGCTGACATTGGAGAGGGCTCAGAGGAGGTTGATGAGAATGATTTTGGGAACGCAAGGGTTAAGGAGCTGATTGTGGACTTCAGGAAGGGTAAGACGAAGGAACACGTACCAATCCTCAGAGGGATCAGAAGTGCAGACAGTGAGCAGCTTCAAGTTCCTGGGTGTCAAGATCTCTGAGGATCTAACGTGATCCCAACATATTGATGTAGTTATAACAAAGTGAAGGCAGCAGCTATACTTTATTAGGAGTTTGAAGCGATTTGGCATGTCAACAAATACATTCAAAAACTTCTATAGTTGTATCGTGGAGAGCATTCTGATAGGCTGCATCACTGTCTGGTATGGAGGGGCTACTGCACAGGACCGAAACAAGCTGCAGACGGTTGTAAATCTAGTCAGCTCCATTTGGGCACTAGCCTACAAAGTACCCAGGATGTCTTTAGGGAGCGGTGTCTCAGAAAGGCAGCGTCCATTATTAAAGACCTCCAACACCCAGGGCATGTCCTTTTCTCACTGTTACCATCAGGTAGGAGGTACAGAAGCCTGAAGGCACACACTCAGCGATTCAGGAACAGCTTCTTCCCCTCTGCCATCTGATTCCTGAATGGACTTTGAAGCTTTGGACACTACTACATTTTTTTTTAAAATATATAGTATTTGTCTTTGCACATTTTTAAATAATCTATTCAATATATGTAATTCATTTACTTGTTTATTTATTATGTTTTATTTTATTTATTATTATTTTTTTTCTCTCTGCTAGATTATGTATTGCATTGAACTGCTGCTGCTAAGTTAACAAATTTCATGTCACATGCGGTGATAATAATCCTGATTCTGATATGATGAGTGTTTGATGGATCAATCAATCTCCGAACTGTAAAAGGAGGCGGGAGAAGAAGATGGCGGCGCGACGCAGCTCGCAGCGGCCACTCTGGTGGTGATGTCTGTTATCCGTCAAGTAGGGTGCTGTGCACAATCCTGATTTGATGGAGACCGACATGAGAGCATGGAGGAATATATGGTGAAACTTCTGAAATGCCTGCTTCGCTGCTGCTGCTACTGTGTGGTCCAGAATCTCAGGAGAAGGCCCCGAGTCCTCGGCTTTGCCTGTTGCTTGGCGGCTGCGGCAGGTTCGAAGCACTTGGCAGAGGATGGTGCTCGGAGAGGCTGTGTCGGAGGCTCGAAGTTTTGGGACGGACTCAGAGTCCGCTGCGGTCGGGTGCTTCCAATGGTGCTGCATTGGCAAGTTGGCGGCGCTTGGAGGTTCATGGCAGGGAGAGTTTCTCCCTTCCGCCGTCTGCGTGAGATGATGAGTCGATCGGGACTTTGAGACTTTTTTTTACCGTGCCCATGGTCTGCTCTTTATCAAATTATGGTATTGATTTGCACTGTTGTAACTATGTTATAATTATGTGGTTTTGTCAGCTTTAGTCTTGGTTTGTCCTGTGTTTTCTTGTGATATCATTCTGGAGGAACGTTGTATCATTTTTTAATGCATGCATTTCTAAGTGACAATAAACGAGGACTGAGTGTCCTCATAATCTAAAAAAAAATGAGCAACAGCATTCAAAACCAGACTGAGTCCACAGGCGCGATCCCAGAGCAGCCGGTGCAGGCCCATGGTCTCGGTGTCAGTTCATCTCGCAGCGGATCAAACTGCCACGAAGCTCGCAGGCACAAAACGTGGAACAGTGTCACGGTCTCAGACTCAGTGCCGTGGAGAGCGGAGTTAAACGTGGCGGAGCAGAACCGGCTCGACTCTTGCCTTGAGAGTGCAGGAATAGCAGTTCGGTTTTGTTGAGTATCTGCACACGTGGGTGTACTGGGTAACGATTATAGAATACCTGCTCGCCTTCTGCTGTCGTCCACGTTGATTTTAATCTTGCTCGATGCTTTAATTGGCGAGTTTGGTCGAGAATTGGAGCCAATCAGGAGTTCGTGCTCTGCCATCAGGCCACACACTCAACTGCGCCACATTTCCTCCGAGAGAATGAAAGCGCCAGATCAGTTGGCTCAAAAACACAGATTAATAGTCGGCGTGTAGTTAAAAGAAGGAGTAGTTTTGTGAACTGTTTGCATTCGTCACTGTTGGTTGCGTTGGTCTCGTTGGTCTCTGGGACCATCGTGTCCACTAGATGTGCACCAAGGATATACGACATTAGGGTGAGCGAACCGTGGACATGCTACCTTGGTACTGGAGGCATGGCAACACTTGGGGGCTGTCCCCAACACGATTCTCGGACCATGCTGGCTGTTGACACAAACCATGCATTTCTGTGCACGTTTCCATGTACATATGACAAATAAAGCTCATCTTTATAACACTGGACAACAAAGATCTTGCTTCCTGAAAACTTTTTGGTGTAAGTGACGGATTATGAAAATCACCATGAAATTTCCCTATCACGCGCCGTTTTTTAAAAAGAATTGCCTACATTTGTTACTTCAATTCTTAATTCAACTAAGAATAACTGATGCCAAGATTAAGGCAGGCATTTTTGTTGGACCACAAATCAAACAGGGCATCAATCTCAGGCAATTAGAAAAACTTATCAGGAGCAAACATGAACAAGTTAGGATATAAACACCTACAATGGTAGTTACATAGGCTTACATACAATATTTTTTGGACCAGAAAGAAATGGTCCAGAAGAGATATATGGAAATTATTATTAATCCACTATTATTACTATTTTTCTTAACAACTAATATCATTACTTAGCCTAATAGAGTAGAATTTCAACTGCACATAATTATCTATTTAAGTGTCTAATTTCTTTTTATATCATCTTAATGTGTACTTAGGAATGTATAAATAATTATAGATTTATACATATATAAAAAATGGAAAAGGTTATGCATCTGAAAAAATTCATGATACTTGTGAATTCCTTATCCAAATAAAAATAAAAAATTGAAAAAAAAGAAAAACTTATCGTGGGACCAAAGGAGAAAGAGAAAAAGAAAAAATAAATCCCTTGAAGGCTTTCAAGGATGTTGCTGAATATTTTCTTAGCAACTACAGAGCACTAAACTACGTGTAGCTGGTTAACATGCTTCAGGCATACAAAACCATGAAGTGCAACATGTCACTAAAGATTCATTTTCTGCGTTCCCATTTAGATTTCTTCCCTGCAAATCTTGGCACTGTCAGTGATGAGCATGGTGAAAGATTTCACCAGGACATTGCAGTCATGGAGAAACGGTATCAGGGCAACTGGAATCCGTCAATGCTGGCTGATTATTGTTGGACACTTAAGTGAGAAGCCTCAGACACTGAGTGCAAATGAAAATCATTGACAAAACATTTTTAGCTTAGTTGAACTATTGCAAAGCATCAGCACTTATGTAATTAACCATGTTATATTCAAGAAAAGTTAATTTCTTGTTTTTCCACACTCCTGCGTGATACAAGTAGAACATAGAAAATCTACAACACAATGTAACCTACTCTAGAAGCTGCCTAGAAATTTCCCTACCGCATAGCTCTCTATTTTCCTAAGCTCCACGTACCTATCTAAGAGTCTCTTAAAAGACCCTATTGTATCCGCCTCTACAACCCTCACCGGCAGTGCATTCCATGCTCCCACCACTCTCTGTGTGGAAAAACTTACCTGACATACCCCTTGTACCTACTTCCCAGCACCTTAAAACTATGCCCCCTCATGTTAGCCATTTCAGCCCTGAGAAAAAGCCTCAGACTATCCACATGATCAATGCCTGTCGTCATCTTATACACCTCTATCAGATCACCTCTCATCCTCCGTCGCTCCAAGGAGAAAAGGCCAAGTTCACTCAACCTATTCTCATAAGGCATGTTCCCCAATTCAGGCAGCATCCTTTTAAGTCTCCTCAGCACTCTCTCTACAGCATCCACAGCCTTCCTGTAATGAGGTGACCAGAACTGAAGACAGTACTGCAAGCGGGGTCTAACCAAGGTATTATACAGCTGTAACACGACTCTTGAACTCAATCCCACAATTGATTAAGGGCAACACACCATATGCCTTCGTAACAACACTGTCAACCTGCGCAGCAGCTTTGAGTGTCTTATGGACACAGACACTAAGATCTCACTGATCCTCCACACTGCCAAGAGTCTTACCATTAATATTCTATTCTGTCTTCAAATTTGACCTACCGAACTGAACCACTTCACATTTATCTCGGTTGAACTCCATTTGCCACTTGTCATCCTAGTTCTGCATCCTATCGATGTCCCACTGTAACCTCTGACAACCCTCCAGACTATCCACAACACCCCCAACTTTTGTATCATCAGCAAACTTACTAACCCACCCTTCTACTTCCTCATCCAGGTCATTTCTAAAAATCACGAATAGAAGGGGTCTCAGAGCAGATCCCTGAGGCACACCACTGGTCTCTGTCCTCCATGCAAAATATGAACTATCCACAACCACCCTTTGCCTTCTGTGGTCAAGCCAGTTCTGGATCCACAAAGCAAGGACTCCTTGGACCCCCTGCCTCATTACTTTCTGAATGAGCTTCGCATGGGGAACTTTGTCAAATACCTTACTGAAATCCATATACACTACACCCATTGCTCTACAATGTCGCAAAACAAAGGAGCTGGTTGTGGACTACAGGAGGAATGGAGACAGGCTAACCTCTATTGATATCAATGGATCCAGGGTTGAGAGGGTGAACAGCTTTAAGTTCCTTGGCATTCACATCACTGAGGATCTCAAATGGTCTGTACACACCAGCTGTGTGGTGAAAAAGGCACAACAGTGCCTCTTTCACCTCAGATGGTTGAAGTTGTTTGGTATGGGCCCCCAAATCCTGAGAACTTTCTACAGAGGATCAATTGAGAGCATCCTGACTGGCTGCATCACTGCCTGATATGGGAACTGTACCTCCCTTAATCACAGGACAGAGAGTGGTGCGGACAGCCCAGCACATCTGTAGTTGTGAACTTTCCATGATTCAGCACATTTACAAGGACAGGTACGTAAAAAGGGCCCGTAGGATCATTAGGGACCCAAGTCTCGGGGCTCTGGAGATGGGCGGATTGAGGGGTCGATATCGTGGCAGGAGGCTTATGTGTCGTCAGGGAGGCCTGAAAATCTTTTGCTGTGGGCCCAAAGACCCGAGTTCTTTGTGATCTTCAGACATCGAGCTCGAAAAAAGTGACAAAACGGACTTCTAATATCGTAAACCAGCGGGTTGTTGTTATGTTTCCCTCTCCCTTGCCAGGGAGAGAGAGAACCTTCGGTTTGTCAAATGTCGGATGAAATGCAAAGCCTTTGGAGTAACTTTGGTCTGTGTCTTTCCTGTTGCTTAGCACACGCTTGGACTCGGTGATGGTACCAATGCACGTTTTCTTTTGCTGGTGGGGGGAGGGGGGATTGTTGCTCGCTGCTGCTTACGCGCGGGAGGGGGGAGCTGGGGGGGACTTTGGGGTTCTCACGATTAACTGTTGTTCATTCTTTGGGGCATTCTCAGTTTTCGTGGATGTTTGTGAAGAAGCAGCATTTCAGAATGTATATTGCATACATTTCTCTGATGTTAAATTTGACCTTAGAGCATTTGAACAATCAAGGAAACACATTTTATCAAAAGGACAGGCTGGTAGGCAGAGGGGTAGGGGAGGCTCTGTTGGTAAAAAACTGAAATCAAAGCCAGAGAGAGAGGTGACATAGGAATGGAAAATGTTGAATCCTTGTGGGTAGAGTTAAGGACCTGCAAGGTAAAAAGACTCTGTCGGGGGTTATGTACAGGCTGCCAAACAGTAGACAGGAAGTGGGATAGAAATTTCAACAGGTAATAGAAAAGGCATGTAATAAGGACAATATTACGATAGCAATGGTGTATTTCAATATGCAGGTACATTGGGAAAATCAAGTTGTTGCTGGAACCCACCAAAGGGAATTTGTAGAATATCTACAAGATGGCATTTTAGAGCAGCTTGTCGTTGGGCCCACTAAGAGAAAAGCAACTCTGGATTGGGTGTTGTATAATGAAGCAGATTTGATTCGGGAGCAGAAAGCAAAGGAACCCTTCGGAGATCGTCGTCATCATATGATACAATTCATCCTGCAGTTTGAGGAGAAGATGAAGTCAGATGCATCATTATTACAGTGGAGTAAAGGGAATTACAGAGGCATGAGAGAGGAGCTGGCCAAAGTCGATTGGAAGGGGATACTGGCGGAGATGATAGCAGAACAGCAGTTGCTGGTGATCCAGGGTAATTGGGAATGTGCAGAATCGATACATCCTAAAGATGAAGAAATATTCTAAAGGGAGGGTGAGGAAACCATGGCTGTCAAAAGAAGTCAGCGACAGCATAAAGCAAGAGAGGATATATAATATAGCAAAAATGAATGGGAAGTTAGAGGATTGGGAAGCTTTTTAAAAAACCAACAGAAGCATAGAGCAGTCAAGATAACAGGCAGGATATTTGGATGGTTTTCTTGCAGTATGTGGTTAAGCAAGGAGACCTCCAGTGTCCCTGACAACTATAACTGCAAGAAGTGCATCCAGCTGCAGCTTCTAACACTCCATGTTAGGGAGTTGGAGCTGGAACTGGATGAATTCTGGATAATTCAGGAGGCTGAGGGGGTGATAGACAGGGTGTATGGAGAGGTTGTTACACCCAAGGTAAAACAACACAGGAAACTGGGTGAGAGTCAGGAGGGTGAACAGCCAATGCAGAGTACCCCTGTGGCCATCCCCCTCAACAACAGGTAATTCACTTTGGATACTGTTGAGGGGGATGGCATGGCAGAGAAAAGTCACAGCAGTCCAGTCTCCAGGCTCTGTGGCTCAGAAGGAAAGCGGGGGACAAGAGGCGAGCTGTGGTTCAAGGGGATTCATTAGTTAGGCGAACAGAAAGGAAGTTCTGTGGATGAGAACGAGATTCCGGGATGGTATGTGGCATCCCAGGTGCTGGAATCCAAGGCATCTCAGACAGAGCTCTCAACATTTTTAAGTGGGAGGGTAAGCAGCCAGAGTTGTGGTCCATATAGATACTGATCGATATTGTGCTGTGTTCTTTGCCAGTCTTCTACGCTATCCACAACTGCACCAATCTTGCTGTTATCCATAAATTTACTAACCCACCCACCTACATTTTCATCCAGGTCATTTATATACATCACAAACATCAGAGTTCCCAACACAGACTTTGCGGAACTCCACTAATTATAGACCTCCAGTGTGAGTAAGTCCCTCCACTCACTACCCTGTCCTCTTTGCACAAGCCAGTTCGGAGTCCAAGCAGTCAATTTGCCGCAGATTCCATGCATCTTAATCTTATTTGATCCCCTAATCTGAGGAAAGACATTCTTGCCATAGAGGGAGTACAAAGAAGGTTCACTAGATTAATTCCTGGGATGGCAGGACTTTCATATGATGAAAGACTGGATCGACTAGGCTTGTACTCTCTGGAATTTAGAAGATTGAGGGGGGATCTGATTGAAACGTATAAAATCCTAAAGGGATTGGACAGGCTAGATGCAGGAAGGTTGTTCCCAATGTTGGGGAAGCCCAAAACGAGGGGTCACAGTTTGAGGATAAAGGGGAAGCCTTTTAGGACTGAGATGAGGAAAAACTTCTTCACACAGAGAGTGGTGAATCTGTGGAATTCTCTGCCACAGGAAACATTTGAGGCCAGTTCATTGGCTATATTTAAGAGGGAGTTAGATATGGCCCTTGTGGCTAAAGGAATCAGGGGGTATGGAGAGAAGGCAGGTACAGGGTTCTGAGTTGGATGATCAGCCATGATCATACTGAATGGCGGTGCAGGCTCGAAGGGCCGAATGGCCTACTCCTGCACCTATTTTCTATGTTTCTATGTTTTTAAGTCACCATAACCACAATCTATTCCAGCTGCTACCGTCCGGGAAGCAGTACTGCAACATTAAAGCCAGGACCAACAAGCTCCAGGACAGTTTCTTCTACCAGGCCATCAGACTGATGAACTCACACTGATCTGAGTGTACTCTAGAACCATAGAACACTACAGCACAGAAAACAGGCCATTTGGCCCTTCTAGTCTGTGCCGAAACATTATTCCGCTAGTGCCATTGACCTGCATCCAGTCCATAAGCCTCCAAACCTCTCCCACCTTTGTATCTACCCAATTTATTCTTGAAATTTAAGAGTGAGCCCACATTTACCACGTCAGATGGCAGCTTGTTCCACACTCCCACCACTTTCTGAGTGAAGTTCTCCCTAATGTTCCCCCTAACCTTTCCCCTTTCACCCTAAAGCCATGTCCTCTCGTATTTATCTCTCCTAAGTGGAAAGAGCCTATTCACATTTACTCTGTCTATATCCCTCATAATTTTGTAAACCTCTATCAAATCTCCCCTCATTCTTCTACGCTCCAAGGAATAAAGCCCTAACCTGTTCAATCTTTCCCTGTAACTCAACTCCTGAAGACCCGGCAACATCCTAGTAAATCTTCTCTGCACTCTTTCAATCTTATTGATATCCTTCCTATAGTTAGGTGACCAGAACTGTACACAATACTCCAAATTTGGCCTCACAAATGTCTTATACAACCTCCCCATAACATCCCAACTCCTATACTCAATACTTTGATTTATGAAAGCCAGGATGCCAAAAGCCTTCTTTACAACCCTGTCTACCTGTGACGCCACTTTCAGGGAATTATGTATCTGAACTCCCAGATCCCTTTGTTCCTCCATGCTCTTCAGTGCCCTACTATTTATTGTGTAAGTCCTACCTTGATTTGTACTTCCAAAATGCAACCCCTCGCACTTGTCTGCATTAAATTCCATCTGCTATTTTCTGGCCCATTTTTCCAGTTGGTCCAGATCCCTCTGCAAAGCTTTGAAAGCCTTCCTCGCTGTCCACAATGCCTCCAATCATAGTGTCTCTATATTGTTATATTGACTGTTCTATTTATTATAATTATAAATCACTATGATTACACATTTCACATTTAGATGGAGACGTAACAAAAATATTTGCTCCTCGTGTATGTGAAGGATGTAAGAAATAAATACAATTCAATTCAATGTGTTTTGTTACATCCTCAAAGAATTCAATCAGTCTCGTAAGGCATGACCTGCCCTTGACAAAGCCATGCTAACTATCCCTAATCAGGTTATCTCTCTCCAAATGCTCATAAATCCTGCCTCTCAGGATCTTGTCCACTACTGAAGTAAGACTCACTGATCTATAATTTCCTGGGTTATCTCTACTTCCTATCTTGAACAAGGGAACAACGTTTGCAAACTTCCAACCTTCTGGTACTTCTCCCATTTATATTGATGAGGCAAAGATCATCGTCAGAGGCTCAGTAATTTCCTCCCTCACTTCCCACAGTAACCTGGGGTATATCTCATCCGGTCCTGGCGATTTGACTTAAGTGGCATGCAAAAGTTTGAGCACCCCTGGTCAAAATTTCTGTTACTGTGAATAGCTAAGCGAGTAAAAGATGACCTGATTTCCAAAAGGCATAAAGTTAAAGATGACACATTTCTTTAATACTTTAAGAAAATTTTGTTATTTCCATCTTTTACAGTTTCAAAATAACAAAAAAGGAAAAGGGCCCAAAGCAAAGGTTTGGGCACAATGCATGGCAGTACTTAGTAACACCCCCTTGGGCAAGTATCACAGCTTGTAAATGCTCTCTGTAGCCAGCTAAGAGTCTTTCAGTTCTTGTTTGGGGGATTTTCTCCCATTCTTCTTTGCAAAAGGCTTCTAGTTCTGTGAGATTCTTGGGCTGCCTTGCATGCACTGCTCTTTTGAGGTCTATCCACAGATTCTCAATGATGTTTAGGTCAGGGGATTGTGAGGGCCATGGCAAAACCTTCAGCTTGCACCTCTTGAGGTAGTCCATTGTGGATTTTGAGGTGTGTTTAGGATCATTATCCTGTTGTAGGATCCATCCTCTTTTCATCTTCAGCTTTTTTATTTACAGTCGGTGTGATGTTTACTTCCAGAATTTGCTGGTATTTAATTGAATTCATTCTTCCCTCTACCAGTGAAATGTTCCCCGTGCCACAGGCTGCAACACAAGCCCAAAGCATGATCGATCCACTCCCGTGCTTAACAGTTGGAGAGGTGTTCCTTTCATGAAATTCTGCACCCTTTTTTCTCCAAACATACCTTTGCTCATTGTGGCCAAAAAGTTCTATTTTAACTTCATCAGTCCACAGGACTTGTTTCCAAAATGCATCAAGCTTGTTTAGATGTTCCTTTGAACCTTCTGAATAGAACTTTTTGGCCACAATGAGCAAAGGTATGTTTTGAGAAAAAAGGGTGCAGAATTTTATGAAAAGAACACCTCTCCAACTGTTAAGCACAGGGGTGGATCGATCATGTTTTGGGCTTGTGTTGCAGCCAGTGGCACAGGGAACATTTCACTGGTAGAGGGAAGAATGAATTCAATTAAGTACCAGCAAATTCTGGAAGCAAACATCACACCATCTGTAAAAAAAAAGTCGAAGATAAAAAAAGGATGGCTTCTACAACAGGATAATGAACCTAAACACACCTCAAAATCCACAATGGACTACCTCAAGAGACGCAAACTGAAGGTTTTGCCATGGCCCTCACAGTCCCCTGACCTAAACATCATCGAGAATCTGTGGATAGACCTCAAAAGAGAAGTGCATACAAGACAGCCCAAGAATCTCACAGAACTAGAAGCCTTTTGCAAGGAAGAATGGGCGAAAATCCCCCAAACAAGAATTGAAAGAATCCTAGCTGGCTGCAGAAAGCGTTTACAAGCTGTGATACTTGCCAAAGGGGGTGTTGCTAAGTACTGACCATGCAAGGTGCTCAAACTTTTGCTTCAGGCCCTTTTCCTTTTTTATTATTTTGAAACTGTAAAAGATGGAAATAAAAAAGTTTTCTTGCTTAACATATTAAAGAAATGTGTCATCTTTAACCTTATGCCTTTTGGAAATCAGTTCATCTTTTGCTCGCTTAGCTATTCACAGTTACAGAAATTTAGACCAGGGGTGCTTAAACTTTTGCATTCCACTGCATCTTAATGCTTTTCAAAAGCTCCAGCACATCCTCTTTCTTAATGTCTACACACTCAAGTGTTTCAGTCTGCTTTAAGTCATCCCCACTATTCCTTTTCACTGGTAAATACTGCAGCAAAGTATTCATTAAGTAACCTCCGCTACCTCCTCCGGCTCCAGCATGTTTCCACTCTTACTCCCGACTGGTTCTATTCTAACATGACTTATCCTCCTGCCCTTCACATACTTCTGCAATGCCTTGGGGTTTTCCTGAATCTTGCTCACCAAGGCCTGCGCAGGTCCCCGTCTAGCTCCCCTAATTTCATTCTTGTGCTCCTTCCTGGCACCCTTGTAATTTCCTAGAGCTCTAACAGTACCTAGCGTCTTGAACCTTTTGTAAGCTTTTCTTTTGTTCTTAATTAGATTTTCTTGATCCTTTGTAACCTTGGCTCTTTTACCCCTACCATCCTTCCCCTGCCTCAATGGAACATTGCAAATATTCCCTGAACATTTTCTACTTTTCTGCCATGCATTTCCCAGAGAACATCTACCCCCAAGTTATGTTCCCAAGTTCCTACCCAATAGGATCATATTTCCCCCCATCCCAATTAAATGTTTTCCCAAATTTTCTGCTCCTATCCCTCTCCAGCACTACAGTGAAGGAGATAGAGTTGTGATCGCTATCTCCAAAATGCTCTCCCACTGAGAGACCTGACACCTGACCAGGTTCATTTCCCAATATCAGATCAACTACAGCCTCTCCTCTAGTTGGCTTACCTACATATTGCGTTAGGAAATCTTCCTGAACACACCTAACAAACTCCACCCCATCCAAACCCTTTGCTCTAAGGAGATCCCAGTCAATATTAGGAAAGTTAAAATCACCCATCACAACAACCCTATTATTATTGCACCTTTCCAGAATCTGCCTCCCTACCTGCTCCTCGATGTCTCTGTTACTATTGGGGGGAGTCTATAAAAAACCCAGTAGAGTTATTGTATCAACACACATAAAAGTTGCTGGTGAACGCAGCAGGCCAGGCAGCATCTCTAGGAAGAGGTACAGTCGACGTTTCGGGCCGAGACCCTTCATCAGACAAAGGGCCTCGGCCCAAAACGTAGACTGTACCTCTTCCTAGAGATGCTGCCTGGCCTGCTGCGTTCACCAGCAACTTTGATGTGTGTTGCTTGAATTTCCAGCATCTGCAGAATTCCTCGTATTTGCGAGAGTTATTGTATCCTTCCTGTTTCTCACAATCCCTCCATTACTTCCTCCTTTTCTGTAGCCATGATACTATCCCTGATTAGCAATGCTACTCCCCCACCTCTTTTGCCTCCCTCCCTGTTCTTTTTTTGAAACATCTAAAGCCCAACACACTCAGCAGCTATTCCAAGTCTCTGTAATGGCCATATCATAGTTCCACATATTGATCGATGCTCTAAGTTCACCCACCTTGCTTATGATACTCCTTGCATTAAAATAGACACATCTCAAACCATCTGGCTGAGTGTACCTTTGCTCTATCATCTGCCTGTCCTTCCTCACAAACTCCCTTCAAACTGTCTCTACTTGTGAGTCAACCACACCATCCTCTGCCTCTTCACTTCAGTTCTCACCCCCCTGCAAATCTAGTTTAAACCCTCCCCAATAGCATTAGCAAACCTATCTCCCAGGATATTGGCTCCCCTCCAGTTCAGGTGCAACCCGTCCCACTTGTGCAGGTCACCCCTTCCCCAGAAAGGTTCCCATGATCCAGGAACTTGAAACCCTGTCCCCTGCACCATCTCCTCAGACACTCATTCATCTGCACTATCTCCTTGCTCTGATCTTCACTAGCTGGTGGCACTGGGCGTAATCCGGAGATCACCACCTTGGAGGTCCTACTCTTCAGTCTCCTTCCTAACTCCCTAAACTCACTGCGTGCAGGCCCTCTACCCGTCCCCTGCCTATGTCTTTGGTACCAACGTGTACCCACGACCTCTGGTTGCTCACCCTCCCCTTCCAGCATATTCTGCAACTGCTCGGAGACATCCTGGACTCTAGCACCTGGGAGGCAACACATTATCCTGGTGTCTGTTTTACTGCCGCAGAATCCCCTATCTGTCCCCCTAACTACCGAGTCCCCTATGACTATTGTTCCACCTGACTTCACCCTACCTTTCCAAGGCTCAGAGCCGACCACAGTGCTATTGGTCTGGCTGCTGCTGCCCTGCCCGGATGGGTCATCTCCCTCAGCAGTAGCCAAGAGGGTATAGCTGTTACTGAGGGGAATGGCCACAGGGGGACCTTGTACTGACTTCCTTCACTCTCTCAGTGTTCACCCACCTACTCCCTGAATTCTGAAGCCTGAAACTATATTTGTGTTCAGCTTCAAGTGATCTACCAGAAACAAAAAAAAACTTCTGAGGAAGCAACACTTTTGAAAAAAAAAGTGTTCCCTTAGCTTTCTGGGGAAGTGGAGGTGCTGGTAGCCTCGCTTGGCCAGGGCATGTACATGTTTCTGCTGATTCTTGCACCTCAGAGCTTGCTCTCCCCATTTCACGCCAGCACCATTGATAAGATGGGTGCGTGTAGTGTGACCCACTCCTGAGGGAAGTGGCCAGCTTCTTCCTGGGGCCGTCATTGAAGGGTGCTGTCTGGGCACCAGGCTACCGCAGTTCTCTCAGGATCGTTACCTTGCTGTGGTGCAGAGGCTTGTGATTTCCTGAGACCCCAAGAACAATGCTTATAGATCTTAGCCCCACGGCGGTGGCTCCAAACAGCGAATCCCAACGGTGGAGCCGGCAGAAGATGTTGACACATCACAGCAGCAGTAAAGGGGGCAGAAGGCTGAGGCAGGGAAGGGTCACCAGTCGTCTTCCATTCCAGGCCACTGGACTCTGACCCTGATCTGTCAAGGACTGAGTGGGGGTTGACCGTGCATCAGCCTCCCAACGTTAAACAAAGTCACACACAGGTGTTCTCCATTAAAGGAATAACCCTTGAGGGGAACATCACATTAGGCTCTTGATCTCCTTCCTGCATGCCGACTCGTCATTGTTTGAGATCTGTACACTATAGCGGTGGTGTGAATATAGGCAGAGGTAGAATCTGGTCAGATATGATCACATTTGGTGTCCGGGGACGGGGAGCACCTCTGGTGAAGGGGCCCGTTGTGCCCATTCCTGGGCCGCACACTCACTTTTGGTCCCCACAGCACACTCAGCTCTCACCTATGGCTCCAAGTAGCTGTTCACTTGCGACAGTGGCTGCACCCCAGTACACTGCCTCGACCGGCAGGCTAAACCAGGCGAGGGTAGCTGGTGGGACTCGCAGCCTGGTGAAATAAGCACGTGCCTGTCCTAGCATGTGAAGTCAGCTCTGGCGGACCGGGTGGACGAGATCCAATGACCAGGAAGCTGGTTCTTTAATGCTCCGTGGAGAGCGAAGGGCACGACGAGGCACAGACAACGTCACAGTCATCCACTGCAACCAGGGAAGACCCCAGTTCGTAGCAGTGGACTCAGACGTCCGAGCTAGAGAGAGTGGAACTGCCCCAGTGCTAAGCTTTTCCACTTTGAAAACTTTCCTGCACAAGTTTCTGGCTGTCAACAGACATGACAGACAACCACTGCATTTAATCACTGAATGACAGACTAAATCACTTGACACTTCTTCCACAGTTTCACCTGGCTCTGTGCACATCTCAGGGAAGGTAAAAGAGAGGAGAGATGGAGTGGGGGGTGGGGGGACGGAGATGGGAGGGAGGAAAAGAGAGGGGAAAGGCACAGTGCACTCACTGTCAAAGCAATACAGAGCACAGGTCATAAACACAAGAGATTCAGCAAATACTTGAAGGGTCTTGGCCGGAAACGTCAACTGTTTATTCCCCTCCATAGATGCTGCCTGACGCAGTGAGTTCCTCCAGCATTTGCTAAAAATATTAAAATTAGCTTTATTTGTCACATGCACATCGAAACATACAGTGAAATGCGTCATTTGCACCAATGATCAACACAGTCTGGAGATGTCCTGAGGGACAGCCTGCCAACTGTCACCGTGCCAACATAGCATGCCCACAACTTATTAACCCTCACTGTATGTCTTTGGAATGTGGGAGGAAAGCAGAGCACCCAGAGGAGAACAATGCCATCCATCATGGAGAGAACACACAAGCTCAATGAAGACAGTGGCAGAATTGGACCCGAGTCGCTGTAAAGAGTTATACTAACTGCCGTGCTATTGTGATGTCCCGAAGCTTCCTCGGATACAAACTCAGATTCTGGGTGTGGATTATGCATGCATAGAACAATAACTACACTCGTTATGGCTTTAATAAACAAAGTGTTTCCCACAGAATTCACAATTTTGTTTACAAATCATGCCTCACCCTTTCCTTGGTACAAAACCTCTTCCGGGTCTATAACCCACAAGACCTCTGAAATCTTCCTGTTCTGGTGTCTTGTTCACACCCAGCTTAAACTCTATAACTGGAGAAATTATTTCTGTCTTTTTGTATTTGCACAAGTTGTTGTCTTCTGCACTCTGATTGAACACCCTAGTTGGTTCAGTCTTTCAAAGTTCAAAGCAAAATTTATTACCAGAGTACATACATGTCACCACATACAACCCTGAGATTCATTTTCCTGTGGGCATACTCAGCAAATCTATGGAATAGTAACTGTAAACAGGATCAATGGACAACAAACTGTGAAAATTCAAATATAAATAAATAACGAGAACATGAGATAATGAGATAGAGTCCTTAAAGTGAGATTATTGGTTGTGGGAACACCAGAAATAGGATTGAGTGAAGTTATCCCCTTTGATTCAGGAGCCTGATGGTTGAGGGGTAGTAACCGTTCCTGAACCTGCTGATGCGAGTCCTGAGGCTCTTGTACCTTCTACCTGATGGCAGCAGTGAGAAGAGAGCATGGCCCGGTTTCATTGATTCTGTTATAGTTACTATTCCATTACGTATTTGGGTATGCCTGCAATTAAACAAATCTCAGGGTTGTATATTGTGACAAATATGTACTTTGATAATAAATTTACTTTCAACTTTCATGCCTTCAACTGTTGGAACCTGACATCCCTTTACTCCTCCGAGTTGCTCCCTAAAACTTGTTTCTCTGATTGGGATTCTCCTCCAAGAGGATCACCACCTTGACGTAGGGTTTGGAGACTTGCATTCCTCAATGTTCCGGAGTGCTATGCTGGCTGGAGTCAGGGCTTTATCCTTTGGCTCGTGGTAGGGTCACTCATGCCAAACAGGTCAGAGGGTAGAGACGGTATTCCTGAGTCTCCACCCGGGACTTGCATGACTGACAGTAGTGAAAACCGAGAGGAGGCTACTGGCATGACGAAGGGAGCCCTGAACACTGAGAAGATGGCCGAAGACAAACAGAGACAAAAGACATTCATTGCTGCCCTAAACACCAGCGACATAAAAAGCTTTTGATGATGACTGGCTGTTTTGGACTCCAGACCTCATATCACTTTGTGGATTAATTTCACTCGTTGTTTGTTGACCGTCCTCACAGGCCCAGTGATCTGAGTTCAATTCCCACCTCGAGCACTGTGTAGAGTTTCCATGTTTTCCTTGTGACTGTGTGGGTTCCCCCACGTCCTCCACTTTGCTCCAAAAATCCCACAGATGTACTGGGCTCATTAGGGCACTGTAAATTCCCCCAGAGTGTGGGTGAGGGGAAGTTGACAGAACTATGGGGAGCCTTTGTGCAGGATTCCCTAAAGGTTAATTTGCAGGTCGAATTGGTGGCGAGGAAGGCAAATGCAACATTAGCATTCATTTCAGGAGGACTCGAATATAAAAACAAGGATGTAATGCTGAGGCTTTACGAGGCACTGGAGTATTATGAGCAGTTTTTGCCCGTTATTTAAGAAAGGTGTGGCAGCATTGGAGAGGGTTCAGAGAAGGTTCATGAGAATGATTCCTGGAATGAAAGAGTTATTATATGAGGAGTGTTTGACAGCTCTGGGCCAACCCTTACTGGAATTTAGAAGAATGGCGGCGGGAGGGGAGGCGAACCCGTGGTATATTGAAAGGCCTCAATAGAGTGGATGCTGGGGGAGTCTAAGACCAGAGGGCACAGCTGCAGAACAGAGGGATGTTCATCTAGAATAGAGACCAGGAGGAATTTCTTTAGCCAGGGAGAGGTGAATCTGTGGAATTCGTTGCCATGGGCAGCTGTGGAGGTGAGGTGACTGGGTGCATTTGAGGCAGAGATTGATAGATTCCCGATTAGTCAGGGCATGAAGAGATATGGCAGGAGAAGGAAATGGATCAGCCATGATGAAATAGCAGAGCAGACTCGATGCGTCAAATGACCCAACTCTACCCCCATGTCTTACGGTCTAATAAAACAGGACTAATGTTGAATTAGTGTAAATAGGTTCTTGGTAAAAACAGATTAAAGATTAGCTTGATTTGTCACAGATACATCGAAAGTTCAAAGTATATTTATTATCAAAATATGTTTATATTATAACACATTGAGATTTATCTCCTTCCAGGCAGCCATAAAATAAAGAAAGCCCAAAATAACCCATTAAAAAAGACCGTCCAACACCCAACGTGCAGAGAGGGGAAAAAAAACAAATCATGCAAACTAAAAACAAGCAAATAGCGTTCTGAGTGAGGTCCACAAAAAGAGTTCGTCCACAGACCTCTAGTTCAGCACAGAGCCGAGCAAACGTCGCAGAACCCCCAGACACGGGGCCTGAGTAGCCAGAGCAGGCCACAACCTCAGCCTCAGTTCAATGTAGAGCCGAGCAAACGTCACAGAACTCTCAAACACGGGGCCTGGAGTAGCCACAACAGGCCACAACCTCAGACTCAGTTTAACGCAGAGCCGAGTAAACAACACAGAACTCTCAAACACGGGGCCTGGAGTAGCCACAACAGGCCACAACCTCAGCTTCAGTTCAATGCAGAGCCGAGTAAACGTCGTGGAGCAGCGAGCTCACCTCGGGACCTGACATCCTGACCTTGTCAATCAGGCCCGGCAGATTGCCTTCCTAACATCGGGTTCGGTTGCCTCAGCACACTCTGGTGCCTGGATCCCGCTGCCTCGATTCGACCTGTCCCTGACCATACTGATTCAGCCCGGCGCTCAAATCGTCATCCAAACATCGGGTTCAGTTGCTTCGATGTAGTCTGGGGCCTGGACCTGGTGCTTAAACTGATCGATCGGGTCCTCCTTGCTCTTGGCGATAAGCCCACTACCCTGTCTCCTGTCGCATCAGAATGCCTCCAAGTCCAAAGGGAAGTGACAGCTATTGTTTGCGGTGACCGTTTACCAGCGATTAACAAGGTATTCAGTTGTTCCCGTTGTTTCATCGGCCGCCAGCCAGACGTCACTGAGGCACACCGGTGCCATCGTAAACCAGAACAGTGAAGTGTGTCGTGTGCAGTCCGAGGATGTGCTGGGGGCAGCCCGCAAGTGTCTCCAACATACCGAGCCCACAGCTCACTAACCCTAACCCGTACGTCTTCGGGATGTGGGAGTTAACTGGAGCGCCACACATGATCGCGCGGAAAAAGTACAGACTCCTTGCAGACATCTGTGGAAACTGAACCCGACTGGTGACGGCTGGTGTTGGAAAGCTTTGTGCCAACTGCTGCACTAGAGTGCCAACTCCTTAGCGACCGTGCCACCCTGAAGCAGCACAGAGCACGGGCTGAGGGACCTCCTCCACTGCTCTATCTGTGCAAGACAACTTGAGTTACCCTCCCCAGGAAGCTGGAAGCCGAGGGAAACCAAATAGAAGTTTATAAGATTAAAGTTCAAAGTAAGTTTTATACGTCACCATACACAACCTTGAGATTCATTTTCTTGTGGGCATACTCAATAAATCTATGGAATAGCAACTATAACAGAATGATCAGAGTGCAGAAAATAACAAACTGTTCAAATAGAAAAAGAAAAAATGAAAAATAGAAAATAAATAAGCGATAAATATCAAGAACATGAGATGAAGAGTCACCGAACGGGGGGCAATAGGTTGTGGGAACATTTCAGTGATGGGGCAAGTATCCCCATTAGTTCAGGAGCCTGATGGTTGAGGAGTAATAACTGTTCCTGAACCTGATGGTGCAAGTCCTGAGGCTCCTGTACCTTCTTCCTGATGGCAGCAGTGAGATGGAAACATGCCCTAGGTGGTGGGGTTCCCTAATGATGGATGCTGCTTTCCTGCGACAGCGTTTCATGTAGATGTGCTCAATGCTTGGGAGGGCTTACGAGAAGCTCAGAGTCGACAGCAGTATTTGACCCCAATATTGATGTCAACTTGAGTAGCACCCTTGACTACCTGCCACCCAGACCTGTGAATGGCAATGTTGGCTAGGCCCAGGAGCAAGCCCACCAGAAGATCTCCTGAGCAACCGATTAGTTTACCAAGAGAAGCCAATCTGTACAGGACTCTATGGTAAAGGTGCCTTTCACACCTCGGTTCATGACCAGATCTCTCTTTCCATTTGCCCAGAGTAGCAGTAGAACATTCCAGATGTAGAACACAGAACCGTGCAGACCCCTTGGTCTTTTAAGATCAACCTAACCCAGGGGTTCCCAATCTGGGGTCCATGGACTCCTCAGTTAATGATAAGGCTTCATGGCATAGAAAAGTTTGGGAACCCCTCCCGCGTAACCCTGCATTTTTCTATCATCTGTGTGTCTATCTAAGAGTCTCGTAAATGTCCCTAATGTATCTGCCTCTCCCACCAGCCCTGGAGGTGTTTTCCATACACCAATCACTCTGTGTGAAAAACCTATCTCTGATATCCCCACTATACTTTCCTCCAGTCTTAAAATTATACCCCCTAGTGCAAGCCATTTCCATCCTGGGAATAGGGTGTTCGCTGCCCAGTCGATCTACGTCTCTTATCTTCATATAGAGTACTATACAAAAGTCTTGTGCACATATATATCACTAGGTTGCCCAAGACTTTTGCACAGTACAGTACTGTAATTTTATGTATTGTACTGGACTACTGCTGCCAAAAACAACAAGTTTCATGACAGATACTCTCTATTCCAGGTAAATCTCCATAGCACCCTCTCCAATGCATTCACATCCTTCCTATAAAGAGGTGACCAGAACTGAACACAATACTCCAAGTGTGGTCTAACCAGGGTTTTATAGAGCTGCAACATCACCTTGCGACCCTTGAACTCAGTTCCACAGCTAATGAAAGCTAACACACCATACGCCTTCTTAACCTCCCTGTCAACTTGCATGGCAACTTTGAGGGACCTGTGGATGTGAACCCCGAGATACCTTTGCTCCTCCACGCTGTCAAGAGTCCTGTCATTAACCCTGTAATTAGCCCTTAAGGTTTGACCTTCCAAAGTGAATCACTTCACACTCAGAGTAAAACCTTTAACCCCATGAAGATTAATCAAAGGAACATTTACACCAAAAAAATCCAAAGGTTCAGAGGGGGAGCCTCTTTAAGGAGTATGGGGGTGGGGAAGGAGAACAAAGAGCTTTAGGGAGCAATCTCTGGAACTCATCCGTGGCCAAGGAAAGCATGGTCAATCAGGAAGAGTGCCGAGATTGCAGAGACAAGAGGGAGAGTCCATGGGCGGATACGATGCACTGTTTCCCTCCAAGGTGCCCCAGTACACAGCAACAGTAATTGCAATGCTACTGCGCACATAGCCTTTGTTGCCACGCAGCTGAAATTGGTCGAAGCTAGAATATGTTTACAAAATGTGAAAGATTTTCTTTGCTGTACCATATTTCAATACAACCTATGCTCTGTCCGCCAATAGCGGGACTTCCCATTTTAATTCCACTTTCCATTCCCATTCCAAAACGTCCGTCCATGGCCTCCTTCACAGTCATGATGAGGTCACACTCAGGTTGGAGGAACAACACCTTATATTCCGTCTGCGTAGCCCCCAACCTGATGGCTTAAGCATCAATTTCTTGAATTTCCAGTAATGCCCCTCCCCCCACCCTTCACTATTCCCCATCCCTTTTTCCTGCTCTCACCTCATCTCCTTGCCCACCAATTTCTCCCTCAGGTGCTTCTCCTTCCTCTTCTTTCTTCCATGGTCTTCTGTCCTCTCCTATTAGATTCCTCCTTCTCCAGCCCTGTATCTTTTTCACCAATCAACTTCCCAGCTCTTTACTTCATCCCTCTCCCTCCCAGTTTCACCTATCACCTTGTGTTTCTCCCTCCTCTCTCCCCACCTTTTAAATCTATTCATCTTTTGTTCTCCAGTCCTGCTGAAGGGTCTCAGCCCAAAACGTCGACTGTACTTTTTTTCCATAGATGCTGCCTGGGCTGCTGAGTTCCTCCAGCGTTGTGTGTGTGTTGCTTGGATTTCCAGCATCTGCAGATTTTCTCTTGTTTGCTATATGTTATTAACCTCTGGTTAGGCCACCTCTGGCCTACCATTCTGGTTACACCACTACAGGAAGAATGTTGAGGATTTGGAGAGGGTGCAGAAGAGGTTTACCAGGATGCTGCCTGGTTTGGAGGGCATGTGCTATCACGGGAAGCTGGATAAACTTGGGTTGTTTTCTCTGGAGTGTCGGAGGCTGAGAGACTACTGATAAGAGGTTTGTAAGATTATGAGAGGCATGGATACAGGGAATATGTTTCCCAGAGTAGAAATGTCTAATACCAGAGGGCATGCATTGAAGGTGAGAGGGGGTAGGTTCAAGGGGGTTTGTGAGGGGCAAGTTTTTTTCCACTGGGAGAGTGGTGGATGCCTGGAATGTGCGGCTTAGTATGGTGGTAGGAGCAAATACATTAGAGGTTTAAGGGACATTTGGATAGGTACATGGATGTAAGGAAAATGGAGGGATATGGACATGGTGTAGGTAGGAGGGATTAGTGTTTGGGTGTTTTTCCATTTGCTTTTTAGCTGGTACAGCACAACATTGTGGGCCGAATGGCCTGTTCCTGTGCTGTCACGTTCTGTTTTAATAAATAATGTAATTTTTCAATTTTCAGTCTAAATATTCATAGTATGCATATATTTCAAAAAAACATTTAAAGTGCATCACAGTTTTCAGGCTGTGTAAAAGTGTCTTGCTCGGAGCAATGGTTGGTCTGATCAGCTGTTTAAAATAAAACGCAGAAGGAATGTTGAAGACGAGAGTGAGATGTTAAAATGGAGAGATTGGTTAAGCAGATGCCGTGTTGGTCAGTGGGAGAAGATGATGATGAACAGACAGGAAATGGCTCAGATTTCAACCAGTTTTACAGATGCAAGGCAGATTCTGAAGTAACAAACAAAGGAGCATACAAACTGAATGTCAACAAAGCCTCTTATAAATTCCTACAGATGTACCATGGAGAACTTTCTGACCGGTTACATTACCATCTGGCATGGTGGGGCCACTGCACAGGATTGGAAAAAAGTTTCAGAGGGTTGTAAACTCAGTCAGCTCCATCATGGGCACCAGCGCTCTTGGCAGATTCTTCTACAGAAGTGGTTTGCCATTGCCTTCTGGGCAGTGCCTTTACAAGACGGGTGACCCCAGCCATTATCAACACTCTTCAGAGATTGTCTGCCTGGCGTCAGTGGTCACATAACCAAGACTTGTGATCTGCACGTACTACAAGCAACCACTACTATCTTACGCAAACAACAGGAATTCTGCAGATGCTGGAAATTCAAGCAACATACATCAAAGTTGCTGGTGAACGCAGCAGGCCAGGCAGCATCTCTAGGAAGAGGCGCAGTCGACGTTTCAGGCCGAGACCCTTCGTCAGGACTAACTACTATCTTACACTAGTTAGTTTAAATTTTAAAAACATATTATTGTAAAATTTAGAGTTCACGTATTGCAATGTACTGCAGCCGCAAAGCCACAAATTTCACACTGTACACTACACCACTGATATGAAATCAGCATATAGGAGGGAGATTGAAAATCTGGCTGAGTGGTGCCACAACAACAACCTCTCACTCACTGATATTAACCCCGATTCTCACCCTGAATTCCTTCACACTTGGTACCGCAGGTAAAGAAACAGGTTATTCTCTCTCAAGAGGACTCTGAAGCGTAACGTTTCAAAAAAACTGCTGTCTTTCGGAATGCCCATTACAGCCAGCACACCTGCACGTCTCAGTTCTGACTCCTGCAAGGGCTGTGCACGCCTTGGTGAAGACCTGTGCAATTAAAGCCACCTGGCAAAGTGTCCCTAACGTGCTCACACAGAAATAACTCAGTCAGAACGCTGGTTTCCAATCTCCCAGGGTCTGCGCACAGTGAAACTGCTGCCTTAAAACACTCAGATCCGGGAACAGCTATTCCCAAGTGCAGACACACCGCAAGCTAATGAGATGAACAAACAATGTTCGTAACACGTTCACAGGTTCATTTTAATTCAGAGGAGGTATATAGTATACAACCTGGAATTCGTAATCTTCACAGACATCCACAGAACAACAAACCCCATAGAACGAATGATAAAAACATCAGAACTCTAACCCCCCCACACACATTCAGCAGCAAAAAACAACAGCCACCCTCCCTCTGCACCAGAACTGACCCCCGCATCCCCACCACGCAGGCAACAACAGAAGCCCCCAAAGAGACTTTGATCCAGAGTCCATTAAACCATAGTTCACAAACCAGCACTTCGGTATCTCCGACAGTTAATTCTGGTATCGTACAACACAGGAAGATCTCATTCCAACCCACTTCTTTCCCACAGCCTAGCCCAAAATTTATAGCCTGAAGTTTCCAATTCAAATGTGCCCAGCATTCTCCTCTCTGTGACAGTCCCGGAGATGCACACTCCCTGAACCCAAAGACAGCTCCCTCAAGCTGATCTTGCAGGTCTGTCTGAGGGGCACAGGCTCTTGGCCTGAATCGGAGGTTGGTAGGTCCCAAGTCCCACCTGTGACTGGAGGCAATAAAAGGAGACGCCAGGACGAGCAGCTCCTGCAGTTAGCTGGCTTACTCCTGATATTTTGGGTGCTGAATGGGGAATCAGATGTTGTTTAAGGTCCTGTTCAGAGTCTGAACCAATATCACGTAATTTCTACAGTTCCATCACCACAGGGGCAGCTAGTCTGGGCTTGGGTCTTTCATGGCTTCGGGATTGTCAGACGTTCCTGGTTACTCACCTGCCCCGGTCACCCCGGTCCCAGGGGCGGTCACTGGTCACCCCGGTCACTCACTCCGGTCCCAGGATCGGACACTCACCCCGGTGCCGGGGTTGATCACTGGCCAGCCTGGTCCCAGGGTCGGTCACCGGTCACCCCGGTCCCAGCCTCGGTCACTCACTACCCAGGTCACCCCTATTCCAGGGTCGGTCACCAGTCACCCCAGTCCCGGGGTTGGTCACTCACTACCCCGGTCACCCTTGTTCCGGGGTCGGTCACCGGTCACCGCGGTCCCGGGGTCGGTCACCGGTCACCCCGGTCCCGGCGTCGGTCACCGGTCACCCCGGTCCCGGCGTCGGTCACCGGTCACCCCGGTCCCGGCGTCGGTCACCGGTCACCCCGGTCCCGGCGTCGGTCACCGGTCACCCCGGTCCCGGCGTCGGTCACCGGTCACCCCGGTCCCAGGGACGATCACCGGTCACCCCGGTCCCGGGGTCGGTCACTCACCAGCCCTGGTCACCCCGGTCCCAGGGTCGTCACTTAGCAGCCCCGCTTACTCTCAGCCCTAGGATATCTCACTTATTCCGATCTCAGTTACTCCAGCCCTGGGCGTCACTCCGCACTGGGGTAACTCACTCCATCCAGCGCCGGGTCCCCTCACCTGCTCCCCGTACAGCTCCCGGACCCGATCCTCCATCCATCGCTCCACGTCCAGCCGCCTCTGCAGCTCGCTGCGATCGTAGCGCGCAGTGACCCGGGCCTGTCGCCGCTGCAGAGCCACCCCGGGCTCCCGGGGGCTGTGTCCCTTCCTGCCGACCCGCTCCGCTGCCATTCTCCTCCTCCTCCTTCTCCTTTTCTGCCGCCACCACTCTGGCCCGCCGCGCCGCGCCGCCTGGCCTCGCCTCGCCCGGCCAACACCGGCTCCGCCCCGCGTCCGGGCGCTCCACCCAAACCCGCACTAAAAGGCACAGGCAAATTTAACTCCAGAATGACTTGTGCGGGGATCCTCCAAAGATGCGCTGGGACACATCGTCAGGGAAAAACCTTAATTACAGTAAGCATGTATATTTATTAAATAATTAAAAAAATTAAATAGTTAAATAGGCATTTACAAAATGGAGAAGATAACAGCATCTGTTAATCCCAAATTAGAACAATTTTATTCATAGGCCTCATTTTATTCTCACAAGTCAATGAATATGTTGTAAAAAAGAGATCACTCCCTACTCTGTACATAGTTTTCTTCTTTCGATTGTTCGTTCTTTCCTCTCCTCTCTATAAGTGTATACCTCAGATAAATAGTATGTGGAGATTTGTGACAAATATGACTATATGATATATATGGACAGTATCTGAAATACATCTTATGGAAATGTTTGTTTGATGATGAAATTCAATAAAAAAATACAAAAAATAGTTAAATCAAATAGAAATTGAAAAAAGTAGTGAGGTACTGTTCATGGGTTCAGTGTCTGTTCAGAAATCGGATGGCAGAGGGGAAGAAGCTGTTCCTGAATCGTCGAGTGTGTGCCTTCAGGCTCCTGTACCTCCTCCCTGATGGTAGCAATGAGAAGAGGGCATGTCCTGGGTGATGGGGGTCCTTCATGATGGATGCCTCCTTGAAGATGCTGTGGATACTACGGAGCGGAGGCTGGTACCCATGATGGAGCTGACTAAGTTTACAACTCTCTGCAGCTTGCTTCGATCCTGTGAAGTAGCCCCCTCCCCCCTCCGTACCAGACGGTGCCAGACAAATATCAGGACATATGCCGGTGCTATTAAATCTGATTCTGATGCGGCCAGTTAGCCAGTAGTGTTGGTCGGTACCATCGGAGAATAGTGCTCATAGTGATTTTTGGCAGGGTATACATCTCTAAAGTTAGAAAATATGTGATAGCATTGCACCAGTGGTAGCATTATGTGTGCTATCATGCATTTTATAACACTACCCTAAAATAAGCATTTCTGAAAAGTGGCCAATATAAAGTACAGCACATATATTCAACCTAGTGGTATTTTGTCATCAGTGATCCCTCAACATTGAAATTTGTCACAATGATAGCTGAGTTCAAGCACTTTTCATCAAATGTTGTTAAAAAATTCTACGTTGAAAACTATGTCATTGGTGGCACTCGCAGTACAGTGCCCAAGTTCAGTAGAGTGAATCATTTCATTTTTAGAAAAATATTTGTCTGTTGTTTATTTTGGAAAAGTCAATAAAAACCCTAGGACACATATAATCACATGGATTTGTGGAGAATTTATTCAGGAATTCGAATAAGTAATCACTTTTTGTAAATATTCCATACTAACATCAGTGCAGCAGAAAATGTTACCCACCCCCCAAAAGGTGAAAAACACCTCATTTGAAGAGATTTCTGGAGTTTTATCAATGTCATGATGTTTTCCATATTGTTGTATCAAATCAAAACAATCTTAAGCTTTTGTTGTAGCATATAGAATTACAGTACAATAGTTCAAATGTGGGGTTCCACACGGCCATAACCTAGACCCCATTTGGTTGTAAAATGAATATATTTAATCAAAGACTGCTTTAATAACCTATTAATAATCATCATAATTTTCCAAGTCTTCCACGTCTTCCACATCTTCATCTGAACTTTCCACACTCTCTGAGGTGGATGCCTGCTTCTCACAGTCTGCCAGTCTACACATGTCAGTACACCTGAGGCCATTTGCAACACACATACTCCTTGGGAGTGAACATTTTTTTGGACAGTTACAGGCCAGTAGATCCAGGACGGCATCGGGTGCTGGCTGGCCTTCCATCCAGTGCACCACCAACTTTTCAGCTTCCTCTTCTCTCTCCGTCTTCCATCCTCTGCCAACAGGGCTTGATACTTGTGGGTCCTTCTCTAAACATCTTCTCTGTATACCAGCCTGGTAGTTGGCTCACTGTGCATGTTTTGTTAAGCAGTCCTTGCATGGTGGGAGTTGATGACTTTTGATTTCACCTTTTTTGGCACAGAAAAGGTGATACCTGAGCTCATTGACCTTGGTGGTTGATGCTTTTGGGGCATACAGGAGACATGTAAATGCCTCCAGTTTGTCCATCAGGTCTGGGGAGAGGTCCCATTCCTGACCCAACTCTAAGAATATGTCCTGAGTTTCCCTGTTGCTGGTCAGAAGTTTTAGGACACTTGTCTTCCCTTTGCCTGCAAAAGTGCTTACAATGTCGCATCCTGTATATGTGTGCAAACCAATGAGAGCCCTACAAACAGTGGCAGCAACCTTCCTGATGTCTACAAGCCTTGTACGGGTTCTAGTGCCACACTTCTGGAACAATGAGGCCTCAATCTTGTCACAAAATGCTAAAGACATGATAAAGCCATCTGTGTCTTCTGAGCAGATCACTACAGATTGGTATCCCTCTCTTGTGGCATGGGCAGCATGGAGAAGTAGGCGGCCATCTGCTTCTTCTTGTTGACACTGAAGAGCTGACACCTCCTCACTGTCTTGAGATGTGATTCTGTAACATTTGTCATTCACAGTTGCATACAGAATCTTCTCCTGTAGCTTTGCTCTATACTCCGCCTTCCTCCATTCATGGACTATGAAGCTAATGAGACTATTTTTGTTACTGACTTTGGTCAGGAAGCTCCTCCACTGCCTCACCATCTGTGTGCCTGTGATACCTTGCAACTCATGACCAGTCTCTTCACCCCATAGAGATCCTTCACGATTCTTGATAGAGTTCTACACAGAAAGCTACCACCACTGCAATGCTATCACGTAGTTTCTACCACTACGGGTGTATAGCTTGCCAAAAATCACTATAAGAATTATTCCCCCCAGATGGTACCGGTGGCCCAAATTTGGGGTCCTGGCTCACAGACTAGAATGCTCTCCACGGTACATCAGTAGAAATTTTCGCGTGTTTTTGGTGACACACCAACTCCCCTCAAACTCCCAATGATTTATATCCCCTCTTGTGCCTTCTTTTAGCTGCATCTATATGTTGGGTCCAATGTTGGGTTTCATGAGGATACGTGCTGAGATACACCCCGGGATGCATTGGGACACATCATTAGTGATGTAACCTGGGGTCATTGAGTGTTTCAGGTCTTTCAACACCAGGGACCCTCGCCCAGGTGACCCAGCAGGGTTGATCAGGCCCCGGCTTGTGTCCCAGCAGCACTGGTCCACGGGTCACGCCTCTTGATCCATAGCCACCTGGAGGCTTGCTTAACAGCTTGTGTGACGGTCCTGAGGGTCTTTGCAGCCCCCATAATGTCAAGGAGAGAGTAGGCTCGACAGAGAGCAGCCAGCAAAACCTCTACACCCCACCCCTCTGTAGACTGGCATCGTGCCCTCCACCCTTGTCTCTGACAGAGCTCTACCAGCTCCTGGTATTTGCCCTTCTTACACCGGAACGCTTCCTCAATCCAGTCTTCCCAAGGAGCTGTCAGTGCCACCATGATCACCTGCTTGTCCGGCCTCAGGGACTGTGAGCAATGAAGTCAGGGAACTTGAATTGCTTGCCAAGATTGACTTTCATTTGCCAGTCAACACTGTGGCGAGCAGGCCTGCTGGTGATCTGGACTGGGCTTGTGGTTGGCCTCCAGCTTTGAAACAGGCTATGGGCTTTCATACAGTGAAATGCACTACTTACATAAAGGCACGGATGTGCTGGGGGCAGCCCGCAAGTGTCCGTAATGTGACCACCATGTTCAGTAGAACAACACAGAACACAACAAGGAAACTACAACACAACAATGAAATTAGAAACAAAAAAAAACAGTCCCAAAGTCTCAACCCAAAATGTCAACTCTTTATTCCTCTCCATAGATGCTGCCTGACCTGCTGAGTTCCTCCAGCATTTTGTGTGTGTTGCTCTGGATTGCATCTGCAGAATCTCTTGTGTTTGAAACAAACTCCTTTACCAGCCACCAATCCCCTCACAGACACACACAACCCTCCCACCTCTGGGCCTCGGACTCTCAGCCTCCCAGACATCAGCTTCCAACCCCCAGTCTCTGACCCAGAATTGTCCTCGACCTCTGGACAGGCCGACTTCGGTCTTTGACCTTTCGGGCTACCTATTCCAGACTGGCCGAGCTGTGGACTTCCCCGACCTCTGGATATCGGTCCCAGGACTCACCGATCACAGGTTTGACCTTAGGCCTCAATATTGACCAATATCCTCTCTCAGAAGTCAGAGCCATCCTGAGACCATAGTGACAAATCTGTATTTTGAAGCGTTTTGGAAGAACTCAGAGAAATAAAATTTTAAACAGTACCACTACAAGAAGAAGGAGATCATGAAGAAGGCATCTATACTTCATTAGGGGTTTGAAGAGATTTGGTATGTAACAAAGACTCAAGTCAATTCCTACAGATGTACGGTGGAGACCATTCTAATTGGTGTGAAGGCTCCAGTGCACAGAATCGGAAATAGCTGCAGAGGGTTATACACTCAGCCAGCTCCATCATCGGCAGGAGTCTCCCAGCATTGAGGACGGCTTCGATATCCAACAACTTCTCCTTCCCATAATTGTTTCTCCATCCCTCCCTCTCTATTCCCCACTTTGGCCTTTTACCCCTTCACGCCTCCCTATCACCTTCTTCTGTGTCCCCTCCTCCTTCCCTTTCCCATCCACCTGGCTTCACCCGTCACCTTCCAGCTAGACTCCTTCCCCTTCCCCCCACCTTTTTATTCTGGCATCTCCCCCCTTCCTTTTCAGTCCCGAAGAAGGGTTTCGGCCTAAAACATCGACTGTTTATTCATTTCCATAGATGCTGCCTGACCTGCTGAGTTCCTCCAGCATTTTGTGTGTATATTTTCAAGAAGTGAAAATAGTCTTGATGAAGGGTTCTGGCCCGAAACGTCGACTGATCTTTTCCACAGATGCTGCCCGACCTGCTGAGTTCCTCTAGCGTTTTGTGAGTGTTGCTTTTGAAGAAGAGTTGCTTGAAGAAAGTGGCATCCATCATTAAGGACCCCCATCACCCAGGACATGCCCTCTTCTCATTGTTACCATCAAGAAGGAGGTACAGAAGCCTGAAGACACACACTCAACGATTCAGGAACAGCTTCTTCCCCTCTGCCACCCGATTTCTGAATGGACATTGAATCCATGAACACTACCTGACTTCTTTTTTATTTTTATTTTTGCACTACTCATTTAATTTAACTATTGTATATACATATACTTACTGTAATTTACAGTTTTTTCTATTATTATGTATTGCAATGTACAGCTACAGCATAGAACAAATTTCACGACATATGCCGGTGATATTAAACCTGATTCTGATTCTGATTCCTGGGTGCTGTCTGTGTATGGACTTAGCACGTTGTCTCTGTGACCATGCGGATTTCACCCAGTCCTCCAGCTTCCTAACACAGACGTGCAAGCTTGGAAGGTTAACTGAGCAATGAAAATAATTGGGTGTGTGGGTGAGGGGTGGGATAAGGTGGGATGAGTATAGGAGGGACTGTTTCCATGCAATAGTCTCTCACCTAAAGTGAAGATATTCAGGCCAATCCTTGGTCAATGAGGCTTGTTTTAAATATTGTTCCAACGATTGAAAGGCAGGCTTGGAAGTTTTAAGAGGTTAGTCGTGAAGCCTTGGCCCATGATATTGAAAGCTCGGTCACAGTTAACGTTATAAGACCATAAGGTATAGGAGCAGAATTAGGCCATTCGGCCCATTGAGTCTGCTCTGCCATTTCATCATAGCTGATCCATTTTCCGTCTCAGCCCCAATCTCCTGCCTTCTCCCCTTATCCCTTCATGACCTGACCAATCAAGAATCTATCAACTTCTGACTTCAGTAATGACTTGGCCGCCACAGATTCACCCCTCTCTGGCTAAAGAAATTCCTCCTCATCTCCATTGTAAGTGGGCGCCCCTCTATTCTGTGACTGTCACTGTGTCTTCTGGTCTTAGACTCTCCCACCATAGGAAGCCTCCTCTCCACCTCCATTCTATCAAGGCCTTTCACCATTCAATAGGTTTCAACAAGATCCCCCCTCATTCTTCTGAATTCTAGTGAGTACAGGCCCCGAACCATCAAATGCTACTCATATGACAAGCCTTTAGATCCTGGATTTCATGAACTTCCTTTGAACTGTGTCCAATGTCAGCACACTGCTTCTCAGATATGATGCCACAATGCTCCGAGAGAGGCCTCACCTGTGCCTTATAAAGCCTCACTACGTCCTTGCTTTTATATTCTAGTTCTCTTGAAATGAATGCTAACATTGCATTTGCCGTCCTCACCACAGACTCAACCTGCAAATTAACCTTTAGGGAATCCTGCACAAGGACTCCCAAGTCCTTTGGCACCTCAGATTTTTGTATTTTCTCTCCATTTAGAAAATAAATCTGAAGCAGGAAGAATTAGAGGAGCCAAAAGATCTCTGAGAGAGGTTTGGATTGGGGTGCAGGCATGTTTTTTTCTTGCAGTTTAACTTTCTGATGCTTGCATGTATTTTTATATAATCCCCAAGAGTGCTGTGCAAAAGTCTTGGACGCATAAATATATATATATATATATATATATATATATATATGTAGCTAGGGTGCTTAAGACTTTTTTGTATTTGTACTGTATTTGTCAACGTGGAACAGAGAGCTCATTTGTAAATCTGGCGGGAGCAAAGGATGTTGGGAATGGTGAGGGTGGAGCACTGTGGGAGGGGTGTGGGACGGGAGGAGGGCCAGGGGCAGGGCTGGGGGTGGGAGGTGGTGGTGGGTGCAGACACACCCAGCCCTGAGACTCCAGGCAAGGTTATTTCATTCCAAACAATTGGTTTATTGATCATTGCAGAATGTCTCTCTGGTGCTTCCTGCTCCCTCCCCTCTCCCTTCCCCTTTTCCCAACCATGATTCCCCTCTCCCTGTCCCCTTCCCACTGTCAGTCCACAACAGAGACCCATATCAGAATCAGGTTTATCATCACTCACATATGTCATGAAACTTGTTTTTCTGTGTGGCAACAGTACAGTGCAATACATAAAATTACTACAGTACTCTGCAGAAGTCCCAGGCACCTGAGTTATACAGGTATGCCTGAGACTGTTGCACAGTACTCTGTATACATGTAATTATTCAGTGAATTTTCCAGCAACTACAGTACAGTTACTGTTGCATTTTTCTACAATCTTCTTAGTTTTCAGTAGCAAGAGTCACACCGCTGAAATCTGTCTACCTGATACGTTAATTGTTATCACTGGAATCTGTGTTATCACCAGCCTGAGAATGAGACGACCACAGCTGCTTTTTCCTTCCTCTTTTCTTTGTTCTCTTGGTTCCTCTTTCTTGGTCATTTTCTGCTCTTGTAACTCTTAATAAAATGATTGTAAGCAGTAAGTTTTATGCCTTATTCTTGACTTCTAGATCACAAAAGAATCAGGATCCAACAGAGGTAAGAAGAGGGAATTTCTCAGGTAGGGAAATCTGACACCATAGAAAACAATGGGAGAATTTTACAATCATGGCCTTGCTGTCTCTATCAACAGTTAGTTAAAAACGAGACAATGGGGTGAACAGTTGGGACACCCTTTGAGAGAAGGGTAGTGCAGTCTGATGTGACCATAATGAACATTACATTTTCCTGAATGCTATTGCTATCTCTTTGATTTGGAAATGAAAGAAGAAAAACTCAGCTTATTAAAGAAGAAAGATGCATAGCAAGACAAATATGTGACCAGAATGAACATTAAGTATCCATGAAGTAAATTTGAAGGAATCAGGCTTGCTGGGTTGGGTCTGGAATTAAATGTCCAATGTAATGATGGATTTGGCCTTGAATAATCACAGAACGATTCCATCGATTCCTAGTTGGAATGACTTCTTTGGCACCAAAGGATGTCATTTGGAAGAGGCAATTGTATTGTCTGATGTTCTTCCTGAACACGTTTGCAATAGGTTCATCATTGCTGTACAAATTGAGGAGTTCATTAGGTAGAGGCTGCAAATTGCCTGTCCTGACCTTTCCCTTCATACAGCAAAAATGTGTGGTTTCTCCAGTGAATAGGAAGGCACGACAGTGAGGGCATACTCTGGTCATCGAACCAACATCAGCAGAAATGTGACAGCATGTGAGTTCTGCATTTTGCCTTGCTCTTTCTCTGTCGAGGTATTGTCATCGAAAGCAGCCATTGTCGTCTTCAGCAACTCTCGCAATAATTACTCTGTGCCGCATATTCTCGAGTTGATCTTTCCTTTTCTCCTGTCTCTCTCTCTCCTCCTTCTCTGCCTGTTTTTGTCATTCTGGAGACACACAGCCCTTTCACCCTTCGTCTCTTCTACCATTTGTTCTTTCTCTCTGATCCTGGAGTCGTGCAGCCCTGGTCTGATTGGATTCTTGTTCTCTCCTCCGTCTGTGCCTTTTGTTGTCATTTTGGAGACGTGCATGCCCGTCCTCCTCTGTCTCGTCTTCTCTCATCTTTTTTGTTCCTGACTCTTTGATCTTGGAGTCGTGCGGCCCTGGCCTCATCCGATTGTTGTTCTCTCCCTCTCCTTGCCACTTCCCAACAACGTCTGGTGTAATCTCTTGACCCATAATGTTCCCCTTCTCTTTCCACGCGGCATAATTAGACTATCCATATATTTTTACCCTAATGCTTGATAGAAGATAGGAAGCAGTAACACCAAAACCTCCAAGCTGCTGAGGCTGGCCGTGCGCATGCGTCAGGCTGTGGTGTCCCGATTTCCATGATGGCCAATCGGGTCTCGGGTGAAAAGCAGCCTGTTGATTTCTGGCAAATGAGCAATTTTATATGAATATATAACCCTGAACTTTGCCTGCATTCTGTAAGTTAGTGCATTTTAATTCGATTTAGCCAAAAGAAGTGCCGCTGTAATGCACTGTTTGCGCTAATTGGAGGTCACAAACAGACAGACAGACACTGTGTACGTACATCTACTGATGCTTCTGGACACGTCTTCAGTGATGTTCCTGGAATCATCAGGTGTTCCGGGTCTTTCAACATCATACAACCTCCTCCAGGTGACCCAGCCGGGGCTGATCAGACCCCAGCTTGTGTCCAGATGGCTCGCTATTTAGGACTCCATGGCTCCCCTCTTTTGAGCCACAGCCATCTTGAGGCCCTCTCTGCCGCATCGGCGGCACTGCGGATGAGAGTTTTAGTAGTATATAGATACGAGTAGACCATTCTCAAGTCTGTGTCAGCAAAACACAGTTGATAGTGGTATGGTCATTTAGAAACCATCTACAAGGGAATGGGTGCAATTTCCACAATCTCTACACAGCAAGTTCAAGGTTCAAAGTAAACCTTATTATCATAGTACATATATGTCAACCCTGAGATTCATTTTCTTGTAGGCATACCTAAACAACTCTATAGAACAGTAACTGTAACAGGATCAATGAGAAAACACCCAGAGTGAAGAAGACAACAGACTGTGTAACAATATAAAGAGTCCTTCAGTGAGATAATTGGTTGTGGGAACATTTCAATGATGGGCAAGTGAGTGTAGTTATCCCCTATTCAAGAGCCTGCTGGTTGAGGGGTGATTACTGTTGCTGAACATGGTGGTGTGAGTCCTGTTCCTTCTTCCTGCTGGCAGCAGCGAGAAGAAAGCATCTCCTGTGTGGTGGGGGTCCCTGATGATGGATGCTGTTTCCCTGCAACAGCATCTCATCTAGATGTGCTCAATGGTTGGGAGGGCTTTACCTGTGATATATTGGGCCAAATCCACTATGTTTTGTAGGATCTTCTGTTCAAGGGCTTTGGTGTTTCCATAACCAGGCTGTGATGCAGCCAGACAGTACAATCTCCACTACACATTTATAGAAGTTTATCAAAGTTTTAGATGTCATGTCAAATCTCCGCAAACTCTTAAGAAATGGGAGGCCCTGATGTGTGTTTTTTTAATCACAATTACACTTTCATGCTGGGTCCAGGACAGGTCCTTTGAAATAATAATGCTGAGGAATTTAAAGTTGCCGACCCTCTCTACCTCTGATCCTCCAGTGAGGACTGGCTCGTGCACCTGTAGTGACACCTAAACCTGACTTACAGCCAATGGTTTACTGTCATTGTCAACTCGTTGGAAAAGAGAACATTAGAATCTCAGCAATGAAGACAGGCCCTTCAGCCCAACTCAATGATGCTGACCAAGTTGTCTTTCCGAGCTGGTCCCTCCAAACCTTTCCTATCCAAATTTTACTCTCTACGCAGATGCTGCTTGGCTTACTCAGTATTTGCTTTGTGTTTTTTTGCTTCTATGTTTTATTTAAAATTTCTAGAGAGCAGCATCCATCATCAAGGACCTCCACCCTGTTCTCTTCATTAACCAACATCCATCATAAAGGATTCAAAGATTCAAAGTCCATCTATTACCAAGGTAGGTCTGCAGTGTACAACCCTGAGATTCGCCTTCCCACAGTCACGAAACAAAGAAAACCCTGGAACCCGTTCAAAGAAAACCATAACCACCGCCCCCACCCCCCCCAACAGCACAGAAGAAAATCCATGAAAGCAACAAGAAGAGAGAATGAGTAAAAACACAGAAATTAAAACACAAAATTGAAGAGTACATATTCAGTTCATCTACATGTTCATTAGACCAATCCACAAACTGCAGACCCAGAATTTTGGTACAATCTTCGCATAGCATCAAGGGAGAGAGAAGGAGAGGGACATTCAAACACAGGGACCTTCCCTCAGGAGTGGCGAGAGAGAGAGAGAGAGACCATCACATGCAGACACCCTCCTCTCGTAGCAGGAAGGACTCCACCCCCATCCCACCCATGTTCTCTTCTCACTACCACCATCGGGCAGAAGGTACAGGAGTCTTAGGTCCCAGACCACCAGGTTCAGGAACAGTTATTACCCCACAACCGTCAGGCTCCTGAACCAGTGTGGATAACTTCAGTCACCACAATGAGCCTCAGGTCCCACACCACCAGGTTCAGGAACAGTTATTACCCCACAACCGTCAGGCTCCTGAACCAGTGTGGATAACTTCAGTCACCACAATGAGCCTCAGGTCCCACACCACCAGGTTCAGGAACAGTTATTACCCCACAACCGTCAGGCTCCTGAACCAGTGTGGATAACTTCAGTCACCACAATGAGCCTCAGGTCCCACACCACCAGGTTCAGGAACAGTTATTACCCCACAACCGTCAGGCTCCTGAACCAGTGTGGATAACTTCAGTCACCACAATGAGCCTCAGGTCCCACACCACCAGGTTCAGGAACAGTTATTACCCCACAACCGTCAGGCTCCTGAACCAGTGTGGATAACTTCAGTCACTACAATGAGCGTCAGGTCCCACACCACCAGGTTCAGGAACAGTTATTACCCCACAACCGTCAGGCTCCTGAACCAGTGTGGATAACTTCACTGACCACAATGAGCCTCAGGTCCCACACCACCAGGTTCAGGAACAGTTATTACCCCACAACCGTCAGGCTCCTGAACCAGTGTGGATAACTTCAGTCACCACAATGAGCCTCAGGTCCCACACCACCAGGTTCAGGAACAGTTATTACCCCACAACCGTCAGGCTCCTGAACCAGTGTGGATAACTTCAGTCACCACAATGAGCCTCAGGTCCCACACCACCAGGTTCAGGAACAGTTATTACCCCACAACCGTCAGGCTCCTGAACCAGTGTGGATAACTTCAGTCACTACAATGAGCCTCAGGTCCCACACCACCAGGTTCAGGAACAGTTATTACCCCACAACCGTCAGGCTCCTGAACCAGTGTGGATAACTTCACTCACCACAATGAGCCTCAGGTCCCACACCACCAGGTTCAGGAACAGTTATTACCCCACAACCGTCAGGCTCCTGAACCAGTGTGGATAACTTCAGTCACCACAATGAGCCTCAGGTCCCACACCACCAGGTTCAGGAACAGTTATTACCCCACAACCGTCAGGCTCCTGAACCAGTGTGGATAACTTCACTCACTACAATGAGCCTCAGGTCCCACACCACCAGGTTCAGGAACAGTTATTACCCCACAACCGTCAGGCTCCTGAACCAGTGTGGATAACTTCACTCACCACAATGAGCCTCAGGTCCCACACCACCAGGTTCAGGAACAGTTATTACCCCACAACCGTCAGGCTCCTGAACCAGTGTGGATAACTTCAGTCACCACAATGAGCCTCAGGTCCCACACCACCAGGTTCAGGAACAGTTATTACCCCACAACCGTCAGGCTCCTGAACCAGTGTGGATAACTTCACTGACCACAATGAGCCTCAGGTCCCACACCACCAGGTTCAGGAACAGTTATTACCCCACAACCGTCAGGCTCCTGAACCAGTGTGGATAACTTCAGTCACCACAATGAGCCTCAGGTCCCACACCACCAGGTTCAGGAACAGTTATTACCCCACAACCGTCAGGCTCCTGAACCAGTGTGGATAACTTCACTGACCACAATGAGCCTCAGGTCCCACACCACCAGGTTCAGGAACAGTTATTACCCCACAACCGTCAGGCTCCTGAACCAGTGTGGATAACTTCACTCACCACAATGAGCCTCAGGTCCCACACCACCAGGTTCAGGAACAGTTATTACCCCACAACCGTCAGGCTCCTGAACCAGTGTGGATAACTTCAGTCACCACAATGAGCCTCAGGTCCCACACCACCAGGTTCAGGAACAGTTATTACCCCACAACCGTCAGGCTCCTGAACCAGTGTGGATAACTTCAGTCACCACAATGAGCCTCAGGTCCCACACCACCAGGTTCAGGAACAGTTATTACCCCACAACCGTCAGGCTCCTGAACCAGTGTGGATAACTTCAGTCACCACAATGAGCCTCAGGTCCCACACCACCAGGTTCAGGAACAGTTATTACCCCACAACCGTCAGGCTCATGAACCAGTGTGGATAACTTCAGTCACCACAATGAGCCTCAGGTCCCACACCACCAGGTTCAGGAACAGTTATTACCCCACAACCGTCAGACTCCTGAACCAGTGTGGATAACTTCACTCACCACAATGAGCCTCAGGTCCCACACCACCAGGTTCAGGAACAGTTATTACCCCACAACCGTCAGGCTCCTGAACCAGTGTGGATAACTTCACTCACCACAATGAGCCTCAGGTCCCACACCACCAGGTTCAGGAACAGTTATTACCCCACAACCGTCAGGCTCCTGAACCAGTGTGGATAACTTCAGTCACCACAATGAGCCTCAGGTCCCACACCACCAGGTTCAGGAACAGTTATTACCCCACAACCATCAGGCTTTGAGTGAAGAAGATTCCCCCTTCATGTTCCCTTAAACAGTTCACCTTTCACCCCTAACCAATGACCTCTAGTTCATTTTCTGAGTATTATTTTTCTATTTGCACAGTTTGTCTTCTTTCGCAAATTGGTTGTTTGTCAGTCTATTATAGTTCTTTTCCTATAAAGTGCTCCAGATGGCGTGTGACTCTAACAGCCTCTAACAACCAAGTCCAACTCTCGGCCTTCACGTGTGGCTTAGCCACTAGGGCCGGTGAAACTGTTTCTACTGACAAGAGAAGGGCCAAAGGCGCCTCAAAACCAGTTGCTTCGGGCAGGTGGGGCTCGTCAGCCCTGGGCGGCAGCCTGTCTAGGAAAGGAAAACTCTGATTTTAAACCTCCACTGCCTTGAGGCCGTACCCACCCGTGGGAAAGGCTTCGGCAGTAAACCCCGAGGAAGAAATCCGGAGCACTGCGTGGGCACACCATGGTCTGGAGGAACGTTGTTTTGTTTGGTTGTATATACTGCATGTACAGTCAGATCACAATAAACTTGAATTTGATGAGGTAGAAGTGGGCATATTCTAGATCAGGGTTTCCAACCTGGTGCCCACAGACCCCTGGGGTAATTGAGCAGTCCATGGCATAAAAAGGTTAGTGAAGCCCTGCTCCAGATAAACCAGGCAGAGAAAGATCTCTACATGTAGACAGGATTGTGATGTTGCAAGTACAATCAGATTGTCTGTGATCTTATTCAGTAATGGGCTAGGTACAGTTCAACAGCTGCAGTTTGGAGGCTGCAGTTAGTAACCAGACAGCCAAGATCACCAGCACTACCCACTGAACGTAACTTTGTCGTTAGTAGTGGTGCAATTACTCGAGTTGAGTACCATGTTCTCCATTGGTGGGTCTTCAAATGGCTGCACAGGTGGATCTGAGGGGCTTCCAGACCTCACACTCCTGTCCCATTTCACCACTTTCTGAGAACCACCCATCTTATTTCAGGATGTTAGGATGGTTTCGCTTAATGGAGAACGCGTGTGTGTGACTTTGTTTAATGTGGAGAGGCTGATGTACGGGCAGCCACCGCATGACCTCTGACAGGTCGGGGTCAGAGTCCCGTAGCGTGGAATGCAAGACGACTGGGGTCTCAGCCCTCCTCCATCTTCACTGCTTTGTGATGTGTCTTCATCATCCACCAGCTCCACCATGGAGATCTTGGTTGGATCGCTCTTTGTCTGGACCCTCGCCCTTGACCTCACAAGCCTCTCCGCCATGACGAAGTGATGATCCTCAGAGAAGATCTTAGTCAGTACCGTAACAGCAATGGCAAAGTATTACGAGTGTCTTTGTTCAGAATGCCCCCTCCTTATTAGCAGAACAAAAAAGATCTTGAAGTTGGATCTGGACAATGTATCGTTTCATATTGTGAACACAGACTCCAGGGATTGGCTCATGGGAGCTCTCTGCTGCTCAGAAATTATCAATATTTTTAAAACCTTTTTTTCAGTATCCTGCAGATTAATTTTCTTGAAATATGAACATCAGTGAAGGGCGGTACAGTATTGTAGCAGACATCGTAATGCTGTTACTGCTCCATTGACCCCGGTTCGTTCCCACCGCTGTCTGTAAGGAATTTGTATGTTCTCCCCATGACCACATGGGTTTCCTCCAGGTGCTCCGGTTTCCTCCAAAGGAATACCAGTTTGGGTTAGTGAGGTGTGGGCACGCTGTGTTGGCACCAGAGGTGTGGCGACACTTGCGGGCTGCCCCCAGCCCCCAGCACAATCCTCGGAATGAGTTGGTCCTTGGCACAAATGATACATTTCCCTTGAGGATTTGATGTCAAGAACAGTCGTGGTCAAGACAATGATCGCCCACATCACTAGGCATGGCACACAGTGATTATATACAGTGGATTCCAGTGAATACGGGGGCTAAGCAGGTGCTACACCGTGCCCAAGGGTGACCTGAAGACTAGTGGAGGGAAGGAGGCCCTGACACCTCCTTTGGTAGAGACCCTCCACCCCACCACCCGATCTCTGTATCTATATGTAAAACTGTAAAGTACAGTATATCTTACTGTATGGTACTGCTACTGCAAAACGACAAATTTCAGTGATACCAGTGATGTTAAACCTGATTCTGATTCTATTGGTTTGCCATCCAGGCAAGGATAGAAATTCAGATTCCGGGTTTAATGGATGGAAAATCCCTGGAGAGTTCCAAAGTGAACACAGCAGCAAATGACTTCGAGATTTTCCCCATCAGCAGATCAGGCAGAGGCTGAGATAAAAGTCCCATCTGTGCTGGGAATTTGCAGAGTAACACTTAACAAAGCTTTCTTCAGAACCCAATCACAATAGCTGGAATCTGTTGGTTGTCCACACAGCAGCAGGTTCTTAAAGAGAGGATGGGCTTTATTTGTTGCATGTACATTGAATCATCAGGTGGCGGGGTGCAGATACGTTTCTACCAAAGAAGGTGTGAAGCGCTTCTTCACTCTTAAGTAAGGTGTAGTACCTGCTTACCCGCCCCACCAGATCAGAGTAACGTGAAGCCATAGGAGCAGGTGGTGGATGGTCATATGAGATGTGAGAGAAAATGAAATGATTTCACTACTTCAACAAGTTAGGAACTACGAAGAATTTGAAGGTACTGACAATCATCTTGAATGTTACAATGGAAACGAAGATTTGGCGGATGCATTCATCGAAAGCATTGTATGAAGGCAGTCCAGTATCTGCACTGGTTGTCTGTGATGTGGTGACTTTGTTCGTGTAGTCACGGTCATCCATCGTGTCTGACAATGACAGGAAAACCTGTGTGGGAGAGTTTTTCCCATCATGTCTGATGATGGGAAATCCTGTGTGGGAGAGTTTTTCCCATCATGTCCGATGATGGGAAATCCTGTGTGGGAGAGTTTTTCCCATCGTGTCCGATGGTGGGAAATCCTGTGTGGGAGAGTTTTTCCCATCATGTCCGATGGTGGGAAATCCTGTGTGGGAGAGTTTTTCCCATTGTGTCCAATGAGGAAATCCTGTGTGGGTGATATTTTCCCATCGTGTCCGATGATGACAGGAAAACCCGTGTGGGTGAGATTTTCCCATCGTGTCCGATGATGGGAAACCTGTGAGGGAGAGATTTTCCCATCGTGTCCAATGACAGGAAATCCTGTGTGGGAGAGATTTTCCCATTGTGTCCGATGACAGAAAACCTGTGTGGGAGAGTTTTTCCCATCGTGTCCGATGACGGGAAACCTGTGTGGGAGAGTTTTTAAAGTGAAAAGCCCTTGCACTGGGGCAGTTCCTCTCTCCTGGCCTGGGAAGTCCGGGGACAGTGGTGTGAGTGGTCTTCACAACTGTGGTCTTCCTTGGTTGCAGTGGATGACCATGACGTTGTCTGTGCCTTGTCCTGCCCTTTGCTCTCCATGGCACTTTGTTGAACTGCATTCCTGACCATTGGATCTCTCTGTAGGCATCTTCCCTCCCGTCCACCAGAGCTGCCTTCATTTAACTGCATTGCTGACCATTGGATCTCTCTGTAGGCATCTTCCCTCCCGTCCACCAGAGCTGCCTTCATTTACAATCAATCAAAAGAGTATGGCAGCGTACAGAAGATGAATTCCTCCATCAATAACTGTTAGCAACCAATTCACAGTTTTATGGTACTCTAATTTGTTCTGTATTTCATTTAAATACATAATTTGTTGCTCAGTTGAACCGTAGTTTGTGAAAAATCATTCACCACTTCATTCAATGGTAAAGGTAATCCTTATGCATCTTTTCATGGGAGTCATAGCACAGAAACAGGACCTTTGGCCCATCTGGTCAATGCTGAACCATTGAAACTGTCTACTCCCATTGAGCTATGCTGGGACCATAACCGTCCATACCCCTACCATCTATGTACCTATCCAAACATCTTTGAAATGTTGAAATCGAACTCGCATGCACCACTTGTGCTGGCAGCTCATTCCACACTCTCACCACCCTCTGAGTGAAGAAGTTTCCCCTCAGGTTCCCCTTAAACTTTTCACCTTTCACCCTTAACCCATGGCCTCTAACTGTACTCCCACCCAACCTCAGTTGAAAAAAGCCGGCTTGCATTTACCCCGTCTATTGCCCTCTACATATGGGTGGCTTTTCCGAGGATTGTCACCTTGTGGTGGTGGAGAGGCTGTTGTGTTCCTGAGATCCCAAGAGCAATGCCACCTGGCACTTAGCTCCTGGTAGAGTTGCTTGTGGTGGTAAGTCAAGGGCGGTTTCCAGAGAAAGAACGATCCAGCCAAGACCTCAGTGGTGGAGCTGGCAGAAGATGTTGACACGTCACAAAAGCAGTGAAGGGCGAGGAAGGCTGCACTCCCCAGGTGTCTTGCACTCCAGGCCGTGTATCGGAATCACCACATTAAACCAAGTCTCACACGTGCATTCTCCATTAACCCCCCAGGAGAACATCATACTTGACTTGAGTGATCGCACTGCTATTATGGGTAAGCACAAAATAATCTGAGATGCCGTTGTCAAAGGAACACTCACAATGCGCTGGAGGAACTCTGCAGATCAGTCAGCATCAGTTGAAAAGATTAGTCGACGTTTCGGGCCGAAACCCTTCGTCAGGACTGAAGGAAGAACTTTGGGGAGGGTTTGAAGAATGCTGGTAGTTGAAAAAAAAACAGTAATTTGAAAGACAAAGGGTTTGGGGGAGGGGAAGCAGGGAGGTGATTGGCAGGAGAACAATGCGCAGTAGTAGAAGGAGGTGGAACTATGAGGGAGGTGATGTGAAATAGGGATAGGGGAAGGGAGGGGGAGGGAATTACTGGAAGTTGGAGAATTCTATGTTCATACCAAGGGGCTGGAGACTACCTAGACGATATATGAGGTGTTGCTCCTCCAACCTGAGTTTAACCTCATCATGGCAGTAGAGGAGGCCATGTATGGACATATCTGAATGGGAAATGGGAAGCAGAGTTGAAGTGGGTGGCTACCGGGAGATCCTGTCTGTTGTGGTGGACGGAGTGGAGGTGCTCGATGAACCGGTCCCCTAATCTATTATTATGAGTGTAGTTTAAGGAATCAATGGGCAGCCCTGAATGTCTCCATAGTAACCCAAACATCTTCAAGGAGCGATGCCTCAGAAGGACGGCGTCCATCATTAAGGACCCCCACCACCCAGGACGTGCCCTCTTCTCATTGCTACCGTCAGGGAGGAGGTACAGGAGCCTGAAGGCACACACTCAACGATTCAGGAACAGCTCCTTCCCCTCTGCCATCTGATTTCTGAATGGACACTGAAGCCTTGAAATACCCCCTCATTTTTTAAAATATTATTTCAGTTTTTCCACTATTTTTAATTTATCAGTTTAATATGCATATATATACTTACTGTAATCAATTTACTTATTCATTTTTTTCTATATAATTGTATATTGCATTGAACTGCTGCTGCTAAGTTAACAAATTTCATGACACATGCCAGTGATAATAAATCTGATTCTGATGTCACATTTTCACTCGTGCGTTCGCCACTGTTGTGTCTTTAATATTTTAGTTATATTTTGTGTATATATGTATTGGTTGATTAAGCATTGTTGAATTAGTTTAAAGTTTTGAAGTTACAAAACGGAACAGCCACCCCTGTTCGAAGCAGTAGTTGGCTCTCTGGACAGAATTAGTGGAGCCGATATTGAGAGGGACTGACCGGTTGGGCATTTCTCTTGGCTGGAGAGACCAGGGGACACAGTCCCAGGATGTGTGGTTTGTTCAGTCTCTCCGAGTAACCCCAGGCAGCCTCGGTGATGTTGAGATCAGGGCTCTGTGGAGGCCACACTATCTGAAACCATTTAAAATCTAGGGTGCCGAAGAGTTTCGTACAGTACCACACACTCAGTGACCAGTTCATTAGGTATACCTGTGCACTGCTCGTTAATGCAAATATCTAATCAGCCAATCATCTGGCAGTAACTCAATGCATAAAAGCACGCAGACATGGTCGAGAGGTTCAGTTGTTGTTCAGACTAAACATCAGATTGGGGAGGAGATATAATCTCACTGACTTCGGTTGTTGTTGCCAGATGGGATGGTTTGAGTATCTCAGAAACTGCTGATCTCCAGGGATTTTCACACACAGCAGTCTCTAGAGTTTACACAGAATGGTGCAAAAACGAAAAACATTCAGTGAATGGTCCATCATTCCTCCAAGGTCGGGGGTTCAGCTCAGGGCTAACAACCCTGACTAGTCAAACAAAATTGTTACGGAAACAACAGGAATTCTGCAGATGCTGGAAATTCAAGCAACACACTTTATCAAAGTTGCTGGTGAACGCAGCAGGCCAGGCAGCATCTCTAGGAAGAGGTACAGTGGATGTTTCAGGCCGAGACCCTTCGTCAGGACTAACTGGAGAGAGAGCTAGTAAGAGATTTGAAAGTGGGAGGGGGAGGGGGAGGGATGGAGCCAAGAGCTGGACAGGTGATTGGCAAAAGGGATACGAGAGGATCATGGGACACGAGGCCCAGGGAGAAGGAAAAGGGGGGGGGGAACACAGAGGATGGGCAAGGGGTATAGTCAGAGGGACAGAGGGAGAAAAATGAGAGTGAGAGAAAGAATGTGTGTATAAAAATAAATAACGGATGGGGTACGAGGGGGAGGTGGGGCATTAGCAGAAGTTAGAGAAGTCAATGTTCATGCCATCAGGTTGGAGGCTACCCAGACGGAATATAAGGTGTTGTTCCTCCAACCTGAGTGTGGCTTCATCTTTACAGTAGAGGAGGCCGTGGATAGACATGTCAGAATGGGAATGGGATGTGGAATTAAAATGTGTGGCCACTGGGAAATCCTGCTTTCTCTGGTGGACAGAGCGTAGGTGTTCAGCAAAGCGGTCTCCCAGTCTGCGTCGGGTCTCACCAATATATAGAAGGCCACATCGGGAGCACCGGACGCAGTATATCACCCCAGCCGACTCACAGATGAAGTGTCGCCTCACCTGGAAGGACTGTCTGGGGCCCTGACTGGTGGTGAGGGAGGAAGTGTAAGGGCATGTTACGGAAAAAATTGTTACGGAAATAGCAATGGAGAATCCTTCTACATCTGAGTGTGAGGGTATTCCTGAGTCTCCACCCGGGACTTGTACGACTGGCAGTAGTGAAAACCGAGAGGAAGCTACTGACATGATGAAGGAAGCCCTGAACACCAGCAGAGACAGAGGACCTTCACTGCTGCTCTAAATGCCAGCGGTATAATGGGCAGTTGGTTAAGCTGATTCTAATTCCTTCTCTCCCATGGTTGCTGCACAAACACTGAGTTCCTCAGCAGATTGTCCCAGATTCCTGTCTCTGAGGCCTCTTGTGTCTCCTGGATACAGTGAAAAGCTTTTGTTCGTGTGCCACTCAGCTAGATCATGCCATGCATAATAACGTTGAGGTACATAAAAGCATAAAAACAGAAATGCTGTGTTACAATTACAGTGTAAGAGTGGTACAAAAGGTTCAAATAGTTCAATTTAATATCAGAGAATGTATACAGTATACAACCTGAAATTCTTACTCTTCACAGACATCCACGAAACAGAAAAAAAATCCCTCAAGAATGACAGAAAAATCAGAACCCCAAAGCCCCTCCCATTCGCAAGCAGCAGGTAAAGCATCGACCCTCCCCTCACTTGTTCCAGCAAAAATCCCCTCACCCACCCACCATGCCAGCAGCCACCAAAAGTGATGCCCCCAAAGAGACCTTGTCCAGAGTCATCAAAAACTGCAGTCCATCCTGACACGTTGATATCTCAGACAGGCTCTCTTTCACTAGTGAGGGCGAGAGATATCGCTCCTGCAACAACGAAAGGGGAGACTAGCAACCCGCTGTTTCGATGTTACAATCTGCCGAGTCACTTGTCTGAGTTCCCCGACTCACAGATCAGCAGAATCTCACTCACTATCAAGAGAGACAGAGAGATCGCTTGAGTGCGGAGGCCTTCTGACCGCAGTGCACACCGCCGACCGTCTTGATATTTCAGTCTCCTGTGATGCTTTATTTGGCAACAACGGTGAGGTATTGGGTCACCCCCTGTGCCTGTCTTCCGGGTCGCCCCTGGAGATAGTGAAACGGCAGGCCACAGAGCGAATCCGAGAGTGAGAACCACTGCCCGTGGACAACCATAGTTTAAGCTGCAACTGCAGATCATGGACTCTGACAGGACCCCAGCCACCTTGAAAAGAAAAGAAAGACATGAGAAAAGAAGAAGAAGAAACCATTTTGTAGAGGAACTGGAAGAAGTCGCCCAGGTCTGCAAAAATTGCTGGCGCCATCTTTAGCTTCTCCCACTCCAGAGTATAGGCAAGGGGAATTTGCATTCTTAGTGTGCATTCACTTAACTTAGATGACATATTTCTAATTCTACAACCTTTCTCAAAGCAAAAGTACTTCACAGATAACATAGGGCAACAGAGATCAGTAGCTTAAGGATTTTGGGCTGCTGATCATGAAAATTTCCCTGTCACATTTTTTTTTAAATCACCTATACAGTATTTATTATTTCAATTCATAATTCAAGACAATTAAAATGTTGCCCACAATGTAAAGAGGAGAAGTTTTCTACCTTGTCCAGACAGGCCTGGGAATGCCCAGGCAGAGCAGATTCTGTATGACAGGACAGGTTTTAGAAAGGCTATAAACTTTCATGAAGGATTTCGATATTTGAGACAGATGTTTCCCCATAACAGCTGATGCCAAGGTTAAGGAAGTCGTTTTTGTTGGTCGATAAATCAAGCGCGTTGCCACGTCAATGATAGGCAGTTTGAAAATCCTCTAGTGGGACCAGAGAAAATCGCATGGAAGCCGTTCAAAGAGCTTGATGTGGTCTGGAATTTTGCCCACATCAGCTCATAAGTGGGATTGAGGTCAATGTGTTTGTTTACAGAATTGTTCACAGAAAAGTCTGCTTCTAGGAATTCTCTTGCATACAGCACGTTCGCTTGCTTCTTGACCAGTCCAACGTGTGCTCCACTCAATCCTCATGCATAGAGAGTCGGGAGACTATTTATGAGCCAATGTGGGCAAGATTCCAGATCACAACACACAAGGTTTGCCACTCAGCTGATCAGCAACGAGATTTCCTTCCTGTATCACAACCGAGTTTCTGCAATGATGGCTAATCTGCTGATTGATGAGTATATAAAGGCCAAGCCTTCGGGGGGGGGGGGGAGGTGGTACACCACAATCAACAGCACGCTGATGATGTCTACTCATATGGTGATGAAATGTTTGCAAATGGATTGCCAAGTTTGGAGAACAACTCAACCCAACCATAGAAACATAGAAAATAGGTGCAGGAGTAGGCCATTCGGCCCTTTGAGCCTGCACCACTATTTATTATGATCATGGCTGATCATCCAACTCAGAACCCTGCACCAGCCTTCCCTCCATACCCCCTGATCCCCATAGCCACAAGGGCCATATCTAACTCCCTCTTAAATATAGCCAATGAACTGGCCTCAACTGTTTCCTGTGGCAGAGAATTCCACAGATTCACCATCAACCAGCCAAAGTTACACATCTTTCGAAGTACGTACAATCACGTCCTTTCAGCCCTGCTCTTGTGCTGTGCTGAAACCTCTGTTCCCTCTGTGCTGCCCAGGTGCCTGGCTCAACAGTACTGCACACATAGCCTTCATTGCAATGCACTTGGAATTGGAAGCAGCTAGAAAAAGTTTGTAAAATGTGAAAGATGTTTTATTTTATGTGTGGAGTAGGCCATTTGGCCCTTCGAGCCGTGCCACCTAGCAATTTCCCGACTTAACACTAGCCTAAACATGGGACAATTTACAAAGACCAATTAACCTACCAACCGGTACGTCTTTGGACTGTGGGAGGAAACTGGAGCTCCCGGAGGAAGCCCACGCAGTCACAGAGAATACGTACAAACTCTGTACGGGAAGCGGCAGGAATTGAACCTGGGTTGCCCGCACTGGAAAGCGTTGTGCTAACCACTACACTAACGTGCCAACACCAGTTTTGTTTGCTGAACCATATTTCGTCATACCTTTCAAATAATAAATAAAATCAAAAGTATGTGATTTTTCAGTTTTCATTCTAAATATTCATATCTAGAATTCATGATCTTTTTGACCATGATTGCCCTTGGCAAATATTTCCACAAAAGCGATTTGCCATTTCTTCCTCTGAGCAGAGTGTTTACAAGATGGGTGAACCTAGCTGTTGTCAACACTCTACTGAGATTGTCTGCCTGGCATCAGTGGGCGCATAACCAGGACTGTCAGGAAGGGCAGGCAGATGTTAGGACAACAATGCAGCTGGCATTAGGGATACAGAATCAAAAAGGGTAGCAAATGCGGTACTCAAGGTGCTATATTTCAATGCGTGGAGTGTAAGAAATAAGGTGGATGATCTTGTTGCACTATTACAGATTGTCAGGTATGATGTTGTGGCCATCACTGAATCGTGGTTGAAGGATGGTTGTAGTTGGGAGCTGAATGTCCAAGGTTATACATTGTAGCAGAGGGATAGGAAAGTTGGCAGAGGGGGTGACATGGCTCTTCTGGTAAAAATTGGCATCAAATCAGTAGAAAGATGTGACATAGGGTTGGAAGATGTTGAATTCGGAAACTGCAAGGGTAAAAGGACCCCGATGGCAGTTATATACAGGATTCACAACAGTAGCTGGGCTGTGGACTACACATTACAACAGGAAACAGAAAAGGTGTGTCAAAAGGGCAATGTTAAGAAGTCATGGGAGATTTCAACATGCAGGTTGATTGGGAAAAGCAGGTTGGTAATGGATCTCAAGAGAGTGAGTTTGTTGGATGCCTATGTGATGGCTTTTTAGAGCGGTTTGTCGTTGAGCCTACTAGGGGATCAGCTATACTGGATTGGCTGTTATGTAATGAACTGGAGGCGATTAGGGAGCATAAGGTAAAAGAAATCTCAAGAGGCCATGATCACAATATGATTGAGTTCAACTTGAAATTTGTCAGGTAGAAGGTAAAGTAAATTAAAGTGAAATAGCAGTACTTCAGTGGAGTAAAGTAAATTACAGTGGTATGAGAGAGGAGCTGGCCAAAGTAAATTGGAAGGAGATGCTGGCAGGGATGACAGCAGAGCAGCAATGGTGTGAGTTTCTGGGAAAAAAATGAAGAAGGTGCAGGATAGATGTATTCCAAAAACAAAGAAATACTCAAATGGCAACATAGTACAACTGTGGCTGTCAAGGGAAGTCAAAGCTAAAAAAAGAGGGCATACATCAAAACAGAAATTAATGGGAAGTCAAAGGATTGGGAAACTTTTAAAACTCTACAGAGAGTAACTAAAACAGTTATGGGGGGGGGGGAGGATGAAATATGAAAGCAAGCCAGCAAACAATATCCAAGTGGATAGTAAAACCTTATTCAAGTATGTAAAAAATAAAAGAGAGATGAGAATGGATATAGGACTGCTAGAAAATGAAGCAGGAGAAATAATAAAACGGGGGGAGAAGGAGATGACAGATGAACTGAATGAGTATTTTGTATCAGTCTTCACCGTGGAAGACACTAACAGTGTGCCAGATGTTAAAGGGTCCGAGGGAAGAGAAGTGAGTGCAGTTACTATTACAAGGGAGAAGGTGCTCAAAAAGCTGAAAGACCCAAGGGTACATAAATCATCCAACCAGATGAACTACACCCTTGGGTTCTGAAAGAGGTAGCAGTAAAGATTGTGGAGACATTAATAATGATCTTTCAAAAATCATTGGACTCTGGCATGGTTCCAGTGGACTGGAAAATTGCAATTATTTCTCCACTCTTTAAGAAAGGAGGAAGGCAGCAGAAAAGAAATTATAGACCGATTAGCCTGATCTCAGTGGTTAGGAGACGTTGGAGTCAATTGTTAAGGATGAGGTTATGGAGTACCTGGTAACACAGGACAAGATAAGACAAAGTCAGCACGGTTTCCTTAAGGGAAAATCCTGCCTGATGAACCTTTGAGGAGATTACAAGTAGGATAGATAAAGGGGATGCAGTGGATATTGTTCCTTTGGAGTTCCAGAAGGCCTTTGACAAGGTGCCACACGTGAGACTGCTTACCAAGTTAAGAGCCCATGATATTACAGGAGAGTTACTAACATGGTTAGAGTATTGGCTGATTGGTAGGAGGCAGCAAGTGGGAATAAAAGCATCCTTGTCTGGTTGGCTGCCAGTGACTAGTGGTGTTCCGCAGGGGTCGGTGTTGGGACCACCTCTTTTTATACTGTATATCAATTGTTTAGATGATGGAATAGATGGCTTTGTTGCCAGGTTGGCAGATGATACAAAGATTGGTGGAGGAACAGGTTGAGGAAACAAGTAGGCTGCAGAAGGATTTAGACAGATTAGGAGAATGGGCAAGAAAGTGGCAAATTAAATACAATGTTGGAAAATGCATGGTCATGCACTTTGGTAGTACGAATGGTAGAAATAAATGTGCAGACTATTTTCTAAATAGGGAAATCCAAAAATCTGAGATGCAAAGGGACTTGGGAGCCCTCGTGCAGATCACTCTGAAGGTTAACTTGTGGGTAGAGTCAGTGGTGAGGAAGGCAAATGCAATGTTAGCATTCCTTTGAAGAGGTCAAGAATACCAAAGCAGAGATGTGAGGCTGAGGCTTTATAAGGCACTCACCCTGAGTACTGTGAACAATTTTGGGCTCCTCATCTAAGAAAAGATGTGCTGGTATTGGAGATGGTTCAGGGCTGGTTCACAAGGATGATTCTGGAAATGAAAGGGTTATACGAGGAACGTTTGATGGCTCTGGGTCTGTACTCGCTGGAATTTAGAAGGATGAGGGGGAATCTCATTGAAACTTTTTGAATGTTGAAAGGCCTAGAGAGAGTGGATGTGGAAAGGATGTTTCCCATGGTGGGGGAGTCTAGGACAAGAGGGCACAACCTCAGGATAGAGGGGGGTCCATTTAAAACAGAGATGCGGAGAAATTTCTTCAGCCAGATGGTGGTGAATTTGTGGAATTTATTACCACAGGCAGCCGTGTAGGCCAGATCGTTGGGTGTATTTAAGGCAGAGCTTGATAGGTTCTTGTTTGGACATGGTGTCAAAGGTTACCGGGAGAAGGCCGGGAAATGGGGTTGAGGAGGGGAGAAAAGGATCAGCCATGATTGAATGCTAGAGCAAATTCGATGGGCCAAATTAGCCTAATTCTACTCCTATGCCTTCTGGTCTATTTATTATATATATATATATACACACTTATTCTAATTCACAGTTTTTCCTCTCTGTTTTTATGTGTAGTCTGGGGAAAAGTACACACTCAGGACAACAAATACTTTTTCGGGTTTTAATTCCTTTATCGGTTTCCGATGTTTAAGTACCAGAAGAGGGTCGCGAAACAAAACGAACGAATTTACAAACAACATACATCAAAGTTGCTGGTGAACACAGCAGGCCAAGCAGCATCTGTAGGAAGAGGTGCAGTCGACGTTTCAGGCCGAGACCCTTCGTCAGGACCAGGTCTTGCTGTTACAATCTCAGTTTAACTTTCGATCCACACCCTTGTGTATAAACAGAATTGCATATGCAGTATAAAAATACCAGAACTAATACGGTACAAATATGGTACAAATACGGTAGTGGCAATCCTGCTTGGATGGTGAGGAACTTGCTATAAGCCATGCTACCCAGCGTTGATTTCTTCACTGGTGGAAATCTTTCCTCACCATGCCCAGCACACTCTGGGAAGAACCCAATTCCAACACCTTACCACGTCTTCAGCAGAAGGCAAAATGGTTTCCCCATTATCCTGCGCATGCGTAATAACATCAACGTCTCCCTTAAGGCACAGACAACTACTCTAGCATTGCCCGGATGGCTGCCTAAGTACACTTTTAACAATACTGAATAAGATCCGATGGTCACCGGGTTAGATTCTCCCCTGCGTTCAAGTAATCGTCCTCGATTACTCGCTCACTACAAGGGTACTTTTAACCTCCTTAACTGCTTCTCTAAAGAGAACTGAACTGAGACTAGCCAGTCATGTTTCCGGTCCACCGTCTGTTCTGGCCATCTGCGCTTCTTTTCTGGAGGCAACATATGCAACAAATCACGCATCGTCCTGTTGAAACGCTCGCACTGCGCGTTTCCAGTAGATGATGAGGTGTGGTACGGCTTTTCTTTTCCCCGTATAGCTTGCAAAGCTCCGCTATGACCTCACTTTCGGAGTTACGGCCCTGGTCAGAATGCAATCTCTCAGGGACCGCGTACTTCATGAACCATTCGCTCAAGAGCACCCTTGCTGTGGTTTCCACCTTTTGATCCCGAGTTGGAAATGCTTGGGTAAATTTAGTGAAAATGTCCGTGACCACTAAGACATTCTCACACCCATCACTTGCCGGCTACAACTTCAGGCCGCCTAGAAACCAGAAATGGCTTCATGGGGGGCAGGGGGGGGGGCGGATCCTAGGCTGCGGCATCTTAGTTAGTACACAACGTGGACAATTTTTGACCCACCGTGCCACATCCTCATGTATGCCCAACCAAAAAACATCGGCTTCTTAACAACTGCAGAGTACGTTCTATGACTTGATGGCCCACAGAGTCTTGTACATACTCTAACACCTTGCTCCTCAAGCTGATTGGTACCAGAAGCTGGTAACACTCCCTAAGCTTCTCATCCTCAACTACCCTATACAGTAACCCTTTACGCTCCCTGATGCTGTCCCAATGCTTTAACAGAGACAAAACGGGTTTAGGCAGAGTTTTACGCTCCTGGCCACTCAGCTTCCTTTTCTGATCCCACAAGTCTCTTAGGACACCTAACACAGGGTCTTGCTGCTGAAAAGTACGCAAGTCCCCTTTAGAGTAATCTGGGAGGGTTGGAGTGTTCCCTTGTGTCGGACCATTTACCTCACTAGTACCAGCTTCCCAGGCTCGAATCTGCTTAACCCTACGGCTGTTAAGACCAGCGGTAACCAGTGCCGGGTCAAGGGCAGTGCCGCGATTGATCAAACTACAGATCGCCACAGCCCCATCAAACTCCGCATCCTCTGAGACAGGCTCAGACTCCTCTGCAAATGGCTGCCTAGAGAGTGCATCAGCCACGGTATTGCTCCAAACCGGACGATACTGGACATCGAAGACAAACACTGCATAGACAAGTTGCCTACACTGGCTGATAATGTTCATGTCTACAATACATGGGACAGGTGGTTCAGTGCCAACAGGATCCCTGACTACTAGAAAGCCACAATTTGGTATCTTCATGCCCATTGCTTGAACCTCTAGCTCTAGATACCCAAGGTAAGGAATATCAAGACCGTTTGCAGCTGTTGGCCTAAGCCAGCCAGCAGTGGACAACGTACCCTCGTCCTCTCCATTCAAATGTTCTCTAAAGAACTGCTCGGTCAGGGTGTTTACCTGACTACCTGTGTCCAACAGACAACGGATAGTAACACCTGATGTTTCAAGCTCAACAACTGGACATGTCTGTATGGCACGTTGCAGCAACTGGTCACAGGATCGCTGTACATTATCTGTATCTGTGAGGTTCCGCCGAATTGCCCGACTCCCAACCTCTTGAGGGCGGGAGGATGCAGGCTCCACTTCCATTGCACCCTGCTTCTGTGGGCAATTCTTGGCCAAATGCCCTCCCACCTGACACTTGAAACATATTGGTTGCCCATCTTCTGTGAACCTGGGCTGTAAATTACGTCTGCCACTAGTAGTGTGTGTAAAATCCCTCTGTACAGTGAGAACTTTCACTGCTTGAGTCAATTCACAAAGGGCTTTGCCCTGCTCTGCGACCACTTTAAGGACGTCATCTAGTGTGACGGACTCAGATTCCCGAGCTTTAAGAATCGGGCACTGTGCCTGGCCACTGCTACACTTCGACTTTCCAGACTTTGTATTTCCCAGGGGCTCTTCTGCGAGCCACAGACGAGCCTCCTCTCTCACTTCTATCACTGAGGACTCAGGGTGACCCCTCACGAATCTGTGGAGCTCCCTTCTGAGGGATGGATCCCTGATCCCTTCGATAAATTGATCTCTGAGCACCACCCTCTCATTGGTCACCGCATCGGGGAAGGGCTTCAGTGTCAAGTTAAGAGCTTGGGCTCGGGCATGTGAAACTCTCTGACATCTTCACCCTCACGCTGTTTGCGACTGTGGAAGCTATGCAACAGCTGGGGTGCACTACGCTCGTCTCTAAAAGCTTCCCTGAGATAGGTGAACAAGTCATCTGCCCGGTCTTCCCCAGCATCACTGCGCATGTGTGCTTCCTCTAATGCTGCACCCCTGAGCAGGGACATAACAAAGTCATACTGATCCTGGTCACACTGATCTCTACCATGAAGTGCACGTTGTACTTCTTCAATGAAGTCATCAACAGACCTCCCATCTTTCTCAACATCCCCTGTAAATGGAACAATGTGTCTTTCCCTTGGGACATATACATAGGACCTTTTGCTTAAATTATCTATGGTTGCCATGGCTTCATCATATCTACTACACAATTCCCTAATTTGTTCGGTCAAATCAAGTTCAACTGGTGTGTCCTCTGAGCGTGACATAGCAAAAGCTCAAGTCTTTAAAGTTCACACAAGCCTGCAAAAGGGAGTTGCTGCCGTCCTTCGCTGCGAACGCGAGGGCTTCACGGCCCGCAGTTCCCGGGGTCCACGTCACCGCTCTGCATCCTGACGTCAGTCACTGACGTCCCGGTCTGTTCCCGAGGCTCCAGCATGCTCTCCACAAGGCTCTACCGTGCTCTCTCCTTCCCCCGACGGGAACACGGTCCTGTCTTCACCACCACCGTATTAGGTATTGTAAATCATACCGCATACAACAATCAGAGACCCTCTAAACTGGCTTGGAATTAGCCCCACTCCTGGTACCAGATTTTGTAGCCTGGGGAAAAGTACACGCTCAGGACAACAAATACTTTTTCAGGTTTTAATTCCTTTATCGGTTTTCGATGTTTAAGTGCCAGAAGAGGGTTGTGAAACAAAACAAATGAATTTACAAACAGTTCTTGCCATTACAATCTCAGTTTAGCTTTCGATCCACACCCTTGTGTATGAACAGAATTGTGTATGCAGTGTTAAAAGATACCAGAACTAATACGGTACAAATACGGTAGTGGCAATCCTACTTCGATGGTGAGGAACTTGGTATAAGCCACGCTACCCAACGTCGATTTCTTCACTCGTGAAAATCTAAAGCGTCCACATGTAAAACATGTCAAATTATGGATGTTCTTGATTCACCAACAAGCATAAACAAATTCACATGGATATTGTCAATTAATGCTCACCTTTCCTCACCATGCCCAGCACACTCTGGGAAGATCTCAATTCCAACGCCTTACCACATCTTCAGCAGAAAGCAAAATAGTCTCGCCACTGCGTAATGACATCACCATCTCCCTTAAAGGCACAGACAACTACTCTAGCATTACCTGGATGGCTGCCTAAGTACACTTTTAACGATGCCGAATAAGATCTGACAGTCATGTGGTTACATATGTATTGCATTGTACTGCTGCTGCAAAAGTCAACAACTGTTGCAACATATGTGGACGATATTAAACTTAATTCTGATTCTGATCTTGGTGTCAGGGGACTTCTTTCAGTTCGTCTGCAAAACAGCTTACTCTTCCTTTCTCATGTCTCTGTTTTCTTTTCAAGGTGGCTGGGGTTGTGTCGGAGTCTGTGGTCTACGGTTCGAACTATAGTTCTTCACAAGCGTTGGCTTTTCACTCTGGCCGTGTGACCCGACGTTTCAATATCTCCAAGAGCGCCTGCCTTCGGGGAGCAGCCCCGGACCCAAGTCCTCACCAGTTTCTCCGACGGAAACATTGTGGAGACAGAAGCATCGCGCTGCTGTCAGGAGAAGGCCCCCGCACTCGAGTGACCCTCTTTCCTCCCCCCTTGATAGTGAGTGAGAGCCTTTCGGGCCTCAAGTCGGGGGACTCGGAGAAGCAGCGTGGAAGATTGTGAGATTAGAACAGTGAGCAGCTGGTCTCCCTGTCTCACTGCAGGAGCACCCTTGCTGGTGGTGGGACAGAGCCGGCTGAGATACAGAAATGTTAGTTTGTGCACTGTATCTTTTAATTGGCTCTAGATCAAGGTCTCTTTGGGGGCTTTTGTTATTGCTTGCATGGTGAGGGGGGTGGTGCCTCGGCTGGGGTAAGTGGGGGGTAGGGGAAGAGGGAGGGGCAATGCTTCCATTGCACCTTGTGTGTGGGAGTGGGAGGAGGGGCTTTGGGGCTCTGATATATCATTCATTCTTTAGGGTTTCCTGTTTTGTGGATGTCTGTGGAGAGTAAGGATTTCAGGTTGTATACTGTATGTGTTCTGAATTTTCTCTGTAATGACATGTTGTATGTCCTCTGTCCTATGTAATAATTGTTGTATGTCCTCTGTCCATACATGTTGTATATCCTCTGTCCTATGTAATAATTTGTAGCTTCAAAACATTAAGTTAATTGCATGAAAAAGACGGAACCGAGAATGTGAGTCTTCTTTTGTGCTAATGGGGCTCACACTTGTCAGGAAGGTGCACTGGCGCCACCTACTGTAGAGGAGTATGACAGGCTGTCATGATGGGGATCAGATCCTGCCTCCCAAACTTGTTTTAATTAAAAAGTTCACCAGGGCACTACACAACTTAACCACCCCTGCCTCAGGTGCCAGAAGATCCTGCAAGCTAGGTGCCCCAGATCTACCCAACAATTGCCTGGACAGCTTCCCACCTTCCAGTGAGTATCTGTGACACGCCATGATCACAAGTTCCACTGTGACTGGGACCTTACAAATACCACACCGCTCATTCCCGTGCTTACCAACAAGTGCCAAAGTGGAGTGCAAACTCATATACCCAAACCTCAGTCTCACCAACCACACATCTTCCCTCCATTCCTTCCCAAAAGGCAACTCACCGGGACTGATGGAAACAAATTGTAATACCTCCTGCAACACACTTCAAAGTTGCTGGTGAATGCAGCAGGCCTGGCAGCATCTCTAGGAAGAGGTACAGTCAACGTTTTGGGTAAACGTCGACTCTACCTCTTCCTAGAGATGCTGCCTGGCCTGCTGCATTCACCAGCAACTTTGATGTGTGTTGCTTGAATTTCCAGCATCTGCTGAATTCCTCGTCTTTACTTCATACCTCCTCCCTGTCCCACTCCTATCCCACAATTTATGCCCTTTCTCAATCCTTCACTTTATTTTGGCTTCTTCCCCTTTCCTCTCCAGTTCTGAAGAAGGGTTCTGGCCTGAAATATTGACTGTTTATTCTTTTTCATAGCTGCTGCCGCCTGACCTGCTGAGTTCCCCCAGCATTTTGCGTGTGTAACTTAATACAAGATTTGGCTTCATACTTTCCGATATTGACTGTAATACCTACCTCTGACTTAGTAAGTGTCTGTTTTGCTATAACATCTGCCCTGTCATTACCCAGTACACCCACATGTGCAGATACTCAACAAAACCGAACTACTATTCCTGCACTCTCAAGGCAAGAGTCGAGCCGGTTCTGCTCTGCCACGTTTAACTCCGCTCTCCACGGCACTGGGTCTGAGACCGTGACACTGCTCCACGTTTTGTGCCTGCAAGCTTTGTGGCAGTTTGCTCTGCTGCGAGATGAACTGACACCGAGACCATGGGCCTGCACCGGCTGCTCTGGGATCGCGCCTGTGGACTCAGTCTGGTTTTGAATGCTGTTGCTCATTTTTACTGTTTGCATGATTTGTGTTTTTTTTCTTTCTCTGCGCATTGGGTGTTGGTCTTTTTTTAAACTGTGTTCTTTAGGGTTTCTTGCTTTTGCTGCATGGAAGCAGTCAAATCTCCAAGGTTGTATCGTTTGTGCATACTTTGATAAATGTACTTTGAGCTTTGACATATAGATTATATGGGGGAGGGGAACGTCCTCCCTATTATATTACACTTCCATTAACAGATCCGGTCTCCTTGAATGCTTCAGTTCCAAACTCTGCAGTACCGGGGCAGAGTCTGAGCAGTTCACAAGCCTGTTTGGCTTAACTTGTTCATCCTATTGCAGACCAAAAATACTTTGAAAAGGAAGAATTTCAGGTAGTATACTGTATACATTTTCTGATATTAAATGGAACCATTGAACCATAGACAACTATATTCTACCTTGCTGTATTTGTGTCTGGAATGGTCTATCTGGATGGTGCATAAACAAGAATAAAGTTTTTCACTGTACTTTGGTATCCATGCCAATAATAACCGACACTTGTACTGAGCTGGACTCCAGCCAGACAAAAAAACATCGCTTAAAAAAAAAGCGTTGTCTTTGTGTTTAGCTAACATCATTACAACCCAACTGCAGTTGGAATTAGGAGCACTGAGTACAGCAGAAGACCAGACAGACACCCATCCTAGTACAGAAGAGCTGTGTTCCAGAATTGGCCATGGCTCTAAAATCTTGCCCCAAAACATTTACAGGACTGACACTGATCTGATCATGCAGAAGCTTGCCTAGTTTTGACCAGACCACACAAATCAGAACAATTAGTCAACATCAAAGTAAACTTATTATCAAACTACGTATACATCAGTGTGTGCTACCTTGAGATTCATTTTCTTGCAGGCATTTACAGGAAAATAAAGAAATACAGTAGAACTTATGAAAATCTATACAAAGACTGACAAACAACCAATGTGCAGAAGACAAATTGTGCAAATTAAAAATAAATAAATAATATTGAAAACATGAGTTGTAGAGTCATTGAAAGTGAGTCTGTAGGTTATAGAATCAGTTCAGAGTTGAGGTGAGTGAAGTTATCCACACTGGTTCAGGAGCCTGATGGTCGTGGGGTAATAACTGTTCCTGAACCTGGTGGTGTGGGACCTGAGGCTCATTGTGGTGAGTGAAGTTATCCACACTGGTTCAGGAGCCTGATGGTCGTGGGGTAATAACTGTTCCTGAACCTGGTGGTGTGGGACCTGAGGCTCATTGTGGTGAGTGAAGTTATCCACACCGGTTCAGGAGCCTGATGGTTGTGGGGTAATAACTGTTCCTGAACCTGGTGGTGTGGGACCTGAGGCTCATTGTGGTGAGTGAAGTTATCCACACCGGTTCAGGAGCCTGATGGTCGTGGGGTAATAACTGTTCCTGAACCTGGTGGTGTGGGACCTGAGGCTCATTGTGGTGAGTGAAGTTATCCACATTGGTTCAGGAGCCTGATGGTCGTGGGGTAATAACTGTTCCTGAACCTGGTGGTGTGGGACCTGAGGCTCATTGTGGTGAGTGAAGTTATCCACAGCGGTTCAGGAGCCTGATGGTTGTGGGGTAATAACTGTTCCTGAACCTGGTGGTGTGGGACCTGAGGCTCATTGTGGTGAGTGAAGTTATCCACACTGGTTCAGGAGCCTGATGGTTGTGGGGTAATAACTGTTCCTGAACCAGGTCGTGTGGGACTTGATGGTTGTAGGGTAATAACTGTTCCTGAACCTGGTGGTGTGGGACCTGAGGCTCCTGTACCTCGTGACCGATGGTAGTAGTGAGAAGAGAGCATGCTCTGGATGGTGAGGCTTCCCGATGATGGATGCTGCTTTCTTGTGGCAGCACTGCTTGTAAGTGTGTTCAATGGTGGGGAGAGTTTTGCCTGTGACGGACCGGGCCGTATCCATCACTTTCTGTAAACTTTTCCATGACTGAACATTGGTGTTTCCATACCAGGCTGTGATGCAACCAGTCTGGATACCCTCCACTGTTTGTCAAAGTTTTAGATGACATTCCAAATCTGCACAAACTTCTAAAGGTGCTGTCTTGTCTTCTTTGTGATGACATTTATGTGCTGGTGCCTCCAATACAACAACCTCCACCCTCCTGCCAACACAGACCAAGGGCAGCATCTATCCTGTTGTCAGAACCATTGAGGACTCCCTGTGATCAATAAGATAGACTTTAACCCTCACAATCTCCCTCTTTCTTTATTAATCTTTTTATTGATTTAAAAGGAACATAAATATAAACGAGAACTATCTCAAATATATATATATATCAATAACCATACAAACAGAGATTGAAACAGACATTATCAAAATCATACATAGTATTAAGCTAGTGTATAATATATAATAAAAAAGAAAACAGCAATTCTCCTGTTATCAGGTCGTAAAGAGGAAAGAAAAAAAAACTTTGAATTTTAAATGAGAAAAAAAACCTCACTACACTATACAAAGAAAAAGGGACTGGGCAGTCCATTCTGCGGATATGACCAGAAAAGAAACAGAAAGACTTTCTGATCAAATCTAAAACTTCGGAAAAAAATTGGAAGAGTAATAAATCAAATTAAATGAAAATATTGAATAAAAGGTCGCCAGATTTGCTCAAATTTAAAGGATGTATCAAATATCCGAGTTCTTATTTGCTCTAAACTTAAACAGGACATAATGGAGGAAAGCCAATAAAAGACAGTAGGTGGATTAGAATCCTTCCACTTCAGTAAAGTGGCTCTCAATTTTACCAATTGATTTACCCACTGGTTTGTTTCCAATCAATCACACGATTGTCCTCTATTGGCATCAGATTGCCCAATCAGCGGGCACTGTGGCATGAGGAACTTCCCCTCCTTGACTAGAGCCGCTCTGCCCTCTAATGGTCACAGTCAGATACTACGTTAGTTCACTCGCACTAAATATTAACAGAATCATCTGTAATAACCATGATGTATCTTGTTGTTTTGCAGCAGCAGTGCAATATATTAAAAAATGATTATGTTAGAATTAGGGCAGCATGATGGTGTTGTAGTTCACACAACGTTTTACAGTTCAGGTGACCTGGGTTCAATTTCCTCTGCTGCCCGTAAGGCGTTTCCTCCCCCAGTCCAAAGACGTACCGGTTGGCAGTTCTCTGTGGGCTACAGGAAATTGTTCCAAAATTCCTCTCAAGTATACATCTTTTGTAGTGGATTTGGCCCCGTACATCATGGGCAAAGCCCTCCCAAACATTGAGCACATCTACATGAAATGCACCCCTCATCAGGGATCCCCACCTCCCAGGTTATGCTCTCTTCTCAGTGCTGCCATTAAGGAGGAGGGTACAAGAGCCTCAGGACTCACCACCAGGTTCAAGAACAGTTACTGCTCCCTAAGCATCTGGCTCCTGAACAAAGGGGATAACTACACTCACTTGCCCCATCCATTGAGATGTTCCCACAACCAATGATATCACTTTAAGGACTCCCTATCTCATGTTCTTGTTATTTATTGCTATTTATTTATAATTGCATTTGCAGTTTGTTGTCTTCTGCACTCTGGTTGATCTTTCATTGATCCCGATATAGTCATAGTCATAGTCATAGTCATAGTCATAGTCATAGTCATAGTCATACTTTATTGATCCCGGGGGAAATTGGTTTTTATTACAGTTGCACCATAAATAATAAGTAGTAATAGAATCATAAATAGTTAAATAGTAATATGTAAATTATGCCAGTAAATCATGAAATAAGTCCAGGACCAGCCTATTGGCTCAGGGTGTCTGACCCTCCAAGGGAGGAGTTGTAAAGTTTGATGGCCACAGGCAGGAATGACTTCCTATGAAGTCAGACGAGAGATAACCCAGGTCAGGTTTCAGACCACAGTACCCAGGTAGATCCTTCGCATGATGGCTGTGGTGTGGAGGTAGAGAAGAAGAGGAAGGTCAAGTGGCCAGCAATGGCAGATGAGAAGGCTTGGCGTGTATTTGATGAGGATATCAGTATGATGTTGGAGAACACTCTCAGGGGAACATCAAAGAGAAAGTTGGAAGTGATGGGCGATATGATTTACGATGTTGGAAAGTACAGGTTTGGTTTGGTTGAGTTGAAGAAAGCAAAGCCTACACAGCAACCAAGCAGGCGCCAGAAGGAGATTAGTAGGTTGAGGAGAGAGCTTAGATCGTTGAGACAGAGGTGGAAGTTAGCAAGTGAGGTTAACAAGCCAGGGCTTGCTGATCTCTGAGAGCATTTTTGAATAAAGTTAGCATCACTCCGTCGTGCGGAGTCACAACGTAAAAAGAGAAAGAAGAGAGAGAAGGCAAGAAAGTCGTTCTTTGAGAACCCTCACTAGTTCACAAAGAAATTGTTTGAACAAAGTAAGAGCGGGCAGCTTAACATCTCTCAACAAGAACTTGAGGATCAGCTGGCAAGCACTTACTCGAACGAACAGCGGGAGGCTCCTTTGCTTGACATTTCAGGGCTTGTGAAGCCTACCAAGCCAGGAGTGAATTTCGATCTGTCAGAACCCAAACTGGCAGAAGTCGAACAGTTCATCAGAAGGGCAAGGTCAGGCTCAGTGCCAGGACCTAATGGAGTGCCGTATAAGGTGTTCAAGAAGTGTGAGGAGCTGAGGAAATACTTGTGGAGATTGTTAAAGGTGGTGTGGAGACAAGGTGTTGTTCCTTTGTCATGGAGTGAGGCTGAAGGAGTATACATCCCGAAGGAAGAGAATTCTTCTACATTGAATCAGTTCTGACCATTTTCACTCCTGAAGGTAGAGGGGAAGATTATGTTTGGCATTCTGGCAGAAAGAATATCTTCATTTGTGATAGGGAATGGATTAGTAAATACATCTGTGCAGAAGGCAGGAATACCAGGCTTCCCGGGATGCCTTGAACATTCTAGTATGATATGACATACCATCCAGGAGTCGAAAAGGTTGAGAAGAAATCTGGCTGTAGTTTGGCTTGATCTGGAAAATGTGTATGGATTTGTTCTCCATGTCCTGATTGAGTTTGCGATGGAATTCCTATGGATTCCTGCTAAGGTGAGGAACTTTGTTATGCAGTATTACAACGATTTCCGGATGAGGTTTTCCACTCAGCTGTTTATAACTAGGTGGCAGAGCTTGGATGTTGGAATCCCAATGGGATGTGCGATTTCACCCATCCTTTTTGTGTTAGCCATGGAGGTCATTGTGAGGGCTGCAGAATCAGTGGGACCAGGTGTCGCACATGATGGCGGAGGGGAGTTACCACCAATACGAGCGTTCATGGATGATCTTACCCTTTTGGGTCCCAGCACGGAGGCAGTGGAAAGTGTACTATCTAGACTTGAGGAGCTAATGGATTGGGGAAGAATGAAGTTCAAGACCAAGAAGTCAAGGAGCCTTGTTCTTAGGAGAGGAAAGCTGGTTGACTTTCATTTCACCCTTTCTGGAGAGGAGATTCCATCCATTCAGGTCCAACCAGTTAAGAGCCTCGGGCGATGGTACACAGAGGAGCTGAGAGACACCAAGAGGGTTCAAGAGACAGGAGAACAGATCAGCAGAGGTCTGATATCTGTCGATAAGTGTGGCTTGCCTGGCAAGTTGAAGTTGTGGTGCTTGCAGTACGGACTGATGCCACGGATAATGTGGCCACTAACTGTCTATGAAGTGTCAATGTCCCACGTTGAGGCAATGGAACGGAAGTATGTGAAGAAGTGGCTTGGAGTAGCGAGCAGCCTCACCAGTGTTGCAATCCACAGTAGCCAGACAAAGCTTACCATCCCAGTGCAATCCCTTGTTGAAGAGGTCAAGGTAGCCAAGGTAAGATCATTCTTGATGCTTCGAGACTCAAAAGACCCTGTCATCAAGAACACCCAGCCGGATGTGAGATCAGGCAGGAAGTGGTCAGCCCATGTAGCAGTGGATGAGGCAGAGTCCAGATTGAAGCACAAGGAGACGGTTGGGGCTATCCAGCTAGACCGCCAGGGACTTGGATGGACAACCCACAAGTGGTGGTCATCTTCTACAGGTAAGGAGCGCCGTGAGCTTGTAACACAAGAAGTACGAGCGGTAGAAGAGGAGAAGAGGTTAACTAAAACAGCTGGCCCGGCCAAACAAGGGGCTTAGACCTGGTGGGAAAGTGTTGAACAACGACACCTACCTTGGAATGTTCTGTGGCAGATGGAACCGCTCCGCATTTCTTTTTTATGCAGAGCAGCGTACAATCTGCTCCCAACACCTGCCAACCTCAGCACCTGGTATGAAGATAAGACAGACAGGTGTGCAGCTTGTGGCGAGGAGGAACACTTCAACATATTTTCAATGTATGCAGAGTCAATCTTTCCAGCGGCATGTACACTTGGAGACATAACAATGTTCTCAAAGTTGTGACAGAAGCGGTTGAGCAGAGAGTACTGCAGCACAACTTATCTCATGCCCCATGCTGCACAGAACATCACATATCATTTGTGAAAAAAGGCTCCAAGACAAGGGTGTACAGCGCAGGCTCACGATCAAGCATACTTTCTTCAGCCAATGATTGGTGTGTCAAGGCCAACCTGGACGGGAAAGGCAGTTTCCCGGAGCAAATAGCTTTCACCACATTGCGTCCAGATATAATCGTATGGTCTGACACCAGTAGAGAAGTGGTTATTGGTGAACTCACAGTCCCCTGGGAAGACAACATCGACGAAGCCCATGAGCGCAAGTTAACCAAATATGCAGAGTTAAGGTCAGAGTGCAGAGATAGAGGGTGGAAGGTCTCATGCTACCCATTCGAAGTAAGCTGCCGTGGGTTCATTGTATTCACTTTCCAGAAGTGGCTGCGTGACCTTGGCTTCACTAGAAGAGAGATCAAGTCATCCAGCAGGGCTGTAGCTGAGGCAGCAGAGAAAGGATCAGCATGGGTGTGGACCAAGTACGTCCAGAGGGGCAGATAGTCAGACAGTGTATACATATCTTGCCAACCCTTCAGTATTTGCATAGACACCTGAAGAGCAGACTATCTGTTGGATGGAAGTGACCAACAACTCCGATAGAGGCAGATGCCAAGTTTTTAAGCTCACCAGTGGGAGGTGGTGCTTTAGCACTGCTGGCCCACCACCTCGAGGGAGTCTTGATCATAAGCGGACCGAAACTCCTGAAGATAGGTGGCAGATCAACTGATGATCCCACTGGTGATAGCACAGGAGAGTTAACATCTTAGTCCATGTGTATTTTGTAACTCTGACGCTCAGTACTGCATCTCGGTGGAATGAGTCTCTGGCTGAATGTACTCCTGTGCCTACCCAGTACATTATGTAGTGGATGGGAGACATTGTTCAAGATGGCATGCAAATTAGACAGCATCCTCTTTTCAGACACCACCGTGAGAGAGTCCAGTTCTATCCCCACAACATCACTGGCCTTACGAATGAGTTTGTTGACTCTGTTGGTGTCTGCTACCCTCAGCCTGCTGCCCCAGCACACAACAGCAAACATGATCGCACTGGCCACCACAGACTCGTAGAACATCCTCAGCATCGTCCGGCGGATGTTAAAGGACCTCAGTCTCCTCAGGAAATAGAGATGGCTCTGACCCTTCTTGTAGACAGCCTCAGTGTCCTTTGACCAGTCCAGTTTATTGTTACTATTATAGTATAATATACTATTATAGTAATATAGTTACTATTCCATAGATTTGCTGAGATTGCCCACGGGAAAATGAATCTCAGGTTGTATGTGGTGACATATATGTACTCTGATCATAAAATTTACCCTGAATTTTTGAACTTCGAAATACTGGAGGAACTCAGCAGGTCAGAGAGCATCCGTGGAGGGGAATAAAAGTCGATGTTTCAACCAGAGCAAGAAAGTGAGGTGGTGATCATGGGTTCATTGAGTGTGTGTCTTCAGGCTCCTGTACCTCCTCCCTGATGGTAGCAATGAGAAGAGGGCACGTCCTGGGGGATGGGGGTCCTGAATGATATTTGTTGTGTTTTTGAGACACCGCTGTTTGAAGGCGTCCCGGGTGCTGGGGAGGCTGGAGCCCATGATGGAGCCGGCTGACGTTGAAACTTCCTACAGCTTTCGGTCCTGTGCAGTGGCCCCTCCATACCAGACAGTGATACAGCCAGTTAGAATGCTCTCCACAGTACATCCATAGAAATTTGTGAGTGTTTTTGGTGATACACCAATTGTCCTCCAACTCCTAATGAAACACAGCCACTGTTGTGCCTTCTTTGTAACTGCTCAATACGTCGGGGCCAGGATAGACCCTCAGATGTTGACACCCAGCAACTTGAAACTGGTGGATGTTGTACCAGGACTGGTGTCTGTTCCCTCGATTCCCCCTTCCTGAAGTCCACAAACAGTTCCTCAGTCATGCTGACGTTGAGTGCAATGTTCCACTCAATCAGCTGATCTGTCATACTCTAACTCTGCCATCAGTAGTTGTGTCATTGGTAACTTTATAGACGGCGTTTGAGCCGTGCCTAGCCACACGATAGAGGGTGTAGAGAGAGAGCAGGCTGAGCACGCATCCTTGAGGTGCGAGGAGATGTGAATTCTGAGCCGCACAGACTGTGGTCTTCTGGTGAGGAAGTTAAGGATCCAGTTGAAGGGGAAGGTGCAGAGGCTCAGGTTTTGGAGCTTGTTGATTAGAACTGGGGGTAAGATTGTGTTGAAAGCTGAGCTTTAATCAATAAAGAGCATTCTGACATAGGTATTACGATTGTTGAGGTGACCCAAGAACGAGTGGCGAGCCAGCGAGATGGCGTCCACTGTAGACCGATTGTGGTGACAGACAAATTGCAGCGGGCCCAGGTCCTTGCTGAGGCAGGAGTTGATTCTGGCCATGACCAAGCATTCAAAGCACTTCATCACCATAGATACGAATGCAACTGGACAGGTTTTCAGAGCCCCATCGGGGCCTGATGCTTGATGGTCCTTAACAATGGAGGCCGCATCTTGAGGCCTTTTGCAGATGTTCTTGATTGTGGGGAAGCTAGTGCCCATGATGGACCACAATCTTTCGCAGCTTTTTCCGGTCCTGTACGTTGCAGCCTCCATACCAGACAGTGATGCCATCAGTCAGAATTCTACCTCAACATCTTACATCTGTAGAAATCTGCTGGAGCCTTTGGTGACAAACCAAATTGCCTCAAAGTCCTTATGAAATATTGCCACTTCTGTGCCTTCTTTGTAATTGGTTCAAAATGTTGGGCCCAGGATAGACCTTCTGCTGTGTCGCTTTTTCCAAGCCCTGTGCCCAATGAACTTGAGTCTCTGGGCACACAGTCAGCAGCCAGCTCGCCGTTTCTGATCTTCCGTGTTCTCCCACGACACATCAGGCAGCAGCACCGGCCTTGAATCAGCCCGTCTCCAGAGCCACAAAAATCCAGCACCCTGAAGGCGCGCTAGTCTTCCAGGCCTCGTCCTCGGCATGGCAAAGACTGGCTGGCCGTGAGGCCCTGACGGTGGGTCCCATTTCCACAAAGAACCTAAGTCAGCGTGTAACTCCAGGTCAGGGTCTTCAAAAGAACCTTGAAAGGGGGAGAAAAAAGATATCAAAGGTAGGAATGGACCTGTTTCCAAAGATGCAAGAAAAGGAGTTGCTGTTAGGTGCCTAACTTCCTAAACTCCACCCCCTTCCTCGAGGATTGCTGGGCAACATGGCTCAAAGGACATTTTCCACACTGTATCTCAGTAAATAAATGAATAAATAATATCATAAAAATCTATTCATAGGATTATGCCTCAGGTCCCACATCACCAGGTTCAGGAACAGTTATTACCCCACAACCATCAGGCTCCTGAACCAGTGTGGATAACTTCACTCACAATGAGCCTCAGGTCCCACACCACCAGGTTCAGGAACAGTTATCACCCCACAACCATCAGGCTCCTGAACCAGTGTGGATAACTTCACTCACCACAATGAGCCTCAGGTCCCACACCACCAGGTTCAGGAACAGTTATTACCCCACAACCATCAGGCTCCTGAACCAGTGTGGATAACTTCACTCACCACAATGAGCCTCAGGTCCCACACCACCAGGTTCAGGAACAGTTATTACCCCACAACCATCAGGCTCCTGAACCAGTGTGGATAACTTCACCCACCACAATGAGCCTCAGGTCCCACACCAGCAGGTTCAGGAACAGTTATTACCCCACAACCATCAGGCTCCTGAACCAGTGTGGATAACTTCACTCACCACAATGAGCCTCAGGTCCCACACCACCAGGTTCAGGAACAGTTATTACCCCACAACCATCAGGCTCCTGAACCAGTGTGGATAACTTCACACACCTCAATACTGAACTGATTCCACCACCTACAGACTCACTTTCAAATGCACTTTCCAACTTGTAGGAGCCATATATCTATTTTCTGTCTGCATTGTATTTTTGTGCTGTGCGTTTATTATCTTTATTATGGTAGTTCGTCATGTGTGTGGGCGTAGTGAAAGTGCAAAGTTTTAGTTATGTAATGATTCTTTGTGTTCAAGTTGATTAGAGTTAGAGATAGCCAGGAAAGACATCTTTTTGTTGACCGCTTAATAACACTTAACTTCATTTAAAATAGCTCAATTATGTTTAACTACGCTGTAGAACTAAGCCTGAGACTGTGAGTCTGCTCCAGCTTCGTATCCATGGGCTCACTTTCATTCTCAATGCTTTATTTGCTTCTATTGTTTGTACCATTTGTTTTTTCTCTCTCTCTCGGCACATTTGGTGTTGTTTTTTTTAAAGTGAGTTCTTTCAGGTTTCTTGCTTTGCGACTGCCTGTAAGCAGACGAATCTCAAGGTTGTATAATTTATGCATACTTTGAGAACAAGTGCGCTTTGAATTTTTGAGGCATCTTCAAGGAGTGATGTCTCAAGAATGCGGCATCCATCATTAATATGTGATTTGATGTTTTATATTCTGTGTTTTTGTTCGTTTTCTTGTGCCTTTTGCACGTTGGGGGTTTGATGTTTTTCTTTGAATGGGTTCCATAGTGTTTCTTTCTTTCGGGGCTGTCTGCGGGGGGAGACAAATCTCAAGGTTGTATACTGCGTACATACTTTGACAATAAATGTACTTTGAATTAAGGACCCCCATCACCCAGGTCATGCCTTGTTCTCGTTGCCATCATCAGGGAGGAGGTGCAGGAGCCTGACGTCACACACTCAACGATTCAGGAACAGCTTCTTCCCCTCTGCCATCCGATTTCTGAATGGACATTGAATCCATGAACACTACCTCAGTACCTTTTATTCATATATATAATTCTTAAGTTAATTTACAGTTTTGAGTATTTGTATTGCAATTTGTACTGCTGCTGCATAACAACAAATTTCATGACAAATGCCAGTGATGTTAAAAGCAGCACACACACAAAATGTTAGAGGAACTCAGCAGGTCTGGCAGTACCTATGAAGAGGAGTAAACAGTCGCCATTTTGGGTCAAGCCCCTTCATCTGGACTGAGAAGGTGTCGGAGGGGAGGCGCCAGTTTAAAAAGATGGAGGGGGAGGGGGAGGAGGATCGCTAGAAGGTAGCGGCACGGTTACGTAGTGGTTGGCACAGCGCTTTGCCATTCCAGCGGCCCCGGTTCAATTCCTGCTGCTGCCGGTGAGGAGTTTCTACATTCTCCCTGTGACCGCGTGTGTTTCCTCCGGGTGCTCTGGTTTCCTCCCACAGTCCAAAGACATACCAGTTGGTGATTGTAAATTGTCCTGTGATTAGGCAGGGGTTAAATCGGGGGATTGCTGGGTGGTGCAGCTCGAAGGGCCAGTGGGGCCTGTTCCGTGCTGTAACTCAATAAATAATTTATTTATTTATTGGCAGGAGGAGATGGCAGCGCGCCGCACGTGCACAGCTCTCCGATGAAAAATGATATCGTATCTGTTAAATAGGGGCCGTGGACAATACTGATTTGATGAAGATGGACGTGAAAGCACAGAGGAACATCTGGAAAAATTTCTGAAACGCCCGTCCGCTGCTGTTGTTACTGTGCGGTCGGGAATCTTTCTGAGGGTAGGCCTCAAAATCCCTGGCTTTGCCTGCTGTTGGCGACCAGATAGGAGATCAAATTGTTTGGACAGAGATGGCGGTCAGTACTCGGTGTCGGAGAGCTGATCAGAGCTCGAAGTTTTCGGACGACTCAGAGTCGGATTGTGGTCGGCATGGCAGGGAGAGTTTTTCTTCCTTCTCCCGCCTGCATGAGATGTGGGATATTTGAAAGACTTTGAACTTTACTGTGCTCACGGACTTCTTCATCAAGTTATGGTATTGTTGCACTGTTGTAACTACATGTTATAATTATGTGGTTCTGTCAGTTTTTTTCAGTCTTGGTCTGTCCTGTGTTTTGTGAAATCACACTGGAGGAAATAATGTATCATTTCGTAATGCATGCATTACTAAATAACAATAAAAGAGGACTACGTGTCCTCATAATCTAATCTAAATCAATTAAAGGGTGATAGGTGAAGCTAGATTGGTAGGAAAGGTAAAGGGCTGGAGAGAAAGTAATGCCAGTGATCTCAAAGCTGATTTGGCTGTACAGTCTGCATTATACTGGACAAGGAACTGAAAAAGCAAGAGTAATAGATGTGGTAATCCTGAGTGACAGTAACATCAGGAAGAAAGAATATGAGAAGCTGGAGAAATACCAGGGTTTGAAAGAGCAGATAGAAAGGATGTGGAAGGTTAAGGCCAGAGTAATCCCGGTGGTGAGAGGAGCACCTGGAGCCGTGACACCTGGAATGGGAGAGTGGCTCCAACAAGTCCCGGGAACAACATCCGAGATCTCAGTTCAGAAGAGCACACTACTAGGAGCAGCAGAGAGACTGCACCAAACCCTCAAAGTCCCAGGCCTGTGCATGTGTACACGCTCACAAACCACCCATAAGAGGTGAGGAAAAAATATAACTAAATCTTTATTAACTTGTTGATCTAACGATCCTCCAGCAGATCGGAGAGAGTTTGATATATTTATACTGTGAACTTTGAAGTCTAGTTTTGAATAACAAGCACAGACGTCTAGAAATCCTCACAGGCCTTCATTGTGACGCAAGAACAAGTTGGTGGTTCAAATAACCTCGTCTCCTCCCCCCTCCGCGACTGGCTGCATTTTTTTTTGACCCCCCCTTTGTCGAAAGCCAGAAGAGATTAAAAAGGGCAAGTGTTTGTAGGTAAAGATTAATCATCTCGAAAAGGGTGCAGGAGGAGTCTTGGCCCCGGCGACAAGGAAGTGGAGATTGCTGTGGAGCTGGGCTGGGCTGGGCGAGGGAGAGGGCAGACTTCCCGGCGACTTTGATTGGGCTTCGGTGTCGGGAGGTGGAGACGCCGCTTCTCTTCCTGGCCAGTCTCACAGGTTGAGTTGAATCCAGGTGTGTGTGTCTGCCCCCATGGCGCTGCTCGCCTTGTTCCTGCAGTTAACCTGCGTCTCGCTCATCTACGCTTCTCCGGGCGACCCCGTCCCGACCAGGGAATGCGTGGGCTCCTTCAACACCTCCCAAGGCTTCACCCTGCACCCGGAGAGCCTGGAGAACGGCGCCGAGCTGCTGGATGTGCGGCGAGTGAACAGTTCGTCGGCGTGCCTGTCCCACTGTTGCGCCCTGGCGCGCTGTAGCCTGGCTCTGGTCGGGGGCTCCGCTTCAGGGGGGCTTCAGTGTTTGCTCTTCGACTGCACCCGCGAGCAGAAGTCGGTCTGCACTCTCCTCGTCCGCCAGGGCTTCGAGGCCAGTTTGAAATTGGTCTCCTCTCAGGAGAACGACACACTGGCAGGTAAAATGTTTGTCCCGACTCTCTCTCTCTCTCCCCCTCCCCCGACAACAAACTGCCTGCCTGTTTTCCTGTTGTGAGGGTGGTGCCGGCGGAGAAGACACTGCCTAGGAACCGCAGAATCACGGGCTCGGTTCCCAAAGACCACAGGGTCACGGGTTCGGTTCCCAATTCACTTCCAAAGACCACAGGGTCACTGGTTCGGATCTCAAATTATTTCCAAAGACCACAGGGTCACTGGTTCGGATCTCAAATTATTTCCAAAGACCACAGGGTCACGGGTTCGGTTCCCAATTCATTTCCAAAGACCACAGGGTCACTGGTTCGGATCTCAAATCATTTCCAAAGACCACAGGGTCACGGGTTCGGTTCCCAATTCACTTCCAAAGACCACAGGGTCACTGGTTCGGATCTCAAATCATTTCCAAAGACCACAGGGTCACTGGTTCGGATCTCAAATCATTTCCAAAGACCACAGGGTCACGGGTTCGGTTCCCAATTCACTTCCAAAGACCACAGGGTCACTGGTTCGGATCTCAAATCATTTCCAAAGACCACAGGGTCACGGGTTCGGTTCCCAATTCATTTCCAAAGACCACAGGGTCACTGGTTCGGATCTCAAATCATTTCCAAAGACCACAGGGTCACGGGTTCGGTTCCCAATTCACTTCCAAAGACCACAGGGTCACTGGTTCGGATCTCAAATCATTTCCAAAGACCACAGGGTTATGGGTTCGGTTCCGAATTCATTTTCAAAGACCATAGGGTCACTGGTTCGGATCTGAATTCATTTCCAAAGACCACAGGGTCACAGATTACATTTCCAAAGACCATGCAAAGTGGGTTTATGGTCTCTTCCTTTGAAGGGACGAACATTCAGTTTCCTTTCGTTAAATCCTCAGTTTCCTGGGTCAGGCTTTTTAAAAAACCCAATATAACTAAGGTTGTGGAGACACGAAGCTCTCGACAAGAAACTTCTCTCTCTTCTCTACCCCCACTTCTCTCACACACCTGTACTCAACTCACTGAGTTCCTCCAGCTGGAGGAGTAAAGACTTTTGTTTGTGTCACGGGACCTCGAGGTAAAGGAGCCATTAGGAGGTAGTGACCATAATATGATAAGTTTTAATCTACAATTTGAGAGGGAGAAGGGAAACTCGGAAGTGTCAGTATTACAGTTGAACAAAGGGAACTGTGGTGCTATGAGGGAGGAGCTGACCAAAGTTCAATGGAACAATACCCTAGCAGGGATGACAGTGGAACAGCAATGGCAAGTGTTTCTGGGAATAATGCGGAAGGTGCAAGAGGAAGAAAGAGGAAGAAAGATCCTAAGGGGAGTAAGGGGAGGCCGTGGCTGACAAGGGAAGTAATGGACAGTATAAAAATAAAAGGGAAGAAGTATAACATAGCAAAGGCGATTGGGAAGCTGGAGGATTGGGAAACTTTTAAAGAGCAACAGAAGGTAACTAAAAAGGCAATACGCGGAGAAAAAATGAGGTACGAAGGTAAGAATACTAGCCAAGAATATAAAGGAGGATAGTAAAAGCTTCTTTAGGTATGTGAAAAGGGAAAAAAAAATAGTTAAGACCAAAATTGGGCCCTTGAAGACAAGCGGGTGAATTTATTATGGGGAACAAGGAAATGGCAGATAAGTTGAACAGGTACTTTGGATCTGTCTTCACTAGGGAAGACAAACAATCTCGCAGATGTAATAGTGGCCAAAGGACCCAGGGTAATGGATGAATTGAAGGAAATTTATATTAGGCAGGAAATGGTGTTGGATAGACTGTTGGGTCTGAAGGCTGATAAGTCCCCAGGACCTGATGGTCTGCATCCCAGGGTACTTAAGGAGGTGGCTTTAGAAATCGTGGATGCATTGGTAATCATTTTCCAATGTTCTACAGATTCAGGATCAGTTCCGGTAGATTGGAGGGTGGCTAATGTTGTCCCTCTCCAAGAAGGGAGGAAGAGAGAAAATAGGGAATTATAGACCGTTAGCCTGACGTCGGTGGTGGGAAAGATGCTGGAGTCAATTATAAAAGATGAAATTACGACACATCTGGATAGTAGTAACAGGATTGGTCCGAGTCAGCATGGATTTACGAAGGGGAAATCGTGCTTGACTAATCTTCTGGAATTTTTTGATGATGTAACTATGAAAATGGACAAGGGACAGCCAGTGGAAGTAGTGTACCTGGACTTTCAGAAAGCCTTTGATAAAGTCCCACATAGGAGATTAGTGGGCAAAATTAGGGCACATGGTATTGGGGGCAGAGTACTGACATGGATTGAAATTTGACTGGCTGACAGAAAACAAAGAGTAGCGATTAACGGGTCCCTTTTGGAATGGCAGGCGGTGACCAGTGGGGTACCGCAGGGTTCAGTGCTGGGACCGCAGCTGTTTACAATATATATTAATGATTTAGATGAGGGAATTAAAAGTAACATTAGCAAATTTGCCAATGACACAAAGCTGGGAGGCAGTGTGAAATGTGAGGAGGATGTTATGAGAATGCAGGGTGACTTGGACAGGCTGGGTGAGTTGGCAGATGCATGGCAGATGCAGTTTAATGAGGATAAATGTGAGGTTATCCACTTTGGTGGTAAGAGCAGGAAGGCAGATTATTATCTAAATGGAGTCAAGTTAGGAAAAGGGGAAGCACAAGGAGATCTAGGTGTTCTTGTACATCAGTCACTGAAAGCAAGCATGCAAGTACAGCAGGCAGTGAAGAAAGCTAATGGCATGCTGGCCTTCATAACAAGGGGAATTGAGTATAAGAGCAAAGAGGTCCTTCTGCAGCTGTACAGGGCCCTGGTGAGACCACACCTGGAGTACTATGTGCAGTTTTGGTCTCCAAATTTGAGGAAGGACATTCTTGCTATTGAGGGAGTGCAGCGTAGGTTCACAAAGTTAATTTCCAGGATGGCGGGACTGTCATATGTCGAAAGATTGGAGCGACTGGGCTTGTATACTCTGGAATTTAGAAGGCTGAGAGGGGATCTTATTGAAACATATAAGATTATTAAGGGATTGGACACGCTGCAGGCAGGAAGCATGTTCCCGCTGATGGGTGAGTCCAGAACCAGAGGCCACAGTTTAAGAATAAGGGGTAGGCCATTTAGAACGAAGTTGAGGAAAAACTTTTTCACCCGGAGAGTGGTGGATATATGGAATGCTCTGCCCCAGAAGGCTGTGGAGGCCAAGTTTCTGGGTGCTTTCAAGAAAGAGATGGATAGAGCTCTTAAAGATAGCGGAATCAAAGGTTATGGGGATAAGGCAGGAACTGGATACTGATTGTGGATGATCAGCCATGATCACAGTGAATGGCAGTGCTGGCTCGAAGGGCCGAATGGCCTACTCCTGCACCTATTGTCTATTGGGAGGCACTTTGCCCCTTCGAGTTCATTCTGGCTCACAGCAATCCCATTCATTTTATTTCCCCTGTACCTTCTCCCCACCATCTTCTCTCCCCCCCCATCCCAATTCTACCCCTCAACCACAGACTGGTGGGGGGGAAACAATTTACAGTGGCAAGTTTAACCCTCCTTAGTGCTGCCGTCCAGTCCCCAGTGAACCCAATGGGAATATGCAGGAGTATAAAGGAGTCCTTTGCCTCTATTGGGGGTACGGGAGGAAATTGAAGTGCCCCAAGGGACGCAGTCATGGCGGAGAGCTTGCAAGCTCAACATAGACAGCACTGGAGGCTTCGATCAAACCCAGGGTCTCTGGCGTTGTTATGTCGTTGCCTTCTGGAAGCCGGGACTGGAAGAGTTAATCCGCCCTGTATCTGAATCGAGATGTTGCCACGCCCTCTGCCAAATTCCAGCCCTCCCTCAGAAGTGGGTTAGCGCAAAGATGCGCCAGGGAAGTGTGCGTGTACACGCCAGAAAGGGTGATGTAACCTGCATCATTAAAGGGCAGTAGGTTTTCCTTGGGCGGGGTTTCTGTGTGGTAGGGCAGGTGACAACACCTGGGTGTTATTTCCTGTGGGCAATTGTCACATCCGCCGTGATCAGACCGATTACACTGCTTGGAGTCCAGGGTAAGGCAGGGAGGGAGGACAGAGCTAAAAAGTCATAAAGCTATAAAGAAGGCAAGGCAGTGGCTATATTTCATTAGGAGTTTGGGGAGATTTGGTTTGTCAACTAAAACACATTTGAAGTTTTCAAGTACCATGGAGAGCATTCTGACTGGCTGTGTCGCTGTCTGCTCTAGTGGGGGAGTGGGGGGTGTGGCTATTGCGCAAGATTGAAATAGGTTTCAGAAACTTGTAAAATCAGTCATCTCCATCATGGGTACCAACCTCTGTAGTATCCGAGACATCTTCAAGGACCGTAAGACCGTGAGACATAGGAGCAGAATTAGGCCATTGGCCCATCGAGTCTGCTCCACCATTCAATCATGGCTGATGCTCTTTTCCTCTCCTCAACCCCATTCCCCAGCCTTCTCCCCGTAACCTTTGATGCCATGTTCAATCAAAAACCTATCAATCTCTGCCTCAAATATACACCCAACGACCTGGCCTCCACAGCTGCCTGTGGTAACAAATTCCGCAAATTCACCACCCTTTGGCTAGAGAAATTTCTCCGCATCTCTGTTTTAAATGGACGCCCCTCTATCCTGAGGCTGTGCCCTCTTGTCCTAGACTCCCCCACCATGGGAAACATCCTTTCCACATCTACTCTGTCTAGGCCTTTCAACATTCGAAAGGTTTCAATGAGATTCCGCATCCCCCATCCTTCTGAATTCCAGCCTTCCGAGGACAGTGACTCAAACCTAGCGGCATTCTGAGGACAGTGACTGTTCGACCACTCGCTCTCCTCCCCAGTTGCCCCAATGTCTCAATTTTCCTCTATGCTTTAATTGGCAGGAAACATGGTCAATCATGGCCCCGCACGTCGTCTCTGATCTTCCCTTTGAGGGAGCTCATGCTCATGCGCCTCTCCTAGAATTTTCTTTTGTGCAACACCTTGGAGTGTTTCTTAATTCTGCAAGCCAAAACCTCCTCATCTCCCCTTCTAGCTCTCCTGGGTCCATTCTTAAGCTCTTTGCTGGCTCCTGCCGCTGCCTGCGAGGATTTTGTACATTCTCTGAGTGAGCGCGTGGGTTTCCTCCGGGTGCTCTGGTTTCCTGCCACAGTCAGGTTAATTGGTCGTTGTAAATTGTCCTGTGATTAGGCAAGGGTTAAATCGGGAGGTTGGTGGGCGGTACGGCTTGAAGGGCAAGAAGGGCCTATTCTACACTGTAAATAAATAAAAGAAAACTCCACATTTCTGTAAATCTTTTCCTATTTTATGCTACCAAGTTGCTCCCTAATAGGATCAACCCAAGTCAATACATTCCCATACTTTTTGCTCCTATCCTGTCCAAGGTTATGAGCGTTATCGCTCCTCTGAAATACTCGTCCACCAAGAGATCTGTCAACTGACTAGGTTCATCACCTAGCACCAGGTCTGGTATGGTCTCTCCTCTCGTCAGCCTGTCCACATATTGTGTCAGCAATCCATCCTGGACACACCTAACAAATTCTGCCCCATCAAAACTGTTTACACTTAGGAGGTGCCAATCTACAGCAGGGAAGTTGAAGTCGCCCATGACAGCAGTCCTGTTATTTTTTTTACACCTTTCCAAAACCTGCCTGCCAATCTGTTCCTCGGTGTCTGCTGCTATCGGGGTCCAATAGAGTGATTGCTCCATTCTTGTTTCTGACTTGCACCCACACTGACTCCTTCCACAATGATGTTGCTCTCTGCTGCAGTGACACTATTACTGATCAGCAATCTTCTACCTCCCTCCCTGTCCGTCTGAAAGATTCAAACACCAGAACATCCATTAGCCATTCCATCCCTGTGACAGCCAAGTTTCTGTAATGGCCACAATGTCACAGTTCCATGTACTGGCCCATGCTCTACGTTCATCACCCTTGTTCTCATACTTATTGCATTAAAATAGACGCATCTCAACCCATCCAACTAACGGCAGCTACGCTCTACCCACTTCACAATCTCTCTATGCGTTGCATTTATCTTTATACCAATTGCCCCACCCTCTGATCTATCACGCTACCATCTCGCCTGACTACAAAACTAGCTTAAACCCTCCACAACAGCTCTAGCAAACCTGCCTGTAAGGTGGCGTCCAACACTAAGAATCCCCCCACCACCCAGGGCATGCACTCTTCACTCTCTTGCCGTCGGGAAGGAGGTACACACGCAGCAATTCAGGAACAGCTTCTTCCCCTCTGTGTGGGATAAACAGCTTCATCCTACTCAGTAATGTCCGATATCTGAATGGACATTGAACCCATGAACACTACCTCCTCTACTTTTTTATCTTTTTTTTCCTCTCTGTTTATTTATCATGTACCGCTGCTGTAAAGTTAACAAATTTCACGACATGATGCCGGTGGTATTAAACCTGAGTGTGGGAAGGGGCTGGGATCACCGAGGTGTGAATTAGGATGAGAATCAGGTTGATTATTGCTGACATTTGTTGGTTTGAGGCAGTAGAATCAACTGTAAAATACAACCAGTACATTCAGTACTGTGCAAAGTCTCGGGCAAATGTTTAAAAAATTCTGTACAGTGAAGATGCTTTCAAAAATAACCAAATTTCTAAATATCAAAAATGTTACTATAAAGAGCAGTAAACAGTTTAAAAAAAAAAGTCCTAAATCCAATCAACATTTGGTGTGACCACCCTTGCAAATTGCATCATTTCTCTTGGGTACACTGTTGTGCAGTTTTATAAGAAAACTGGCTGGTAAGTTGTTCCAACTTGGACAACTTGCCATAGTTCTTCTGCAACTATGGCTGCCTCGCTCACTTCTGTCTCGCCTGGTAGTCCCAGACAGCCTCGATGTTGAGATCAGGGCTCCGTGGAGACCATCTCATCTGAAACGAGGTGTTTAAAAAAAAAAAAAACAGGGTTCCCAAGGCTTTTGCGCAGTACTGTACACTCAGTGGTCAAAGTGCACCCGCACACCTGGTTAATGCAAATATCTAATCAGCCAATCGCGTGGCTGCAACTCGATGTGCAAAGGCATGCAGACGTGGTCAACAGGTTCAGTGGTTGTTCAAACCAAACACCAGAATGGAGAAGGAATGTGATCGAGGTAACTTTGACCCTGGTGCCAGATGGGGCAGTTTGAGGAACTGCAGGAGTTCTGGGCTTTTCACGCACATCGATCTCTAGAGTGTGCAGAGAACAAAAAAAAAATCCAGTGAGCAGCAGTTCTGTGGGTGAAAAAGCCTTGTTAATGAGAGAGGACAGAAGAGAATGGCTAGACTGGTTCAAGCTGAGGGGAAGGTGCCAGTAACTCAAATAACCACGTGTTACAACAGTGGTGTGCAGAAGAGCGTCTCTGAATGCACAACACGTTGAACCTTGAAGTGGACAGGCTACAGCAGCAGAGGATCATGGACATTCACTCAGTGGCCATTTTATTGAGTACGGGAGGTATCCAGTAAAGGGGCCACTGAGTGTATGTCACTATATATTACCTTGAGATTCATTTTCTTATGGGTATTTACAGGAAAATAAAGAAATACCATAAAATTTACAAAAAGCTATGCATAAGCAAAGACTGCCCGACAACCAATGAGTAAAGAAGGTAAATTATGCAAATAAAACAAATACTGAAAACATGAGTTGCAGAGTGAGTCTGTAGGTTGTGGAATCAGTTCAGAGTTGAGGTGAGTGAAGTTATCCACACTGGTTCAGGATCCTGATGGTTGTGGGGTAATTGTTCCTGAACCTGGTGGTGCGAATCCTGAGGCTTCTGTACCACCTTCCTGATGGCAGGAGCGAGAGGAGAGCATGGTCTAGATGGCACGGATCCTTGATGATGGATGCTGCTTTCCTGCAACGGTGCTCTGCATAGATCTGCTCAATGGTGGGGAGGGCTTTACCTGTGATGGACTGGGCATTATCCACCACTTTTTGTAGGCTTTTCCATTCCTGGGCATTGGTGTTTCCATACCAGGCCCTCAATGCTCTGGAGAGGAGCTCTTCCCACCCACACAATTCCCTGTTGTGGTGTGGCCTGATTGCCATCTCAGCCGTACAGTCAAATGAGAGAGTGAGAATCCTACCAAACTGGTTTGGTCAGCAGGAACATGAGCTTTCCCCACGAGTCTCAACCTCCTTTCAATAGGTGTTCTCCACTACAACGTACTCTCCATTACATGTCTATAGAAGTCTGTCAAAGTTTCATGCTGAATCTTTGCAAACTTCTTAAGCCTGATTTATACTTCTGCGTCAAATGTACGCCGTAGGTACCGCGTACCCTACGCCATAGAGTGACGTGCACCTCCCCAAAAAAGTAACTTCAGCGACGCAGACCGCAACAACTGTGATTGGTCCGCTTGGTAGCATCGCATTTCCTCCTAGGCATTTCCAGTTGCTTCTCTCCGCCATGTCTGTACACTGATGTGAAATGAATGGTTGGAGACGATGAACCAAATCGTCAAATCTACCTGCTGACAGCTGAAAATATTTGAAATGCATTTCCTCGTCCACGTCTCTGACGAAGGAACTCAACACAGTGGCAAAGAAACCCCACCGCCAACTAGCATTTTGGCGACGAATTGCAGAGCGACGCAGACCCAACAACGCATGCTCACTGGGGCGCAGGGCTACGCAGAAGTATAAATCAGGCCTATGGCGTAGCCCGTACGCACAAGTATAAATCAGGCTTAAGACAGTAGAGGCGCTACGATGCGTGCTAGTCCCAGGACAGATCCTCTAAAATGAAAACACCAAGGAATTTAAAATGTGACCCTCTCCACCCTTGATCCCCTGATGAAGACTGGTTCATGGACCTCTGGTTTCCTCCTCCTGTGGTCAATAATCAGCTCTTTGTTTTTGGTGATGTTGGGTGAGAGGTTGCTGTTATCACCCCACTCAGCCAGACTTTCAGTCTCCCTCCTACAAGCTGAATCGTCACCACCTTTGACTTGGCCAACGACGGTGGTGTCATCGGCAAACTGAATATGGCGTTGGAGCTGTGCTTGGTGTAAAGCGAGTAGAACTGGGGAGGCTAAGCACACAGCCTTGTGCTGATAGCCTAATGCTTCTCTGGTCTGTATTCCCAGGCCTAGAGAAGTTGCAGATTAACTTTTAACAAGTGAAACACTGTGGTATAGTTATATCCTTTGCACTTTATTGCTTAATGGTCTGAACTTTGGTCAAAGAGAGGAGCCTTTCCCACCCACACACTTCCTTGTGGTTTGGCCAGCAGGAGCATGAGTTGTGCCATCGAGTCGCAGCCATCTTGGTTGCTGTAATTTCCCAAACTGATGCAAAATCTCCACCTTTGGTGCTCATATTAGTTTCAATCCGCACGGAGATGGGTTGCACTGTGGCGTAATGATTTAAAGCACCAGCAACCCAGGTTCAATTCCCACTGCTGCCTGTAAGGAGTTTGTTTATTGTCCCCACATGTATTTCCTCCACTTTCCTGCTTAAGATGGCACTGGTGAAGCGCAGTGAAGACTTGCAAACAAAACAAGAAAATCACTTTATTAATCAGACTTTTTCTGGTTGAACAATCACTTCAACCAAGAGCCCGTAACTTCCCTTTCAGAGTTGAGCTTTTAAACTAGGGTTGCCAACTTTCTCGCTCCCAAATAAGGGACAAAAGTAGCAGTCAAATACGGGACACTTGTGTATACCCTGAGAAAGACTACTATGACCATGAAGCCTTGCATGGGCATCTGTGTGCGCATGAGCAACGTGCGCATGTGTGTCGTTTGCATGCGTGTACGTGCCAATTTTTTTTTTCTACAAATCGGTTTTGGCTTAATCTTCCTGATTCTGTTAAGTGAAACTACACTGTACATACGTTATTTCTATTTTATATAGGCTGTGTATTTATCATGTCATTCCTGCTTTTACTATATGTTAGTGTTACTTTAGGTTCTATGTGCTATTTGGTATGATTTGGTAGGTTATTTTCTGGGTCTGGGAACGCTCAAAAAGTTTTCCCATATAAAATAATGGTAATTGCTTCTTCGCTTTACGCCATTTTGGCTCACGAACAGTTTCATAGGAACGCTCTACCTTAGCGGGGGAAATACAGGACAAGGGTAGTCCCGTATGGGACAAACCAATTTAGCCCAATATACGGGATGTCCCGGCTAATACAGGACAGTTGGCAACCCTGTTTTAAACCGTCTGTACAACCTGGCATTTTTGCAGTGTGAACTGAAGTCTCGAAGGTGCAGAATGGTTGTGGTGTGGCATGTACAGGCCACATCGAGGTGGTGAGGCCTGGGCCCGGGAGGAAGGAATGAGCCAATGTTTGGCCATTGCTGGAGCCGACTTGATGAGGCAGAACTGAGGTGAGCGGAGCCGTGGCGGTGCGGCCCAGGCCTGAGAGTGAGGGAAGACCCGAGATGTGACCAGTTTAAGTGCCGGCCAAATTGGTAAGGATGGGTACGGGGTCGAATTTAGGCTGTCGTGGGGCCCAGCCCCAAGAGCATATCAAAGTGGTAGGGTTCAGGTCCGAGAGTGAGGAATAACCCAAGGTTTGGACGATTTAAGCACTGGGCCAGGTTGAAAAGGTTAGGGTGCCGGGGCCGGAGGTGAGGGGCAGGCCGGTTCTGCTCAATGCTCCATGGGATTTACTCATCTCTGCGCTGAGCTGAGACTGTGGCCTGCAACTAACTGCCTCCTGAATCGGCCGCTGGCTTCATCGCTGTGGACTCACTTTCGTGAACTTCTGTTCTGAATGTTGTTTGCTTACTTTTGCTGTTTGTATGATTTGCTTTTTTTTCCCTGCACATTGGGTGATTTTTTGAAAATGGGCTCTATTGGGTTTCTCGCTTTGTGGCTGCCTGTGAAGAGACAAATCTCAAGTTTGCATAATGTATACATACTTTGATAATAAATGTACTTTGAACATTCCAAAGACGTACAGGTTAACGACAGTAAGATCTGGGCATGTTACAGTGTCACTGGAAGCATGACGACGCTCGTGAGCTGCACCCTAAACGGTGCGTTTCACTGTATGCTTCAATGTACACGTAATGAAATACTGTTACAAGACCAGATAAGTAATGAGTTTCTGAATCAGTGTGTGGAGGAACAAGAGGGTTGAATTAACGTCTGGTTAGAGAGGGTTCGTAAATAATCAGTTGCAAAGAGACCCGAAGAGGGAAGTTAAATGGATGCCACTCAGCTTGAAACGAGCATCTTTAATCTGAGGTAACACACACAAAATGTTGAAGGAATTCAGCAAGTCAAGCTGCATCTTCCCACTGCATCGGTGAGTCCCGTTGTAAACTGGGGGGCTGTTTCTTTGAGCACCTCCATAAAGCGGGGCTTCCCAGCGGCAAAACATTTTCATGCCCATTCCCGTTCCGACCCATCAGTTCACGGCCTCCTCTTGTATCAAGATGAGTGAAGCACCTTCAATTACTCCAAAAGACTGAGGTTTGGTAAAATACTGAAAGGCTTTTATTCGCTGTACAATACGACTTCCACGGTGAGTGTCTGCCCCCGGACTGAGGGGGAGGGGCAAGGCGAACACCTTTATACAGGACTCTGTGGGAGGAGCCACAGGGGCAGTCAGCAGAGGGGTGTGTCCAGACAGGTAACCCAGTTACAACATATATACATGGTTTACCACAATGAGGCCACTCTCAGAGCGGAGGAGCAACACCTTGTATTCCATCTGGCTAGCCTCCAAACTGATGGCGTGAATACCCATTTCCTCCCCCTCCCCCTTCCTCTATTCCCCACACTGACCTTTCACTTCTCACCTGCCTATTACCTCCCCCTGGGTCTCCCCCTCCTTCCCTTTCTCCTATGGTCCACTCTCCTCTCCTATCAGATTCTTTCTTCTCCAGCCCTTGGCCTTTCCCACCCACCTGGCTTCAAATATCACCTTCCAGCTAGACTCTTTCCCTCCCCCCCCTCACCTTTTTATTTAGGCATCTTCCCCCTCCTTTCCAGTCCTGAAGAAGGGCCTTGGCTTGACTGCCAACTATTTATTTTCCCCTAGACGCTGCCTGCCCTGCTGAGCTCCTCCTGCATTTCGTGTGTGTTCTGGGTTTCCAGCGTCTGCAGAATCTCTTTGTGTCTTTAATCTGAACAAAGGAGATTGTGATGGTGTGAGAGACGAGTTGGCTGTGGGCGACTGGGAAAATTACATTTTAAAAAGTCTGACATGCGGGCAGTTAAGGACATACCACACAATCTGCAACAAATGTACATTCCTTTAAAGGTCAAACACAGCAAAAAAAAAAGTGGTGCAGTCATGAATTTCCAGCGAAAGTAAAGATGATAGGAACTCAGCACCGTCATGGGCACATGGTGGAACTCAGACATTGAAGTCGTGTACACTACCTCAATATTTATTTTGCTCTCTCTTTGCATACTTATTTAATTAAAAATTTTTGAAATATTTCCTACTGTAAGTTATAGTTTGTTATGTATTGCATTGTACTGCTGCCACAAAACAACCAATTTCTCTATACATGCCAGTGATATTAAACCTGATTTATGTTATGGTGAAGTTGTATAAGATAGTGGTGAGACGTAATTTGGAGTATTTGCAGTTTTGGTCACCTACGTACAGGAGAGATGTAAACAAGATTGAAAAAGTGAAGAGGTAACTTATAAGGATGTTGCCGGGTCTGGAGGACCTGAGTTATAAGGAAAGACTGAATAGGTTAGGACTTTATTCCTTGGGATGTAGAAGATTTGATAGAGGTATACAAAATTATGAGGGGTATAGATAGGGTAAATGCAAGCAGACTTTTTCCACTGAGGGTGGATGGGACTGCAACCAGTTGGATGGAACTACCACCAGAGGCATGGGTTAAGGTGAAGATGAAAAGTTTAAGGGGAACATGAGGGGAAACTTCTTCACTCAGAGGGTGGTGGGAGTGTGGAGTGGAGCGAGCTACCAGCACAAGTGGGGCATGCAAGCTCGATTTCAATGTTTAGGAGAAGTTTGCATAGGTGCGTGGATAGTAGGGGTATGGAGGGCGATGGTCCCGGTGCAGGTGGATTTCAATGCGTAGGAGAAGTTTGCATAGGTACATGGATAGTAGGGGTATGGAGGGGGAAGGGAGTAGATGGGCCGGAGGGCCTGTTTCTGTGTTTGTACTTTTCTCTGACTAATTCTGATTCAAATGAAGCTTTACCAGAAATGGTAATAAATTTGTTATCAAAGTACATGTATGTCACCATATACAGCCCTGAGATTAATTTTCTTGTGGGCATGCTCAGTAAATCCATAGCATAATGCCCCAACTTGGCTGTTCAACAGAGTGCAGAACACAGCAAACTGTGCAAATACAAAAAGAAATAATAATAATAAATAAATTCAATTCAAGTTTAATTGTCATCCACCCCTCCATGAATACAGCCAAACAAGACATCGTTACTCCAGAGCCAAGGTACAAAACAGAATACCAACAGTCACACATGGCACAATGCACACATAGCACATACAAGATAGAAAGATACAGCCACTCGATTAAAGAGACCAAACTGAAGCCTTCCAAAGCCGCCAAAATCTGCAGAAGAAAACAACAGAGCTTGTCTTCGGCTGAGCAAACACTGGGGGGGGTGGGGCAGCACTAACTCCACCCACAACCATCAGGCTCCTGAACCAGTGTGGATAACTTCACTCACCACAATGAGCCTCAGGTCCCACACCACCAGGTTCAGGAACAGTTATTACCCCACAACCATCAGGCTCCTGAACCAGTGTGGATAACTTCACTCACCACAATGAGCCTCAGGTCCCACACCACCAGGTTCAGGAACAGTTATTACCCCACAACCATCAGGCTCCTGAACGAGAGGAGATAACTTCACTCAACTTCACTTGCCCCATCCTTGAAATGTTCCAACAACAAATGGACTCATTTCAAGAACTCTTCATCTCACGTTCTCAATATTTATTGATTATTCATTATTACTATTTTTGTGTTTGTAGTTTGTTGTCTTATGCACACTGGTTGAATGCTCGAGTTGGTCTGGTCTTTCGTTGATTCTGTTATGGTTATTATTCTATGGATTTATTGAGTATTCCCACTAGAGAATGAATCTCTGGGTTGTATATGATGACATTTATGTACCTTGATGATAAACTTGCTTCGAGCTTTGCCCTTTGTGCACTATTTGTTTAGATTTTACATTTAGTCAGTTTTTATGTATTGCACTGTACTGCTGTTGCAAGACAACACCCAGGGGAAACTTTATCAACTCCATCCTGTATCCAATGAAGTTACCATTGAGTGTATGTTCGTGGTCTTCAGCTGCTGCAGCTTATCCACGTCAAGGTTTGGTATATTGTACGTTCAGAGATGCTCTTCTCCACACCACTGTGGTAACGTGTGGTTATTTGAGTTACTGTCACCTTCCTGTCAGCTTGAACCAGTCTGCCCATTCTCCTCTGTCCTTTCTCATTAATAAAGCATTTTCGCCCACAGAACGGCCACTCACTGGATTTTTTTTTTTGATGTTTTTGCACCATTCTCTGTAAACTATAGACTTGTGCCTGAAAATCCAGGGTAATCTGCAGCAGTTTCTCAAACCACCCCGTCTGGCACCAATGATCATTCCAGATCAAAGTCACTGAGATCACCTTTCTTCCCCATTCGGATGTTTGGTCTCAACAACAACTGAACCTCTTGACCATGTCGGCATGCTTTTATGCATTGAGTTGCTGCCACATGACTCCAGCCCAATCAGGATCATGGGAGCAGCCGGTGCATATCACATGTCCTGGTTATGCAATCACTGATGCCAGGCAGACAATCTCTGAAGAGTATTGATAATGGCTGGTGTTACCTATCTTGTAAAGACACTGCCCAGAAGGTGGCAATGGCAAACCACTTCTGTAGAAAAATTTGCCAAGAATGATCCTAGTCATGGGACTGTGATCACCCACGTCATATGACGTGACATGTAGTGATGTTGAAGATGCTGCAGGATTGGCTGATTAGATGTTTGCACTAATGAGCAGGTATACAGAGGGCCACAGCCTTGTCGTCGGGCTTGGAGGCTTGCGTGCCTCGATGACTCGGAGAGCTATTCTGGTTGCCTGGAGTCAGGGTTTTATGATTTGGCTCTGAGTAGGGTCACCCATGCCAAACAGGTCAAAGGATAGAGGTCAGACTGAGAGTGGTTCACCGGTCCTGCAGGTTCAGGGGTTCAGCTCAGGGCTAACAACCCTGACTGGTCAAACAAAGCTGTTACAGAGACATCAATGTAGAATCCTTCTGAATCTGAGTGTGACAGTGTGGAGAGACGGAGATGGAGGATTTTCACTGTGGCCCTAAACGCCAGTGGCGGAAGGGGCAGGTGTACATAACAAAGTGGTCACCAAGCGTATGTCATTGATAATAAACCGGACTGTGATTCTGTCTTCCTAGGAGGAACCTGGCTGGCTCTACAGGGGTTGTAGATGTACTGCGATGAATAAGTTTAGTCAATGATTTAACCTGTTGAGTGAGTGTTTGGAAAATGTTTCTGGTGTCATAACAGAGTGGTTTCTAGAATGTACCTCCCATACCTTGGTCCTTCTACTGCATACAGCAGTGAAATTTCTTCTGTCCTACAACTGGGTTTGACAGTGATGGCCTTAGTTGCGCAGTCTATGCTGATGTGTATTTAATATTTGAGTTATATTTGAGTATATATGTGTGCGCGTGTCTATTGTTTAAGCATTCTTGGTTTTTTAAAATATTTATGGGTTATACATATAAATACATGAATTGCATACGCCATCACAGGACCACATGATACGTGTGCACCTCGCTTAATGTAAACACGAGGTTCGACCCGGAATCAGGTTTAGTATCTCCAGTATATGTTGTGAAATTTGTTGTTACATGGCAGCAGTACAATGAAACACATAATAAAAACTGTAACTTACAGGAAGAATTATATGTATATTATAAAGCTAAATATATTTAAAAAATATCTTTATATAAACATATTTTAATAAGATAAATTAAGTAGTGCAAAAATAGAAATAAAAAAGTGGTGAGGTAGTGTTCGTGGATTCAATGTCCGCTCAGAAAACTGATGGTAAAGGGGAAGAAGGTTTTCCTGAATCAATGAGTGTGAGTTCTGCATTTCGGGCTCCTGTATCCTCATTTGAATTAGCTTAATGTTTTGAAGTTACAAAGCATAACATATGGTGTATGCAGTCATGAGCTGGAGGTGCTCCAGATGTACGCACAAGTTTTAACTGTTTCTGAGAGTTAATGATTACAAGTTAGGTTGTTAAACCGGTTAGTGGAGTATCGTCTTGGTGACTAATCTCTTAAAGCACATTCCCATCGTCTCTTGTGCTTCTTTCACTGACTGTGACTGAGCTGTTTATGACTGATTTGAAGTCTTTGGGTGGGTCGGGCAAGGTAAAAGCTTCTTCTCTTTCCCTCCTGAAAACGCTGGGGGAACTCAGCAGGTCAGGCAGCATCAACAGAGGGAATAAATGTGCGATGTTTCGGTGTGAGACCCGTACTGGAATGGAAGGGGGAAGAAGCCAGAATGAGAAATGGGGGAACATCAGCTGGTTTCTAACTCGGAAAAGGAGGTACAGGAGCCTGGAGACAGACACTCAGCAATTTAGGAACAGCTTCTTCCCCTCTGCCATCTGATTTCTGAATGGACATTGAACCCATGAACAATACCTTTTATTTTACATTTCCGTGTGTACACACACACACACACACACACACACACACACACACACACACACGTAATGTATCTCAGTTTTTTCCTCTGTTTGTTTATCATGTATTGTACTGCAGCCATAAAGTTAACAAATTTCAGTGATATTAAACCTGATTCTGATTCTAAAATGTGTAGCTTGGGTAGTTGATAATTGGGTTGAGTTGTTCCCTGATCTTGGCAGCTTACTTGCAAATGTTTTGTCACCATACCAGAAGATATCAGTGCGCTGTGAATTGAGGTGTGTCCTCGGAATGCTTGGTCTTTATATACTCATCAATCAGCTGATTGGTTGTTATTACGGAAACTCAGTTCAGACATGGGGAGGCATTCTCGTCACTGGTTGGTTGTGTGGCGAACTTTGTGGGTTGTCTGGAATTTTGCCCACATTGTCTCATAAATAGGATCGAGCTCTATCTGTCTGTTTACCGAATTGTTTGTGGAAAACCACACTTCTAGAAATTGTCTTGCAGGCTATGTGTTTGTTTGTGCCATGACTTTGTCTGAAGCCCAGTCGAATTTGTGCCCCTCTTGAACTTCACAGGTAGAGATGAGGGAGAGTTGGTCAGTCCACTTTCCAGCCAGCTGATTTCTGTCTTAACACAAGGGTGCTGAGTTTTGGCCCGAAAGGTCGACCCTGTATTCCTTTCCACAGATGCTGCCTGACCTGCTGAGTTCCTCCAGCATTTTGAGTGTGTTGCTCTGGGTTTCCAGCCTCTGCAGAATCTCTCATATTTACCACACTCTCACCTCTGTGGAAATGACAGATTTTAGATTTGGGTTCAATATCACTGACATGTGTCATGAAATTAGCTGTGTTCATGGCAGCAGTACAGTGCAAGGCCTAAAAATTAATATAAGTTACAATAATGTTTTTTAAAAAAAGTGCAAAAAGAGAGCAAAATTTTGTGGTAGTGTTTACGGTCTGATGGACTGTTTGGAAATCAGATGCTGGAGGGGAAGCTCTTCCTAAAACATTGAGTGGATGATAGAAAAGTGGAGGGCCATGTAGAAAGTTAGATTAATGTTAGAGTAGGCTTTAAAGAATCGACACAGCATCATGGGCCTCTGTACTTGAGCGGTAGCGTTCCATGTGCCTTCAGGTTCCTGTCTCTCCTCCTCGATGGCAACAATGAGAAGAGGGCATGTCTTTGGTAGTGGTTGTCCTTAATGCCACCTTCTTGGGGCATTGGCCTTTTGAAGATGTTCTCGATGCTGGGGAGGCTGGTGCCCATGATGGAGCTGGTTGAGTTTACAACTGCCTGCAGCTTTTTCCGATCCTGTGCCAGACGGTGACGCACTCGACCAGAAATGTTCTCTCCACAGAAACTTGCTCGAGCCTTTGGTGACAAACAAAATCTCCTCAAAATCCTAATGAAATATAGTCACTGGCGTGGCTCCTTTGTAGCTGCTTTGATATGTTTGGCCCAGAATAGATCCTCAGACATATTGACACGCAGGAACTTGAAATTACTCACTCTTTCTACTCCTGATCCCTCTGAGGACTGCTGTTCCTTCGTCTTATCCTTTCTGTGGTGCACAATCAGTTCTTTGGTCTTACTAATGTTGAATGCAAAGTTGTTGATGCCCTTCGGCCTATCTAGTCCATACCGAACCATTTAAACTGCCGACTCCCATTGACCTGTACCGAGACCACAGCTCTCTGTACCCATGCTATCCATGTACCTATCCAAACTTTACTAAAATGTTGAAATAGAGCTTGCATGCATCACTTGTGCTGGCAGCTTGTTACACACTCTCAGGACCCTTTGAGTGAAGAAGTTTCCCCTCATGATCTCCTTAAACTTTTCACCTTTCACCCTTAACCTATGACCTCAGGTTGTAGTCCCACCCAACCTCAGTGGAAAAAGCCTGCTTGCATTTACCCTATCTTTTTTATAGGCATCCGTTAGTCTTGTGAGACCATGAATTTGCGCTTTGGAAGGTTTCCAGGGCGCAGGCCTGGGCAAGGTTATATGGAAGACCGGCAGATGCCCATACTGCAGGTCTCCCCTCTCCATGCCACTGATGTTGTCCAAGGGAAGGGCATTAGGACCCATACAGCTTGGCACCAGTGTCGTCGCAGAGCAATGTGTGATTAAGTGCTTTGCTCAAGGACACAACACGCTGCCTCAGCCAAGGCTTGAACTAGTGAACTTCAGATCACTAGTCAAATGCCTTAACCACTTGGCCACAGGCCTATCTATATCCATCATAATTGTGTATCAAATTTCATCTCAATCAAAGGAATACAGTCCTAACCCATTCAATCTTTCCTTGTAACTCGGGTCCTCCAGACCTGGCAACATCCTTGTAAATTTTCTCTGTATTCTTTCAACCTTATTTACATCTTTCCTGTACTCCAAATTAGGCCTTATCAACATCTTATATAATTTCAACATGACATCTCATCTCCTGTACTCAATGCATTGATTTATAAAGGACAATGTGCTAAAAGCTTTCTTTATAACCCTATAAGAACATAAGAAATAGGAGCAGGAGTCGGGGCCCGTTGAACCTGTTCTGCCATTCAATAAGATCATGGCTGATCTGGCCATGGGCTCATCTCCACCTACCTGCCTTTTCCCCGTAACCTGTAATTCCCCTACTATGCAAAAATCTGTCCAACCTTGTCTTAAATATATTTACTGAGGAAGCCTCCACTGCTTCATTGGGCAGAGAACTCCACAGATTCATTATTCTCTGGGAAAAGCAGTTCTTCCTCATCTCCACCCTAAATCTACTCCCCCGAAGCTTGAGGCTATGTCCCCTAGTTCTAGTCTCACCTACCAGTGGAAACAACTTTCCAGCCTCTATCTTATCTATCCCTTTTATATGTTTCTATAAGATCTCCTCTCAATCTTCTGAATTCCAATGAATACAGTGCCGGGCGACTCAATCTCCCCTCATCTCTGGAATCAACCCAGTGAACCTCCTCTGCACTGCCTCCAAAGCCAGTATATCCTTCCTCAAGTAAGGAGACCAGAAATTCTTGCAGTACTCCAGGTGCGACCTCACCAGTACCCCATACAGTTGCAGCATAACCTCCCTGCTCTTAACTTCAATCCCTCTAGCAATGAAGGCCAACATTCCATTTGCCTTCTTGATAGCCTGCTGCACCTGCAAACCAATCTTTTGAGATTCATGCACAAATACTCCTAAGTTCTTCTACACAGCAGCATGCTGCAGTTTTTACCATTCAAATAATGATTTGGTCTTTCATTTTTCCTTGCAAAGTGGATGATCTCACATTTACCAACATTCTACTCATCTCCCAGACCCTTGCCCATTACTTAACCTATCTATATCTCTCTGCAGACTCTCCGTAACTTCTGCACAATTTGCTTTTTGACTCAAATTAGTATCATCAGCAAACATATATACACTACACTCGGTCCCCTCTTCCAGATCATTAATATATATCGTGAATAGTTGCGGGCCCAACACCAACCCCTGTGCACATTACTCACCACGGATCGCCAACCAGAGTAACACCCACGTATTCCAACTCTCTGCTTTCTATTAGTTAACTAATCCTCTATCCATGCTAGTACATCACCCCCAACTCTATGTCTCCTTACCTAAAGGATAAATCTTCTATGTGGCACCTTATCCAAGTAAATAATGTACATCTGTTCCCCTCTATCCATTGGACTCATTATATTCTCAAAGGGCTGCAGTAAGTTTGTCAAACAGGACCTGCCCTTGCTGAATCCATACTGCATCTGCCTGATGGAGCCGTTCCTTTCCAGATGCCTCGCTATTTCTTCTTTAATGATAGCTTCAAGCATTTTCCCAACTACAGATGTTAAACTAACTGGCCTGTAGTTACTTGCCTTTTGCCTACATCATGTTTTGAACAGTGGCGTGACATTCGCCGTCTTCCAATCCACCAGGACCTGAGCAGAGTCCAGAGAACTTTGGTAAGTCATCACCAAAGCCTCTACTATAACTTCTGCCATTTCTTTCAGTACCCTGGGGTGCATTCCAACAGGACCAGGGGACTTGCCTGTCTTCAGGCCCACAAGTTTGCTCAGCACTACCCCTTTAGTGAAAGCTATTGTATCGAGATCCTCACCTCCCATCACATCCATAACATCTCTCTTTGGCATGTTAGACATGCCCTGCAGAGTAAAGGCTGACACAAAATAGTCATTCAAAGCCTCAGCTATTTCCTCATTACCAAAATATCAATTCCCCCTTCTTATCCTCCAAGGGACCTACATTCTCTTTAGCCACCCTTTTCCACTTCATACAATTATAAAAACTTTTACTATCCATTCTTATATTTTGTGCTAGTATATTTTCATAATCTACCTTCCCTTTCTTTATTGCTTGCTTAGTGGTTCTTTGTTGCTTTTAAAAATTTTCCCAATCTTCTAGTTTCCCACTACTCTTGACGACTTTGCATGCACGAGCCTTTAGTTTGATGCCTTCTTTTATTTCCTTAGTTATCCAAGGCTGGCTCTCCCCACCATCACTGTCCTTGCTTTTAACTGGTATATACTTCTGTTGAACACCATGAAAATTTTCTTTGAAAGTCTTCTACTGTTCCTCAACTGTCCCAGCATATAGCCTGTGTTCCCAGTCTACACTGTCCAAATCCTCCCTCATCCCATTGTAGTCTCCATTGTTTAGGCATAATACACTGGTTTTAGGTTGAACTATTGCACCCTCCAGTTGTATGAGAAACTCAGTCATACTGTGATCACTCTTTCCAAGAGGATCAATAACTACAAGATCACGAATGCATTGCAGTGGACCAGATCTAAGATAGCATGTTCCCTTGTGGGTTCAGTAACATGCTGTTCAAGAAAGCTGTCACGGATGCATTCTATGAAGTCCTCCTCAAGATTGCCTCGTCTAACTGGATTCACCCGATCTATGTGCGAGTTAAAGTTCCCCATGATAACTGCTGTTCCATTCTTCCATGCCTCAGATATTTCTGTTTATTGTCTGTGCCACTGTAATGTTGTTATTCAGTGGCTGATAGACAACTCCCACCAGTGATTTTTGTTTTCCCTTTACTATTACTAATCTCTACCCAGATGGATTCAACATTCTGCTCCTTAGATCTTATATCGTCTCTCAATATCACCCTGATTTCATCTTTACTTAAGAGCGCTTTTCTACCTCCCTTACCTTCCTGCCTATCCTTCCTTGGATATTTAATTCCCAATCCTCTCCACCCTGCAACCATGTCTCTGTAATGTCACTAAATCGTACCCCTTTGTACTGATTTGTGCTACAAGTTCACTGACCTTGTTTCGAATACTATGGGCATTCAAATAAAGAGCCCTTACATTCATTGTGCTTTTAAAATCTTGTAATCTTTTACTCTTTTGCACTAGACTTTCCTTCACTCCACCCTTACTTTTCTCTTTTCTATCTTTGGCTTTTTCTTTATCTTTATCCACACTTTTCTCTTTTACTTAATCCATACTTCTCCAATCTGTTGAATCCACCCCCCTACTATTTAGTTTAATGCCCTATCCACAGGCCTAGTTGTGCGATTCTCTGCGATCCGGGTAAGGTGGTTCATGTGAAGCCTATCCCATTGGTTCAGCTCCCTCCTTCCCCAATACTGGTACCAATTTCCCATGAATTCAAACCCACTTCTCCCACACCGATCCTTGAGCCTCGCATTTAACTCTCTAATCTTCTTGACCCTATGCCAATTTGCACGTGGCTCAGTTAGTAATCCAGAGATTTCCACTGTTTTGGTTCTGCTTTTTAATTTAGTCCCTAACTGCTCAAATTTCCTCAGCAGAACCTCTTTCCTCATTCTACCTATGTCATTGGTACCCACATGGACCACGACAACTGGATCTTTCCCCTCCCAATGCAAATTCCTCTGCGGGTCGGATAAGATGTCCCGAACAAGGGGACCAGGCAGGCAACACAGCCTTCAGGGGCACCCTATCCTCGTGATAGAGAACTCTGTCTATTCCCCTGACTATTCTACCCCCAATTACCTCTTCATTTCTCTTCTTTTCCCCCCCGCCCCTTGAATGGCTCCCTGAACTACAGTGCCACAATTATGTTGCTCATCCTTCCTACAGCCCCCACTCTCATCCACACAGGGAGCAAGAATCTCAGACCTGCTGGACAAGCCCAAAGGCTGAGGCTCCTCCAGCACTGTCTCTTAGATCCCACTACCCACCTCACTCGCAGTCACACCCCCTTGTCCCTGACCACAGACCGAATTTGAGGCAGCTAATCTAATGGGTGTGACTCCCTCCTGAAACAGAGAATCTGGGTAACTCTCCCCCTCCCTGATGTGCCGCAGTGTTTGAAGCTCAGATTCCACGTCATCAACTTTGGGCCTGAGTTCTTCGAGCAGACAACACTTGCTGCAGATGTGGTCACCAGGAACCACAATGGGGTCCACCAGCTCCCACATCATGCAACTACAGCACATCACCTGATCCTGCATCACCCCTACTTTAATTAGCTGTAATTTAGTGACTTTTTATTCAACCACCACAACAGCCTTACCTGCCACTTACCTGTGCCTCTCCACCGAAGCCTCTTGAGCCAAAGCCTCAGGTTCCCACTCCTACATTGGCCCACTCACACAATGGCCGCTCCACTTTGACCCTGCTTTACTTTTATTTGCTCCTGCTAATGAATCGCAAAATGATTGTTCTGCTGCTAATGTGCTGATCCCTGCAAAATGCTCCTTTTTAAAACTCTTCTCCCCGACCTATGCGAAGGTCTCTCTCCCTTTGTATCGATTGGTCTGCCGCTAATGCCTGTGTAGTTGATGTGGTCTTTCATTGATTCTATTAAGGTCATTATTTATTGAGTATGCCCACAGGAAAATGAATTTCAGGGTTGTAAATGGTTACATACATGTACTTTGATAAATTTATTTTGAATGTTGAATTTGTACTATCTCAGCGTACCGTGTGTTGAACTGATCTGGTTGTACTAAAGGATTCAAAATGCACTCATTATCAAAGTACTTGTCCCAATATACAACCCTGAGATTCGTTTTCCCCGCAGACAGCCACGAAACAAAACAACACCACAGAACCCATTAAAAGAAAAACATCAACCCCCCCGCCCAAGTGCAAAAAACAAATCGTGCAAACGGCAACATGAAAGAACGAGCAGAAACAGAGAATATAAAAACACAAAGTTGAAGGAGTCCGTATTCAGTTCAGCTCAGTGTTCATGATCTGTAGGCTGCCCTGACTCAAAGTCGCCCAAACTAGCAACAGAAAGATGAGCAACTAGAAACACATCATAATTAACAGTGTGCAAGGCATGCTTTTTCCTGTACCTGGCAATAATTAATTGGTAGCATAGTGGTTAGCCCAATGCTTTTACAGCTCAGGATGTCACAGTTGGGTGTTCAATTCTGGTGCTGCCTGTAAGGAGTTTGTACGTTCTCCCTGTGACCATGTGGGCTTCCTCCGGGTGCTCTGGTTTCCTCCCACAGTCCAAAGACATACCGGTTGGTAAGTTAATTGGTCATTGTAAATTGTTCCATGATTAGGCTGGGATTAAATAGCGGATTGCCGATTCTGTGCTGTATCTCAATAAATAAATAAATAGGGGTACTGCTGGTCAGTGTGACTTGTTGGGAATGAAAGGCCCATTCCAACTGCTTCTCCAAATACAGATAATAACTTAACGCTCCTGTGACACGACTGTACCTTGCTGTGATGTTCCTGAATGACTTTAATCTTTATTTTTCAGTGGATTGCACAAGTCCCTCGAAGGCGGGCCCGTGCCGTGCCTGGTTTCCTCGGTGGTATTTCAACACCACGGAACAGGTGTGCCAGGAGTTCATTTACGGAGGCTGCCTGCCCAACCCGAACAACTATGAGAGTGAAGCGGATTGCCAGAAGGCCTGCAGCAAAGTCACAGGTTTGTGCTGGCGGGAGGGCGCGTGCTTGCTTCCAGTATGTCCCCGGCGGGGCCTCTTGGTCACGAGGCAGTGCAGTCGGTCCATTGCCGACCAGGATGCCCCTGTTTGCCCGGAGCATTGCATGCAGCAGGTAGTGCTGCTGACTGGCAACTACCGCCGCTCGAGATCAGTTCTGACCTCTGGTTCTGCCTTTGTGGAGTTCACACGTTCTCCCTGTGAGATTATTTGAGTTACTCTTGCCTTCCTGTCAGCTTGAACCAGTCTGACCATTCTCCTCTGACCTCTTGTGATTTCACCCACAAAACATGTTGCTCACTGGATAACTTTTGTTCCTCACACCATTCTCTGTAAATTCTAGAAGCTGTTGAGCATGAAAAAACCCAGGAGATCAGCAGGTTTTGAGAAACCAGGTGATTGTAGCCACGACCAATATTCTTCGGAGGTTGTCTGCCTGGAGTCAGTGGCCGCATAACCAGGACTGATGATATGCACCGGCTGCTCGTATGACCATCCACCACCTGCTGAGGGTGGGGAGTCCAAGCAAGTGCTACACCTTGCTGTAGGGTAGTGGAGGGAAGGAGCACCTTACACCTCCCTTGGTAGAGATGTATCTCCATCTGCCACCCAAGCTGGGTCTACCCTGACGAAATTCCCATGTAGAACATTGTGTTTGCACACATGGCTACGTTTAGTGTCTGTGCCCCGGTACTGACCTCTCCTTTCTCTCTTTCAGAACCGTTAAGCAACTTGGTGCCAGTGGTAAGCAGAAGTGTGTTGAGTGTGAAAGGTAAGTCTGCTTTCGCTCGCCGTCACTCTGTGTAGTTGAGCTAAGGGGGGTGAACAGCATTGGGAAGCTGATGGAGACCTGAAGTCCCAATGCGACGTCAGGCTCACGTTTGTTGTCATTATGCACGAGTGTCCTTGCAGCAGCATCGCAGGCACATCGCATTAGCGACACAAGAGCCTTTGGGGGCTCGTTCACAACTCATGTTCACCTGTCACCTTCCAGCTAGCCTCCTTCCCCTCTCCCCAGCTTTTAACTCTGGACTCTTCCCGCTTCCTTCTCAGTCTCTCGGCCTGAAACATTGACTGTTTATTCATTTCCATTGATGCTGCCTGACCTGCTGAGTTCCTCCAGCGTTTTGTGCGTGTTGTTTTGTCAGTCCTTGCTTATGTGTAGTTTGTCATAGATTCTATTGTATTTCTTTATTTTTCCTATAAATGCCTACAAGAAACTGAATCTCAGGGTTGTGTGTGGTAACTTTGAAAACAAATGTGGATTTGGACCTGAAATTATTGTAGGCACATTTAAGAGATTTTTAATAGCATGCTGAAGTAATGCTGTAGGTCTCAGACTGCCGCACACTCACTCCTGGCCCCCAGTGTTTTGATTGTAATAGCATTTTTTTACTTTCCTATAGATGCCTGCAAGAAAATGAATCTCAGGGTAATATGTGGTGACATCTACCTACTTTGATAATAAATTTACTTTGAACTTTGACTCTGGCCCTTGCTTCCCAAGCCCTGGAGGGCCCCCTCCCCTCAGGATTCTGCCCTTCCTTCCTGGCCAGCTCCTGAGATCTCCGCCCATCTCCAGTCCAGGACCCTGGATGATTCCCGGTCCTTGTGCCAGCACAGTCCTTAATTCATAGGCACATGGACGGATGAAAAATGCAGGGCTTTGTAAGAGTTAGATTGATCTCAAAGTAGGTTAGTTTGGCACAAATTCATGGGCCAAAAGGGCCGGGACTGCCCAGTCCTGATGGCATTCCTTTCCCTTACCTTCCATGTTGCCTGACCTGCTGAGTTCCTCCAGCATTTTGTGTGTTGCTCTGGATTTCCAGCCTCTGCAGAATTTCTTGTCTTTATAATTTCATTAGACCATATAAGACCATTAGATACAGGAGCAGAATTAGGCCATTTGGCCCAACGAGTCTGCTCCACCATTTCGTCATGGCTGATCCATTTCACTCTCAGCCCCAGTCTCCTGCCATCTCCTGGTATCCTTCGTCCTCAAACCAATCAAGAATCTGTCAACTTCTGCCTTAAATACACCCAATGACTTTGCCTCCACAGCCTCCTGCGGCAACGAATTCCACAGTTTTATCACCTCTGGCTAAAGAAATTCATAGAATCATAGAAATCTACAGCACATTACAGGCCCTGCGGCCCACAATGTTGTGCCAACCATGTAACCTACTCTAGAAACTGCCTAGTCTCTATTTAGCTTATATAGTCTTATATGGCTGTAACATTACCTCACAGCTCTTGAATTCAATCCCACGGTTGATGAAGACCAACACACCATACGCCTTATTAACAACACGGGCATCCTGGTGCAGCAGCTTTGAGTGCACGATGGACACGGACCCCAAGATCTCGCTGATCCTCCACACTGCCAAGAGTCTTATCACTAATATTCTATTCTGTCTTCAAATTTGACCTATCAAAATGAACCACCTCACACTTTCCTGGGTTAAACTCCATCTGTCACTCTTCGGCCCAGTTCTGCATCCTATCGATGTCCCACTGTAACCTCTGACAACCAGACTGTCCACAACACCCCCAACTTTTGTGTCATCAGCAAACTTACTAACCCACCCTTCGACTTCCTCATCCAGGTCATTTATAAAAATCACAAAGAGGAGGGGTCCCAGAACAGGTCCTCGCAAAGTACCACTGGTCACCGTCCTCCACGCAGAATATAAACTTACACAACCACATTTTCCCTTCTGTGATCAAGCCAATTCTGGATCCACAAAGCAAGGTCTCATTGGAATCCATGCCCCCTTACTTTTCGAATAAGCTTTGCATGGGGAACCTTATCAAAGGCCTTACTGAAATCCATTTACCAAATTCCTCCTCATGTCCACTCTAAAAAGACATCCCTTTATTCTGAGGTTATGTCTTCTGGCCCACCATAGGAAACATCGTCTCCACATCTACTGTATTGAGACCTTTATAGGTTTCAATGATGTTCCCCCACCACCACCTCATTCTTCTGAATTCCAGTGAGTACAGGCCCAGAGCCATCAAATGGTCCTCATATGAGGAGTCTTTCAATCCTAGAATCAGTTTCCTGAACCTCCTTTGGAATCTCAAGACCCTTTGCATCTTATTTTTTTAATATATTTTCTCTCCATTTAGAAAATAGTCAACCCTTTCATTTCTTCGACCAAAGTGCATGACCATACACTGTATTCCATCTGTCATTTCCTTGCCTGATCTGTCTTAAGTCCTTCTGTAGCCTCTCAACTTCCTCAAAACCACCTGTCCCTTCACCTATCTTCATATTGTCTGCAAACTTTGCAACAAAGCCATCATTCATCATCCAACATATGACATAAAAACATGTGGCATGGCATACAGGTCATTACAGACTTAAACCACCTAGTATCGTGCCCCCTTCCAGCTCTGCTTCCCTCCCTGATGAGCTCAATTACTTCCACGCTCACTTTGACCGAGAGAACAAGGAGGTCACCCTCGGAGCGGATCTCCCACCTGGTGAACTGCCTCTGTCACTTTCCACCTCCAATGTTCGCGCCACCCTGAGCAGGGTGAATGTACGGAAGGCAGCTGGTCCGGATGGAATACCTGGCCATGTGCCCAGAGTCTGTGCAGGGCAGTTGGCCGGGGTCTTCACGGACATTATTAATCTGTCCCTGGCCCAGGCAGTTGTCCCCACAATCTTCAAGATCGCCACCATCGTGCCAGTGCTGAAGCATTCCACTGCCACGGACCTGAATGATTTCCATCCAGTTGCACTCACCCCCATCATTGCAAAGTGCTTTGAGAGACTGGTTCTATCACATCTGAAATCCTGTCTGCTCACTACCCTGGACCCCCATCAATTTGCCTATCGCACCAACAGGTCAACAGAGGACGCCATCCCCATGGCACTTCACTCTGCCCTGACCCACCTGGACAGCCCCAACTCTTACGTCAGAATGCTGTTCATTGACTTCAGTTCAGCATTCAATACTGTGATCCCCTCCAAGCCGATCGCCGGACTTCGCCAGCTTGGTATCAGCTCATCCCTCTGCAATTGGACCTTGGACTTTCTGACTAACAGACCCCAATCATTAAGTTAGACAACCTCTCCTCCTCCACTCTCACCCTGAACACCGGCGTGCCTCAAGGCTGTGTGCTGAGCCCTCTTCTGTACTCCCTTTTCACCTATGACTGCGTTCCTGTACATGGTTCTAACTCCATAACCAAGTTCGCAGATGACACCACGGTGGCTGGTCTGATCAGAGGAGATGACGAGATGGCCTACAGGGACGAGGTCCAACACCTGGCCACGTGGTGTGTTGACAACAATCTGGCCCTTAACACCCAGAAGACCAAGGAGATCATTGTGGACTTCAGGCATGCCAGGAGTCAAGCTCACGTCCCCATCTACATCAACGGAACTGTAGTGGAGCGTGTATCAAGCTTCAAATTCCTTGGTGTCCACATTTCCAAGGATCTCACCTGGTCTCTGAACTCCTCCATCCTGATCAAAAAGGCACAACAGCGTCTTTATTTCCTGCGGAGCGTCAAGAAAGCTCACCTCTGTCCCAGGATACTGATGGACTTTTACCGCTGTACCATTGAGAGCATACTCACCAACTGCATCTCAGTGTGGTATGGCAATTGTCCCGTATCGGACCGCAAAGCACTCCAGCGTGTGGTGAAAACTGCCCAGCGGATTATCGGCACCCAATTGCCCACCATTGAGAACATCTACCATAAACGCTGCCTGGGCAGGGCGAAAAGCATTATCAAGGATGCATCTCACCCTAACCATGGACTTTTTACTCTCCTCACATCCGGTAGGCGCTACAGGAGCCTCCGCTCCCGCACCAGCAGGCACAGGAAGAGCTTCTTCCCTGAGGCTGTGACCCTGTTGAACCTCACATCGCAGCACTAAGTAGTATTGCACCCATATTGTACTGTCTCAGCACTTTTATATTTGTGTACTGTAGCACTTTTTATTGGCAGTTATTTTGTAAATAACACTATTTGCGTTTCTGGTCAGACGCTAACTGCATTTCTTTGGCTTTGTATCTGTACTCTGCACAATGACAATAAAGTTGAATCTAATCTAATCTAATCTAATCTAACCTGAAAAGAATTGTCTCAATACAGACCCCTGTGGACCACCACTAGACACCGGTAGCCAACCAGAAAAGGCTGCTTTTATTCCCACTCTTTGCCTCCTGCTGATCAGTCACTGCTTTATAAATGCTAGAGTCTTTCCTGTAACACAGTGGGCTCTTACCTAGTTAAGCAGCCTCATGTGTGGCAACTTGTCAAAGGCCTTCTGAAAATCTAAGTACACAACACCAACCAATTCTCCTGCTTGTCATTTCTTCAAAGAATTCCAACAGATTTGTCAGCTAAGATTTTCCCTTGAGGAAACCATGCTGACTGTGGCCTTTTTAATCATGGACCTCTAAGTACCCTGAGACCTCATCCTTAATTATCAACTACAACATCGGCAACTGAGGTCAGACTAACTGGCCTATAGTTTCCTTTCTTCTACCTTTCTCCCTTCTTGAAGAGTGGAGTGACATTCACAATTTTCCAGTCTTCAAAAACCATTTCAGGATCTAGTGATTCTTGAAACATCATTACTAACGCCTCCCATTGCTTTCTGAAAACTAGGGTTAACACCATCTGGTCCAGGCTTCAGACCTTTCAGTTTCCCAAGATCTTTCTCTGTAGTTATGGTAACTTCACACACTTCATGCCCCCGACACCTGGAACTTCTGCCATACTGCTAGTGTCTTCCACAGTGAAGATTGATGCAAAATACTTATTCAGTTTATCCACCATTTCCTTTTTCCCCATTACTACCTCTCCAGCGTTGTTTTCCAGGCGTCTGATATACACTCTTGCCTCTCCGTGCACTTTATGTATCTGAAGAAACTTTTGGTATGTTCTTTAATATTATTGGGTAGCTTGCTTTTGTTTTCCATCTTTACCTTTTTAATAACTTTTTTAGTTGTCTTCTGTTGGTTTTTAAAAACTTCCCAATCCTCTAACTTCCCACTAATTTTTGCTCTATTATATGCCCTCTCTTTGGCTTCTCTTGTTAACAATCTTGTCATCTTTCCTTTAGAATAAGGAATCCCTATTTAGGATGTAGATACCTTGTGCCTTCTGAATTGTTTCCAGAAATTCCAGCCACTGCTGCTCTGCCATCATCCCTACCAGTGTTCTTTTCCAATCAATTCTGGCCAACTCTTCTCTCATGCCTCTGTAATTCCCTTTATTCCACTGTAATACTGATACATCTGACCTTAGCTACTCCTCAAATTTCAGAGTGAATTCGATCCTACTATGATCACTTGTCCCCTAATGGTTATTTTACCATAAGCTCTCTAATCAATTCCGGATCATTGCAAAGCACCCGATCCACAATTGGTGCTCCCCTAGTGGGCTGAACCATGAGCTGCTCTAAAAAGCCATCTCATTGGCATTCCAGAAACTCCTCCTCTTGGAGTCCAGCACCGACCTGATTTTCCCAAGCCACCTGCATATTGAATTCCCCCATGACTATTGTAACATTGCCCTTTTGGCATGCATTTTCTCTCCCGTTGTAGTTTGTAGACCACATCTTTACAGCTGTTACTGAGCGGGCGTGGGGCGGTCTGAGGGGCCAGGAGCGGGCGTGGGGCGGTCTGAGGGGCCAGGAGCGGGCGTGGGGCGGTCTGAGGGGCCAGGAGCGGGCGTGGGGCGGTCTGAGGGGCCAGGAGCGGGCGTGGGGCGGTCTGAGGGCCCAGGAGTGGGCGTGGGACGGTCTGAGGCCTACAGCAGTACTTCGGTATGTTTTGAGCTGATGTTTCATATTTCTGAAACCTCAGCTACTCATGCCAGGTCCACCAGCCCTCCTGTGCCTCAGGTGCACGGACACTTCCATGACCAGGGGAAACAGCAGAAGAACTTGGGGAAGAATAGAATGGGGCAGAATAAGTTTATGAAAATGAAAACCAGTCTGATAAATTTGAGAGTATTTTGTTTTGAGGTTTTGACTGGCAGAATTGCTGAAAGGGAAACCCGTCAATGTGAAGTATTTTGACTTTGCAGACTTTAAATACATTGATTTGTTTTTTACATGCCATCTAGACAGATCGTTCCATTGCGGCTGTATACAAGGGAAAAGCACTACCAGAATGCAGAATAATTAGATTTTGGGTATTTAGATAATGGAATCAATAGCTCTGTGGCCAAGTTTGTGACAATACCAAGATAGGTGGAGGGGCAGGTAGTGTTGAGGAAGCAGGGAGTCTGCAGAAGGACTTAGGCAGATTAGAATGGGCAAAGAAGTGGCAGATGGAATAGTGTTGAGTCGTGTATGGCCATGCACTTTGCTAGAAGAAATACAAATGTTGACTATTTTCTAAATGGAGAGAAAATTCAGAAGTCTGAGGTGCAAAAGGACTTGGGAGTCCTTGTGCAGGATTCCCTAAAGGTTAATTTGCCGGTTCAGTCAGAGAGAGAGGCAAATGCGATGTTGGCATTTATTTTGACAGGAATAGAATATAAAAACGAGGATGTAATGTTGAGGCTGTAAGAGGTACTGGTGGGGCCTGACTTGGAGTATTGTGAGCAGTTTTGGGCTCCTGATCTAAAAAAAGATGTGCTGAAACTGGAGAGGGTTCAATTTGTCAAGTTTGCAGACAATATGAAAATAGGTGGAGGGACAGGTAGTTTTGAGGAAGTAGAGAGGCTACAGAAGGACTTGGACAGATTAGGAGAATGGGCAAAGAAGTGGCAGATGGAATACAGTGTCAGGAAGTGTATGGTCAAGCACTTTAGTAGAAGAAATGAAAGGGTTGACTAGTTTCTAAGTGGAGAGAAAATAAAAAAAACTAAGATGCAAAGGGTCCTGGGAGTCATGTAGGATTTCTTAAAGGTTAATTTGAGGATGAGTCTGTGGTGAGGAAGACAAATGTAATGTTAGCATTCATTTCAAGAGGACTAGAATATAAAAGCAAGGATGTAATGTTGAGACTTTATAAGGCACTGGTGAGGCCTCAGCGTGCTGAGCAGTTTTGGGTCCCTTATCTTTGAAAGGATGTGCTGAAACTGGAGGGGGTTCAAAGGAGGTTCAGGAAAATGATTCCAGGCTTGTCATATGAAGAGCATTTGATGGTCCTAGGCCTGAAGTCATTAGAATTCAGAAGAATAAGGGGTGACCTAATTGAAACCTATTCAACGGTAAAAGGCCTTGAAAGAGTGGATGTGGAGAGGATGTTTCCCTTGTTGAGAGAGTCTAAGACGAGAGGACGCAGCATCAGAATAGAGAGATGTTCTTTTAGAATGGAGTTGAGGCAGAATTCCTTTAGCCAGAGAGCGGTGAATCTGTGGAATTCTTTGCCACAGGCAGATGTGGAGCCCTAGTCTTTAGGTATATTTAAGGCAGAGGTTGATAGATTCTTGATTGGTCAGGGCATGAAGGGACATGGGGAGAAGGCAGGAGAATGGGGCTGAGAGGGAAATTGGCCAAATGGCTAATTCTGCTCCTATATCTGATTGTCTTAGTATAACTCAGATGTATTTTCTTCCGGGCATAGTCAATAATAGGATGAATGAAATACCGCACCAACTTGGGTCAAATGACAACAAACCGTGCAAATACAAAAAGAAAGAAATAATATGAATAAATAAATAAGCAATAAGTATCAAGAACATGAGATGAAGAGTCTTTGAAAGTGAGTCCATGGTTGTGGGAATATTTCAATGATGGGGCAAGTGGAGTTTAATTGAAATTCTTCCCTTGTGTTCAATAGCCTGTTAAGTGTTGTGTCTATGCATTCAGTGACCACCTTATGACGTTCCTCTTACACCTAATACTGTGGCCACTGAGTGTATGTTGTGGTCTTTTACTGCTGTAGCTCGTCTACCTCAAGGTTCAGAGATGCTCTTCTGCATGCCACGGTTGTAATGCATGTGTATTTGAATTGCTGTTTCCTTCCCGTTAGCTGGAACCTGTCTGGCCGTTTTCCTCTGGCCTCTCTAATTAACAAGGCATTTCCACCCGCAGAACTGCCACTCACTGGAATGATTTTTGTTTTTTCACACCATTCTCTGTAAACTCTAGACACTGTTGCGCATAAAAATCCCAGGAGGTTTCTGAGATACTCAAACCACCAGGAACTAACAATCATTCCACAGTCAAAGCCACTTAATCACATTTCTTCCTCATTCTGATGTTTGGTCTGAACAACAGCTGAACCTCTTGACCATGTCTGCATGTTTCTAAGCATTGAGTTGCTGCTACATGATTGGCTGGTTAGATATTTGCATTAATGAGCAGGTATACCTGACAGAGTGGCCACAGAGTGTCTGTCTTTATCCTGTGCCTGAGAATGATTGTAGGAACGTTGAGACAATTGTCCATCCTGTCTGTTGCAGAATGTTCGAGGCAGTGTTCGGCTGATGAATTCCACTGCCGTGACGGCTGCTGTGTCCCCTCTGACCAGATTTGTGATGGGGAGGTACATTGCCTTGATAAATCAGACCTCCAGTACTGTGATGCGGGTAAGTGATGGGGGTGCAGAGTTGCCTGTGTCATAGCACCCATTGAGTTGTTCTGGAGTGTGTGTGGACAGGAAGCCCCTCCTCTCCTCCTGGTTTACCCTCAATCTCTGGATAAGTTCACTTAGACATCGAGGACATCTTCAAAAGATGATACCACAAGATGGTGGCATCTGTCATTAAGGGCCTCCACCACCCAGGACACGCCCTCTTCTCATTGCTGCCATCCCAGAGGAGGAACAGGAGCCTGAAGACACGCTCAGCTTCTTCCCCTCTGCCATCAGATTTCTGAATGGACAATGAGCCCATGAACACTTCCCCACTGCTTTTGTTCTCTTTTTTTTTCATTTTTTAATGTGTACAATTGTAATTTGTAGTATTTTATGTTTTGCAAACCACAAAACAACAAATTTCACAATCATTGTGTGCATTCTTGCCTTAAACAAAGCAAGAAGAGAGCAAGCCCCTTCCATGTGCTATTTTATGTACCCAGGGTATCTGAAACCGTACACGGGTGGTTATCCAATGGGGAAATAGCTGCAGCTTCTAAACTGACCAATCACAACGGAAGCTGCTTTCGACAATCAGAATCAGGCACGCCACCTCCCCCCACAGGACAGGTGTGAACAGGGGGGTGGGGGTGGAGGATGAACAACTCATGAGCTGTGTATTACAGGAGTGGCTGAGGTTCTAAACAAACTGATTTAACAAGACGTTTCTCTCTGCCTTTTCCCAGTTCGTGACAGTTACACACTATTGACTGCACCTGGGGGCTCAGATGAGCAGGACAATGGTAAGTGTCCACTGCTTGGGATTTTTACATCAGTCTTTTATGTTGATGACCACACCAACGTAACCCTCCCACATAGCCCTCCATTTTTCTATCATCCATGGGCCTATCTAAAAGTCTCTTAAATGTCCCTAATGTATCTGCCACCCCTGTAAAACAAAAAAAATTACTTGTACTTCAGATCAACTTTATTGTCATTTAACTATATACATGCATACCATCAAATGAGACGATGTTTCTCCAGACCAGGGTGTAAAGCACAGTAGTACACATAACACACAGTAACTTAGGAAAGTAAGGATAAAATCTAATGATCGATTATGCATAAATACACAAAGTAAAGGGAATAAATGAAACAATATCGTAGGGTACGGAACAGATTAACCAGAGACACTTCGAATGCGATGTGGCAGGGAGTTCAGAAGCCTAACGGCCTGCGGGAAGAATCTGTTTCCCATCCTGTCCATTCTTGTTTTTGTGCATCGGAGTCTCCTGCCTGATGGTAGAAAGTCAAAGAGGATGCTGGATGGGTGGGTGGGATCCTTGATAATACTAAGAGCCCTGCGTGTGCAGTGCTCCTGATAAATGTCCCCGATGGAGGGCAGGGTGACCCGTATGATCTTCTCGATCAGTCTCACTGTCCTTTGTAGGGCTTTCTGGTCCGATGCTCCATCCTTAAGTTTATGCCCCCTCATATTGACCATTTCTGTTCTGGGGAAAAAGTCTCTGGCTGTCCACATGATTGATGCTTTGTATCATTGTGTACACCTCTATCGAGTCACCGCTCAACCACCTTCACTCCAGAGAGAAAAGCCCTAGCTCACTTGACCTACTCTCACCTTCCAACTCCCCTTCATGTCCTTGCCCGTCCTGTTACCACCTCCATTTCAGCCTCTTGTGTCTCTCTTTGCCCTGGGTCTCACCCTCTGGCGTTCCCTCTGAAACTTCAGTTTCCTCTATGGATGGCTGTGTGAAAGCTCCTCTGACCTGTCTCGGCATGGTTCGGTGTCACACACTGATCGGTGGGTGAAATTCCACAGAACACTTAGCTCCAGGTGTTCTCCATTGTCCCTGAAAATAGATACAGGTAAATTGGGGGACCGCGTCATCAAGCACCTCTGCTCCATTCACCAAAAGCTTGACTTCCTGGTGGCCAAATCTTTTTCATTCCCATTCCCATTCCCATTCTAATGTGTCAGCCCGTGGCCTCCTCTTGTGCCAAGAAGAGGCCGCGCTCAGGGTGGAAGAGCAACACTTTATATTCCGTCTGGGTAGCCTCCAACCTGATGACATAAATATTGATCTCTACTTTCGGTGAACCAATTCCTTCCTCTATTCCTCACTCCGACCTCTTACCTCTTCTCACCTGCCTATCACCTCCCCCTGGGTCCCTTCTCCCTTCCCTTTCTCCTATTGTCCACTCTCCTCTCCCATCAGATTCCTTCCTCTCCAGCCCTTCACCTCTCCTACCAACCTGGCTTCACTCGTCACCTTCCAGCCGTCCTCCTTCCCCTCCCCCCTTCCCCACCTGTTTACTCTGGAGTCTCCCCTCTTCCTTCTTAGTCCTGAAGAAGGGTCTTGGCCCAAAACGTTGACTGTTTATTCATTTCTATAGATGCTGCCTGACCTGCTGAGTCCCCCCCCCACGCTCCAGCACTTTGTGCGTGTAACTTCACATCTTTTTTTTCGTTCCGCAGCACTCCTTTCCGAACCACAGCCAAGAGACCTATCCGTTGCGGAGAATAAAGGTACGATATTAGTGTGGGTGCAGGCGTGGGCGGGGAGGTTGCTGGTGGCGGCTTGGCTTCCTGGGACGAGCAGATGAATGTGATTTGCTGAGATTGTTGGAATGACGTTGATAAAGGAGCGGGTGGGTGGGGACTGAGCCTTCTGACTGTGCCTACAGCGTACTGCTATGCTTCTGCCATGACGGGGAGATGCCGCGCTGCTTTCCAGCGATGGTACTACGAACCCGCGCGGGGGGCCTGCATGACCTTCACCTATGGTGGCTGTGGAGGGAACAAGAACAACTTCGAATCGGAGGAGGATTGCGTGGTCGCTTGCTCGTGGGAGATAGGTTAGTACACCCCTGAACACTACCACTCTACTTTTGTTCTCTCTTTTTTTCATTTTTTAATATATATTATTGTAATTTGTAATATTTTATGTTTTGCAAACCGCAAAACAACAAATTTCACAACACATGTCGGTGATATTAAACCTGATTCTGATCATCGTCACGTGTCCAAGAACAGTGAGGTGTACACCGTCATCATCATTATGTGCCATGTCTATGACATCATTATTATGTGCCGAGTCATATGACATGGGCAATCATGCTCTTTGGCAACAATTGCTCTTGGCAAATTTTTCTACAGAAGTGGTTTGCCATTGCCTTTTTCTGGGCAGTGTCTTTACAAGACGGGTGACCCCAGCCTTTATCAATACTCTTCAGAGATTGTCTGCCTGGTGTCAGTGGTCACATAACCAGGACTTGTGATCTGCACCAGCTGCTCATAGGACCATCCACCACCTGATCCCGTGGCTTCATGTGACCCTGATCGGGGTGGTGGGGGGGCTAAGCAGGTGCTACACCTTGCCCAAGGGTGACCCGCTGGCTAGTGGAGAACAGGAGCGCCTCACAGCTCCTTTGGTAGAGACGTATCTCCACCCCACCACCCAGAGGTACAGGTACAGCAGCATCGCAGGTGTATACGTTCACACACACAGAAAAAGGCCATCAGACATAGGAGCAGAATCAGGCCATTCAGCCCATCTAGTCTGTCCCACCATTCTGTCATGGCTGATTTATTATCCCTCTCAACCCCATCCTCCTGCCTTCTCCCCGTAACCTCTGACACCCTGACTAATCAAGAGCCTATCAACCTCCGCTTTAAATAGACCCAATGACTTAGCCTCCACAGCCGCCTGTGGCAATGAATTCCACAGATTCACCTCCCTTTAGCTAACGAAATTCCTCCTCATCTCTGTTCTGAAGGGACATCACTCTATTTTGAGGCTGTGTCCTCTGGTCCAAGTCTCTCCCCTCCCCCACCCCATTGTAGGAAAAACCCTCTCAATGGCTACTCTATCTGGGCCTGAGTTGTACGTAAATTATTCAAAATACGTGAAACCTCTTCATTCTTGTTATTAAAATATATGCAAATTAGTATGCAGTGTTCGGTTCTTGGTTTCCTGTCATGTAATGTGAGATCTGGTCTGATCTAGTTGCAACCACAGCTCCACGTTTTTGCCTCGGCAACCTCTCACTTATTCATCCAGTTCTGCCTCAGAAATATTCAAATACTCTATCTGCAGCATTGTTTGTTGAAGAGAATTCCAAAGATTCAGCCCTCCGGGGGAAAGGCAACATTACCTCTTCTGTTCAAAGTGCATAGTCATAGTCATACTTTATTGATCCCGGGGGAAATTGGTTTTCATTACAGTTGCACCATAAATAATAAATAGTAATAGAACCATAAATAGTTAAATAATGATATGTAAATGCATGATTCCATTTACACATTGACCCCAGTTCTAGATTCTCCCACAAGAGGGAATGTCCTCTTCCCCCATCCATCTTGTCAAGACTTCTTGGGATCTCGTATTTCAATCCCATCCCCGCTCCTTCCCAAACTCCCAAAGCCCGTGTGTGGGACATCTCCCGGTTAGGATGGCGCTGGACTATGGAGTCCGTCAATGTTGTGGTCTTTTTTATATAGGTTAGTAGGGGTGGTTTTAGGGGTTAGAGTCACTGAGGAGCAGAGCACAGGATCAGGCCCTTCAGCCCATCTAGACCATGCCAGCCATTTAAACTGCCGACCGTTGTTCCCTCTCTGAGTTGCACATGATCTGGGGGGATTAGGGGGGCTAATAGGTGCTACACTTTGCCCAAGGGTGACGTGTAGGCTAGTGGAGGGAAGGAGTGCCTTACACCTCCTTTGGTAGAGAGGTATCCTCACCCCGCCGGCAGAGCTGTGCTAACATTCTGAAATGAGACCACAAGATGTAGGAGCTGGCAGGCCATTCAGGCCATCAGATCTGCTCTGCCATTTGAAAATAAGGGCAGTGCTATACACAGCACACGAGATGTGGTCTCAGCAGGTTGCTGGTGGGGGCTTGGCTTCCTGGGACGAGCAGATGAATGTGATTTGCTGAGATTGTTGGAATGACGTTGGTAAAGGAGCGGGTGGGTGGGGCCGAGTGTGTTTGGGTGGGGACTGAGCCTTCTGACTGTGCCCGCAGCGTACTGCTATGATCCGGCCATGACGGGGCATTGCCGTGCTGCTTTCCCGCGATGGTACTACGACCCCGAGGTGCAAGACTGCCTGCCCTTCATCTACGGTGGCTGTGGAGGGAACAAGAACAACTTCGAATCCAAGGGGAATTGCTTGACCGCTTGCTGGGGGGTGCCAGGTTAGTACACCCCTGAACACTACCCCACTACTTTTGTTCTCTCTTTTTTCATTTTTTAATATATATTATTGTAATTTGTAATATTTTATGTTTTGCAAACTGCAAAACAACAAATTTCACAACACATGTTGGTGATATTAAACCTGATTCTGATCATCGTCACGTGTCCAAGAACAGTGAGGTGTACACCGTCATCATCATTATGTGCCATGTCTATGACATCATTATTATGTGCCGAGTCATATGACATGGGCAATCATGCTCTTTGGCAACAATTGCTCTTGGCAAATTTTTCTACAGAAGTGGTTTGCCATTGCCTTTTTCTGGGCAGTGTCTTTACAAGACGGGTGACCCCAGCCTTTATCAATACTCTTCAGAGATTGTCTGCCTGGTGTCAGTGGTCACATAACCAGGACTTGTGATCTGCACCGGCTGCTCATAGGACCATCCACCACCTGATCCCGTGGCTTCATGTGACCCTGATCGGGGTGGTGGGGGGGCTAAGCAGGTGCTACACCTTGCCCAAGGGTGACCCGCTGGCTAGTGGAGGACAGGAGCGCCTCACAGCTCCTTTGGTAGAGACGTATCTCCACCCCACCACCCAGAGGTGCAGGTACAGCAGCATCGCAGGTGTATACGTTCACACACACAGAAAAAGGCCATCAGACATAGGAGCAGAATCAGGCCATTCAGCCCATCTAGTCCATGCCGAGCCATTTAAACTGCTGACCGTTGTTCCCTCTGAGTTGCAGAAGCCTGAAGACCCACACCTCATGATCTGGGGGGATTGGGGGGGCTAATAGGTGCTACACTTTGCCCAAGGGTGACGTGTAGGCTAGTGGAGGGAAGGAGTGCCTTACACCTCCTTTGTTAGAGAGGTATCCCCACTCCGCCGCCAGAGCTGTGCTAACATTCTGAATTGAGACCACAAGACGTAGGAGCTGGCGGGCCATTCAGGCCATCAGGTCTGCTCTGCCATTTGAAAATAAGGGCAGGACTATACACAGCACACGAGATGTGGTCTCACCAGTGGCCTGTAGAATTGAAGCACTGATTCCTTACTTCGGTGTTCTGTTGCTTTCGTAATGAACAAATTCTTGGCTTTGTTTGGGTTGGGTCTGTTTCTTTAAAATCCTGTGGTCTTGTTCAGCATGTGTGACATTCTGGTTAAACCAGTACTGACCTGAAATCTGATCCCAGGAAATCTAACCCACCCAGGCCAGGAAAGAAGAGAAAGTAGAATGGGGTGGCCGTGGAGGGGTGGGGGGCAGCAAATGGAGTTAACGGGGGGGGGGATCAAATGAGGTGACAGGGAGGCAAGCAGGGAGGAGGTATTGTAATGTGGAATAAGGTTTGGTGGGCCTGGCAAGGGAGAGAAGAACTGCACTGGCTTTGAATAGGTATATTAATCATTTATTTACAAACTGTAAAAATTCGACCAGACATTCCTGATCGTCGTGTGCATTCCTGCCTTAAACAAAGCAAGAAGAGAGCAAGCCCCTTCCATGTGCTATTTTATGTACCCAGGGTATTTGAAACCGTACACGGGTGGTTATCGAATGGGGAAAGCAGTTGCAGCTTCTAAACTGACCAATCACAACGGAAGCTGCTTTCGACAATCAGAATCAGGCACGCCACCTCCCCCCCCCCCCAGGACAGGTGTGAACAGGGGGGTGGGGGTGGAGGATGAACAACTCATGAGCTGTGTATTACAGGAGTGGCTGAGGTTCTAAACAAACTGATTTAACAAAACATTTCTCTCTGCCTTTTCCCAGTTCGTGACAGTTACACACTATTGACTGCACCTGGGGGCTCAGATGAGCAGGACAATGTTAAGTGTCCACTGCTTGGGATTTTTACATCAGTCTTTTATGTTGATGACCACACCAACGTAACCCTCCCACATAGCCCTCCATTTTTCTATCATCCATGGGCCTATCTAAAAGTCTCTTAAATGTCCCTAATGTATCTGCCACCCCTGTAAAACAAAAAAAATTACTTAGTCATAGTCATACTTTATTGATCCCAGGGGGAAATTGGTTTTTGTTACAGTTGCACCATAAATAATAAATAGTAATAAAACCATAAATAGTTAAACAGTAATATGTAAATTATGCCTGTAAATTATGAAATAAATCCAGGACCAGCCTATTGGCTCAGGGTGTCTGACTCTCCAAGGGAGGAGTTGTAAAGTTTGATGGCCACAGGCAGGAATGACTTCCTATGACGCTCAGTGTTGCATCTCAGAGGAATGAGGTCAACTTTATTGTCATTTAACTATATACATGCATACCATCAAATGAGACGATGTTTCTCCAGACCAGGGTGTAAAGCACAGTAGTACACATAACACACAGTAACTTAGGAAAGTAAGGATAAAATCTAATGATCGATTATGCATAAATACACAAAGTAAAGGGAATAAATGAAACAATATCGTAGGGTACGGAACAGATTAACCAGAGACACTTCGAATGCGATGTGGCAGGGAGTTCAGAAGCCTAACGGCCTGCGGGAAGAATCTGTTTCCCATCCTGTCCATTCTTGTTTTTGTGCATCGGAGTCTCCTGCCTGATGGTAGAAAGTCAAAGAGGATGCTGGATGGGTGGGTGGGATCCTTGATAATACTAAGAGCCCTGCGTGTGCAGTGCTCCTGATAAATGTCCCTGATGGAGGGCAGGGTGACCCGTATGATCTTCTCGATCAGTCTCACTGTCCTTTGTAGGGCTTTCTGGTCCGATGCTCCATCCTTAAGTTTATGCCCCCTCATATTGACCATTTCTGTTCTGGGGAAAAAGTCTCTGGCTGTCCACATGATTGATGCTTTGTATCATTGTGTACACCTCTATCGAGTCACCGCTCAACCACCTTCACTCCAGAGAGAAAAGCCCTAGCTCACTTGACCTACTCTCACCTTCCAACTCCCCTTCATGTCCTTGCCCGTCCTGTTACCACCTCCATTTCAGCCTCTTGTGTCTCTCTTTGCCCTGGGTCTCACCCTCTGGCGTTCCCTCTGAAACTTCAGTTTCCTCTATGGATGGCTGTGTGAAAGCTCCTCTGACCTGTCTCGGCATGGTTCGGTGTCACACACTGATCGGTGGGTGAAATTCCACAGAACACTTAGCTCCAGGTGTTCTCCATTGTCCCTGAAAATAGATACAGGTAAATTGGGGGACCGCGTCATCAAGCACCTCTGCTCCATTCACCAAAAGCTTGACTTCCTGGTGGCCAAATCTTTTTCATTCCCATTCCCATTCCCATTCTAATGTGTCAGCCCGTGGCCTCCTCTTGTGCCAAGAAGAGGCCGCGCTCAGGGTGGAAGAGCAACACTTTATATTCCGTCTGGGTAGCCTCCAACCTGATGACATAAATATTGATCTCTACTTTCGGTGAACCAATTCCTTCCTCTATTCCTCACTCCGACCTCTTACCTCTTCTCACCTGCCTATCACCTCCCCCTGGGTCCCTTCTCCCTTCCCTTTCTCCTATTGTCCACTCTCCTCTCCCATCAGATTCCTTCCTCTCCAGCCCTTCACCTCTCCTACCAACCTGGCTTCACTCGTCACCTTCCAGCCGTCCTCCTTCCCCTCCCCCCTTCCCCACCTGTTTACTCTGGAGTCTCCCCTCTTCCTTCTCAGTCCTGAAGAAGGGTCTTGGCCCAAAACGTTGACTGTTTATTCATTTCTATAGATGCTGCCTGACCTGCTGAGTCCCCCCCCCCAGCACTTTGTGCGTGTAACTTCACATCTTTTTTTTCGTTCCGCAGCACTTGTCTCCGAACCACCGGAAAGGAAGCTATCCGTTGAGGATAAAGGTACGATATTAGTGTGGGTGCAGGCGCGGGCGGGGAGGTTGCTGGTGGGGGCTTGGCTTCCTGGGACAAGCAGATGAACGTGATTTGCTGAGATTGTTGGAATGACGTTGGTAAAGGAGCGGGTGGGTGGGGGTGAGTGTGTTTGGGTGGGGACTGAGCCTGCAGAGAACCGCTATGCTCCGGCCGTGACGGGGAAACGCTGCACTGCCTTCCCGCGATGGTACTACGACTCCGCGCGGCAGCCCTGCCTGTCCTTCATCTACGGTGGCTGTGGAGGGAACAAGAACAACTTCGTCTCCGAGGAGAGCTGCTTGGCTGCTTGCTCGGGGAAGACAGGTTAGTACACGGTGAAGCCAGACCTGGCCACAGCCGATCTACGTCGAAACAGGCGGTGAAATGCATTGCTTGTGTTAACAACCAAGCGTATGCTAAGGGCAGCCCACAAGTTTCGTCACACATACGGGTGCCAAGATATTATGCCCACAGTGTTCTGCAGAATACCTCTCCCTGGTGTCCCCACTCCTTCTCTTTTTCCTATGGTCTGCTCTCTCTTCCTAACAGATGCCTCTTTCTTCAGCCTTCTACCTTTTCCACCTATCAGCTCCCAGCTTCTTTCTTCATCCCCTCTCCCCACCTACTTTTCCCCTCACCTGGTCTTATCTATCACCTGCCAGCTTGTGTTCCTTCACCTTCTGACTGCTGCTCTCTTTTCTAGTCTTGAGAGGGTGTCTCGGCCCAAAATCTTGTCTGTTTATTCCCCTCCAGAGCTGGTGCCTGACCTGCTGAGTTCCTCCAGCGTTTCCGTCTTCGTTAATTCTCTTCTTGTCACATTCAAAGTAAATTTATTATCATAGGACATCTTTGCCACCATATACAACCCTGAGATTCATTTTCTTGTGGGAATTCACACAGTAAAGACAAGAAACGCAGCAGAATTAATCAAAGACGGGCCCCAACAAGATGGACAGAGTGCAAAACACAACAAGCTGTACAGATACAAAAAGAAGAAATAATAATAAATAAATAAGCAATAAATATCAAGAACATGAGATGAAGAGTCCCTGAAAGTGAGTCTATTGGTTGTGGGAACCTTTCACTGATGGGGTGAGTGAAGTTGTCCCCTTTGGTTCAAGAGCCTGATGGCTGAGGGTAATAACTGTTCCAGAACCTGGTGGTGCGAGTCCTGAGGCTCCTGTACCTCCTTCCTAATGGCAGCAGCGAGAAAAAAGCAGGGCCTAGGTGGTGGGGGTCCTTGATGATGGATGCTGCTTTCCTGCGAGAGCGCTCTGCGTATATAGTGGAAAAGCTTTTCTTTTTTTCCACTGCCTCCCAGCACTTGTCAGCGTTAAACTCGTGATATGTACGGAGAGAATGTCTATATATATATATATATACACACACACTATTAATTCATCAAATTAGTTATAAACTTGATATAATCTTACAATGATATAAGGTGCAGAACAGACAGACGAAGAGCAGGATCTGGGTGGCTGAAGTCCAAGATGTTTTATTTATTGAAATACAGTGTGGAACCAGCCCTTCTGGTTCTTTGAGACACACCACCCAGCAGCCCCCGGATTTAATCCTGGCCTAATCATGGGACAGTTTACAATGACAAATTAACCTACTAACCGACTGCGGGAGGACACCAAAGTACCCAGAAGAAACCCACCCGGTCACAGGGAAAACGTACAAATTCCTTAGAGGCCTGTCTGAGCCCCCCCCCCACCCCCCGCCATCAAGCTGTAGCAGCGTTGTGCTACCGCTGTGGCATCCGCAGTATTATGGCTGCCTTCCCGAGCCGGGGTCCATGGATGGTTAGTTTCAGTCCTGTGGGATCTGTATGTCCAGTTCAAAGATTCAAAGTACATTTATTTATCAAAGAGTGTATGTAATATACCACCCTGAGATTCATCTTCCCACAGACAGCCACGAAACACAGAAACACCCTGGAACCAACCCGTTCAAAGGAAAACATCGAACATCAAACCCCCCCCCCACACAAAACAAATTGTGCAGATGGCAACAGAAAAAAAACAGAGTGAGAATGCAGAATCTACAACATAAAATCAAAAGGCATATTCTGGTACAGTTCACCCTGATTATCTGCAGGCCACCCCGATTCAAAATCGCCCAAAAGTAGAACCAATAAAGAGCAACTAAGACTACAATTAGAACACATTATAAACCCGAATTAGGGTCCTAATCCACAATCCGTGTCGATTAAACCTTGTTCCGGCATCATCTGCCGACGGCATAAAGGGAGAGAGAGATCACTTGAACACAGGGACCTTCCCTTGGGAGCAGCAAGAGAGAGAGAAGGACTGCCACATTCAGACACCGTCTCCAGCAGCAGCGACTGAGGGCCGGTACACTGCGCTGAATGCTCACTTCCTCTCCGCACCCGCCCCAGTGATCTCAATCTTCAGTCAATTTCCAAAACAATATTACATTTCAATGGTTTTCCCAAACGATAACATGCCTAAATTTGGAAAAAAATTAGGAGTGGTACTTTGGAACCTTCAGTTAAACTTGAAGAAACTTGGAGGCCATTTATTCAATATTCTCATATGATGCAAGTTGGCCCTTTCTGAATCCTTTGTAGTAATTTTTTAGTTCAGGTATAGAGGAGCGGAGTTAACGACAACTAATAATTTTAGCTGATGTAATATGACAGGCCAAACTTTGTTTTTTTTCTGTTAGTTTTTCTTTAGTTTAGGGGGTTTTCTATTTTTTTCCTCTTTATAAAATATCTTTTTCATGGTCAGTTACTTGAGATTGGGAGGCTAAACTATTTTTTTTTACTCGGAATCTGTGCTTGTTCGTGTTAACTGTTACTATTGTAATCCAGATCTTTATGTATCATTACTATTACTGTTTAATTTTGAAACTTAATAAAAAGATTGAAAAAGAAAGAATTGCCAAAAAATATATATTATTTGAAGCTTGAAGGTGCAGCAGAGATTTACGAGAGTAAATTCCAGAAATGAGGGACATCACTGTCTAAAATAAATTAGTGAAATTAGGGTTGCTATTCCTGGAGGTAAAAATGGTCCGTCTGCATTGGCAGAATGGCTAATGCTAGCATGGTAACGTAGGGGTTAGCGTAAGACTTCACAATGCCAGCCATCCAGGTTCAATTCCCACTACTGTCTATAAAGAGTTGGTACGTTCTCCCTGTCACGGCATGGGTTTCCTCTGTGTGCCCCAGTGACCTCCCACAGTGCAAAGACTTACCGGTCGGTAGGTAGGTTTACTGATCATTGTAAATTGCCCTGTGATTAGGCTAGGATTAAATTGGGTGATGGCTGGGTGGCACGGGTCAGGGTTAGTGAGTTGTAGGTTTGCTATTTTGGTGCCGGAGGTGTGCCAACACTTGTGGGTTGCCCCCCAGCACATCTTCGGCCAGCGTTGGTCACTGACACAAACAGCACATTTCACTGTATGCTTCGATGTACGTGTGACAAATCTGTGTGTTTGACTGTGGGTGGGGCAAGAGCAGCCCTCTGCACTGAGTACACTGTGAGACGGTGAGTTGGTTCCACTGCTCCTAATAAAAGGTTCTCAAAGGTTGCCTGGGTTTCATCTCCTAAGTTACAGAGAAAAGTTGAACAAGTTAGGTCTTTATTCTTTGGAGCATAGAAGGTTGAGGGGGGACTTGATAGAGGTGTTTAAAATTATGAGGGGGATTGATAGAGTTGACGTGGATAGGCTTTTTCCATGGAGAATGGGGGAGATTCAAACAAGAGGACATGAGTTGAGAGTTAAAGGGCAAAAGTTTAGGGGTAACATGAGGGGGAACTTCTTTACTCAGAGAGTTGTAGCTGTGTGGAACGAGCTTCCAGCAGAAGTGGTTGAGGCAAGTTCGATGTTGTCGTTTAAAGTTAAATTGGATAGATATACGGACAGGAAAGGAATGGAGGGTTATGGGCTGAGTGCAGGTCGGTGGGACTAGGTGAGAGTAAGAATTCGGCACGGACTAGAAGGGCCGGGATGGCCTGTTTCTGTGCTGTAATTGTTATATGGTTAATACTGAGATGTGGGAGACCAGGGAATCCCAGGGGTGTTGTACCTCCAAGGAGGTGTAGAGCACACCCGTGAATCTATCGTTCTGACCATACTACACCTTCCCAGACCCTCACCACCCAGGACATGCCTGCTTCTCAGAGAGGAGCTACAGGAGCCTGAACGAAGGGTCTCGGCCTGAAACGTTGACTCTACCTCTTCCTAGAGATGCTGCCTGGCCTGCTGCGTTCACCAGCAACTTTGATGTGCGGAGCCTGAAGGAATAGCTTCTCCGCTCCCCCAACGACGTCTGGATATTCAACCCATGAACACGACCTCACTACTTTTTTTATTTCTATTTTTGCACTACTTATTTACTTTAACTACGTGAATATATATATATTTTCACATTTCTTCCTCTAATACTATGTATTGCTTTGTACTGCTGCTGCAAAGACAGCAAATTTCAGGGCATACGCTGGTGATACTACACCTGATTCTGATTGTAAGAACGTTTAGCTTGTACATGAATAGGAGAGGTTGAGGGGGAAACGTGGGCAAGTAATACTAGCCTTGGTCGTCATGGACAAGTTGGGTTTAAAGACCTGTTTGTGTACAGTATCAACCTCGTTCGTTGGTTACGTGCTGTGTTGTATGACGTGGGCGGTCGTGGTCTTTCCATGTGACCATGATTGTGTGGTAAACTTCCACAGAAGTGGTTTGCCATTTCCTTCCTCTGGGCAGTGTCTTTACAACATGGGTGACCCCGCCATTATCAGTACTCTTCAGAGATTGTCTGCCTGGCGTCAGTGGTCGCATATCCAGGACTTGTGATGTGTACCGGCTGCCCAAGGGTGACCTGCAGGTTGTCCTTAATGTATCTTTTTCTACCACCAGCCCTGGCAGTGTGTTCATTGCACCCACTACAGAGTTTGTATACACACGTATATAAACACCTGTCTCTGACATCGCCCCTAAACTTACATCCATTCGCCTCAACAAGATGTCCTTCTGGCATTTGCCCTTGGTGCCCTGGGAGAAAGGCCCCCGAGGCCCTGGCTGCTCCCTCCGTACACCTCTATCAAGCTGCCTCTCATCCTCTCAGTCCTCGCTCAGACCTGGCCCTGATTGGCGTAAATCCCAGATTACACTGAGTGCTTCTCCACACCCCCTCCTGTCCCACAGCACGTGGGGTCTCCCTGAGTGGCAAGCTGAACAGAAGGTGCCGCACAGGCTACGGCTCTGAATGAACTTGGATGTTCGTGCAAGGGTTGCAACTTGATGAGGCAGTTCGTAATCTGGGGGTGTACTCACATCTTGTCTGTGTGTGGGCCGTGTAGGCCTTGGCGTCCTGGAGCCCTCAGGTCCCACACCACCAGGTTCAGGAACAGTTATTACCCCACAACCATCAGGCTCCTGAACCAGTGTGGGTAACTTCACTCAGCACAATGAGCCTCAGGTCTCACACCACCAGGTTCAGGAACAGTTATTACCCCACAACCATCAGGCTCCTGAACCAGTGTGGATAACTTCACTCAGCACAATGAGCCTCAGGTCTCACACCACCAGGTTCAGGAACAGTTATTACCCCACAACCATCAGGCTCCTGAACCAGTGTGGATAACTTCACTCACCACAATGAGCCTCAGGTCCCACACCACCAGGTTCAGGAACAGTTATTACCCCACAACCATCAGGCTCCTGAACCAGTGTGGATAACTTCACTCACATCAGCTCTGAACTGATTCCACAATCTGCAGGTTCACTTTGCAAGGACTGCACAACTCATTTTTTCAGTATTATTTTGAATTGTTTCTGTACTGTAGTTTTCCATGACTCCCTTTTGACAATTTGTTGTCTTTTATACATTGGTTGTTTGTCAGTGTGTGTTTACTACTGCCCATTATGACACTTGTGTTTAGGGCAGTATTGAAGGTGCTCCATCTCTGTCTGTCCATTCTATCGCACTCAGATGGAGAAGGATTCTTCATTGCTGTTTCTGTAACAGCTTTGTTTGACCAGTCAGGGTTGTTAGCCCTGAGCTGAACTCTTGAACCTGGAGGACCAGTGGACCACTCTTAGTCTGGCCTCTACCCTTTGACCTGTTTGGCATGGGTGACCCTACCAAGAGTCAAAGCGTAAAGCCCTGACTCCAGACAACATAACTCTCTGGGTCATTGAGGCACACAAACCCCACGACAAATTTGTTGTGGTCCTCCTGGAGGTTGTTTATGTATAGTTATTCATACATTCTATTGTATTTCTTGACTTTGCTTTAAATGCCTGCAAAAAAATGAAAAGCAATTACCATCCCAAGCAATAAAACGGACCTACACATCCACCCACTGACCCACCCCACCACTACGTTATCATTTCCTGTCTGTGTCACCTTATGTACGGACACTGCTGTGCCGAGCGCAACTTTATGGACATCAGCTATGTATATCAGCTATCGTGTGTATTTATATTTATTGTGATTTTATTTATTATTATTGTGTCTGCACCGAGACCATAGTCCTCCATACCCCTACCATCCATTTACCAATCTAATCTTCTCTTAAGTGTTGAAATCGAGCTCGCATGCACCACTTCTACACTCTTACCACCCTCTGAGTGTGGGGGTCAGCGTAACAATTCTTTTGTTCTCCTTTTCATTTGTATGCTGGAAATGGGGGTGATGGCGTGGAGATACGTCTCTACCAAAGGAGGTGTGAGGTGCTTCTTCCCTCCACTGGCCTGCAGGTCACCCTTGGGCAAGCTGTGGCACCTGCCTAGCCCCCCCCCCCACCCTCTTCCCTCCAGCCCCCTCCCGATCAGGGTCACGTGAAGCCATGTGAGCAGGTGGTGGATGGTCGTATGAGCAGCCAGTGCAGATCACAAGGCCTGGTGAGGTGACCACTGACACCAGGCAGACAATCTCTGAAGAATATTGATAATGGCCGGGGTCACCCACCTTGTAAAGACACTACCCAGGTGAAGGCAATGGCAAACCACTTCTGTAGAAAAATTTGTCAAGAACAATCATGGTCATGAAAAGACCATGATCGCCCATGTCATATGACACGGCACATAATGATGATGTAATATGACACGGCACATAATGATGATGTAATAAGACACAGCATATGATGGTGATGTCATATGATGTGGTGCATGAAGTCATATAACACAGCACAATGATGTCATAGGATATGGTGCATAATGATGACTGGTAATGACATTAAACAATTTTGAATGATAGGTAACTGGGAAAAGAGCGAAGACGGGGGCAAGCACGACGGGCAGCACCACTCCGGCTTCCGTCATCACGTGTCAGGTAAGCTCCAGTTAGTGAAGGCTCGCCCTCTGCATCAGGACAGAGGCAGACTCTGGTGCATGGGGCAGCCAGGGGGGAGAGCTGATGCTCTGTCCATGAACTTCGCTGTCAGTTTAAATGATAAGCAGCAAGCTGACGGCACAGAAGGAGACCATCCATGGTTAGGCTGAGTTGTTCTCCGATCTTGGCAATCCATTTGTAAATATTTCATCACTGTACGAGGAGACTTCGTTAGTGTGCTGTTGATTGTGGTGTGCCCTCTGAAAGCTTGGCCTTTATAGACTTATCAATCAGCTGATTGGACATCAATATGGAAACTCAGTTGTGACATTGGGACATTAGATTATGAGGACACGCAGTCCTCTTTTATTGTCATTTAGTAATGCATGCATTAAGAAATGATACAATATTCCTCCGGTGTGATATCACAGAAACACAGGACGGACCAAGACCGAAAAACTAACAAAAACCACATAATTATAACATATAGTTACAACAGTGCAACAACACCATAACTTGATGAAGAACAGGCCATGGCACAGTAGAAAAGTTCAAAGTCTCTCGAAAGTCCCACATCTCACGCAGACGGGAGAAGGAAGAAAACTCTCCCTGCCATGCCTGACCACAGTCCAACTCTGAGTCGTCCGAAAACTTCGAGCTCTGTTCAGCCCTCCGACACCGAGTACCGAGCACCACCTCTATCTGAACACTTCGACCTCCGCCTCGGTCGCCAGCAGCAGGCAAAGCCGGGGATTTTGGGGCCTTCCCTCCGGAGATTCTCGATCGCACAGTAGCAGCGGCAGCGAACCGGGCATTTCAGAAATTTCTCCAGATGTTCCTCTGTGCTTCTCACGTCTGTCTCCATCAAATCAGAATTGTCCATGGCCCCTATTTAACAGATACGATATCATTTCACCGAAGAGCTGCGCGCGCTGCGTCGCGCCGCCATCTTCTCCTCCTGCCTCTTGAGGGGGTCTCATCTCAAAATCTATCCACAAGGATCCAGGAACATCACCCGGCTATAAAGCAGAGTGACCAACTCTCCAGAGTCTCTACTGTGAAGATCGAGAGGGGCACAGATTCGACTGGGCATCAGTGAAAGTCGTGGCACAAGCAAACCACAGCATGCAAGAGAATTCCTAGAAGTGTGGTTTTCCGCAAACAATTCTTGAAACAGACATGTAAACTTCAATCCCATTTGAAGGCCAATGCAGGCAAAATTCCAGACCACGTACAAAGTTCGCCACACAACCCATCAGCAACAAGACCCCCTCCCTAAGTCACAATTGAGTTTCCGTAATGACCACAATTCCGCGGATTGATAAGTATATAAGGGCCAAGCATTCAGAGGACCCACCACAATCAACAGTGCACTGATGATGTCTCCTCGTATGGGGGCGAAATATTTGCAAGGAAATTTCCAAGTTCGGAGAACAACTCAACCCAACCATCAAACACCTGAGCTACACATTTTCCGAGTTATTTCAGGAGACCATTTGGCCTGTCAAGTACCCATGATGGTCACTGAATCTTCCCAATTTTTTAGTGAACTTCATAATGGTAGTGTTAACCCTTTCAGCCAGTGAGATCCAATCTCCTAATACCCCTGGGTGAAAGGGAATGGCTGTGACTCCCCTTACCCACAGATCCCTCAAATTTGCTCTTCAAGTTGATAGGGTGTGTTGGCCTTCAATAGTCAGGGGATTGAGTACACGAGCCATGAGGTAATGTTGCAGCTCTATAAAACCCTGGTTAGACGCACTTGAAGTCTTGTGTTCCGTTCTGGTCACATCATCATAGGGAGGATGTGGAAGCTTTAGAGAGGGTGCAGAGGAGATTTACCAGGATGCTGCCTGGATTAGAGAGCATGAGACATGAGCAGGATTTGGCCCATTGAGTCTGCTGCACCATTTCATCAGGGCTGATCCATTTTCTCTCTCGCAGGCCCAGTCTCCTGTCTCCTCCCTGAATAACTTCATGCCCTGACCAATCAAGAATCTATCAACCTCTTTCTTAAATATACATAAAGACTTGGCCTCCACAGATTCACCGCTCTCTGGTTAAAGAAATTACTCCTCATCTCCATTCTAAAAGGATGCCCCTCTGTTTCTGAGGCTGTGTCCTCTGGTCTTAGACACTCCCATCATAGGAAACATCCTCTTCACATCCACTCTAATTGAGGCCTTTCACCATTTGATAGGTTTCAATAAGGTCACCGCTCATTCTTCTGAATTCCAGTGAGTACAGGCCCAGGGCCATCAAACACTCCCCATATGACAAGCCATTCAATTCTGGAATCATTTTCATGAACCTCCTTTGAACCCTCTCCAGTGTCAACACATCCTGGGGGCCAAAACTGCTCTCAATACACCAGTACTCCCCAGTGCTTTATAAAGCCTCAACATTACATCCTTACCTTTCTATTCTAGTCCTCTTGAAATGAATGCTAACATTGCATTTGCCTTCCTCACCACGGACTCAGCCTGCAAATGAATATCTGATGAGGGTAGGTCAAGCAGGCCAGGACTTTGCAGGTTGAGAGGTGCCTTGACAGAGGTGTATAAGATAAGAAGCAAAGATCGAGGGAACAGCCAATGCCCTTTTCCCAGGGCGGAAACGGCTAATTCAGCAAGACCTACTATTAAGGTGATTGAAGGGAAATATGGAGGGCTAAGTTTTTTTTAAACACAGTGGTTATGCGTGGGATACCTTGCCGGGGTGGTGGTAGAGGCAGATACATTAGGGACATTTAAGAGACTCTTAGGAAGGCAACGGGATGGAGGGCTCTGTATTTGGGAAGAGTCAGAATGATCTTGGAGTATGTTAAAAGGTCAGTACAATAATGCAGGCCGAAGGGCCTGTACTGTGCTGTAATGTTCTGTGAACTAGCCCAGCAAGCCATTGTGGTCCAGGTGATGATGCTGGCCCTGTCAGAAATGTTCACAACCAGAGAGGCGGAATTATTGACACTTCGGGGTCTGATAGATCATTAATGGGGTGGATTTCAAAGGGAAATGTTTCTCTCCTGATGGTTTAAGGTGAGATCTCACTTTATCCCTCCTCTCTTGCCGCAGCGATCTCAATGGTGGTTCTCCTGGCCGTCTGCATCCTGGTACTCCTCGGAGGCGTCGTCTACTTCATCGTCAAGCTGGCAAAGGCTGACCACGTGGTGTCCTACCATCGCACGCGCTCCAGGGAGGACAAAGAGACCCTCATCAACACAGCGTAACCCCCGCAGAGGAGCTGACACCCAGCACTTGGGTGTGCAGCAAAGACATCCATCCCCATCTTTGCATCAGCATTACTAAAATAAGTGTATCCCAGTTTTGATCTCTACGGCTGTGCTGATGACATTACCTTATCCATAAACGTTTGTGTCTTAATCTTTTAAATTGTTTATGATGAAGGATAGTTTTTGCTGTCGTACCCCTGTGGGTCCTCCTTGTAGTTAGTTGACACGGGCAGATAATTAGTTCTGATGGCTTCTGCCTTGATGTGGAACCTCACTCTGATCTTGCCCCTTACCGTAGAGTACATTTGAGTGACTGAGGGATTTGTTTCGAAACCCAAAGGATGGGCATGATTTCCCCCCTCCCCCTTGTCTTTCTCCCTGGGCCTCCTGTCCCATGATCCTCTCATATCCCCTTCACCTGTCCAGCTCTTGGCTCCATCCCTCCCCCTCCTGTCTTCTCCTATCATTTTGGATCTCCACCTCCTCCTCCCACTTTGAAATCTCTTACTAGCTCTTCCTTCAGTTAGTCCTGACGAGGTGTCTCAGCCCGAAAGGTCAACTGTACCTCTTCCTAGAGATGCTGCCTGGTCTGCTGTGTTCACCAGCAACTTTGATGTGTGTTGCTTGAATTTCCAGCATCTGCAGAATTCCTCGTATTTATCCTTATCACTTTGGACAACAAAGATTTTGCTTCCTGAATACTTTTGGGTGTTACCTTAAAACTCCCTATCATGCAGCATTTTTATTAAAAATCACCTATATTTGTTATTTCAATTCATAATTCAAGTCAGAATAACAGATGCCAAGATTAAGGAAGGCATTTTTGTTGGTCCACAAATCAAACAGGTCATCAATGTCAGGCAATTTAAAGAACTTCTAGTGGGACCAGAGAAAATTGCATAGAAGGCATTCAAGGATGTTGTTGAAAACTTTCTTAGCAACTACAGACATCAAACTACGTGTAGCTGGTTAACATGCTTCAGGCATACAAAACCATGAAGTGCGACATGTCACTAAAGATTAATTTTCTGCATTCCCATTTAGACTTCTTCCCTGTAAATGTTGACACTGTCATTAACAAGCATGGTGAAAGGTTTCACCAGGACATTGCAGTCATGGAGAAACGGTATCAGAGTAACTGGAATCCATCAATGCTGGCAGATTATTGCTGGACACTTAAGTGAGAAGCCTCAGACACTGAGTACAAATGAAAATCATCAACAAAACATTTTTAGCTCGGTTGAAATATTGCAAAGTGTCAGCACTGTTGTGTAATTAAATGCAATATATTCAATAAAAGTTAATTTTTTGTTTCTCCAAATCTCCACATGATACAAGTAGTCTGAAATTCTATCTGTGTTCAGCTTCAAGCGGCCTATCATAAACAAAAAATCCTGAGGAAGGGACACTTTAAAAAAAAATTTGTTGTCCAGTGTTGTCAAATATATTAGATACAACCTTGAGATTCATTTTCCAGGCAGCCACAAAACAAAGAAACACAATCCATGAAAACCCCACACAGGAAAGACCAACAAACATCCAATGTGCGAATAAAGACCAAATCAAGTAAAGAATAAAAAATAAACAAGTACAACACGTGATATGAATCGTCGGGTTCCCGAAAGCAAGTACACAGTCACAGAGTCAGTTCAGTGCAGAGTGAGTGACGATGGTGACAGGCCACAGCTGTGAGTCAGTTCAGTGCTAAGGTGAGCAAAGCCTCCCAGAGTAGTGAGCCTCCACCCTCAGCTTCGATGCTTTAATCTTTTTAATCTGGCTCGGTGCTTAAATTGGCTAATTACTAATTTGTTTTTCACTCCCGGGTCCGGGTGCCCCGGCCCAAATTTGCGGCCTAACCCCAAGTCTGCTCCAGCGATGTCCACTATGGCCGTCCCTGCATTCTTGAGAGAAAGAAAGGGCGCTGCACCCCTTCACAAGATTTGGCTGCTTCCTCTTCCCATTCTGACATGTCGGTCCATGGCTTCCTCTACTGTTATGAGGAGGCCACACTTGGGGTGAAGGAGCAACACTTCATATTCCATCTGGGTAGCCTCCAACCTCACAGCATGAACATGGATTTAAGACCATTAGACATCGGATCAGAATGGGGCCATTCGGTCCCTCGAGCCCACTTTGCCATTTCATCATGGCTGACCCATTTCCCTCTCAAACCCGTTCTCCTGCCTTCTCCCCATAACTTTTCTCTCCCTGACTTATCAAGGATCTATCAACCTCTGCTTTGAAGGCACTCATTTACTTGACCTCCACAGCCTGCCTGTGGCAACGAATTCCACAGATTCACCACCCTCGAGCTAAAGAAATTCCTCCTCATCTCCATTCTCCTATCTTGAGGCTGTGCCCTCTGATCCTAGACTCTCCCTCTATAGGAACCACCCTCTCCATATCCACTCTAATGAGGCCTTTCAACATTTGATTGGTTTCAGTGATGTCATCCCTTATTATTCTGAATTACAGTGAGTACAGACCCAGAGCCATGAAAAACTCCTCACATGACAAGCTTTTCAATCCCAGCATCATTTTCATGAACCTCCTTTGAACCCTCTCCAAATATTGGCACATCCTTTCTCAGATAAGGGGCCCAAACCTGCTCAGAACACTGAGTGAGACCTCACCAATGTATTGTAACACCTCAGCATTACATCCTTGCTTTTATATTCTACTCCTCTTGAAATGAATGCTAACATTACATTTGCTGTCCTCACCACTGACTCAACCTGCAAATTAGCCTTTAGGGAATCCTGCACAAGTCCATCTGCACCTCAGAATTTTATTTTCTTCCCCGTTTATAAAACAATCAACCTTTCTATTCCAAAGCACAGACTGTTTACATTAGATTTCTCTAACTTCCAGTAATTTATCTGTTCCCTTTTTCCCATTCCCCATTCTGGTTCCCGCTCTCCTCACCTATATGTGACCATATACAATCCTGAAGTTGATTTTCTTGCAGGCATACTTAATAAATCAATTGAATAATAACTATAACAGAGTCAATGAAAGACCGCCCAATTTGGGTGTTTAATCAGAGTGCAACAAACTGTGCAAATTCAAAAAGAAGAAATAATAATGGGTAAATAAGCAAAAAAATATTGAGAACATGAGATGAAGAATCCTTGAAAGTGAGTCCATTGGTGTGGGAACATTTCAGTGATGGGGCGAGTGAAGTTGTCCCCTTTGATTCAGGAGCCTGATGGTTGAGGGGTAATAAATGTTCCTGAACCTGGTGATGTGGGTCCTGAGGCTCCTCTACCTTCTACCTGATGACAGCAGTGAGAAGAGAGCATGGCCTGGGTGTTGGGGATCTCTGACGATGGATGCTGCTTTCCTACGACAGTGTTTCATGTAGATGTGCTCAGTGGTAGGGAGGCATTTACCAATAATGGACCGAACCATATTCACTAGCTTTTGTAGGATTTCTCATTCAAAGGCATTGGTGTGTCCATACCAGGCCATGATGCAGCCCGTCAATACATTCTCCACTACACATCTATAGAAGTCTGCTGAATCTCTTCAAACTCCTAAGGAAGGAGAGATGATGCCATGCTTTCTCTGTCGTTGCCCCTGCATGCTGGGAGCAGGACGGGTTCTCCGAAATAATAACACTGAGGAATTTAAAGTTGCTAATACCGCCCCCCCCCCGACCCCGGCTCTGACCTTTCAGTGAGGACTGGCTTAGGGACCTCTGGTTTCCTTCTCCCAAAGTCTATAATCGGCTCCTTCAGCTTGCTGACACTGAGTGAGAGGTTGTAGTTGTGGCTCCACTGAGTCAGATTTTCCATCTCCCTCCTCTATGCTGACTCTTCACCACCTTTGATATGGTCAGCAACAGTGGTGTCTACAATAGCCCGGGTTCCCAAGACTTCTGCAGCGTACTACAGCAATTTTATGTATCGCACTGTACTGCTGCCGCAAAATAAAGAGCAAATTCATGACATATGATAAACCTGATTCTGATATGGGTCTCTATTATGGACGATGACTGAGAGTGGGAGGGGGACAGGGAGAGGGGAATCGTGGAGAGGAGGGAGGGGAGGGAGCAGGAAGCATCAGAGAGACATTCTGTAATGATCAATAAACCAGTTGTTTGGAATGAAATGACCTTGCCTGGTGTCTCAGGGCTGGGTGTGTCTGTACCTGCACCATCCCTCGCCCCTGGCACTCCCTTCCTGTCCCACACTCCACACTCACCATCCCCAACATCCTTTGCTCCTGTCAGATTTACAAGCTCACTCTCTGCTCCACGTTAACAAATACAGTCGTGTGCAAAAGTTTTAGGCACCCTGGCTGTGTATATGTGCCTAAGACTTTGGCACAGCACTGTATGTGGTAATATTGGTCACTTTGCAGCAGCAGTTCAGAGCAATACATAAAAACATGATCAATTACAAAAGTGGACAATAATGGTTTCCGGCAGAATCAAAGATCCCATCCACCCCAGACATTCTCTCTTCTCCCCTCTCTCAGTGAGCAGAAGCTACAAAAGCCTGAAAGCACACACTACCAGGCTCAAAGACAGCTTCTATCTTCCTGTTATAAGACTGTTGAATGGTTTCCCAGGAGACAAGACGTACTCTTGACCTCAAAATGTCACACTGCATCTTCAGACTCAACCGCAGGATCACACAATGACTCAGAAGCGTTAAACAAAACTAGGAATGTTACTAAGCAAAGAGACAGAGGTTAGTTTTAATCTGCCATGGCATTGCCCATTTTAGTGTGAAGTCTGAGTCGAGCCTCTACTGCAGCGGTCCCCAACCACCGGGCCGCGAGGATACGATATGATTTGGTGATATGAGTCAGCTGCACCTTTCCTCATTCCCTGTCACGCTCTGTGTTGAGCTCGAACACACACGAGATTATTACCCGCGCGTCATCCGTGTCAGAGCGGGAAGGAGATCAACTCCTCGAGCTTGCAAATGATGGCGGGCTGAATAGTATGTTTGACATAACATCTCTGCCGGCATTCTGGATCAAAGTCAAGGCTAAATATCCTGAAATAGACACGGAAGCACTGAAACCGTTGCTTCCATTTCCAACATATCTCTGCGGTGAATGCAACGAAAACTAAATTCCGGAATAGACTGGACATAAGGAAACCCATTCGAGTATCGCTGTCTCCCATCACCCCTCGATAGGACCGTCTTGTTGCAGGAAAATGAGTATTCAGCCCAGGGCTCCCACTGATTCAGCGATGTTGGTGCGTTGCAATGATTTTATACGAGGAAAATATGCGCTGTGTGCTTAATATCCAAACGTTACTTAAAATGTTATGATGCTATTGACTTATAAGTGACTTACAGAACCATATAACAATTACAGCATCTCTGCCCTTCTAGTCCGTGCCGAACGCTACTCTCACCTTGTCCCACCGACCTGCACTCAGCCCATAAACCTCCATTCCTTTCCTGTCCATATGCCCATCCAATTTTTCTTTTAAATAATATCGAACCTGCCTCTACCACTTCTACTGGAGGCTCGATCAACACTTACTTCAAGCTCCCCTGTCCTCCCCTGATAATTGACTTATCACTATATTCATGCGAGGAAAATATGTGCTGTCTGTTTAATATTAAATTCGTTAGATAAACCCTTTTAGAAAGGAAATTGAGTGTATTAGCCACTTATCACCTATATTCCGGTCGTGATTAACACCCCCCCCCGAACAGAATCGCCAGAAACAATTTGCAGAAACGAATTTCAGCATGTTCACGCCACGCATGCGCACTGATGCCCGCGCAAGGGTTCATGGTCATTGTAGTCCTTTCGGGGTAAACACAATGTATTTGACTGCTACTCTTGTCCGTTGGCAACCATTCCCCAGCACCCACACCGGTCGGCCGGACGGCAAGAATATTGTCAATATGAAACCGGTCCGCAGTGCAAAAAAGGTTGGGGACCCCTGTTCTACTGCACCTCCTGGGGCAGTAGGTGTGACTAGATGCCCAGTGGCTCATGTGACTATTTTTACACGTTCCTTACAAATGTCACTTGGATTGTCATGGGATCTGATCCATCAATATTGTTTTTACACCATCTCGGAAAAATCCATTATTGCAACTTGTCAAACCTTCAAATCTACATCTGTTTATATATCTGTTTATATATATCAAAGCTCTACGCTTCTTTTTGGATTCCAGACCTAATCAGTTCCCCTCCACCACCACTCTGCTCCGTCGAGCGGAATTAGTCCTTACTCTTAATAATTTCTCCTTTTGCTCCTCCCATTTCCTCCAAACTAAAGGTGTAGCTATGGGCACCCGTATGGGTCCTAGCTATGCCTGCCTTTTTGTTGGGTTTGTGGAACAATCTATGTTCCGTGCATATTCTGGTATCTGTCCCCCACTTTTCCTTCGCTACATCGACGACTGCATTGGCGCTGTTTCCTGCACGCATGCAGAACTCGTCGACTTTATTAACTTTGCCTCCAACTTTCACCCTGCCCTCAAGTTTACCTGGTCCATTTCCGACACCTCCCTCCCCTTTCTAGATCTTTCTGTCTCTGTCTCTGGAGACAGCTTATCCACTGATGTCTACTATAAGCCTACTGACTCTCACAGCTATCTGGACTATTCCTCTTCTCACCCTGTCTCTTGCAAAAACGCCATCCCCTTCTCGCAATTCCTCCGTCTCCGCCGCATCTGCTCTCAGGATGAGGCTTTTCATTCTAGGACGAGGGAGATGTCTTCATTTTTTAAAGAAAGGGGCTTCCCTTCCTCCACTATCAACTCTGCTCTTAAACGCATCTCCCCCATTTCACGTACATCTGCTCTCACTCCATCCTCCCACCACCCCACTAGGAATAGGGTTCCCCTGGTCCTCACCTACCACCCCACCAGCCTCCGGGTCCAACATATTATTCTCCGTAACTTCCGCCACCTCCAACGGGATCCCACCACTAAGCACATCTTTCCCTCCCCCCCCGCTTTCCGCAGGGATCGCTCCCTACACAACTCCCTTGTCCATTCGTCCCCCCCATCCCTCCCCACTGATCTACCTCCTGGCACTTATCCGTGTAAGCGGAACAAGTGCTACACATGCCCTTACACTTCCTCCCTTACCACCATTCAGGGCCCCAAACAGTCCTTCCAGGTGAGGCATCACTTCACCTGTGAGTCGACTGGAGTGATATACTGCGTCCGGTGCTCCCATTGTGGCCTTTTATCTATTGGTGAGACCCGACGCAGACTGGGAGACCGCTTTGCTGAACATCTACGCTCTGTCCGCCAGAGAAAGCAGGATCTCCCAGTGGCCACACATTTTAATTCCACATCCCATTCCCATTCTGACATGTCTATCCACGGCCTCCTGTACTGTAAAGATGAAGCCACACTCAGGTTGGAGGAACAACACCTTATATTCCGTCTGGGTAGCCTCCAACCTGATGGCATGAACATCGACTTCTCTAACTTCCGCTAAGGCCCCACCTCCCCCTCGTACCCCATCTGTTACTCATTTTTATGCACACATTCTTTCTCTCACTCTCCTTTTTCTCCCTCTGTCCCTCTGAATATACCTCTTGCCCATCCTCTGGGTCACCCCCCCCCTGTCTTTCTTCCCGGACCTCCTGTCCCATGATCCTCTCATATCCCCTTTTGCCTATCATCTGTCCAGCTCTCGGCTCTATCCTTCCCCCTCCTGTCTTCTCCTATCATTTTGCATCTCCCCCTCCCCCTCCAGCTTTCAAATCCCTTACTCACTCTTCCTTCAGTTAGTCCTGACGAAGGGTCTCGGCCTGAAACGTCGACTGCGCCTCTTCCTATAGATGCTGCTTGGCCTGCTGCGTTCACCAGCAACTTTGATGTATGTTGCTTGAATTTCCAGCATCTGCAGAATTCCTGTTGTTTCTGTTTATATTTCTCAGTTGGAGATGTCGGGGTGCAGAACGGAAACATGTATAGGGAATGTGTCGGGTGCAGACCGGATGCATGTATCGGGAATGTGTTGGGGTGCAGACTGGATACATGTATAGGGAATCTGTTGGGGTGCAGACCGGATAAATGTATAGGGAATGTGTCGGGTACAGACCGGATACATGTATAGGGAATGTGTCGGGGTGCAGACCGGATACATGTATAGGGAATGTGTCGCGGTGCAGACCGGATACATGTATAGGGAATGTGTCGGGGTGCAGACTGGATACATGTATAGGGAATGTGTCGGGGTGCAGACTGGATACATGTATAGGGAATGTGTCGGGGTGCAGACCGGATACATGTATAGGGAATGTGTCGGGTGCAGACTGGATACATGTATAGGGAATGTGTCGGGGTGCAGACCGGATACATGTATAGGGAATGTGTCGGGGTGCAGACCGGATACATGTATAGGGAATATGTCGGGTGCAGACCGGATACATGTATAGGGAATGTGTCGGGTGCAGATTGGATATATGTATAGGGAATGTGTCGGGTACAGACCGGATACATGTATAGGGAATGTGTCGGGTGTAGACCGGATACATGTATAGGGAGTGTGTCGGGTGCAGATTGGATACATATTGGGATTATGTTGGGATGCAGACCCATCTCGAATCCGAAGGCCAGTTGACGCTGGCTGAGAGGTTGCACAGTTTTCCTCACCTCAGTGGTAATGGCACAACATGTTTGTATCGTTGTTGCTATCCGAGCAGCCTCCTCACATGAAAACTCAGTCTGAATCCTCTCTCCCCACACCCCCCAGTCGTCGCCGCCACCTCGTCAACAGGGGCTCAAAGTGGCACTAATTTCCTGCAAGGAGGTAATTAGAGTCGTGGAGCACTACAGCACAGAAACAGGCCCTTCAGCCATCTAGAATTGTTATTCTGCCTATCCCATCCACCCACACCAGGACCATACCCCTCCAATCAATCCAAACAGCTCTTCAACATTGCAACTGGACCCGCATCCACCCCATCCTCCGTCCGACAACTTGTTCCACTCTCACACCAGTGGAGAAGATCCTCCCCACGTTCCACCAAATCTGGCCTCTGGTTCCAATCTCGGCCAAGCTGAGGGGAAAAAGCCTGCTTGCATCAATTTAGGTCACTAATGAAGGTCCTCGATCTCTGTCTGTCCTTGGCTGTCTTCTCTATTGTGTGTCAGCTGAGGTTCAGGGTCCTCATTTCTGCCTCTCCGGTGCGGTGCTGAGTTGTCTTTGGTTTCCCGTGTTTCCTTCGCCCTTCTGAGGTCCAGTGAGGTGCTGCCTTGAAGATGGAGCTGACCTCTCTTCTCATCACGTGCCCGATCCGTCTCCAACGTTTCCTCCTGATGACGGTGGCCATGTCCTCTTGGAGACACAGCTTGCATCAACCCCTTGTGACGATGATTGGAAATGTTCAGATGCATTCCGACGGTGATATCCAATATCAAAAAGCAGGTTTGGGCTCCACTTACTGAGGGAAGATCACCAGTAAATATTCTGTCTGCTCTGACCTTCAATCTTGTCTCCTCAAACTTTTGTTTTCATTTTCGGTATTTTCTTGATGTTCTGGTCCACCAATCCGTCCCCCGTTCTGGAACAAAGAACTATCATAGAACACAAATCATTACAGCACAGTCTAGGCCCTTCAGTCCACAGTGTTGTCCTGACCTTTTACCCTACACGAAGATCAATCTAACCCTTCTAGACAGGAAGATCCAAAATAGCAAAACCTAGAATGTAGAACATTCCAGCACAGTCTAGCCTCTTCAGTCCACAATGTTGTGCCTAATTTTCAAAACCAGTCTAATCCTTCCCTCCCACATGGCTGTCATCCATGTGCCTATCTTTAAGGATCTCTTAAATCTTTCTAATCGATCTGTTTCTACCACCGCCTGTGCTGGTGGATTCCAGGCACTCCATAACGCCTGTGTTTTTCAAAAAGCTACCTCTGACATTCCCCTCACCTATATTTTCCTCCAATTGCCTTAAAATTATGCCCCCTGGTATTAGCCATTTCCATCCTGGGAAAAAGTTTCTAGCTGTCCACTCGATCCACACCTCTTATCATCTTGTACACTTCTATCAAATCACCTTTCATCCTCCTTTGCTCCAAAGAGTGAAGCTGTACCTCGCTTAATCTAGCCACATAAACACACGCTCTCTAATGGAGACAGGATGGTGGCAAACTTGCGTGCACCCTCTCTAAAGCTTACGCATCTTTCCTATAATGAGGCGACCAGAACTGAACGCAATACTCCAAATGTCCTCTACCCTCTGTGTCCTTGTGGCTTTGGGGAGGAATGAGTGGATAGTCCTGACTTGTTGTGTGGTAGGGGTCATAGAGGGAAGGATCTCGGCACTTTGAAAATTTAAGCAATTCTACTTCTGAAATTGTCTCATCCAAAGGGCAAGACAAAATCATCAGTTCAACGCCTGAATCTCCAGTTTCTGTCTGATTTTCAAAAGTTCAAAGTAAATTTTATTATCAAAGTACATATATGCTACCGTGAGATTCATTTTCCTGAGGGAAGTGGTCTTCCTTATTTTGGGTGGTGTCTTTGCCCACCGTGAGGCCTAGCGGGCTGCTCAGGTTGGGTATTTACCCTATGAAGGAATTGGGGTGGCAGCTCCAGCAAACTCCTCTGATTCAGGGGGCTTTCACAGAATTTCCGATGTTCCATTTCCATCATCTAATCTCTGTGAGATCTCTCCCGCATTGTACAAAGTCTCACAAATCAGCAAAATGGGACGTTAGTTTTTCTGCTCCAGGCTTATAAGCTGTAGCATGACGTAGAACGGGGGTGGGGAACTGTTTTATTCCAAAATTAAGCTGTTCTTTTGTGCGCGGTTTCATTTTGACAACGGCCTATGTAAAAATTTTCAGGTGATTGGGACTCTGTTTATCTGATAAATTTTAATAAAATCGTTTTAGAGTAGATGGCTTTGGATGCTTTCTTTTTAAGAGTAATTGGCTGCCCCTCCCTTGTGGATTGTTACCTTATTTATTTACAGATTAGGCCCTGCGAGCCACGCCACCCAGCAATCCCCCGATTACAATGACCTATTAACCTACTACCCAGTGCGTCTTTGGAATGTGGGAGGAAACCTATCTGCTCACAGAAAGGAATGCACAGGATGGAACTCTAACGCCCCGACCTATAATAGTGTTGGGCTAACCACTATGCTACCGTGATGCCCCCATTTTCTTTTGAAAGAGGGCTGCCCCTCCCCAGTGGATAGTCAATTGGAGTTGGATGTGTTTGGTGTTGGATTATTGGAGGAGGGGTGTTGAATACTGGCTCGCCAGAGTCAAAGTCAGCGTATGTTTATCACAGCAGGCCAGGCAGCATCTCTAGGAAGAGGTACAGTCGACGTTTCGGGCCGAGACCCTTCATCAGGAGTAACTGAAGGAAAAGCTAGTAAGAGATTTGAAAGTGGGAGTGGGAGATCCAAAGTGATAGGAGAAGACAGCAGGGGGAGGGATGGAGCCAAGATCTGGATAGGTGATTGGCAAAAGGGATATGAGAGGACTATGGGACAGGAGGCCCAGGGAGAAGGAAAAGGGGGAGGGGGGAACCCAGAGGACGGGAATGATGTTGTGAAAACTTTCAAGGATGTTGTTGAAAACTTTCTTAGCAACTACAGACATCAAACAACGTGTAGCTGGTTAACACGCTTCAGGCATACAAAACCATGAAGTGCAACATGTCACTAAAGATTCATTTTCTGCGTTCCCATTTAGACTTCTTCCCTGTAAATCTTGGCACTGTCAGTGATGAGCATGGTGAAAGGTTTCACCAGGACATTGCAGTCATGGAGAAACGGTATCAGGGTGACTGGAATCCATCAGTGCTGGCTGATTATTGCTGGACACTTAAGTGAGAAGCCTCAGACACTGAGTGCAAATGAAAATCATTGACAAAACACTTTTAGCTCGGTTGAAATATTGCAAAGTGTCAGCACTGTTGTGTAATTAAATGCATTATATTCAGTAAAAGTTAATTTTTTGTTTCTCCAAATCTCTACATGATACAAGTAGTCTGAAATTATATCTGTGTTCAGCTTCAAGCGGCCAATCATAAACAAAAAATCCTGAGGAAGGGACACTTTCAAAAAAAAAATTTGTTGTCCAGTGTTGTCAAATATATTAGATACAACCTTGAGATTCATTTTCCAGGCAGCCACAAAACAAAGAAACACAATCCATGAAAACCCCACACAAGAAAGACCAACAAACATCCAATGTGCGAAAAAAGACCAAATCAAGTAAACAATAAAAAATAAACAAGTACGACACGTGATATGAATCGTCGGGTTCCCGAAAGCAAGTACACAGTCACAGGGTCAGTTCAGTGCAGAGTGAGTGATGATGGTGACAGGCCACAGGTACAGGGTCAGTTCAGTGCAGAGTGAGTGACGATGCTGACAGACCACAGGTACAGGGTCAGTTCAGTGCAGAGTGAGTGACGATGGTGACAGGCCACAGCTGTGAGTCAGTTCAGTGCTAAGGTGAGCAAAGCCTCCCAGAATAGTGAGCCTCCACCCTCAGCTTCGATGCTTTAATCTTTTTAATCTGGCTTGGCACTTAAATTGGCTAAATACCGATTTGTTTTTCACTCCCGGGTCCGGGACATCGGATAAGACATCGGATCAGAATGGGGCCATTAGGTCCCTCGAGCCCACTTTGCCATTTCATCATGGCTGACCCATTTCCCTCTCAAACCCATTCTCCTGCCTTCTCCCCATAACTTTTCACTCCCTGACTTATCAAAGATCTATCACCCTCTGCTTTGAATGCATTCATTTACTTGACCTCCACAGCCTGCCTGTGGCAACGAATTCCACAGATTCACCACCCTCGAGCTAAAGAAATTCCTCCTCATCTCCATTCTCCTATCTTGAGGCTGTGCCCTCTGATCCTAGACTCTCCCTCTATCGGAATCACCCTCTCCAGATCCACTCTAACTAGGCCTTTCAACATTTGATTGGTTTTATTGAGATCCCCCCTCATTCTTCTGAATTACAGTGAGTACAGGCCCAGAGCCATGAAAAACTCCTCACATGACAAGCTTTTCAATCCCAGCATCATTTTCATGAACCTCCTTTGAACCCTCTCCAAATATCGGCACAGCCTTTCTCAGATAAGGGGCCCAAACCTGCTCAGAACGCTGAGTGAGACCTCACCAATGTATTGTAACACCTCAGCATTACATCCTTGCTTTTATATTCTACTCCTCTTGAAATGAATGCTAACATTGCATTTGCCGTCCTCACCACTGACTCAACCTGCAAATTAACCTTTAGGGAATCCTGCACAAGTCCATCTGCACCTCAGAATTTTATTTTTTTCCCCGTTTATAAAACCATCAAACGTTCTATTCCAAAGCGTAGACTGTTTAAATTAGATTTCTCTAACTTCCGGTAATTTCTCTGTTCCCTTTTTCCCATTCCCCATTCTGGTTCCCGCTCTCCTCACCTGCCTATCACCTCCCTCCGGTTTCCCTGCTCCTTCCCTTTCTCCCACGGTCCATGTCCCTTCCTGTCATATTCCTTCTTCTCCAGCCCTTGCCCTCTTCCACCTGTCACCTCCCGACTTCCTTCTTTACCACCCACCTGCTCTCGCCCATCACCTGCCAGTTTGCCCTCCTCCCCACACCCTCATTGCTTTCTCAGGCATCTTCCCCCTTCCTTTCCAGTCCTGATGAAGGGTGTCGGCCCGAAACGTGAACTGTTTATTCCCCTCCATAGATGCTGCCTGCCCTGCTGACCTTTTCTCAGATGTATAAAGAGTAAACGAGAGGCGAGAGTGGATATAGGACCACTGGAAACATGACACTGGAGAGGTAGTAACAGGAGGAAAAGAAATGGTGGATGATCTTAATAAGTCTTTTGCATCAGTCTACACTGCGGGAGACAGCAGAATGCCAGGAAACATAGAAAATAGGTGCAGGAGTAGGCCATTCGGCCCTTCGAGCCTGCACCACCATTTATTATGATCATGGCTGATCATCCAACTCAGAACCCGGGCCCAGCCTTCCCTCCATACCCCCTGACCCCCGTAGCTACAAGGGCCATATCTAACTCTCTCTTAAATATAGCCAATGAACTGGCCTCAACAGTTTCCTGTGGCAGAGAATTCCACAGATTGCAGGAAAGCAGGAGTGTCAGGGGCAGAAGTTAGTGCCGCACTATCACTAAAGAGGAATGGTTGGGAAACTGAAAAGCCTGAAGGTGGACAAGTCACCTGGACCAGTTGAACTACACCTGCAGGGTCTGAAAGAGGTAGCAGAAGAGAGAGTGGCGACATTAGTCTTGATCGTTCAAGAACCACCGAACACTGGAATGGTTCCTGGGGGCTGGAAAATTGCAAATACCATTCCGCTTCTGAACTGAGGTGGCTCCTGCTTCCTCCACCAGAGGGCGCCAAGGGGCAGCTCTTTACCAGGTTTGGGGGACAAAGTGAGGGAGAGGGGAGGGGAGGGGGAGGTGGAGGGGAGAGAGGATAGGGGAACGAGGAGATAGGGGAGAGGGGAAAGGAGAGGGGAGAGGGGGAGCTGAGGGGGTGGGGAGAGGGGGGAGAAGAGGGAACGGAGAGGGGGAGGAGATGCGGAGAAGAGAGGAAGGGGAAGAGAGGTGAGTGGGGGGAGGAGAGAGGTCCTATGTGTATGGTTGTGTGCTGGAAACTCAGCTGAATCCCAATCATATATTATCATTGATACACAGCACTGTGCTTATATAATAAGTTCAAAGTAAATTTTATTACCAATTACATATGTGTCACCATATACAATCCTGAAGTTGATTTTCTTGCAGGCATACCTAATAAATCAATTGAATAATAACTATAACAGAGTCAATGAAAGACCGCCCAATTTGGGTGTTTAACCAGAGTGCAACAAACTGTGCAAATTCAAAAAGAAGAAATAATAATGGGTAAATAAGCAAAAAAATATTGAGAACATGAGATGAAGAATCCTTGAAAGTGAGTCCATTGGTGTGGGAACATTTCAGTGATGGGGCGAGTGAAGTTGTCCCCTTTGATTCAGGAGCCTGATGGTTGAGGGGTAATAAATGTTCCTGAACCTGGTGATGTGGGTCCTGAGGCTCCTCTACCTTCTACCTGATGACAGCAGTGAGAAGAGAGCATGGCCTGGGTGTTGGGGATCTCTGACGATGGATGCTGCTTTCCTACGACAGCGTTTCATGTAGATGTGCTCAGTGGTAGGGAGGCCTTTACCAATAATGGACCGAACCATATTTACTAGTTTTTGTAGGATTTCTCATTCAAAGGCATTGGTGTGTCCATACCAGGCCATGATGCAGCCCGTCAATACATTCTCCACTACACATCTATAGAAGTCTGTCAAAGTTTTAGATGTCATGCTGAATCTCTTCAAACTCCTAAGGAAGGAGAGATGATGCCATGCTTTCTCTGTAGTTGTCCCTGCATGCTGGGAGCAGGACGGGTTCTCCGAAATAATAACACTGAGGAATTTAAAGTTGCTAATACCACCCCCCACCCCGGCTCTGACCTTTCAGTGAGGACTGGCTCAGGGACCTCTGGTTTCCTTCTCCCGAAGTCTATAATCGGCTCCTTCAGCTTGCTGACACTGAGTGAGAGGTTGTAGTTGTGGCTCCACTGAGTCAGATTTTCCATCTTCCTCCTATCCCTCCCTCCTTTCACAGGGTGCCTGTCACCATCATCACTCACTCTGCACTGAACTGACTCTGTACCTGTGGCCTGTCACCATCGTCACTCACTCTGCACTGAACTGACCCTGTACCTGTGGCCTGTCACCATCGTCACTCACTCTGCACTGAACTGACCCTGTACCTGTGTACTTGCTTTCGGGAACCCGACGATTCATATCACGTGTCGTACTTGTTTATTTTTTATTGTTGACTTGATTTGGTCTTTATTCGCACATTGGATGTTTGTTGGTCTTTCTTGTGTGCGGTTTTCATGGATTGTGTTTCTTTGTTTTGTGGCTGCCTGGAATATGAATCTCACGGGTTTATCTAATATATTTGACAACACTGGACAACAAATTCTTTTTTTAAAGTGTCCCTTCCTCAGGATTTTTTGTTTATGATAGGCCACTTGAAGCTGAACACAGAATTTCAGACTACTTGTATCATGTGGAGATTTGGAGAAACAAAAAATTAACTTTTATTGAATATAATGCATTTAATTACACAACAGTGCTGACACTTTGCAGTATTTCAACCGAGCTAAAAGTGTTTTGTCAATGATTTTCATTTGCACTCAGTGTCTGAGGTTTATCACTTAAGTGTCCAGCAATAATCAGCCAGCATTGATGGATTCCAGTTTCCCTGATACCGTTTCTCCATGACCACAATGTCCTGGTGAAACCTTTCACCATGCTGGTCACTGACAGCACCAACATTTACAGGGCAGAAGTCGGAATGGGAATGCAGAAAATAAATCTTTAGTGACATGTCGCACTTCATGGTTTTGTATGCCTGAAGCATGTTAACCAGCTACACGTAGTTTGATGTCTGTAGTTGCTAAGAAAGTTTTCAACAACATCCTTGAATCCTTCAACAACATGATGCCCATTCTGGGTTTTTCGCCCCCCCTCCCCCTTTTCCTTCTCCCTGGGCCTCCTGTCCCATGATCCTCTCGTATCCCTTTTGACAATCAACTGTCCAATTACTCGTAAAAAGAAAGCATCCAAAGCCATCTACTCTAAAATGTTTTTATTTAAATTTATCAGATAAACAGAGTCCCAATCACCTGAAAATTTTTACATAGGCCATTGTCAAAATGAAACCGCGCACAAAAGAACGCCTTAATTTTGGAATAAAACAGTTCCCCACCCCCACTTCTACGTCTTGCTACAGCTTACAAGCCTGGAGCAGAAAAACTAACGTCCCATTTTGCTGATTTGTGAGACTTTGTACAATGCGGGAGAGATCTCACAGAGATTAGAAGATGGAAATGGAACATCGGAAATTCTGTGAAAGCCCCCTGAATCAGAGGAGTTTGCTGGAGCTGCCACCCCAATTCCTTCATAGGGTAAATACCCAACCTGAGCAGCCCGCGAGGCAATTTCAGAAGTAGAATCGCTTACATTTTCAAAGTGCCGAGCTCCTTCCCTCTATGACCCCTACCACACAACAAGTCAGGACTATCCACTCATTCCTCCCCAAAGCCACAAGGACACTGAGGGTGGAGGACATTTGGAGTATTGCGTTCAGTTCTGGTCGCCTCATTATAGGAAAGATGTGGAAGCTTTAGAGAGGGTGCACGCAAGTTTGCCATCATCCTGTCTCCATTACAGAGCGTGTGTTTATGTGGCTAGATTAAGCGAGGTACAGCTTCACTCTTTGGAGCAAAGGAGGATGAAAGGTGACTTGATAGAAGTGTACAAGATGATAAGAGATGTGGATCGAGTGGACAGCTAGAAACTTTTTCCCAGGGTGGAAATGGCTAATACCAGGGGGCATAATTTTAAGGCAATTGGAGGAAAATATAGGTGAGGGGAATGTCAGAGGTAGCTTTTTGAAAAACACAGGCGTTATGGAGTGCCTGGAATCCACCAGCACAGGCGGTGGTAGAAACAGATCGATTAGAAAGATTTAAGAGATCCTTAAAGATAGGCACATGGATGACAGCCATGTGGGAGGGAAGGATTAGACTGGTTTTGAAAATTAGGCACAACATTGTGGACTGAAGAGGCTAGACTGTGCTGGAATGTTCTACATTCTAGGTTTTGCTATTTTGGATCTTCCTGTCTAGAAGGGTTAGATTGATCTTCGTGTAGGGTAAAAGGTCAGGACAACACTGTGGACTGAAGGGCCTAGACTGTGCTGTAATGATTTGTGTTCTATGATAGTTCTTTGTTCCAGAACGGGGGACGGATTGGTGGACCAGAACATCAAGAAAATACCGAAAATGAAAACAAAAGTTTGAGGAGACAAGATTGAAGGTCAGAGCAGACAGAATATTTACTGGTGATCTTCCCTCAGTAAGTGGAGCCCAAACCTGCTTTTTGATATTGGATATCACCGTCGGAATGCATCTGAACATTTCCAATCATCGTCACAAGGGGTTGATGCAAGCTGTGTCTCCAAGAGGACATGGCCACCGTCATCAGGAGGAAACGTTGGAGACGGATCGGGCACGTGATGAGAAGAGAGGTCAGCTCCATCTTCAAGGCAGCACCTCACTGGACCTCAGAAGGGCGAAGGAAACACGGGAAACCAAAGACAACTCAGCACCGCACCGGAGAGGCAGAAATGAGGACCCTGAACCTCAGCTGACACACAATAGAGAAGACAGCCAAGGACAGACAGAGATCGAGGACCTTCATTAGTGACCTAAATTAATTCAAGCAGGCTTTTTCCTCTCAGCTTGGCCGAGATTGGAACGAGAGGCCAGATTTGGTGGAACGTGGGGAGGATCTTCTCCACTGGTGTGAGAGTGGAACAAGTTGTCGGACGGAGGATGGGGTGGATGCGGGTCCAGTTGCAATGTTGAAGAGCTGTTTGGATGGATTGGAGGGGTATGGTCCCGGTGTGGGTGGATGGGATAGGCAGAATAATAATTCTAGATGGGCTGAAGGGCCTGTTTCTGTGCTGTAGTGCTCCATGACTCTAATTACCTCCTTGTAGGAAATTAGTGCCACTTTGAGCCCCTGTTGACGAGGTGGCGGCGACGACTGGGGGGTGTGGGGAGAGAGGATTCAGACTGAGTTTTCATGTGAGGAGGCTGCTCGGATAGCAACAACGATACAAACATGTTGTGCCATTACCACTGAGGTGAGGAAAACTGTGCAACCTCTCAGCCAGCGTCAACTGGCCTTCGGATTCGAGATGGGTCTGCATCCCAACATAATCCAAATATGTATCCAATTTGCACCCGACACATTCCTTATACATGTATCCGGTCTGCAGCTGACACATTCCCTATACATGTATCCAGTCTGTACCCGACACATTCCCTATACATGTATCCGGTCTGCACCCCGACACATTCCCTATACATGTATCCGGTCCACAATAGAGACTCATATCAGAATCAGGTTTATCATATGTCATGAATTTGCTCTTTATTTTGTGGTAGCAGTACAGTGCGATACATAAAATTGCTGCAGTACTTTTAATTGCCACTTTTACTTTTCTCCTTTGTACTTTTTGCTTCTACCCTCACTTTACACCCCTCTGTCTCTCTGCACTGGTTCCCATCCCTCTGTTGTAAACTAACCTCCTCACGCCGAGCCTCTTTAATTTGATTCCCACCCCCCAACCATTCTAGTTTAAAGTCACCTCAGTAGCCCTCGCTAATCTCCCTGCCAGGATATTGGTCCCCCTACGATTCAAGTGTAACCCGTCCTTTTTGTACAGGTCACGCCTGCGCCAAAAGAGGTCCCAATGATCCAAAAACTTGAATCCCTGCCCCCACTCCAATCCCTCAGCCACGCATTTATCCTCCACCTCATCGCATTCCTGCTCTCACTGTCGCGTGGCACAGGCAGTAATCCCGAGATTACTACCTTTGAGGTCCTTTTTCTCAACTCCCTTCCTAGCTCCCTATATTCTCCTTTCAGGACCTCATCCCTTTTCCTACCTATGTCATTGGTACCTATATGTACAACGACCTCTGGCTCCTCACCCTCCCACTTCAGGATATCTTGGACATGATCAGAAATATCCCGGACCCTGGCACCAGGGAGGCAAACTACCATCCGGGTCTCTAGACTGCGTCCACAGAATCGCCTATCTGACCCCCTTACTATCGAGTCCCCTATCACAACTGCCCTCCTCTTCCTTGCCCTACCCTTCTGAGCTACAGGGCCAGACTCTGTGCCAGAGGCACGGCCACTGTCGCTTCCCCCGGGTAAGCTGTCCCCGCCAACAGTACTCAAACAGGAGTACCTATTGTTAAGGGGCACAGCCACTGCACCTATTTTCTATGTTTCTATGTTTCTAAAATGGGCAATGCCATGGCAGATTAAAACTAACCTCTTTGTCTCTTTGCTTAGTAACATTCCTAGCTTTTTTTAACGCTTCTGACTCATTGTGTGATCCTGCGGTTGAGTCTGAAGATGCAGTGTGACATTTTGAGGTCAAGAGTACGTCTTGTCTCCTGGGAAACCATTCAACAGTCTTATAACAGGAAGATAGAAGCTGTCTTTGAGCCTGGTAGTGTGTGCTTTCAGGCTTTTGTAGCTTCTGCTCACTGAGAGAGGGGAGAAGAGAGAATGTCTGGGGTGGATGGGATCTTTGATTCTGCCGGAAACCATTATTGTCCACTTTTGTAATTGATCATGTTTTTATGTATTGCTCTGAACTGCTGCTGCAAAGTGACCAATATTACCACATACAGTGCTGTGCCAAAGTCTTAGGCACATATACACAGCCAGGGTGCCTAAAACTTTTGCACACGACTGTATTTGTCAACGTGGAGCAGAGAGTGAGCTTGTAAATCTGACAGGAGCAAAGGATGTTGGGGATGGTGAGTGTGGGGTGTGGGACAGGAAGGGAGTGCGAGGGGCGAGGGATGGTGCAGGTACAGACACACCCAGCCCTGAGACACCAGGCAAGGTCATTTCATTCCAAACAACTGGTTTATTGATCATTACAGAATGTCTCTCTGATGCTTCCTGCTCCCTCCCCTCCCTCCTCTCCACGATTCCCCTCTCCCTGTCCCCCTCCCACTCTCAGTCATCGTCCATAATAGAGACCCATATCAGAATCAGGTTTATCATATGTCATGAATTTGCTCTTTATTTTGCGGCAGCAGTACAGTGCGATACATAAAATTGCTGTAATACACTGCAGAAGTCTTGGGAACCCGGGCTATTGTAGACACCACTGTTGCTGACATCAGGTAGAAGGTACAGGAGCCTCAGGACCCACACCACCAGGTTCAGGAACAGTTATCACCCCACAACCATCAGGCTCCTGAATCAACGGGGATAACTTCATTCTCCCCATCACTGAAATGTTCCCACACCAACGGACTCACTTTCAAGGACCCTTCATCTCATGTTCTCAATATTTTTGTTTATTTACCTATTATTATGATTGTTTTCAATTTGCACAGTTTGTTGTACTCTGGTTAAACACCCAAGTTGGGCGGTCTTTCATTGACTCTGTTATAGTTATTATTCAAATGATTGCAAGATGTATTTACAATCTGCCTGCAAGAAAATCAATTTCAGGATTGTATATGGTGACATATATGTAATTGACAATAAAATTTACTTTGAACTTGATATATAAGCACAGTGCTGTGTATCAATGATAATAAATGATTGGGATTCAGCTGAGTTTCCAGCACACAGACATAGACATAGGACCTCTCTCCTCCCCCCGCTCTCCTCTCTTCCCCTTCCTCTCTTCTCCGCATCTCCTCCCCCTCTCCGTTCCCTCTTCTCCCCTCTCCTCTACCCCCTCTCTCCCCACCCCCTCTTCTACCTACCCCCTCTCCTCTCCTCTCCTCTCCTCTCTCCTTTCCCATCCCCACTGTTTCCCGTACCCTTACCCTACCCCCTCACTCCCCTATCCTCTCTCCCCTCCACCTCCCCCTCCCCTCCTCTCTCCCTGACTTTGATCCCCAAACCTGGTAAAGAGCTGCCCCTTGGCGCCCTCTGGTGGAGGAAGCAGGAGCCACCTCAGTTCAGAAGCAGAATGGTATTTGCAATTTTCCAGCCCCCAGGAACCATTCCAGTGTTCGGTGGTTCTTGAACGATCAAGACTAATGCCTCCACTCTCTCTCTTCTGCTACCTCTTTCAGACCCTGCAGGTGTAGTTCAACTGGTCCAGGTGACTTGTCCACCTTCAGGCTTTTCAGTTTCCCAATCATTCCTCCTTAGTGATAGTGTGGCACTAACTTCTGCCCCTGACACTCCTGCTTTCCTGGCATTCTGCTGTCTCCCGCAGTGTAGACTGATGCAAAAGACTTATTAAGTTCATCCACCATTTCTTTTCCCCGTTACTACCTCTCCAGTGTCATTTTCCAGCGGTCCGATATCCACTCTCGCCTCTCTTTTACTCTTTATACATCTGAGAAAAGGTCAGCAGGGCAGGCAGCACCTATGGAGGGGAATAAATAGTTCACGTTTCGAGCCAACACCCTTCATCAGGACTGGAAAGGAAGGGGGAAGATGCCTGAAAAAGAAATGAGCGTGTGGGGAGGAGGGCAAACTGGCAGGTGATGGGCGAGAGCAGGTGGGTGGTAAAGAAAGAAGTCGGGAGGTGACAGGTGGAAGAGGGCAAGGGCTGGAGAAGAAGGAATATGACAGGAAGGGACATGGACCATGGGAGAAAGGGAAGGAACAGGGAAACCGGAGGGAGGTGATAGGCAGGTGAGGAGAGCGGGAACCAGAATGGGAAATGGGAAAAAGGGAACAGAGAAATTACCGGAAGTTAGAGAAACCTAATTTAAACAGTCTACGCTTTGGAATAGAAAGATTGATGGTTTTATGAACGGGGAAAAAAATAAAATTCTGAGGTGCAGATGGACTTGTGCAGGATTCCCTAAAGGTTAAATTGCAGGTTGAGTCAGTGGTGAGGACGGCAAATGCAATGTTAGCATTCATTTCAAGAGGAGTAGAATATAAAAGCAAGGATGTAATGCTGAGGTGTTACAATTCATTGGTGAGGTCAGATGTATAAAGAGTAAAAGAGAGGCGAGAGTGTATATCGGACCGCTGGAAAAATGACACTGGAGAGGTAGTAACAGGGGGAAAAGAAATGGTGGATGAACTTAATAAGTCTTTTGCATCAGTCTACACTGCGGGAGACAGCAGAATGCCAGGAAAGCAGGAGTGTCAGGGGCAGAAGTTAGTGCCGCACTATCACTAAGGAGGAATGGTTGGGAAACTGAAAAGCCTGAAGGTGGACAAGTCACCTGGACCAGTTGAACTACACCTGCAGGGTCTGAAAGAGGTAGCAGAAGAGAGAGTGCAGACATTAGTCTTGATCGTTCAAGAACCACCGAACACTGGAATGGTTTTTGGGGGCTGGAAAATTGCAAATACCATTCCGCTTCTGAACTGAGGTGGCTCCTGCTTCCTCCACCAGAGGGCGCCAAGGGGCAGCTCTTTACCAGGTTTGGGGAACAAAGTGAGGGAGAGGGGAGGGAAGGGGGAGGTGGAGGGCAGAGAGGATAGGCGAGCGAAGGGGTAGGGTAGGGTGTAGGGGAGAGGGGTAGAGGAGAGAGTGGGGAGGGGAAAGGAGAGGGGGAGGAGAGGGGGGTAGGTAGAAGAGGGGGTGGGGAGAGAGGGGGTAGAGGAGAGGGGGAGAAGAGAGAACGGAGAGGGCGAGGAGATGCGGAGTAGAGAGGAAGGGGAAGAGAGGTGAGTGGGGGGAGGAGAGAGGTCCTATGTCTATGGTTGTGTGCTGGAAACTCAGCTGAATCCCAATCATTTTTTTTCTTTTTAAATCTTTTTATTGAATAAGTATACAAAAAGGTAAACCATATAAACATTAATACAATGTTAAAATATAATAAAATTCCAGAAGGTATCAATACCAAAAAAAATACTACAAACAATGTAATTTAAACATAAAAAACCAAGATAACATAATAGTATACTAAATTTTATATATATATCAATGGAAAAAAAAGAAAAAAAAACCCCCCAAAAAAACCCACCGTGCAACTAACTAAAAGCAAAGCAAAGCAATGGGCTAACTTGAAACCAAACAGAGTTAAACTTAAAATCACGTCCTCAATCCCGACCTCCATTAAAAACAGTAAAAAAAAACACAGCACCGTACTGATATATCAAGTTCAAAGTAAATTTTATTATTAGTTACATATATGTCACCATATACAATCCTGAAGTTGATTTTCTTGCAGGCATACTTAATAAATCAATTGAATAATAACTATAACAGAATCAATGAAAGACCACCAAACTTGGGTGTTTAACCAGAGTACAACAAACTGTGCAAATTCAAAAAGAAGAAATAATAATGGGTAAATAAGCAAAAAAGACATTGAGAACATGAGATGAAGAATCCTTGAAAGTGAGTCCATTGGTGTGGGAACATTTCAGTGATGGGTGAGTGAAGTTGTCCCCTTTGATTCAGGACCCTGATGGTTGAGGGGTAATAAATGTTCCTGAACCTGGTGGTGTGGGTCCAGAGACCCCTGTACCTTCTACCTGATGACAGCAGTGAGAAGAGAGCATGGCCTGGGTGTTGGGGATCTCTGACGATGGATGCTGCTTTCCTACGACAGCGTTTCATGTAGATGTGCTCAGTGGTAGGGAGGCCTTTACCCATAATGGACCGAACCATATTCACTACTTTTTGTAGGATTTTCCATTCAGAGGCATTGGTGTGTCCATACCAGGCCGTGATGCAGCCCGTCAATACATTCTCCACTACACATCTATAGAAGTCTGTCAAAGTTTTAGGTGTCATGCTGAATCTCTTCAAACTCCTAAGGAAGGAGAGATGATGCCATGCTTTCTCTGTCGTTGCCCCTGCATGCTGGGAGCAGGACGGGTTCTCCGAAATAATAACACTGAGGAATTTAAAGTTGCTAATACCACCCCCCACCCCGGCTCTGACCTTTCAGTGAGGACTGGCTCAGGGACCTCTGGTTTCCTTCTCCCGAAGTCTATAATCGGCTCCTTCAGCTTGCTGACACTGAGTGAGAGGTTGTAGTTGTGGCTCCACTGAGTCAGATTTTCCATCTCCCTCCTCTATGCTGACTCTTCACCACCTTTGATATGGTCAGCAACAGTGGTGTCTACAATAGCCCGGGTTCCCAAGACTTCTGCAGCGTACTACAGCAATTTTATGTATCGCACTGTACTGCTGCCGCAAAATAAAGAGCAAATTCATGACATATGATAAACCTGATTCTGATATGGGTCTCTATTGTGGACGATGACTGAGAGTGGGAGGGGGACAGGGAGAGGGGAATCGTGGAGAGGAGGGAGGGGAGGGAGCAGGAAGCATCAGAGAGACATACTGTAATGATCAATAAACCAGTTGTTTGGAATGAAATGGCCTTGCCTGGTGTCTCAGGGCTGGTTGTGTCTGTACCTGCACCATCCCTCGCCCCTCGCACTCCCTTCCTGTCCCACACTCCACACTCACCATCCCCAACATCCTTTGCTCCTGTCAGATTTACAAGCTCTCTCTCTGCTCCACGTTGACAAATACAGTCCTGTGCAAAAGTCTTAGGCACCCTGCCTGCCTAGCACTGAGCACATCTACATGAAACGCTGTCGTAGGAAAGCAGCATCCATCGTCAGAGATCCTCAACACCCAGGCCATGCTGTCTTCTCACTGCTGTCATCAGGTAGAAGGTACAGGAGCCTCAGGATCCACATCACCAGGTTCAGGAACATTTATTACCCCTCAACCATCAGGCTCCTGAATCAAAGGGGACAACTTCACTCGCCCCATCACTGAAATGTTCCCACACCAATGGACTCACTTTCAAGGATTCTTCATCTCATGTTCTCAATTTTTTTTGCTTATTTACCCATTATTATTTCTTCTTTTTGAATTTGCACAGTTTGTTGTACTCTGGTTAAATACTCACGTTGGGTGGTCTTTCATTGATTCTGTTATAGTTATTATTCAATTGACTTACTAAGTATGCCTGCAAGAAAATCAACTTCAGGATTGTATATGGTGACATATCATTGATAATAAAATTTACTTTGAACTTAATATATAAGCACAGTGCTGTGTATCAATGATAATAAATGATTGAGATTCAGCTGAGTTTCCAGCACACAACCATAGACGTAGGACCTCTCTCCTCCCCCCACTCACCTCTCTTCCCCTTCCTCTCTTCTCCGCATCTCTTCCTCCTCTCCGTTCCCTCCTCTCCCCCTCTCCTCTAACCCCTCTCTCCCCACCCCCTCTTCTACCTACCCCTCTCCTCCCCCTCTCCCCTCTCCTTTCCCCTCCCCACTCTCTCCCCTACCCCTACCCTACCCCCTCGCTCCCCTATCCTTGATCCCCTCCACCTCCCCCTCCCCTCCTCTCTCCCTCACTTTGTTCCCCAAACCTGGTAAAGAGCTGCCCCTTGGCGCCCTCTGGTGGAGGAAGCAGGAGCCACCTCAGTTCAGAAGCGGAATGGTATTTGCAATTTTCCAGCCCCCAGGAACCATTCCAGTGTTCGGTGGTTCTTGAACGATCAAGACTAATGTCTGCACTCTCTCTTCTGCTACCTCTTTCAGACCCTGCAGGTGTAGTTCAACTGGTCCAGGTGACTTGTCCACCTTCAAGCTTTTCAGTTTCCCAACCATTCCTCCTTAGTGATAGTGCGGCACTAACTTCTGCCCCTGACACTCCTGCTTTCCTGGCATTCTGCTGTCTCCCGCAGTTTAGACTGATGCAAAAGACTTATTAAGTTCATCCACCATTTCTTTTCCCCGTTACTACCTCTCCAGTGTCATTTTTCCAGCGGTCCTATATCCACTCTCGCCTCTCGTTTACTCTTTATACATCTGAGAAAAGGTCAGCAGGGCAGGCAGCATCTATGGAGGAGAATAAATAGTTCACGTTTCGAGCCGACACCCTTCATCAGGACTGGAAAGGAAGGGGGAAGATGCCTGAAAAAGAAATGAGGGGGTGGGGAGGAGGGCAAACTGGCAGGGGATGGGCGAGAGCAGGTGGGTGGTAAAGAAAGAAGTCGGGAGGTGACAGGTGGAAGAGGGCAAGGGCTGGAGAAGAAGGAATATGACAGGAAGGGACATGGACCGTGGGAGAAAGGGAAGGAGCAGGGAAACCAAAGGGAGGTGATAGGCAGGTGAGGAGAGCGGGAACTAGAATGGGGAATGGGAAAAAGGGAACAGAGAAATTACCGGAAGTTAGAGAAATCTAATTTAAACAGTCTACGCTTTGGAATAGAACGTTTGATGGTTTTATAAACGGGGAAAAAAATAAAATTCTGAGGTGCAGATGGACTTGTGCAGGATTCTCTAAAGGTTAATTTGCAGGTTGAGTCAGTGGTGAGGACGGCAAATGCAATGTTAGCATTCATTTCAAGAGGAGTAGAATATAAAAGCAAGGATGTAATACTGAGGTGTTACAATACATTGGTGAGGTCTCACTCACCAGTTTTTCATGGAGTTTTTCATGGCTCTGGGCCTGTACTCACCGTAATTCAGAAGAATGGGGGATCTCAATGAAACCAATCAAATGTTGAAAGGCCTCCTTAGAGTGGATATGGAGAGGGTGATTCCGATAGAGGGAGAGTCTAGGATCAGAGGGCACAGCCTCAGAATACAACGGAGATGAGGAAGAATTTCTTTAGCTCGAGGGTGGTGAATCTGTGGAATTCGTTGCCACAGGCAGGCTGTGGAGGTCAAGTAAATGAATGCATTCAAAGCAGAGGGTGATAGATCCTTGATAAGTCAGGGAGTGAAAAGTTATGGGGAGAAGGCAGGAGAATGGGTTTGAGAGGGAAATGGGTCAGCCATGATGAAATGGCAAAGTGGGCTCAAGGGACCGAATGGCCCCATTCTGATCCGATGTCTTATGGTCTTAAATCCATGTTCATGCTGTGAGGTTGGAGGCTACCCAGATGGAATATGAGGTGTTGCTCCTTCACCCCGAGTGTGGCCTCCTCATAACAGTAGAGGAAGCCATGGACCGACATGTGGGAATGGGAAGAGGAAGTGGACTTGAAACGAGTGGCCGCTGAGTAGACCAGAGACCAGTGGCGGGCAGATAGCAGAATTCAAAACACAACTAATGGTACATAAATCTCTACTAAAGGGCAGGGGTATAGCAAATGAAAGGATGTGATCGTTTCACCAGCAGCCAAATCTTGTGAAGGGGTGCAGCACCCTTTCTTTCTCTCAAGAATGCAGGGACGGCCATAGTGGACATCGCTGGAGCAGACTTGGGGCTAGGCCGCAACTTTGGGCCAGTTTGGGCTGGGGGACCCGGACCCAAGAGGGAAAAACAAATCGGTATTTAGCCAATTTAAGTGCTGAGCCAGATTAAAAAGATTAAAGCATCGAAGCTGAGGGTGGAGGCTCACTAATTTGGGAGGCTTTGCTCACCTTAGCACTGAACTGACTCACAGCTGTGGCCTGTCACCATCGTCACTCACTCTGCACCGAACTGACCCTGTACCTGTGGCCTGCAGCCATCGTCACTCACTCTGCACCGAACTGACCCTGTACCTGTGGCCTGCAGCCATCGTCACTCACTCTGCACTGAACTGACCCTGTACCTGTGGCCTGTCACCATCGTCACTCACTCTGCACTGAACTGACTCTGTACCTGTGGCCTGTCACCATCGTCACTCACTCTGCACTGAACTGACTCTGTGACTGTGTACTTGCTTTCGGGAACCCGACGATTCATATCACATGTCGCACTTGTTTATTTTTTATTGTTTACTTGATTTGGTCTTTATTCGCACATTGGATGTTTGTTGGTCTTTCTTGTGTGCGGTTTTCATTGATTGTGTTTCTTTGTTTTGTGGCTGCCTGGAATATGAATCTCACGGGTTTATCTAATATATTTGACAACACTGGACAACAAATTTTTTTTTTTGAAAGTGTCCCTTCCTCAGGATTTTTTGTTTATGATAGGCCACTTGAAGCTGAACACAGATAGAATTTCAGACTACTTGTATCATGTGGAGATTTGGAGAAACAAAAAATTAACTTTTATTGAATATAATGCATTTAATTACACAACAGTGCTGACACTTTGCAGTATTTCAACCGAGCTAAAAGTGTTTTGTCAATGATTTTCATTTGCACTCAGTGTCTGAGGTTTCTCACTTAAGTGTCCAACAATAATCAGCCAGCATTGATGGATTCCAGTCACCCTGATACCGTTTCTCCATGACCACAATGTCCTGGTGAAACCTTTCACCATGCTCGTCACTGACAGCACCAACATTTACAGGGAAGAAGTCTAAATGGGAATGCAGAAAATTAATCTTTAGTGACATGTCGCACTTCATGGTTTTGTATGCCTGAAGCATGTTAACCAGCTACACGTAGTTTGATGTCTGTAGTTGCTAAGAAAGTTTTCAACAACATCCTTGAATGCCTTCTATGCAATTTTCTCTGGTCCCACTAGAAGTTCTTTAAATTGCCTAATATTGATAACCTGTTTGATTTGTGAACCAACAGAAATGCCTTCCTTAATCTTGGCATCAGTTATTCTGACTTGAATTATGAATTGAAATAACAAATATAGGTGATTTTTAATAAAAATGCTGCGTGATAGGGAGTTTTTAAGATAACACCCAAAAGTATTCAGGAAGCAAAATCTTTGTTGTCCAGGGTGATAAGCATAAACACGAGGAATTCGGCAGATGCTGGAAATTCACTCAACTCACATCAAAGTTGCTGGTGAACGCAGCAGTCCAGGCAGCATCTCTAGGAAGAGGTACAGTCGACGTTTCGGGCTGAGACCCTTCGTCAGGACTAACTGAAGGAAGAACTAGTAAGAGGTTTGAAAGTGGAAATTGCAAATACCATTCCGCTTCTGAACTGAGGTGGCTCCTGCTTCCTCCACCAGAGGGCGCCAAGGGGCAGCTCTTTACCAGGTATGGGGAACAAAGTGAGGGGGAGGTGGAGGGGAGAGAGGATAGGGGAGCGAGGGGGTAGGGTAGGGGTAGGGGAGATGGTGGGGAGGAGAAAGGAAAGGGGAGAGGGGGAGGAGAGGGGGGTAGGTAGAAGAGGGGGTGGGGAGAGAGGGTGTAGAGGAGAGGGGGAGAAGAGGGAACGGAGAGGGGGAGGAGATGCGGAGAAGAGAGGAAGGGGAAGAGAGGTGAGCGGGGGGAGGAGAGAGGTCCTATGTCTATGGTTGTGTGCTGGAAACTCAGTTGAATCCCAATCATTTATTATCACCGATATACAGCACTGTGCTTATATATCAAGTTCACAGTAAATTTTATTGTTAATTACATATATGTCACCATATACAATCCTGAAGTTGATTTTCTTGCAGCCATGTTGTAAATACATCTTGCAATCAATTGAATAATAACTATAACAGAATCAATAAAAGTCCGCCCAACTTGGGTGTTTAACCAGAGTGCAACAAACTGTGCAAATTCAAAAAGAAGAAATAATAATGGGTAAATAAGCAAAAAAATATTGAGAACATGAGATGAAGAATCCTTGAAAGTGAATCCATTGGTGTGGGAACATTTCAGTGATGGGGCGAGTGAAGTTGTCCCCTTTGATTCAGGAGCCTGATGGTTGAGGGGTAATAACTGTTCCTGAACCTGGTGATGTGAGTTCTGAGACCCCTGTACCTTCTACCTGATGACAGCAGTGAGAAGAGAGCATGGCCTGGGTGTTGGGGATCTCTGACGATGGATGCTGCTTTCCTACGACAGCGTTTCATGTAGATGTGCTCAGTGGTAGGGAGGCCTTTACCCATAATGGACCGAACCATATTCACTACTTTTTGTAGGATTTTCCATTCAAAGGCATTGGTGTGTCCATACCAGGCCGTGATGCAGCCCGTCAATACATTCTCCACTACACATCTATAGAAGTCTGTCAAAGTTTTAGATGTCATGCTGAATCTCTTCAAACTCCTAAGGAAGGAGAGATGATGCCATGCTTTCTCTGTAGTTGCCCATGCATGCTGGGAGCAGGACGGGTTCTCCGAAATAATAACACTGAGGAATTTAAAGTTGCTAATACCACCCCCGACCCCAGATCTGACCTTTCAGTGAGGACTGGTTCGGGGACCTCTGGTTTCCTTCTCCCAAAGTCTATAATCGGCTCCTTCAGCTTGCTGACACTGAGTGAGAGGTTGTAGTTGTGGCTCCACTGAGTCAGATTTTCCATCTCCCTCCTCTATGTTGACTCTTCACCACCTTTGATATGGTCAGCAACAGTGGTGTCTACAATAGCCCGGGTTCCCAAGACTTCTGCAGCGTACTACAGCAATTTTATGTATCGCACTGTACTGCTGCCGCAAAATAAAGAGCAAGTTCATGACATATGATAAACCTGATTCTGATATGGGTCTCTATTATGGACGATGACTGAGAGTGGGAGGGGGTCAGGGAGAGGGGAATCGTAGAGAGGAGGGAGGGGAGGGAGCAGGAAGCATCAGAGAGACATTCTGTAATGATCAATAAACCAGTTGTTTGGAATGAAATGACCTTGCCTGGTGTCTCAGGGCTGGGTGTGTCTGTACCTGCACCATCCCTCGCCCCTCGCACTCCCTTCCTGTCCCGCACTCCACACTCACCATCCCCAACATCCTTTGCTCCTGTCAGATTTACAAGGGGGGAAAAACCCAGAGGATGGACATCATGTTGTTGAAAGCTTTCAAGGATATTGTTGAAGGATTCAAGTATGTTGTTGAAAACTTTCTTAGCAACTACAGACATCAAACTACGTGTAGCTGGTTAACATGCTTCAGGCATACAAAACCATGAAGTGCGACATGTCACTAAAGATTAATTTTCTGCATTCCCATTCCGACTTCTTCCCTGTAAATGTTGGTGCTGTCAGTGACGAGCATGGCGAAAGGTTTCACCAGGACATTGCGGACATGGAGAAACGGTATCAGGGTGACTGGAATCCATCAATGCTGGTTGATTATTGCTGGACACTTAAGTGAGAAACCTCAGACACTGAGTACAAATGAAAATCATTGACAAACACTTTTAGCTCGGTTGAAATATTGCAAAGTGTCAGCACTGTTGTGTAATTAAATGCATTATATTCAATAAAAGTTAATTTTTTGTTTCTCCAAATCTCTACATGATACAAGTAGTCTGAAATTATATCTGTGTTCAGCTTCAAGCAGCCTATCATAAACAAAAAATCCTGAGGAAGGGACACTTTCAAAAAGAATTTGTTGTCCAGTGTTGTCAAATATATTAGATACAACCTTGAGATTCATTTTCTAGGCAGCCACAAAACAAAGAAACACAATCCATGAAAACCGCACACAAGAAAGACCAACAAACATCCAATGTGCGAATAAAGACCAAATCAATTAAACAATAAAAAATAAACAAGTGCGAAATGTGATATGAATCGTTGGGTTCCCGAAAGCAAGTAGACAGTGACAGAGTCAGTTCAGTGCAGAGTGAGTGACGATGGCTGCAGGCCACAGGTATGGGGTCGGATCAGTGCTGAGGGAGTGACGATGGTACATGTATCCAATCTGCACCCGACACATTCCCTATCCATGTATCCAGTCTGCACCCGACACATTCCTGTACATGTATCCGGTCTGCACCCCGACACATTCCCTATACATGTAACCAGTCTGCACCCCGACATATTCCCTATACATGTATCCGGTCCACAATAGAGACCCATATCAGAATCAGGTTTATCATATGTCATGAATTTGCTCTTTATTTTGCGGCAGCAGTACAGTGCGATACATAAAATTGCTGTAGTACGCTGCAGAAGTCTTGGGAACCCGGGCTACTGTAGACACCACTGTTGCTGACCATATCAAAGGTGGTGAAGAGTCAGCATAGAGGAGGGAGATGGAAAATCTGACTCAGTGGAGCCACAACTACAACCTCTCACTCAGTGTCAGCAAGCTGAAGCAGCCGATTATAGACTTTGGGAGAAGGAAACCAGAGGTCCCTGAGCCAGTCCTCACTGAAAGGTCCGAGCCGGGGTGGGGGTGGTATTAGCAACTTTAAATTCCTCAGTGTTATTATTTCGGAGAACCCGTCCTGCTCCCAGCATGCAGGGGCAACTACAGAGAAAGCATGGCATCATCTCTCCTTCCTTAGGAGTTTGAAGAGATTCAGCATGACATCTAAAACTTTGACAGACTTCTATAGATGTGTAGTGGAGAATGTATTGACGGGCTGCATCACGGCCTGGTATGGACACACCAATGCCTCTGAATGGAAAATCCTACAAAAAGTAGTGAATATGGTTCGGTCCATTACGGGTAAAGGCCTCCCTACCACTGAGCACATCTACATGAAACGCTGTCGTAGGAAAGCAGCATCCATCGTCAGAGATCCCCAACACCCAGGCCATGCTCTCTTCTCACTGCTGTCATCAGGTAGAAGGTACAGGGGTCTCAGAACTCACACCACCAGGTTCAGGAACATTTATTACCCCTCAACCATCAGGCTCCTGAATCAAAGGGGACAACTTCACTCGCCCCATCATTGAAATGTTCCCACACCAATGGACTCACTTACAAGGATTCTTCATCTCATGTTCTCAATATTTTTTTGCTTATTTACCCATTATTATTTCTTCTTTTTGAATTTGCACAGTTTGTTGCACTCTGGTTAAACACCCAAACTGGGCGGTCTTTCATTGATTCTGTTATAGTTATTATACAATTGATTTATTAAGTATGCCTGCAAGAAAATCAACTTCAGGATTGTATATGGTGACATATAATTGATAATAAAATTTACTTTGAACGTAATATATAAGCACAGTGCTGTGTATCAATGATAATAAATGATTGTGATTCAGCTGAGTTTCCAGCACACAACCATAGACGTAGGACCTCTTTCCTCCCCCCACTCACCTCTCTTCCCCTTCCTCTCTTCTCCGCATCTCCTCGCCCTCTCCGTTCTCTCTTCTCCCCCTCTCCTCTACCCCCCTCTCTCCCCACCCCCTCTTCTACCTACCCCCTCTCCTCCCCCTCTCCCCTCTCCTTTCCCCTCCCCACTCTCTCCCCTACCCCTACCCTACCCCTTTGCTCCCCTATCCTCTCTCCCCTCCACCTCCCCCTCCCCTCCCCTCTCCCTCACTTTGTTCCCCAAACCTGGTAAAGAGCTGCCCCTTGGCGCCCTCTGGTGGAGGAAGCAGGAGCCACCTCAGTTCAGAAGCGGAATGGTATTTGCAATTTTCCAGCCCCCAGGAACCATTCCAGTGTTCGGTGGTTCTTGAACGATCAAGACTAATGTCTCCACTCTCTCTTCTGCTACCTCTTTCAGACCCTGGAGGTGTAGTTCAACTGGTCCAGGTGACTTGTCCACCTTCAGGCTTTTCACTTTCCCAACCATTCCTCCTTAGTGATAGTGCGGCACTAACTTCTGCCCCTGACACTCCTGCTTTCCTGGCATTCTGCTGTCTCCCGCAGTGTAGACTGATGCAAAAGACTTATTAAGTTCATCCACCATTTCTTTTCCCCCTGTTACTACCTCTCCAGTGTAATTTTCAGAATATAACGGAGATGAGGAAGAATTTCTTTAGCTCGAGGGTGGTGAATCTGTGGAATTCGTTGCCACAGGCAGGCTGTGGAGGTCAAGTAAATGAATGCATTCAAAGCAGAGGTTGATAGATCCTTGATAAGTCAGGGAGTGAAAAGTTATGGGGAGAAGGCAGGAGAATGGGTTTGAGAGGGAAATGGGTCAGCCATGATGAAATGGCAAAGTGGGCTTGAGGGACCGAATGGCCCCATTCTGATCTGATGTCTTATGGTCTTAAATCCATGTTCATGCTGTGAGGTTGGAGGCTACCCAGATGGAATATGAGGTGTTGCTCCTTCACCCCGAGTGTGGCCTCCTCATAACAGTAGAGGAAGCCATGGACCGACATGTGGGAATGTGAAGAGGAAGTGGACTTGAAATGAGTGGCCGCTGAGTAGACCAGAGACCAGTGGCGGGCAGATAGCAGAATTCAAAACACAACTAATGGTAAGTAAATCTCTACTAAAGAGCAGGGGTATAGCAAATGAAATAATGTGATCGTTTCACCGGCAGCCAAATCTTGTGAAGGGGTGCAGCACCCTTTCTTTCTCTCAATAATGCAGGGACGGCCATAGTGGACATCGCTGGAGCAGACTTGGGGCTAGGCCGCAACTTTGGGCCAGTTTGGGCCAGGGGGACCCGGACCAGGGAGTGAAAAAGAAATCAGTAATTAGCCAATTTAAGCGCCGAGCCAGATTAAAACGATTAAAGCATCAAACCTGAGGGTGGAGGCTCACTATTCTGGGAGGCTTTGCTCACCTTAGCACTGAACTGACTCACAGCTGTGGCCTGTCACCATCGTCACTCACTCTGCACTGAACTGACTCTGTGACTGTGTACTTGCTTTTGGGAACCCAACTATTCATATCATATGTTGCACTTGTTTATTTTTTTATTGTGTACTTGACTTGGTCTTTATTCGCACATTGGATGTTTGTTGGTCTTTCTTGTGTAGGGTTTTCATGGATTGTGTTTGTTTGTTTTGTGGCTGCCTGGAAAATGACTCTCACGGTTGTATCTAATATATTTGACAACACTGGACAACAAATTTTTTGGAAGTGTCCCTTCCTCAGGATTTTTTGTTTATGATTGGCCGCTTGAAGCCGAACACAGATAGAATTTCAGACTACTTGTATCATGTGGAGATTTGGAGAAACAAAAAATTAACTTTTATTGAATATAATGCATTTAATTACACAACAGTGCTGACACTTTGCAGTATTTCAACCGAGCTAAAAATGTTTTGTCAATGATTTTCATTTGCACTCAGTGTCTGAGGCTTCTCACTTAAGTGTCCAGCAATAATCAGCCAGCATTGATGGATTCCAGTTGCCCTGATACCATTTCTCCATGGCCACAATGTCCTGGTGAAACCTTTCACCATGCTCGTCACTGACAGCACCAACATTTACAGGGAAGAAGTCTAAATGGGAATGCAGAAAATTAATCTTTAGTGACATGTCGCACTTCATGGTTTTGTATGCCTGAAGCATGTTAACCAGCTACACGTAGTTTGATATCTGTAGTTGCTAAGAAAGTTTTCAACAACATCCTTGAATGCCTTCTATGCAATTTTTTCTGGACCCACTAGAAGTTCTTTAAATTGCCTAATATTGATAACCTGTTTGATTTGTGAACCAACAGAAATGCCTTCCTTAATCTTGGCATCAGTTATTCTGACTTGAATTATGAATTGAAATAACAAATATAGGTGATTTTTAATAAAAATGCTGTGTGATAGGGAGTTTTAAGATAACACCCAAAAGTATTCAGGAAGCAAAATCTTTGTTGTCCAGGGTGATAAGCATAAACACGAGGAATTCTGCAGATGCTGGAAATTCACTCAACTCACATCAAAGTTGCTGGTGAACGCAGCAGTCCAGGCAGCATCTCTAGGAAGAGGTACAGTCGACGTTTCGGGCTGAGACCCTTCGTCAGGACTAACTGAAGGAAGAACTAGTAAGAGGTTTGAAAGTGGGAAGGGGAGGTGGAGATCCAAAATGATAGGAGAAGACAGGAGGGGGAGGGATGGAACCAAGAGCTGGACAGTTGATTGGCAAAAGGGGATATGAGAAGATCATGGGACAGGAGGCCTAGGGAGAAAGAAAAGGGGGGCGGGGAATCATGCCCATCCTCTGGCGAGAGTGGATATCGGACTGCTGGAAAAATGACACTGGAGAGGTAGTAACAGGGGGAAAAGAAATGGTGGATGATCTTAATAAGTCTTTTGCATCAGTCTACACTGCGGGAGACAGCAGAATGCCAGGAAAGCAGGAGTGTCAGGGGCAGAAGTTAGTGCCGCACAATTACTAAGGAGGAAGAGATTGGGAAACTGAAAAGCCTGAAGGTGGACAAGTCACCTGGACCAGTTGAACTACACCTGCAGGGTCTGAAAGAGGTAGCAGAAGAGAGAGTGGAGGCATTAGTCTTGATCGTTCAAGAACCACCGAACACTGGAATGGTTCCTGGGGACTGGAAAATTGCAAATACCATTCCGCTTCTGAACTGAGGTGGCTCCTGCTTCCTCCACCAGAGGGCGCCAAGGGGCAGCTCTTTACCAGGTATGGGGAACAAAGTGAGGGGGAGGGGAGGGGGAGGTGGAGGGCAGAGAGGATAGGGGAGCGAGGGGGTAGGGTAGGGGTAGGGGAGATGGTGGGGTGGAGAAAGGAAAGGGGAGAGGGGGAGGAGAGGGGGGTAGGTAGAAGAGGGGGTGGGGAGAGAGGGTGTAGAGGAGAGGGGGAGAAGAGGGAACGGAGAGGGGGAGGAGATGCGGAGAAGAGAGGAAGGGGAAGAGAGGTGAGCGGGGGGAGGAGAGAGGTCCTATGTCTATGGTTGTGTGCTGGAAACTCAGCTGAATCCCAATCATTTATTATCATTGATACACAGCACTGTGCTTATATATCAAGTTCACAGTAAATTTTATTGTCAATTACATATATGTCACCATATACAATCCTGAAGTTGATTTTCTTGCAGCCATGTTGTAAATACATCTTGCAATCAATTGAATAATAACTATAACAGAATCAATAAAAGTCCGCCCAACTTGGGTGTTTAACCAGAGTGCAACAAACTGTGCAAATTCAAAAAGAAGAAATAATAATGGGTAAATAAGCAAAAAAAAATTGAGAACATGAGATGAAGAATCCTTGAAAGTGAGTCCATTGGTGTGGGAACATTTCAGTGATGGGGTGAGTGAAGTTATCCCCTTTGATTCAGGAGCCTGATGGTTGAGGGGTAATAACTGTTCCTGAACCTGGTGATGTGAGTTCTGAGACCCCTGTACCTTCTACCTGATGACAGCAGTGAGAAGAGAGCATGGCCTGGGTGTTGGGGATCTCTGACGATGGATGCTGCTTTCCTACGACAGCGTTTCATGTAGATGTGCTCAGTGGTAGGGAGGCCTTTACCCATAATGGACCGAACCATATTCACTACTTTTTGTAGGATTTTCCATTCAAAGGCATTGGTGTGTCCATACCAGGCCATGATGCAGCCCGTCAATACATTCTCCACTACACATCTATAGAAGTCTGTCAAAGTTTTAGGTGTCATGCTGAATCTCTTCAAACTCCTAAGGAAGGAGAGAGGATGCCATGCTTTCTCTGTCGTTGCCCCTGCATGCTGGGAGCAGGACGGGTTCTCCGAAATAATAACACTGAGGAATTTAAAGTTGCTAATACCACCCCCCACCCCAGATCTGACCTTTCAGTGACGACTGGTTCAGGGACCTCTGGTTTCCTTCTCCCAAAGTCAATAATCGGCTCCTTCAGCTTGCTGACACTGAGTGAGAGGTTGTAGTTGTGGCTCCACTGAGTCAGATTTTCCACCTCCCTCCTCTATGCTGACTCTTCACCACCTTTGATATGGTCAGCAACAGTGGTGTCTACAATAGCCCGGGTTCCCAAGACTTCTGCAGCGTACTACAGCAATTTTATGTATCGCACTGTACTGCTGCCGCAAAATAAAGAGCAAATTCATGACATATGATAAACCTGATTCTGATATGGGTCTCTATTATGGACGATGACTGAGAGTGGGAGGGGGACAGGGAGAGGGGAATCGTGGAGAGGAGGGAGGGGAGGGAGCAGGAAGCATCAGAGAGACATTCTGTAATGATCAATAAACCAGTTGTTTGGAATGAAATAACCTTGCCTGGTGTCTCAGGGCTGGGTGTGTCTGTACCTGCACCATCCCTCGCCCCTCGCACTCCCTTCCTGTCCCGCACTCCACACTCACCATCCCCAACATCCTTTGCTCCTGTCAGATTTACAAGGGGGGAAAAACCCAGAGGATGGACATCATGTTGTTGAAAGCTTTCAAGGATATTGTTGAAGGATTCAAGGATGTTGTTGAAAACTTTCTTAGCAACTACAGATATCAAACTACGTGTAGCTGGTTAACATACTTCAGGCATACAAAACCATGAAGTGCGACATGTCACTAAAGATTAATTTTCTGCATTCCCATTCCGACTTCTTCCCTGTAAATGTTGGTGCTGTCAGTGACGAGCATGGCGAAAGGTTTCACCAGGACATTGCGGACATGGAGAAACGGTATCAGGGTGACTGGAATCCATCAATGCTGGCTGATTATTGCTGGACACTTAAGTGAGAAGCCTCAGACACTGAGTGCAAATGAAAATCATTGGCAAAACACTTTTAGCTCGGTTGAAATATTGCAAAGTGTCAGCACTGTTGTGTAATTAAATGCATTATATTCAATAAAAGATAATTTTTTGTTTCTCCAAATCTCTACATGATACAAGTCGTCTGAAATTCTATCTGTGTTCAGCTTCAAGCAGCCTATCATAAACGAAAAATCCTGAGGAAGGGACACTTTCAAAAAGAGTTTGTTTTCCAGTGTTGTCAAATATATCAGATACAACCTTGAGATTCATTTTCTAGGCAGCCACAAAACAAAGAAATACAATCCATGAAAACCCCACACAGGAAAGACCAACAAACATCCAATGTGCGAATAAAGACCCAATCAAGTAAACAATAAAACAAAAACAAATGCGACATGTGATATGAATCGTCGGGTTTCTGAAAGCAAGTAGACAGTCACAGAGTCAGTTCAGTGCAGAGTGAGTGACGATGGCTGCAGGCTACAGGTATGGGGTCGGATCAGTGCTGAGGGAGTGACGATGGTACATGTATCCAATCTGCACCCGACACATTCCCTATCCATGTATCCGGTCTGCACCCGACACATTCCTGTACATGTAACCGGTCTGCACCCGACACATTCCCTATACATGTATCCAGTCTGCACCCGACACATTCCCTATACATGTATCCGGTCCACAATAGAGACCCATATCAGAATCAGATTTATCATATGTCATGAACTTGCTCTTTATTTTGCGGCAGCAGTACAGTGCGATACATAAAATTGCTGTAGTATGCTGCAGAAGTCTTGGGAACCCGGGCTATTGTAGACACCACTGTTGCTGACCATATCAAAGGTGGTGAAGAGTCAGCATAGAGGAGGGAGATGGAAAATCTGACTCAGTGGAGCCACAACTACAACCTCTCACTCAGTGTCAGCAAGCTGAAGGAGCCGATTATAGACTTTGGGAGAAGGAAACCAGAGGTCCCTAAGCCAGTCCTCACTGAAAGGTCAGAGCCGGGGTGGGGGTGGTATTAGCAACTTTAAATTCCTCAGTGTTATTATTTCGGAGAACCCGTCCTGCTCCCAGCATGCAGGGGCAACTACAGAGAAAGCATGGCATCATCTCTCCTTCCTTAGGAGTTTGAAGAGATTCAGCATGACATCTAAAACTTTGACAGACTTCTATAGATGTGTAGTGGAGAATGTATTGACGGGCTGCATCATGGCCTGGTATGGACACACCAATGCCTTTGAATGGAAAATCCTACAAAAAGTAGTGAATATGGTTCGGTCCATTATGGGTAAAGGGCTCCCTACCACTGAGCACATCTACATGAAACCCTGTCGTAGGAAAGCAGCATCCATCGTCAGAGATCCCCAACACCCAGGCCATGCTCTCTTCTCACTGCTGTTATCACGTAGAAGGTACAGGGGTCTCAGAACACACACCACCAGGTTCAGGAACATTTATTACCCCTCAACCATCAGGCTCCTGAATCAAAGGGGACAACTTCACTCGCCCCATCACTGAAATGTTCCCACACCAATGGACTCACTTTCAAGGATTCTTCATCTCATGTTCTCCATATTTTTTTGCTTATTTACCCATTATTATTTCTTCTTTTTGAATTTGCACAGTTTGTTGCACTCTGGTTAAACACCCAAATTGGGCGGTCTTTCATTGACTCTGTTATAGTTATTATTCAATTGATTTATTAGGTATGCCTGCAAGAAAATCAACTTCAGGATTGTATATGGTGACACATATGTAATTGGTAATAAAATTTACTTTGAACTTATTATATAAGCACAGTGCTGTGTATCAATGATAATATATGATTGGGATTCAGCTGAGTTTCCAGCACACAACCATACACATAGGACCTCTCTCCTCCCCCCGCTCACCTCTCTTCCCCTTCCTCTCTTCTCCGCATCTCCTCCCCCTCTCCATTCCCTCTTCTCCCCCCTCTCCCCACCCCTCAGCTCCCCCTCTCCCCTCTCCTTTCCCCTCTCCCCTATCCCCTCGTTCCCCTATCCTCTCTCCCCTCCACCTCCCCCTCCCCCTCCCCTCTCCCTCACTTTGTTCCCCAAACCTGGTAAAGAGCTGCCCCTTGGCGCCCTCTGGTGGAGGAAGCAGGAGCCACCTCAGTTCAGAAGCGGAATGGTATTTGCAATTTTCCAGCCCCCAGGAACCATTCCAGTGTTCGGTGGTTCTTGAACGATCAAGACTAATGTCTGCACTCTCTCTTCTGCTACCTCTTTCAGACCCTGGAGGTGTAGTTCTACTGGTCCAGGTGACTTGTCCACCTTCAGGCTTTTCAGTTTCCCAACCATTCCTCTTTAGTAATAGTGTGGCACTAACTTCTGCCCCTGACACTCCTGCTTTCCTGCAATCTGTGGAATTCTCTGCCACAGGAAACAGTTGAGGCCAGTTCATTGGCTATATTTAAGAGGGAGTTAGATATGGCCCTTGTGGCTACGGGGGTCAGGGGGTATGGAGGGAAGGCTGGGCCGGGGTTCTGAGTTGGATGATCAGCCATGATCATAATAAATGGTGGTGCAGGCTCGAAGGGCCGAATGGCCTACTCCTGCACCTATTTTCTATGTTTCTATGTGTCCTGGCATTCTGCTGTCTCCCGCAGTGTAGACTGATGCAAAAGACTTATTAAGTTCATCCACCATTTCTTTTCCCCCTGTTACTACCTCTCCAGTGTAATTTTCAGAATATAACGGAGATGAGGAAGAATTTCTTTAGCTCGAGGGTGGTGAATCTGTGGAATTCATTGCCACAGGCGCCTGTGGAGGTCAGGTAAATGAATGCATTCAAAGCAGAGGTTGATAGATCCTGGATAAGTCAGGGAGTGAAAAGTTATGGGGAGAAGGCAGGAGAATGGGTTTGAGAGGGAAATGGGTCAGCCATGATGAAATGGCAAAGTGGGCTTGAGGGACCGAATGGCCCCATTCTGATCCGATGTCTTATGGTCTTAAATCCATGTTCATGCTGTGAGGTAGGAGGCTACCCAGATGGAATATGAGGTGTTGCTCCTTCACCCCGAGTGTGGCCTCCTCATAACAGTAGAGGAAGCCATGGACCGACATATGGGAATGTGAAGAGGAAGTGGACTTGAAATGAGTGGCCGCTGAGTAGACCAGAGACCAGTGGCGGGCAGATAGCAGAATTCAAAACACAACTAATGGTAAGTAAATCTCTACTAAAGGGCAGGGGTATAGCAAATGAAAGGATGTGATTGTTTCACCGGCAGCCAAATCTTGTGAAGGGGTGCAGCACCCTTTCTTTCTCTCAAGAATGCAGGGACGGCCATAGTGGACATCGCTGGAGCAGACTTGGGGCTAGGCCGCAACTTTGGGCCAGATTGGGCCGGGGGACCCGGACCAGGGAGTGAAAACAAATCGGTAATTAGCCAATTTAAGCGCCGAGCCAGATTAAAAAGATTAAAGCATCGAAGCTGAGGGTGGAGGCTCACTAATCTGGGAGGCTTTGCTCACCTTAGCACTGAACTGACTCACAGCTGTGGCCTGTCACCATCGTCACTTACTCTGCACTGAACTGACTCTGTACCTGTGGCCTGTCACCATCGTCACTTACTCTGCACTGAACTGACTCTGTGACTGTGTACTTGCTTTCGGGAACCCGACGATTCATATCACGTGTCGTACTTGTTTATTTTTTTATTGTTGACTTGATTTGGTCTTTATTCGCACATTGGATGTTTGTTGGTCTTTCTTGTGTGGGGTTTTCATGGATTGTGTTTCTTTGTTTTGTGGCTGCCTGGAAAATGACTCTCACGGTTGTATCTAATATATTTGACAACACTGGACAACAAATTTTTTGAAAGTGTCCCTTCCTCAGGATTTTTTGTTTATGATAGGCTGCTTGAAGCTGAACACAGATATAATTTCAGACTACTTGTATCATGTAGAGATTTGCAGAAACAAAAAATTAACTTTTATTGAATATAATGCATTTAATTACACAACAGTGCTGACACTTTGCAATATTTCAACCGAGCTAAAAGTGTTTTGTCAATGATTTTCATTTGCACTCAGTGTCTGAGGCTTCTCACTTAAGTGTCCAGCAATAATCAGCCAGAATTGATGGATTCCAGTTACCCTGATACCGTTTCTCCATGACTGCAATGTCCTGGTGAAACTTTTCACCATGCTCGTCACTGACAGCACCAACATTTACAGGGCAGAAGTCGGAATGGGAATGAAGAAAATGAATCTTTAGTGACATGTCGCACTTCATGGTTTTGTATGCCTGAAGCATGTTAACCAGCTACACGTAGTTTGATGTCTGTAGTTGCTAAGAAAGTTTTCAACAACATCCTTGAAAGTTTTCAACAACATGATGCCCATTCTCTGGGTTCCCCCCTCCCCCTTTTCCTTCTCCCTGGGCCTCCTGTCCCATGATCCTCTCGTATCCCTTTTGACAATCACCTGTCCAGCTCTTGGCTCCATCCCTCCCCCTGCTGTCTTCTCCTATCATTTTGGATCTCCCACTCCCCCTCCCACTTTCAAATCTCTTAGTAGCTCTTCCTTCAGTTACTCCTGACGAAGGGTCTCGGCCTGAAACGTCGACTGTACCTCTTCCTGGAGATGCTGCCTGGCCTGCTGTGATAAACATACGCTGACTTTGACTCTGGCGAGCCAGTGTTCAACACCCCTCCCCCAGTAATCTAACACCAAACACATCCAACTCCAATTGACTATCCACTGGGGAGGGGCAGCCCTCTTTCAAAAGAAAATGGGGGCATCACGGTAGCATAGTGGTTAGCCCAACACTATTATAGGTCGGGGCGTTAGAGTTCCATCCTGTGCATTCGTTTCCGTGAGCAGATAGGTTTCCTCCCATATTCCAAAGATGCACCGGGTAGTAGGTTAATAGGTCATTGTAATCGGGGGATTGCTGGGTGGCGTGGCTCGAAGGGCCTAATCTGTAAATAAATAAGGTAACAATCCACAAGGGAGGGGCAGCCAATTACTGTTAAAAATAAAGCAACCAAAGCCATCTACTCTAAAACGATTTTATTAAAATTTATCAGATAAACAGAGTCCCAATCACCTGAAAATTTTTACATAGGCCGTTGTCAAAATGAAACTGCGCACAAAAGAACGCCTTAATTTTGGAATAAAACAGTTCCCCACCCGCCTTCTACGTCATGCTACAGCTTACAAGCCTGGAGCAGAAAAACTAACGTCCCATTTTGCTGATTTGTGAGACTTTGTACAATGCGGGAGAGATCTCACAGAGATTAGATGATGGAAATGGAACATCGGAAATTCTGTGAAAGCCCCCTGAATCAGAGGAGTTTGCTGGAGCTGCCACCCCAATTCCATCATAGGGTAAATACCCAACCTGAGCAGCCCGCTAGGCCTCACGGTGGGCAAAGACACCATCCAAAACAAGGAAGACAACTTCCCTCAGGAAAATGAATCTCACAGTAGCATATATGTACTTTGATAATAAAATTTACTTTGAACTTTTGAAAATCAGACAGAAACTGGAGATTCAGGTGTTGAACTGATGATTTTGTCCTGCCCTTTGGATGAGACAATTTCAGAAGTAGAATTGCTTTGAAATCTTAAGAATTTTATTAAAATCGATCGTGGATATTGGTCATCTTTTGGTTTTGGTCTTAGAGCTCTATGTGCCCGCTCAATTTCAATTGGTCGAACCTCCTCTTCCATTTGCAAAACATCCGGGATCCATCCTTGAAAAAATTCTATTGGTTTTTCTCCCTCCGTACCTTCTTTAAGACCAACAATTTTAATATTATTACGTCTACTGAAATTTTCCAACATGTCCACTTTCTCCAAGAGTCGGTTTCTTTCCGAGTTCCAGACAAGCAGATCATTTTCTGTTTTTTCCACTCTATCATTCATATGCCCCATTGCTCTTTCCATCTTCTGAAGCTTCTTATCCATTTTGTCCTGTCTTTCCATAACTCTATTATAGCACATCTTCGTATCGCTAAGCTCTTCTCTTACTTTTCTTAGTTCAGCCGTTAATTGCAATATAGCCTCTCTTATGTCACTATCATCTCCTTTATTTCCAATTGCTTCCAATTCTTCCTCCTTTTCTTCATCTGTGTTCTCTGCAGAATCCAAATCTGACTCTGAGTCATTTTCAATTGCAGTGGCTGTCGGTTCTTGTAGTTTACAAAGTAATAAATCTCCAGGAGAGGATGGTTTTCCACCTGAATTTTATAAAAAATTTAAAGATTTATTATTTCCTCTCTTTATGGAACTAATACGTCAAGCAGAAAAAATACATAAACTTCCAGAATCTTTTTCAACAGCGATTGTAATAGTATTGCCAAAAAAAGACAGAGATCCTATGAAATCAACATCATACAGGCCTATTTCTTTATTGAATACGGATTATAAAATAATAGCAAAAATTTTATCGAATAGATTATCTAAATATTTACCAAAATTAATACATATGGATCAAACAGGATTTATTAAAAATAGACAATTGGCAGATAATGTAACCCGGCTACTCAGTATAATTCATTTGGCACAAAAAAGGGACGAGAAGAGTATAGTAGTAGCTTTGGATGCAGAAAAAGCATTTGATAGATTAGAATGGAATTTTTTATTTAAAGTATTAGAAAAATATGGGTTAGGAACATCTTTTATAAATTGGATTAAAACTTTAAATTCTAACCCTAAGGCTAAAGTAGTGACAAACTCTCAAATTTCAACACCATTCCAGGTTGTCCATTATCACCTGCTTTATTTGTACTGGCGATAGAGCCATTAGCAGAACTAATCAGAATTGATCCAGATATTATGGGTTTTAGAGTTAATCAGGAGGAATATAAAATTAATCTTTTTGCTGATGATGTTTTGATCTACTTAACAAACCCACAACATTCATTACATAAATTATCTTCTAGATTGGATGAATATGGGAAGGTATCAGGTTACAAAATAAATTGGGATAAAAGTGAAATTTTACCTCTTACTAAAGGAGTCTATAGTCAATGTCGATTAGTAACCCAATTTAGATGGCCGGTAAATGGTATATAGTATTTAGGTATAAGACTTGATAATGATGTAAAGAATTTATATAAATTTAATTATTTACCACTATTGAAAAAATTCAAGAAGATCTTGACAAATGGATATTACCAATAACATTAGTAGGTAGAGTCAATGTTGTAAAAGTGAATATATTTCCTAGATTACAGTGTTTGTTTCAAACATTACCAATACAATTGCCACAGAAATTTTTTCAAGAGTTAAATAAATGTGTGAGAAAATTTCTTTGGAAAGGTAAAATGTCAAGAATATCATTGAAAAAATTGATATGTAAATTTGGGTTAGGAGGGTTACAACTTCCAAACTTTAAAAACTATTATAAAGCAAATCAACTTAGATTTATTGCATCTTTCTTCGATGATCGAAAACCAGCACGGATTAAAATAGAACTAGACAAGATAGGAGAAAATAGACCTGAAGATTTTATATATAAATGGGAATCTAAATGGATACGGGAAAAGAAAGAATCTCCTATATTAACACATTTGATTGATCTATGGAATAAGATAAATGTTGATAATGGAACACAGAAATCTCTATTAGCAAGGAGACCTTTGTTCCAAAACAGACTTATTCCTTTTACAATGGACAAACAACTTTTATATAATTGGTACCAAAAAGGGATTAAATTTATAGGAGATTGTTTTGAACGAGGTATATTGATGTCATTTGAACAATTAAAGGATAAATATAAAATATCAAATAATATTTTCTTTTGTTACTTTCAATTAAGGGCTTACTTAAAAGGTAAGCTGGGTCAAACAATGTTTTTGCCAAAACCTAATGAAATTGAAATTTTAATTCAAAAAGGGAAAATTAAAAAATTTATTTCTTGTATGTATAATTTGATTCAAGAACAGGCAATTAAACAAGGAACCCATAAGTCAAAGCAAAAATGGGAAACAGATCTGAATATTAATATTGATGAAACAAATTGGTCAAGACTCTGTCTTGACAGTATGACAAATACAATAAATGTTCGACTAGATCTGTACAATATAATTTTTTACACCAATTATATATTACACCACAAAAAATAAATAGATTAAATTCAAATCTATCCGATAAATGCTTTCGGTGTAATCAAGAAATTGGTACTTTTTTACATTCTACTTGGTCTTGTTTTAAAATTCAACCCTTTTGGATAAATTTAAGAGTCTTATTGGAACAAATTACTGGAACTCAACTTCCACATAACCCTGTATTATTTCTATTAGGTGATATTGAAGGGATAAAACTGAAACTTAAATTGAATAAATATCAGAAAGAATTTATAAAAATTGCATTGGCAGTAGCTAAGAAGACTATAGCAGTTACTTGGAAATCTGATTCGTATTTAAGTATGGATCGTTGGAATAATGAAATGGCTAGTTCTATTCCACTCGAAAAAATTACTTATAATTTAAGAGATAAATATGTAACATTTTTGAATATCTGGCGCCCTTATTTACAAAAGATAGGATGGCATATTTAAATGCTCCGATAAAGAGCTTGGTCCCTTGGGGAAAGTAACGAATAATTATACCAAATTTATTTTGAATCCCATGGAGCATGTGGAAACCTTCCAATACCCAGGCAGCTCTTTTCTTTTTTTTCTCTTTTCTTTCCTTTTAGGTAGGACTATATATGGGGGGGGGGGAGGGTTAAGGGGAGGGGGGAGGGTAGATTTTATCTTTTCATGTATTCTTTTTGAAAACTCAATAAAAATTACAAAGAAAACTAGAATCGCTTAGATTTTCAAAGTGCCGAGCTCCTTCCCTCTATGACCCCTACCACACAACAAGTCAGGACTATCCACTCATTCCTCCCCAAAGCCACAAGGACACAGAGGGTGGAGGACATCTGGAGTATTGCGTTCAGTTCTGGTCGCCTCATTATACGAAAGATGTGGAAGCTTTAGAGAGGGTGCACGCAAGTTTGCCATCATCCTGTCTCCATTAGAGAGCGTGTGTTTATGTGGCTAGATTGAGCGAGGTACAGCTTCGCTCTTTGGAGCAAAGGAGGATGAAAGGTGACTTGATAGAAGTGTACAAGATGAAAAGAGGCATGGATCAAGTGGACAGCTAGAAACTTTTTCCCAGGGTGGAAATGGCTAATACCAGGGGGCATAATTTTAAGGCATTTGGAGGAAAATATAGGTGAGGACAATGTCAGAGGTAGCTTTTTTAAAAACACAGGCGTTATGGAGCGCCTGGAATCCACTGGCACAGGCGGTGGTAGAAACAGATCGATTAGGAAGATTTAAGAGATCCTTAAAGATAGGCACATGGATGACAGCCATGTGGGAGGGAGGGATTAGACTGGTTTTGAAAATTAGGCACAACATTGTTAACTGAAGAGGCTAGACTGTGCTGGAATGTTCTACATTCTAGGTTTTGCTATTTTGGATCTTCCTGTCTAGAAGGGTTAGATTGATCTTCGAGTAGGGTAAAAGGTCAGGACAACACTGTGGACTGAAGGGCCTAGACGGTGCTGTAATGATTTGTGTTCTATGATAGTTCTTTGTTCCAGAACGGGGGACGGATTGGTGGACCAGAACATCAAGAAAATACCGAAAATGAAAACAAAAGTTTGAGGAGACAAGATTGAAGGTCAGAGCAGACAGAATATTTACTGGTGATCTTCCCTCAGTAAGTGGAGCCCAAACCTGCTTTTTGATATTCTGTAACTCCGTTGGAATGCATCTGAACATTTCCAATCATCGTCACGAGGGGTTGATGCAAGCTGTGTCTCCAAGAGAACATGGCCACCGTCATCAGGAGGAAACGTTGGATACGGATTGGGCACGTGATGAGAAGAGAGGTCAGCTCCATCTTCAAGGCAGCACCTCACTGGACCTCAGAAGGGCGAAGGAAACACGGGAAACCAAAGACAACTCAGCACCGCACCGGAGAGGCAGAAATGAGGACCCTGAACCTCAGCTGGCGCACAATAGAGAAGACAGCCAAGGACAGCTGACTCATATCACCAAATCATATCGTTTCCTCGCGGCCCGGTGGTTGGGGACCGCTGCAGTAGAGGCTCGACTCAGACTTCACACTAAAATGGGCAATGCCATGGCAGATTAAAACTAACCTCTGTCTCTTTGCTTAGTAACATTCCTAGTTTTGTTTAACCCTTCTGAGTCATTGTGTGATCCTGCGGTTGAGTCTGAAGATGCAGTGTGACATTTTGAGGTCAAGAGTACGTCTTGTCTCCTGGGAAACCATTCAACAGTCTTATAACAGGAAGATAGAAGCTGTCTTTGAGCCTGGTAGTGTGTGCTTTCAGGCTTTTGTAGCTTCTGCTCACTGAGAGAGGGGAGAAGAGAGAATGTCTGGGGTGGATGGGATCTTTGATTCTGCCGGAAACCATTATTGTCCACTTTTGTAATTGATCATGTTTTTATGTATTGCTCTGAACTGCTGCTGCAAAGTGACCAATATTACCACATACAGTGCTGTGCCAAAGTCTTAGGCACATATACACAGCCAGGGTGCCTAAAACTTTTGCACACGACTGTATTTGTTAACGTGGAGCAGAGAGTGAGCTTGTAAATCTGACAGGAGCAAAGGATGTTGGGGATGGTGAGTGTGGGGTGTGGGACAGGAAGGGAGTGCCAGGGGCGAGGGATGGTGCAGGTACAGACACACCCAGCCCTGAGACACCAGGCAAGGTCATTTCATTCCAAACAACTGGTTTATTGATCATTACAGAATGTCTCTCTGATGCTTCCTGCTCCCTCCCCTCCCTCCTCTCCACGATTCCCCTCTCCCTGTCCCCCTCCTACTCTCAGTCATCGTCCATAATAGAGACCCATATCAGAATCAGGTTTATCATATGTCATGAACTTGCTCTTTATTTTGCGGCAGCAGTACAGTGCGATACATAAAATTGCTGTAGTACGCTGCAGAAGTCTTGGGAACCCGGGCTATTGTAGACACCACTGTTGCTGACCATATCAAAGGTGGTGAAGAGTCAGCATAGAGGAGGGAGATGGAAAATCTGACTCAGTGGAGCCACAACTACAACCTCTCACTCAGTGTCAGCAAGCTGAAGGAGCCGATTATAGACTTCGGGAGAAGGAAACCAGAGGTCCCTAAGCCAGTCCTCACTGAAAGGTCAGAGCCGGGGTTGGGGGTGGGTATTAGCAACTTTAAATTCCTCAGTGTTATTATTTCGGAGAACCCGTCCTGCTCCCAGCATGCAGGGGCAACTACAGAGAAAGCATGGCATCATCTCTCCTTCCTTAGGAGTTTGAAGAGAGTCAGCATGACATCTAAAACTTTGACAGACTTCTATAGATGTGTAGTGGAGAATGGCCTACATCTGGCTGCATCATGGCCTGGTATGGACACACCAATGCCTCTGAATGGAAAATCCTACCAAAAGTAGTGAATATGGTTCGGTCCATTATGGGTAAAGGCCTCCCTACCACTGAGCACATCTACATGAAACGCTGTCGTAGGAAAGCAGCATCCATCGTCAGAGATCCCCAACACCCAGGCCATGCTCTCTTCTCACTGCTGTCATCAGGTAGAAGGTACAGGGGTCTCAGAACTCACACCACCAGGTTCAGGAACATTTATTACCCCTCAACCATCAGGCTCCTGAATCAAAGGGGACAACTTCACTCGCCCCATCACTGAACTGTTCCCACACCAATGGACTCACTTTCAAGGATTCTTCATCTCATGTTCTTTTTTTTTGCTTATTTACCCATTATTATTTCTTCTTTTTGAATTTGCACAGTTTGTTGCACTCTGGTTAAATACTCACGTTGGGTGGTCTTTCATTGATTCTGTTATAGTTATTATTCAATTGACTTATTAAGTATGCCTGCAAGAAAATCAACTACAGGATTGTATATGGTGACATATAATTGATAATAAAATTTACTTTGAACTTGATATATAAGCACAGTGCTGTGTATCAATGATAATAAATGATTGGGATTCAACTGAGTTTCCAGCACACAGACATAGACATAGGACCTCTCTCCTCCCCCCGCTCACCTCTCTTCCCCTTCCTCTCTTCTCTGCATCTCCTCCCCCTCTCCGTTCCCTCTTCTCCCCCTCTCCTCTACCCCCCCTCTCCCCACCCCCACTTCTACCTACCCCCTCTCCTCTCCTCTCCTCTCTCCTTTCCCATCCCCACTGTTTCCCGTACCCTTACCCTACCCCCTCACTCCCCTATCCTCTCTCCCCTCCACATCCCCCTCCCCTCCCCTCTCCCTCACTTTGTTCCCCAAACCTGGTAAAGAGCTGCCCCTTGGCGCCCTCTGGTGGAGGAAGCAGGAGCCACCTCAGTTCAGAAGCGGAATGGTATTTGCAATTTTCCAGCCCCCAGGAACCATTCCAGTGTTCGGTGGTTCTTGAACGATCAAGACTAATGTCTGCACTCTCTCTTCTGCTACCTCTTTCAGACCCTGCAGGTGTAGTTCAACTGGTCCAGGTGACTTGTCCACCTTCAGGCTTTTCAGTTTCCCAACCATTCCTCCTTAGTAATAGTGTGGCACTAACTTCTGCCCCTGACACTCCTGCTTTCCTGGCATTCTGCTGTCTCCCGCAGTGTAGACTGATGAAAAAGACTTATTAAATGTATCCACCATTTCTTTTCCCCCTGTTACTACCTCTCCAGTGTCATTTTCCAGCGGTCCGATATCCACTCTCGCCTCTCGTTTACTCTTTATACATCTGACCTCACCAATGTATTGTAACACCTCAGCATTACATCCTTGCTTTTATATTCTACTCCTCTTGAAATGAATGCTAACATTGCATTTGCCGTCCTCACCACTGACTCAACCTGCAAATTAACCTTTAGGGAATCCTGCACAAGTCCATCTGCACCTCAGAATTTTATATTTTTCCCCGTTTATAAAACCTTTCTATTCCAAAGCGTAGACTGTTTAAATTAGATTTCTCTAACTTCTGGTAATTTCTCTGTTCCCTTTTTCCCATTCCCCATTCTGGTTCCCGCTCTCCTCACCTGCCTATCACCTCCCTTTGGTTTCCCTGCTCCTTCCCTTTCTCCCACGGTCCATGTCCCTTCCTGTCATATTCCTTCTTCTCCAGCCCTTGCCCTCTTCCACCTGTCACCTCCCGACTTCCTTCTTTACCACCCACCTGCTCTCGCCCATCACCTGCCAGTTTGCCCTCCTCCCCACACGCTCATTTCTTTTTCAGGCATCTTCCCCCTTCCTTTCCAGTCCTGATGAAGGGTTTCGGCCCGAAACGTGAACTGTTTATTCCCCTCCATAGATGCTGCCTGCCCTGCTGACCTTTTCTCAGATGTATAAAGAGTAAACGAGAGGCGAGAGTGGATATCGGACCACTGGAAAATGACACTGGAGAGGTAGTAACAGGGGGAAAAGAAATGGTGGATGAACTTAATAAGTCTTTTGCATCAGTCTACACTGCGGGAGACAGCAGAATGCCAGGAAAGCAGGAGTGTCAGGGGCAGAAGTTAGTGCCGCACTATCACTAAGGAGGAATGGTTGGGAAACTGAAAAGCCTGAAGGTGGACAAGTCACCTGGACCAGTTGAACTACACCTGCAGGGTCTGAAAGAGGTAGCAGAAGAGAGAGAGTGGAGGCATTAGTCTTGATCGTTCAAGAACCACCGAACACTGGAATGGTTCCTGGGGGCTGGAAAATTGCAAATACCATTCCGCTTCTGAACTGAGGTGGCTCCTGCTTCCTCCACCAGAGGGCGCCAAGGGGCAGCTCTTTACCAGGTTTGGGGAACAAAGTGAGGGAGAGGGGAGGGGAGGGGGAGGTGGAGGGCAGAGAGGATAGGCGAGCGAAGGGGTAGGGTAGGGTGTAGGGGAGAGGGGTAGAGGAGAGAGTGGGGAGGGGAAAGGAGAGGGGGGGAGGAGAGGGGGGTAGGTAGAAGAGGGGGTAGGGAGAGAGGGGGTAGAGGAGAGGGGGAGAAGAGAGAACGGGGAGGGGGAGGAGATGCAGAGAAGAGAGGAAGGGGAAGAGAGGTGAGTGGGGAGAGGAGAGAGGTCCTATGTCTACGTCTGTGTGCTGAAACTCAGCTGAATCCCAATCATTTATTATCATTGATACACAGCACTGTGCTTATATATCAAGTTCAAAGTAAATTTTATTGTCAATTACATATATGTCACCATATACAATCCTGAAATTGATTTTCTTGCAGGCATACTTAATAAATCAATTGTATAATAACTATAACAGAATCAATGAAAGACCGCCCAATTTGGTATTCTTGCCAATTCTTTCTTACATAGAAACATAGAAAATAGGTGCAGGAGTAGGCCATTCGGCCCTTCGAGCCTGCACCGCCATTTCTTATGATCATGGCTGATCCTCCAACTCAGAACCCCGCCCCAATCTTCCCTCCATACCCCATGACCCCCGTAGCCACAAGGGCCATATCTAACACCCTCTTAAATATAGCCAATGAACTGGCCTCAACTGTTTCCTGTGGCAGAGAATTCCACAGATTCACCACTCTCTGTGTGAAGAAGTTTTTCCTAATCTCGGTCCTAAAAGGCTTCCCCTCTATCCTCAAACTGTGGCCCCTCGTTCTGGACTTCCCCAACATCGGGAACAATCTTCCTGCATCGAGCCTGTCCAATCCCTTTAGGATCTTATACGTTTCAATCAGATCCCCCCTCAATCTTCTAAATTCAAACGAGTACAAGCCCAGTTCATCCAGTCTTTCTTCATATGAAAGTCCTGCCATCCCAGGAATCAATCTGGTGAACCTTCTTTGTACTCCCTCTATGGCAAGGACGTCTTTCCTCAGATTAGGGGACCAAAACTGCACACAATACTCCAGGTGTGGTCTCACCAAGGCCTTGTACAACTGCAGTAGTACCTCCCTGCTCCTGTACTCGAATCCTCTCGCTATAAATGCCAGCATACCATTCGCCTTTTTCACCGCCTGCTGTACCTGCATGCCCACTTTCAATGACTGGTGTATAATGACACCCAGGTCTAGTTGCACCTCCCCTTTTCCTAATCGGCCACCATTCAGATAATAATCTGTTTTCCTATTTTTGCCACCAAAGTGGATAACTTCACATTTATCCACATTAAATTGCATCTGCCATGAATTTGCCCACTCACCCAACCTATCCAAGTCACCCTGCATCCTCTTAGCATCCTCCTCACCGCTAACACTGCCACCCAGCTTTGTGTCATCCGGAAACTTGGAGATGCTGCATTTAATTCCCTCATCCAAGTCATTAATATATATTGTAAACAACTGGGGTCCCAGCACTGAGCCTTGCGGTACCCCACTAGTCACCGCCTGCCATTCTGAAAAGGTCCCGTTTATTCCCACTCTTTGCTTCCTGTCTGCTAACCAATTCTCCACCCACACCAATACCTTACTCCCAATACCGTGTGCTTTAAGTTTGCACACTAATCTCCTGTGTGGGACCTTGTCAAAAGCCTTTTGAAAATCCAAATATACCACATCCACTAGTTCTCCCCTATCCACTCTACTAGTTTCATCCTCAAAAAATTCTATGAGATTCGTCAGACATGATTTTCCTTTCACAAATCCATGCTGACTTTGTCCGATCATTTCACCGCTTTCCAAATGTGCTGTTATCACATCCTTGATAACTGACTCCAGCAGTTTCCCCACCACTGACATTTGGCTAACCGGTCTATAATTCCCCGGTTTCTCTCTCCCTCCTTTTTTAAAAAGTGGGGTTACATTAGCCACCCTCGAATCTTCAGGAACTAGTCCAGAATCTAACGAGTTTTGAAAAATTATTACTAATGCATCCACTATTTCTTGGGCTACTTCCTTAAGCACTCTAGGATGCAGACCATCTGGCCCTGGGGATTTATCTGCCTTCAATCCCTTCAATTTACCTAACACCACTTCCCTATTAACATGTATTTCGCTCAGTTCCTCCATCTCACTGGACCCTCTGTCCCTTACTATTTCTGGAAGATTATTTATGTCTTCCTTAGTGAAGACAGAAGCAAAGTAATTATTCAATTGGTCTGCCATGTCCTTGCTCCCCATAATCAATTCACCTGTTTCTGTCTGCAGGGGACCTACATTTGTCTTTACCAGTCTTTTCCTTTTTACATATCTATAAAAGCTTTTACAGTCCGTTTTTATGTTCCCTGCCAGTTTTCTCTCATAATCTTTTTTCCCCTTCCTAATTAAGCCCTTTGTCCTCCTCTGCTGAACTCTGAATTTCTCCCAGTCCTCAGGTGAGCCACTTTCTCTGGCTAATTTGTATGCTTCTTCTTTGGAATTGATACTATCCCTAATTTCTTTTGTCAGCCACAGGTGCACTACCTTCCTTGATTTATTCTTTTCCCAAACTGGGATGAACAACTGTTGTAGTTCATCCATGCAACCTTTAAATGCTTGCCATTGCATATCCACCGTCAATCCTTTAAGTGTCATTTGCCAGTCTGTCTTAGCTAATTCACGTCTCATACCTTCAAAGTCACCCCTCTTTAAGTTCAGAACCTTTGTTTCTGAATTAACTATGTCACTCTCCATCTTAATGAAGAATTCCACCATATTATGGTCACTCTTACCCAAGGGGCCTCTCACGACAAGATTGCTAATTAACCCTTCCTCATTGCTCAAAACCCAGTCCAGAATAGCCTGCTCTCTAGTTGGTTCCTCGACATGTTGGTTCAAAAAACCATCCCGCATACATTCCAAGAAATCCTCTTCCTCAGCACCTTTACCAATTTGCTTCACCCAATCTACATGTAGATTGAAGTCACCCATTATAACTGCTGTCCCTTTATTGCACACATTTCTAATTTCCTGTTTAATACCATCCCCAACCTCACTACTACTGTTGGGTGGCCTGTACACAACTCCCACCAGCGTCTTCTGCCCCTAAGTGTTACACAGCTCTACCCATATCGATTCCACATCTTCCCGGCTTATGTCCTTCCTTTCTATTGCGTTAATCTCCTCTTTAACCAGCAACGCCACCCCACCTCCCCTTCCTTCATGTCTATCCCTCCTGAATATTGAATATCCCTGAACGTTGAGCTCCCATCCCTGGTCACCCTGGAGCCATGTCTCTGTGATCCCAACTATATCATAATCATTAATAACAATCTGCACTTTCAATTCATCCACCTTATTACGAATGCTCCTTGCATTGACACACAAAGCCTTCAGGCGCTCTTTTACAACTCTCTTAGCCCTTATACAATTATGTTGAAAAGTGGCCCTTTTTAATGCTTGCCCTGGATTTGTCGGCCTGCCACTTTTACTTTTCTCCTTAGTACTTTTTGCTTCTACCCTCACTTTACACCCCTCTGTCTCTCTGCACTGGTTCCCATCCCCCTGTTGTGAACTAACCTCCTCACGCCTAGCCTCTTTAATTTGATTCCCACCCCCCCAACCATTCTAGTTTAAAGTCACCTCAGTAGCCCCCGCTAATCTTCCTGCCAGGATATTGGTCCCCCTAGGATTCAAGTGTAACCCGTCCTTTTTGTACAGGTCACGCCTGCTCCAAAAGAGGTCCCAATGATCCAAAAACTTGAATCCCTGCCCCCTGCTCCAATCCCTCAGCCACGCATTTATCCTCCACCTCATCACATTCCTACTCTCACTGTCGCGTGGCACAGGCAGTAATCCCGAGATTACTACCTTTGCGGTCCTTTTTCTCAACTCCCTTCCTAGCTCCCTATATTCTTCTTTCAGGACCTCATCCCTTTTCCTACCTATGTCATTGGTACCTATATGTACCACGACCTCTGGCTCCTCACCCTCCCACTTCAGGATATCTTGGACACGATCAGAAATATCCCGGACCCTGGCACCAGGGAGGCAAACTACCATCCGGGTCTCTGGACTGCGTCCACAGAATCGCCTATCTGACCCCCTTACTATCGAGTCCCCTATCACAACTGCCCTCCTCTTCCTTGCCCTACCCTTCTGAGCTACAGGGCCGGACTCTGTGCCGGAGGCACGGCCACTGTCGCTTTCCCCGGGTAAGCTGTCCCCCCCAACAGTACTCAAACAGGAGTACCTGTTGTTAAGGGGCACAGCCACCGGGGTACTCCCTATTACCTGACTTTTCCCCTTCCCCCTCCTAACCGTGACCCACTTGCCTGCCTCCCGTGGCCCCGGTGTGACCACCTGCCTGCAACTCCTCTCTATCACCTCCTCGCTCTCCCTGACCAGACGAAGGTCATCGAGCTGCAGCTCCAGTTCCGTAACGCGGTCCCTTAGGAGCTGCATCTCGATGCACTTGGCGCAGATGTAGACGTCCGGGAGGCTTGGAGACTCCAGGGCCTTCCCCATCCGACACCGAGAACAGCAAACTGCCCTCACAGTCATAATGCCCCTCTCCTCAAATAGCAACAGAAAATGAATGCCAAACCTTCCTCGCCTCGCCCGCTTCCGCCTAAGCCCGTTGAGCCGAAGCCCTTAGGTCTTCACTCTGCTCCCGGCTCACTCCGTCGCCCGCAAACTACGCTGCCCGCTCTATGAGGCTCTGTTCCTTTTAAATCTGCCGCGCTGCAGAGCCCGACGTCATACGCCTGCACAGTCCCGCCTCTCAGAAAGCCGTTGGAGAAAAAAAATAACGAAAATTTCAAAAATGTCTTTCTCGGCACTCCCACTCAGACTCTCAGACTCCTTCTTCGAATCAAACGCGAAGCAGGATGAATTGAATAATAACTATAACAGAATCAATGAAAGACCGCCCAACTTGGGTGTTTAACCAGAGTGCAACAAACTGTGCAAATTCAAAAAGAAGAAATAATAATGGGTAAATAAGCAAAAAATATTGAGAACATGAGATGAAGAATCCTTGAAAGTGAGTCCATTGGTGTGGGAACATTTCAGTGATGGGGTGAGTGAAGTTATTCCCTTTGATTCAGGAGCCTGATGGTTGAGGGGTAATAACTGTTCCTGAACCTGGTGGTGTGGGTCCAGAGACCCCTGTACCTTCTACCTGATGACAGCAGTGAGAAGAGAGCATGGCCTGGGTGTTGGGGATCTCTGACGATGGATGCTGCTTTCCTACGACAGCGTTTCATGTAGATGTGCTCAGTGGTAGGGAGGCCTTTACCCATAATGGACTGAACCATATTCACTACTTTTTGTAGGTTTTTCCATTCAAAGGCATTGGTGTGTCCATACCAGGCCATGATGCAGCCCGTCAATACATTCTCCACTACACATCTATAGAAGTCTGTCAAAGTTTTAGATGTCATGCTGAATCTCTTCAAACTCCTAAGGAAGGAGAGATGATGCCATGCTTTCTCTGTAGTTGCCCCTGCATGCTGGGAGCAGGACGGGTTCTCCGAAATAATAACACTGAGGAATTTAAAGTTGCTAATACCGCCCCACCCCCCGACCCCGGCTCTGACCTTTCAGTGAGGACTGGCTCAGGGACCTCTGGTTTCCTTCTCCCGAAGTCAATAATCGGCTCCTTCAGCTTGCTGACACTGAGTGAGAGGTTGTAGTTGTGGCTCCACTGAGTCAGATTTTCCATCTCCCTCCTCTATGCTGACTCTTCACCACCTTTGATATGGTCAGCAACAGTGGTGTCTACAATAGCCCGGGTTCCCAAGACTTCTGCAGCGTACTACAGCAATTTTATGTATCGCACTGTACTGCTACCGCAAAATAAAGAGCAAATTCATGACATATGATAAACCTGATTCTGATATGGGTCTCTATTATGGACGATGACTGAGAGTGGGAGGGGGACAGGGAGAGGGGAATCGTGGAGAGGAGGGAGGGGAGGGAGCAGGAAGCATCAGAGAGACATTCTGTAATGATCAATAAACCAGTTGTTTGGAATGAAATGACCTTGCCTGGTGTCTCAGGGCTGGGTGTGTCTGTACCTGCACCATCCCCTGCCCCTCGCACTCCCTTCCTGTCCCACACTCCACACTCACCATCCCCAACATCCTTTGCTCCTGTCAGATTTACAAGCTCACTCTCTGCTCCACGTTGACAAATACAGTCGTGTGCAAAAGTTTTAGGCACCCTGGCTGTGTATATGTGCCTAAGACTTTTGCACAGCACTGTATGTGGTAATATTGGTCACTTTGCAGCAGCAGTTCAGAGCAATACATAAAAGCATGATCAATTACAAAAGTGGACAATAATGGTTTCTGGCAGAATCAAAGATCCCATCCACCCCAGACATTCTCTCTTCTCCCCTCTCTCAGTGAGCAGAAGCGACAAAAGCCTGAAAGCACACACTACCAGGCTCAAAGACAGCTTCTATCTTCCTGTTATAAGACTGTTGAATGGTTTCCCAGGAAACAAGACGTACTCTTGACCTCAAAATGTCACACTGCATCTTCAGACTCAACCGCAGGATCACACAATGACTCAGAAGGGTTAAACAAAACTAGGAATGTTACTAAGCAAAGAGACAGAGGTTAGTTTTAATCTGCCATGGCATTGCCCATTTTAGTGTGAAGTCTGAGTCGAGCCTCTACTGCAGCGGTCCCCAACCACCGGGCCGCGAGGAAACGATATGATTTGGTGATATGAGTCAGCTGTCCTTGGCTGTCTTCTCTATTGTGTGTCAGCTGAGGTTCAGGGTCCTCATTTCTGCCTCTCCGGTGCGGTGCTGAGTTGTCTTTGGTTTCCCGTGTTTCCTTCGCCCTTCTGAGGTCCAGTGAGGTGCTGCCTTGAAGATGGAGCTGACCTCTCTTCTCATCACGTGCCCGATCCGTATCCAACGTTTCCTCCTGATGACGGTGGCCATGTCCTCTTGGAGACACAGCTTGCATCAACCCCTCGTGACGATGATTGGAAATGTTCAGATGCATTCCGACGGTGATATCCAATATCAAAAAGCAGGTTTGGGCTCCACTTACTGAGGGAAGATCACCAGTAAATATTCTGTCTGCTCTGACCTTCAATCTTGTCTCCTCAAACTTTTGTTTTCATTTTCGGTATTTTCTTGATGTTCTGGTCCACCAATCCGTCCCCCGTTCTGGAACAAAGAACTATCATAGAACACAAATCATTACAGCACCGTCTAGGCCCTTCAGTCCACAGTGTTGTCCTGACCTTTTACCCTACTCGAAGATCAATCTAACCCTTCTAGACAGGAAGATCCAAAATAGCAAAACCTAGAATGTAGAACATTCCAGCACAGTCTAGCCTCTTCAGTTAACAATGTTGTGCCTAATTTTCAAAACCAGTCTAATCCCTCCCTCCCACATGGCTGTCATCCATGTGCCTATCTTTAAGGATCTCTTAAATCTTCCTAATCGATCTGTTTCTACCACCGCCTGTGCCAGTGGATTCCAGGCGCTCCATAACGCCTGTGTTTTTAAAAAAGCTACCTCTGACATTGTCCTCACCTATATTTTCCTCCAAATGCCTTAAAATTATGCCCCCTGGTATTAGCCATTTCCACCCTGGGAAAAAGTTTCTAGCTGTCCACTTGATCCATGCCTCTTTTCATCTTGTACACTTCTATCAAGTCACCTTTCATCCTCCTTTGCTCCAAAGAGCGAAGCTGTACCTCGCTCAATCTAGCCACATAAACACACGCTCTCTAATGGAGACAGGATGATGGCAAACTTGCGTGCACCCTCTCTAAAGCTTCCACATCTTTCCTATAATGAGGCGACCAGAACTGAACGCAATACTCCAGATGTCCTCCACCCTCTGTGTCCTTGTGGCTTTGGGGAGGAATGAGTGGATAGTCCTGACTTGTTGTGTGGTAGGGGTCATAGAGGGAAGGAGCTCGGCACTTTGAAAATCTAAGCGATTCTACTTTTTTTTGTAATTTTTATTGAGTTTTCAAAAAGAATACATGAAAAGATAAAATCTACCCTCCCCCCTCCCCTTAACCCCCCCCCCATATATAGTCCTACCTAAAAGGAAAGAAAAGAGAAAAAAAAGAAAAGAGCCGCCTGGGTATTGGAAGGTTTCCACATGCTCCATGGGATTCAAAATAAATTTGGTATAATTATTCGTTACTTTCCCCAAGGGACCAAGCTCTTTATCGGAGCATTTAAATATGCCATCCTATCTTTTGTAAATAAGGGTGCCAAATATTCAAAAATGTTACATATTTATCTCTTAAATTATAAGTAATTTTTTCGAGTGGAATAGAACTAGCCATTTCATTATTCCAACGATCCATACTTAAATACGAATCAGATTTCCAAGTAACTGCTATAGTCTTCTTAGCTACTGCCAATGCAATTTTTATAAATTCTTTCTGATATTTATTCAATTTAAGTTTCAGTTTTATCCCTTCAATATCACCTAATAGAAATAATACAGGGTTATGTGGAAGTTGAGTTCCAGTAATTTGTTCCAATAAGACTCTTAAATTTATCCAAAAGGGTTGAATTTTAAAACAAGACCAAGTAGAATGTAAAAAAGTACCAATTTCTTGATTACACCGAAAGCATTTATCGGATAGATTTGAATTTAATCTATTTATTTTTTGTGGTGTAATATATAATTGGTGTAAAAAATTATATTGTACTGATCTAGTCGAACATTTATTGTATTTGTCATACTGTCAAGACAGAGTCTTGACCAATTTGTTTCATCAATATTAATATTCAGATCTGTTTCCCATTTTTGCTTTGACTTATGGGTTCCTTGTTTAATTGTCTGTTCTTGAATCAAATTATACATACAAGAAATAAATTTTTTAATTTTCCCTTTTTGAATTAAAATTTCAATTTCATTAGGTTTTGGCAAAAACATTGTTTGACCCAGCTTACCTTTTAAGTAAGCCCTTAATTGAAAGTAACAAAAGAAAATATTATTTGATATTTTATATTTATCCTTTAATTGTTCAAATGACATCAATATACCTTGTTCAAAACAATCTCCTATAAATTTAATCCCTTTTTGGTACTAATTATATAAAAATTGTTTGTCCATTGTAAAAGGAATAAGTCTGTTTTGGAACAAAGGTCTCCTTGCTAATAGAGATTTCTGTGTTTCATTATCAACATTTATCTTATTCCATAGATCAATCAAATGTGTTAATATAGGAGATTCTTTCTTTTCCCGTATCCATTTAGATTCCCATTTATATATAAAATCTTCAGGTCTATTTTCTCCTATCTTGTCTAATTCTATTTTAATCCATGCTGGTTTTCGATCATCGAAGAAAGATGCAATAAATCTAAGTTGATTTGCTTTATAATAGTTTTTGAAGTTTGGAAGTTGAAACCCTCCTAACCCAAATTTACATGTCAATTTTTCCAATGATATTCTTGACATTTTACCTTTCCAAAGAAATTTTCTCACACATTTATTTAACTCTTGAAAAAACTGCTGTGGCAATTGTATTGATAATGTTTGAAACAAATACTGTAATCGAGGAAATATATTCACTTTTACAACATTGACTCTACCTACTAATGTTATTGGTAGTATCATCCATTTGTCAAAATCTTCTTGAATTTTTTTCAATAGTGGTAAATAATTAAATTTATATAAATTCTTTACATCATTATCAAGTCTGATACATAAATACTTTATACCATTTACCGGCCATCTAAATTGGGTTACTAATCGACATTGACTATAGTCTCCTTTAGTAAGAGGTAAAATTTCACTTTTATCCCAATTTATTTTGTAACCTGATACCTTCCCATATTCATCCAATCTAGAAGATAATTTATGTAACGAATGTTGTGGGTTTGTTAAGTAGATCAAAACATCATCGGCAAAAAGATTCATTTTATATTCCTCCTGATTAACTCTAAAACCCATGATATCTGGATCAATTCTGATTAGTTCTGCTAATGGCTCTATCGCCAGTACAAATAAAGCAGGTGATAATGGACAACCTTGTCTAGTTGACCTTTTTAACTGGAATGGTGTTGAAATTTGAGAGTTTGTCACTACTTTAGCCTTAGGGTTAGAATTTAAAGTTTTAATCCAATTTATAAAAGATGTTCCTAACCCATATTTTTCTAATACTTTAAATAAAAAATTCCATTCTAATCTATCAAATGCTTTTTCTGCATCCAAAGCTACTACTATACTCTTCTCGTCCCTTTTTTGTGCCAAATGAATTATACTGAGTAGCCGGGTTACATTATCTGCCAATTGTCTAGTTTTAATAAATCCTGTTTGATCCATATGTATTAATTTTGGTAAATATTTAGATAATCTATTCGATAAAATTTTTGCTATTATTTTATAATCCGTATTCAATAAAGAAATAGGCCTGTATGATGTTGATTTCATAGGATCTCTGTCTTTTTTTGGCAATACTATTACAATCGCTGTTGAAAAAGATTCTGGAAGTTTATGTATTTTTTCTGCTTGACGTATTAGTTCCATAAAGAGAGGAAATAATAAATCTTTAAATTTTTTATAAAATTCAGGTGGAAAACCATCCTCTCCTGGAGATTTATTACTTTGTAAACTACAAGAACCGACAGCCACTGCAATTGAAAATGACTCAGAGTCAGATTTGGATTCTGCAGAGAACACAGATGAAGAAGAGGAGGAAGAATTGGAAGCAATTGGAAATAAAGGAGATGATAGAGACATAAGAGAGGCTATATTGCAATTAACGGCTGAACTAAGAAAAGTAAGAGAAGAGCTTAGCGATATGAAGATGTGCTATAATAGAGTTATGGAAAGACAGGACAAAATGGATAAGAAGCTTCAGAAGATGGAAGGAGCAATGGGGCATATGAATGATAGAGTGGAAAAAACAGAAAATGATCTGCTTGTCTGGAACTTGGAAAGAAATCGACTCTTGGAGAAAGTGGACATGTTGGAAAATTTCAGTAGACGTAATAATATTAAAATTGTTGGTATTAAAGAAGGTACGGAGGGAGAAAAACCAATAGAATTTTTTCAAAGATAGATCCCGGATGTTTTGCAAATGGAAGAGGAGGTTCGACCAATTGAAATTGAGCGGGCACATAGAGCTCTAAGACCAAAACCAAAAGATGACCAATATCCACGATCGATTTTAATGAAGTTCTTAACATTTCAAAGCAATTCTACTTCTGACATTGTCTCATCCAAAGGGCAGGGCAAAATTATCAGTTCAACACCTGAATCTCCAGTTTCTGTCTGATTTTCAAAAGTTCAAAGTAAATTTTATTATCAAAGTACATATATATTTATTTACAGATTAGGCCCTTCGAGCCACGCCACCCAGCAATCCTCCGATTACAATGACCTATTAACCTACTACCCGGTGCGTCTTTGGAATGTGGGAGAAAACCTATCTGCTCACGGAAAGGAATGCACAGGATGGAACTCTAACGCCCCGACCTATAGTAGGGTTGGGCTGACCACTATGCTACCGTGATGCCCCCATTTTCTTTTGAAAGAGGGCTGCCCCTCCCCAGTGGATAGTCAATTGGAGTTGGATGTGTTTGGTGTTAGATTATTGGGGGAGGGGTGTTGAACACTGGCTCGCCAGAGTCAAAGTCAGCGTATGTTTATCACAGCAGGCTAGGCAGCATCTCTAGGAAGAGGTACAGTCAACGTTTTGGGCTAAGACCCTTCGTCAGGAGTAACTGAAGGAAGAGCTAGTAAGAGATTTGAAAGTGGGAGTGGGAGATCCAAAATGATAGGAGAAGACTGGAGGGGGAGGGATGGAGCCAAGATCTGGATAGGTGATTGTCAAAAGGGATATGAGAGGACTATGGGACAGGAGGCCCAGGGAGAAGGAAAATGGGGAGGGGGGAACCCAGAGGACGGGCATGATGTTGTGAAAACTTTCAAGGATGTTGTTGAAAACTTTCTTAGCAACTACAGACATCAGACAGGATGCCTGTCACCATCGTCACTCACTCTGCACTGAACTGACTCTGTACCTGTGGCCTGTCACCATCGTCACTCACTCTGCACTGAACTGACTCTGTACCTGTGGCCTGCAGCCATCGTCACTCACTCTGCACTGAACTGACTCTGTGACTGTGTACTTGCTTTCGGGAACCCGACGATTCATATCACGTGTCGTACTTGTTTATTTTTTACTGTTTACTTGATTTGGTCTTTATTCGCACATTGGATGTTTGTTGGTCTTTCTTGTGTGCGGTTTTCATGGATTGTGTTTCTTTGTTTTGTGGCTGCTTGGAAAATGAATCTCAAGGTTGTATCTAATATATTTGACAACACTGGACAACAAATTCTTTTTTTAAAGTTTCCCTTCCTCAGGATTTTTTGTTTATGATAGGCCACTTGAAGCTGAACACAGATAGAATTTCAGACTACTTGTATCATGTGGAGATTTGGAGAAACAAAAAATTAACTTTTATTGAATATAATGCATTTAATTACACAACAGTGCTGACACTTTGCAGTATTTCAACCGAGCAAAAAGTGTTTTGTCAATGATTTTCATTTGCACTCAGTGTCTGAGGTTTCTCACTTAAGTGTCCAACAATAATCAGCCAGCATTGATGGATTCCAGTCACCCTGATACCGTTTCTCCATGTCCGTTTTTCACCATGCTTGTCACTGACAGCACCAACATTTACAGGGAAGAAGTCTAAATGGGAATGCAGAAAATTAATCTTTAGTGACATGTCGCACTTCATGGTTTTGTATGCCTGAAGCATGTTAACCAGCTACACGTAGTTTGATGTCTGTAGTTGCTAAGAAAGTTTTCAACAACATCCTTGAATGCCTTCTATGCAATTTTCTCTGGTCCCACTAGAAGTTCTTTAAATTGCCTAATATTGATAACCTGTTTGATTTGTGAACCAACAGAAATGCCTTCCTTAATCTTGGCATCAGTTATTCTGACTTGAATTATGAATTGAAATAACAAATATAGGTGATTTTTAATAAAAATGCTGTGTGATAGGGAGTTTTAAGATAACACCCAAAAGTATTCAGGAAGCAAAATCTTTGTTGTCCAGGGTGATAAGCATAAACACGAGGAATTCTGCAGATGCTGGAAATTCACTCAACTCACATCAAAGTTGCTGGTGAACGCAGCAGTCCAGGCAGCATCTCTAGGAAGAGGTACAGTCGACGTTTCGGGCTGAGACCCTTCGTCAGGACTAACTGAAGGAAGAACTAGTAAGAGGTTTGAAAGTGGGAAGGGGAGGTGGAGATCCAAAATGATAGGAGAAGACAGGAGGGGGAGGGATGGAACCAAGAGCTGGACAGGTGATTGGCAAAAGGGGATATGAGAAGATCATGGGACAGGAGGCCTAGGGAGAAAGAAAAGGGGGGCGGGGAATCATGCCCATCCTCTGGCGAGAGTGGATATCGGACCGCTGGAAAAATGACACTGGAGAGGTAGTAACAGGGGGAAAAGAAATGGTGGATGAACTTAATAAGTCTTTTGCATCAGTCTACACTGCGGGAGACAGCAGAATGCCAGGAAAGCAGGAGTGTCAGGGGCAGAAGTTAGTGCCGCACAATTACTAAGGAGGAATGGTTGGGAAACTGAAAAGCCTGAAGGTGGACAAGTCACCTGGACCAGTTGAACTACACCTCCAGGGTCTGAAAGAGGTAGCAGAAGAGAGAGTGGAGGCATTAGTCTTGATCGTTCAAGAACCACCAAACACTGGAATGGTTCCTGGGGGCTGGAAAATTGCAAATACCATTCCGCTTCTGAACTGAGGTGGCTCCTGCTTCCTCCACCAGAGGGCGCCAAGGGGCAGCTCTTTACCAGGTTTGGGGAACAAAGTGAGGGAGAGAGGAGGGGAGGGGGAGGTGGAGGGGATCAAGGATAGGGGAGCGAGGGGGTAGGGTAGGGGTAGGGGAGAGAGTGGGGAGGGGAAAGGAGAGGGGAGAGGGGGAGGAGAGCGGTAGGTAGAAGAGGGGGTGGGGAGAGAGGGGGTAGAGGAATTGTAGGATTTTCCATTCAAAGGCATTGGTGTGTCCATACCAGGCCATGATGCAGCCCGTCAATACATTCTCCACTACACATCTATAGAAGTCTGTCAAAGTTTTAGATGTCATGCTGACTCTCTTCAAACTCCTAAGGAAGGAGAGATGATGCCATGCTTTCTCTGTAGTTGCCCCTGCATGCTGGGAGCAGGACGGGTTCTCCGAAATAATAACACTGAGGAATTTAAAGTTGCTAATATCACCCCCCACCCCGGCTCTGACCTTTCAGTGAGGACTGGTTCAGGGACCTCTGGTTTCCTTCTCCCGAAGTCTATAATCGGCTCCTTCAGCTTGCTGACACTGAGTGAGAGGTTGTAGTTGTGGCTCCACTGAGTCAGATTTTCCATCTCCCTCCTCTATGCTGACTCTTCACCACCTTTGATATGGTCAGCAACAGTGGTGTCTACAGTAGCCCGGGTTCCCAAGACTTCTGCAGCGTACTACAGCAATTTTATGTATCGCACTGTACTGCTGCCGGAAAATAAAGAGCAAATTCATGACATATGATAAACCTGATTCTGATATGTGTCTCTATTATGGACGATGACTGAGAGTGGGAGGGGGACAGGGAGAGGGGAATCGTGGAGAGGAGGGAGGGGAGGGAGCAGGAAGCATCAGAGAGACATACTGTAATGATCAATAAACCAGTTGTTTGGAATGAAATGGCCTTGCCTGGTGTCTCAGGGCTGGGTGTGTCTGTACCTGCACCATCCCTCGCCCCTCGCACTCCCTTCCTGTCCCACACTCCACACTCACCATCCCCAACATCCTTTGCTCCTGTCAGATTTACAAGCTCACTCTCTGCTCCACGTTGACAAATACAGTCCTGTGCAAAAGTCTTAGGCACCCTGCCTCCCTACCACTGAGCACATCTACATGAAACGCTGTCGTAGGAAAGCAGCATCCATCGTCAGAGATCCCCAACACCCAGGCCATGCTCTCTTCTCACTGCTGTCATCAGGTAGAAGGTACAGGGGTCTCTGGACCCACACCACCAGGTTCAGGAACATTTATTACCCCTCAACCATCAGGGTCCTGAATCAAAGGGGACAACTTCACTCACCCATCACTGAAATGTTCCCACACCAATGGACTCACTTTCAAGGATTCTTCATCTCATGTTCTCAATGTCTTTTTTGCTTATTTACCCATTATTATTTCTTCTTTTTGAATTTGCACAGTTTGTTGTACTCTGGTTAAACACCCAAGTTGGGTGGTCTTTCATTGATTCTGTTATAGTTATTATTCAATTGATTTATTAAGTATGCCTGCAAGAAAATCAACTTCAGGATTGTATATGGTGACATATATGTAACTAATAATAAAATTTACTTTGAACTTGATATATCAGTACGGTGCTGTGTTTTTTTTCACTGTTTTTAATGGAGGTCGGGATTGAGGACGTGATTTTAAGTTTAACTCTGTTTGGTTTCAAGTTAGCCCATTGCTTTGCTTTGCTTTTAGTTAGTTGCACGGTGGGTTTTTTTTTGGGGTTTTTTTTTTCTTTTTTTTCCATTGATATATATATAAAATTTAGTATACTATTATGTTATCTTGGTTTTTTATGTTTAAATTACATTGTTTGTAGTATTTTTTTTGGTATTGATACCTTCTGGAATTTTATTATATTTTAACATTGTATTAATGTTTATATGGTTTACCTTTTTGTATACTTATTCAATAAAAAGAAAAAAAATGATTGGGATTCAGCTGAGTTTCCAGCACACAACCATAGACATAGGACCTCTCTCCTCCCCCCACTCACCTCTCTTCCCCTTCCTCTCTACTCCGCATCTCCTCGCCCTCTCCGTTCTCTCTTCTCCCCCTCTCCTCTACCCCCTCTCTCCCCACCCCCTCTTCTACCTACCCCCCTCTCCTCCCCCTCTCCTTTCCCCTCCCCACTCTCTCCTCTACCCCTCTCCCCTACACCCTACCCTACCCCTTCGCTCGCCTATCCTCTCTGCCCTCCACCTCCCCCTTCCCTCCCCTCTCCCTCACTTTGTTCCCCAAACCTGGTAAAGAGCTGCCCCTTGGCGCCCTCTGGTGGAGGAAGCAGGAGCCACCTCAGTTCAGAAGCGGAATGGTATTTGCAATTTTCCAGCCCCCAAAAACCATTCCAGTGTTCGGTGGTTCTTGAACGATCAAGACTAATGTCTGCACTCTCTCTTCTGCTACCTCTTTCAGACCCTGCAGGTGTAGTTCAACTGGTCCAGGTGACTTGTCCACCTTCAGGCTTTTCAGTTTCCCAACCATTCCTCCTTAGTGATAGTGCGGCACTAACTTCTGCCCCTGACACTCCTGCTTTCCTGGCATTCTGCTGTCTCCCGCAGTGTAGACTGATGCAAAAGACTTATTAAGTTCATCCACCATTTCTTTTCCCCCTGTTACTACCTCTCCAGTGTCATTTTTCCAGCGGTCCGATATACACTCTCGCCTCTCTTTTACTCTTTATACATCTGACCTCACCAATGTATTGTAACACCTCAGCATTACATCCTTGCTTTTATATTCTACTCCTCTTGAAATGAATGCTAACATTGCATTTGCCGTCCTCACCACTGACTCAACCTGCAATTTAACCTTTAGGGAATCCTGCACAAGTCCATCTGCACCTCAGAATTTTATTTTTTTCCCCGTTTATAAAACCATCAATCTTTCTATTCCAAAGCGTAGACTGTTTAAATTAGATTTCTCTAACTTCTGGTAATTTCTCTGTTCCCTTTTTCCCATTCCCCATTCTGGTTCCCGCTCTCCTCACCTGCCTATCACCTCCCTTTGGTTTCCCTGCTCCTTCCCTTTCTCCCATGGTCCATGTCCCTTCCTGTCATATTCCTTCTTCTCCAGCCCTTGCCCTCTTCCACCTGTCACCTCCCGACTTCTTTCTTTACCACCCACCTGCTCTCGCCCATCCCCTGCCAGTTTGCCCTCCTCCCCACCCCCTCATTTCTTTTTCAGGCATCTTCCCCCTTCCTTTCCAGTCCTGATGAAGGGTGTCGGCTCGAAACGTGAACTGTTTATTCCCCTCCATAGATGCTGCCTGCCCTGCTGAACTTTTCTCAGATGTATAAAGAGTAAAAGAGAGACGAGAGTGGATATCGGACCGCTGGAAAAATGACACTGGAGAGGTAGTAACAGGGGGAAAAGAAATGGTGGATGAACTTAATAAGTCTTTTGCATCAGTCTACACTGCGAGAGACAGCAGAATGCCAGGAAAGCAGGAGTGTCAGGGGCAGAAGTTAGTGCCACACTGTTACTGAGGAGGAATGGTTGGGAAACTGAAAAGCCTGAAGGTGGACAAGTCACCTGGACCAGTTGAACTACACCTGCAGGGTCTGAAAGAGGTAGCAGAAGAGAGAGTGGAGGCATTAGTCTTGATCGTTCAAGAACCACCGAACACTGGAATGGTTCCTGGGGGCTGGAAAATTGCAAATACCATTCCGCTTCTGAACTGAGGTGGCTCCTGCTTCCTCCACCAGAGGGCGCCAAGGGGCAGCTCTTTACCAGGTTTGGGGATCAAAGTCAGGGAGAGAGGAGGGGAGGGGGAGGTGGAGGGGAGAGAGGATAGGGGAGCGAGGGGGGTAGGGTAGGGTGTTGGGGAGAGGGGTAGGGGAGAGAGTGGGGAGGGGAAAGGAGAGGGGAGAGGGAGAGGAGAGGGGGGTAGGTAGAAGAGGGGGTGGGGAGAGAGGGGGTAGAGGAGTGGGGGAGAAGAGGGAACGGAGAGGGGGAAGAGATGCAGAGAAGAGAGGAAGGGGAAGAGAGGTGAGTGGGGAGAGGAGAGAGGTCCTATGTCTATGTCTGTGTGCTGGAAACTCAGCTGAATCCCAATCATTTATTATCATTCATACACAGCACTGTGCTTATATATCAAGTTCAAAGTAAATTTTATTATCAATTACATATATGTCACCATATACAATCCTGAAGTTGATTTTCTTGCAGGCATACTTAATAAATCATAGAAACATAGAAAATAGGTGCAGGAGTAGGCCATTCGGCTCTTCGAGCCTGCACCGCCATTTATTATGATCATGGCTGATCATCCAACTCAGAACCCCGCCCCAGCCTTCCCTCCATACCCCCTGACCCCCGTAGCCACAAGGACCATATCTAACTCCCTCTTAAATATAGCCAATGAACTGGCCTCAACTGTTTCCTGTGGCAGAGAATTCCACAGATTCACCACTCTCTGTGTGAAGAAGTTTTTCCTAATCTCGGTCCTAAAAGGCTTCCCCTCTATCCTCAAACTGTGACCCCTCGTTCTGGACTTCCCCAACATTGGGAACAATCTTCCAGCATCTAGCCTGTCCAATCCCTTTAGGATCTTATACGTTTCAATCAGATCCCCCCTCAATCTTCTAAATTCCAACAAGTACAAGCCCAATTCATCCAGTCTTTCTTCATATGAAAGTCCTGCCATCCCAGGAATCAATCTGGTGAACCTTCTTTGTACTCCCTCTATGGCAAAGATGTCTTTCCTCAGATTAGGGGACCAAAACTGCACACAATACTCCAGGTGTGGTCTCACCAAGGCCTTGTACAACTGCAGTAGTACCTCCCTGCTCCTGTACTCGAATCCTCTTGCTATAAATGCCAGCATACCATTCGCCTTTTTCACCGCCTGCTGTACCTGCATGCCCACTTTCAATGACTGGTGTATGATGACACCCAGGTCTCGTTGCACCTCCTCTTTTCCTAATTGGCCACCATTCAGATAATAATCTGTTTTCCTATTATTGCCACCAAAGTGGATAACTTCACATTTATCCACATTAAATTGCATCTGCCATGAATTTGCGCACTCACCCAACCTATCCAAGTCACCCTGCATCCTCTTAGCATCCTCCTCACTGCTAACACTGCCACCCAGCTTCGTGTCATCCGGAAACTTGGAGATGCTGCATTTAATTCCCTCATCCAAGTCATTAATATATATTGTAAACAACTGGGGTCCCAGCACTGAGCCTTGCGGTACCCCACTAGTCACCGCCTGCCATTCTGAAAAGGTCCCGTTTATTCCCACTCTTTCCTTCCTGTCTGCTAACCAATTCTCCACCCACACCAATACCTTACTCCCAATACCGTGTGCTTTCAGTTTGCACACTAATCTCCTGTGTGGGACCTTGTCAAAAGCCTTTTGAAAATCCAAATATACCACATCCACTGGTTCTCCCCTATCCACTCTACTAGTTACATCCTCAAAAAATTCTATGAGATTCGTCAGACATGATTTTCCTTTCACAAATCCATGCTGACTTTGTCCGATCATTTCACTGCTTTCCAAATGTGCTGTTATCACATCCTTGATAACTGACTCCAGCAGTTTCCCCACCACCGACGTTAGGCTAACCGGTCTATAATTCCCCGGTTTCTCTCTCCCTCCTTTTTTAAAAAGTGGAGTTACATTAGCCACCCTCCAATCTTCAGGAACTAGTCCAGAATCTAACGAGTTTTGAAAAATTATTACTAATGCATCCACTATTTCTTGGGCTACTTCCTTAAGCACTCTAGGATGCAGACCATCTGGCCCTGGGGATTTATCTGCCTTCAATCCCTTCAATTTACCTAACACCACTTCCCTATTAACATGTATTTCGCTCAGTTCCTCCATCTCACTGGACCCTCTGTCCCTTACTATTTCTGGAAGATTATTTATGTCCTCCTTAGTGAAGACAGAACCAAAGTAATTATTCAATTGGTCTGCCATGTCCTTGCTCCCCATAATCAATTCACCTGTTTCTGTCTGCAGGGGACCTACATTTGTCTTTACCAGTCTTTTCCTTTTTACATATCTATAAAAGCTTTTACAGTCAGTTTTTATGTTCCCTGCCAGTTTTCTCTCATAATCTTTTTTCCCCTTCCTAATTAAGCCCTTTGTCCTCCTCTGCTGAACTCTGAATTTCTCCCAGTCCTCAGGTGAGCCACTTTCTCTGGCTAATTTGTATGCTTCTTCTTTGGAATTGATACTATCCCTAATTTCTCTTGTCAGCCATGGGTGCACTACCTTCCTTGATTTATTCTTTTGCCAAACTGGGATGAACAATTGTTGTAGTTCATCCATGCAACCTTTAAATGCTTGCCATTGCATATCCACCGTCAATCCTTTAAGTGTCATTTGCCAGTCTATCTTAGCTAATTCACGTCTCATACCTTCAAAGTTACCCCTCTTTAAGTTCAGAACCTTTGTTTCTGAATTAACTATGTCACTCTCCATCTTAATGAAGAATTCCACCATATTATGGTCACTCTTACCCAAGGGGCCTCTCACGACAAGATTGCTAATTAACCCTTCCTCATTGCTCAAAACCCAGTCCAGAATAGCCTGCTCTCTAGTTGGTTCCTCGACATGTTGGTTCAAAAAACCATCCCGCATACATTCCAAGAAATCCTCTTCCTCAGCACCTTTACCAATTTGCTTCACCCAATCTACATGTAGATTGAAGTCACCCATTATAACTGCTGTCCCTTTATTGCACACATTTCTAATTTCCTGTTTAATACCATCCCCAACCTCACTACGACTGTTGGGTGGCCTGTACACAACTCCCACCAGCGTCTTCTGCCCCTTAGTGTTACACAGCTCTACCCATATCGATTCCACATCTTCCCGGCTTATGTCCTTCCTTTCTATTGCGTTAATCTCCTCTTTAACCAGCAACGCCACCCCACCTCCCCTTCCTTCATGTCTATCCCTCCTGAATATTGAATATCCCTGAACGTTGAGCTCCCATCCCTGGTCACCCTGGAGCCATGTCTCTGTGATCCCAACTATATCATAATCATTAATAACAATCTGCACTTTCAATTCATCCACCTTATTACGAATGCTCCTTGCATTGACACACAAAGCCTTCAGGCGCTCTTTTACAACTCTCTTAGCCCTTATACAATTATGTTGAAAAGTGGCCCTTTTTAATGCTTGCCCTGGATTTGTCGGCCTGCCACTTTTACTTTTCTCCTTTGTACTTTTTGCTTCTACCCTCACTTTACACCCCTCTGTCTCTCTGCACTGGTTCCCATCCCCCTGTTGTGAACTAACCTCCTCACGCCTAGCCTCTTTAATTTGATTCCCACCCCCCCCAACCATTCTAGTTTAAAGTCACCTCAGTAGCCCCCGCTAATCTTCCTGCCAGGATATTGGTCCCCCTAGGATTCAAGTGTAACCCGTCCTTTTTGTACAGGTCACGCCTGCGCCAAAAGAGGTCCCAATGATCCAAAAACTTGAATCCCTGCCCCCTGCTCCAATCCCTCAGCCACGCATTTATCCTCCACCTCATCACATTCCTACTCTCACTGTCGCGTGGCACAGGCAGTAATCCCGAGATTACTACCTTTGCGGTCCTTTTTCTCAACTCCCTTCCTAGCTCCCTATATTCTCCTTTCAGGACCTCATCCCTTTCCCTACCTATGTCATTGGTACCTATATGTACCACGACCTCTGGCTCCTCACCCTCCCACTTCAGGATATCTTGAACACGATCAGAAATATCCCGGACCCTGGCACCAGGGAAGCAAACTACCATCTGGGTCTCTGGACTGCGTCCACAGAATCGCCTATCTGACCCCCTTACTATCGAGTCCCCTATCACAACTGCCCTCCTCTTCCTTGCCCTATCCTTCTGAGCTACAGGGCCAGACTCTGTGCCGGAGGCACGGCCACTGTTGCTTCCCCCGGGTAAGCTGTCCCCCCCAACAGTACTCAAACAGGAGTACCTGTTGTGAAGGGGCACAGCCACCGGGGTACTCTCTATTACCTGACTTTTCCTCTTCCCCCTCCTAACCGTGACCCACTTGTCTGCCTCCCGTGGCCCCGGCGTGACCACCTGCCTGCATCTCCTCTCTATCACCTCCTCACTCTCTCTGACCAGACGAAGGTCATCGAGCTGCAGCTCCAGTTCCGTAACGCGGTCCCTTAGGAGCTGCATCTCGATGCACTTGGCGCAGATGTAGACGTCCGGGAGGCTTGGAGACTCCAGGGCCTCCCACATCCGACACCGAGAACAGCAAACTGCCCTCACCTCAAATAGCAACAGAAAATGAATGCCAAACCTTCCTCGCCTCGCCCGCTTCCGCCTAAGCCCGTTGAGCCGAAGCCCTTAGGTCTTCACTCTGCTCCCGGCTCACTCCGCAGCCCGCAAACTACGCTGCCCGCTCTATGAGGCTCTGTTCCTTTTAAATCTGCCGCGCTGCACTGCCCGACGTCACACGCCTGCACAGTCCCGCCTCTCAGAAAGCCGTTGGAGAAAAAAAATAACGAAAATTTCAAAAATGTCTTTCTCGGCACTCCCACTCAGACTCTCAGACTCCTTCTTCGAATCAAAACCGAAGCAGGATGAATTGAATAATAACTATAACAGAATCAATGAAAGACCACCCAACTTGGGTGTTTAACCAGAGTGCAACAAACTGTGCAAATTCAAAAAGAAGAAATAATAATGGGTAAATAAGCAAAAAATATTGAGAACATGAGATGAAGAATCCTTGAAAGTGAGTCCATTGGTGTGGGAACATTTCAGTGATGGGGTGAGTGAAGTTATCCCCTTTGATTCAGGAGCCTGATGGTTGAGGGGTAATAACTGTTCCTGAACCTGGTGGTGTGGGTCCAGAGACCCCTGTACCTTCTACCTGATGACAGCAGTGAGAAGAGAGCATGGTCTGGGTGTTGGGGACCTCCGACGATGGATGCTGCTTTCCTACGACAGCGTTTCATGTAGATGTGCTCAGTGGTAGGGAGGCCTTTACCCATAATGGACCGAACCATATTCACTACTTTTTGTAGGATTTTCCATTCAGAGGCATTGGTGTGTCCATACCAGGCCATGATGAAGCCAGAGAATACATTCTCCACTACACATCTATAGAAGTCTGTCAAAGTTTTAGATGTCATGCTGACTCTCTTCAAACTCCTAAGGAAGGAGAGATGATGCCATGCTTTCTCTGTAGTTGCCCCTGCATGCTGGGAGCAGGACGGGTTCTCCGAAATAATAACACTGAGGAATTTAAAGTTGCTAATACCGCCCCCCCCCCGACCCCGGCTCTGACCTTTCAGTGAGGACTGGCTTAGGGACCTCTGGTTTCCTTCTCCCAAAGTCAATAATCGGCTCCTTCAGCTTGCTGACACTGAGTGAGAGGTTGTAGTTGTGGCTCCACTGAGTCAGATTTTCCATCTCCCTCCTCTATGCTGACTCTTCACCACCTTTGATATGGTCAGCAACAGTGGTGTCTACAATAGCCCGGGTTCCCAAGACTTCTGCAGCGTACTACAGCAATTTTATGTATCGCACTGTACTGCTGCCGCAAAATAAAGAGCAAGTTCATGACATATGATAAACCTGATTCTGATATGGGTCTCTATTATGGACGATGACTGAGAGTGGGAGGGGGACAGGGAGAGGGGAATCGTGGAGAGGAGGGAGGGGAGGGAGCAGGAAGCATCAGAGAGACATTCTGTAATGATCAATAAACCAGTTGTTTGGAATGAAATGACCTTGCCTGGTGTCTCAGGGCTGGGTGTGTCTGTACCTGCACCATCTCTTGCCCCTCGCACTCCCTTCCTGTCCCGCACTCCACACTCAATCCCCAACATCCTTTGCTCCTGTCAGATTTACAAGCTCTCTCTCTGCTCCACGTTGACAAATACAGTCCTGTGCAAAAGTCTTAGGCACCCTGGCTGTGTATATGTGCCTAAGACTTTGGCACAGCACCGTATGTGGTAAGATTGGTCACTTTGCAGCAGTAGTTTAGAGCAATACATAAAAACATGATCAATTACAAAAGTGGACAATAATGGTTTCTGGCAGAATCAAAGATCCCATCCACCCCAGACATTCTCTCTTCTCCCCTCTCTCAGTGAGCAGAAGCTACAAAAGCCTGAAAGCACACACTACCAGGCTCAAAGACAGCTTCTATCTTCCTGTTATAAGACTGTTGAATGGTTTCCCAGGAGACAAGACGTACTCTTGACCTCAAAATGTCACACTGCATCTTCAGACTCAATCGTAGGATCACACAATGAGTCAGAAGGGTTAAACAAAGCTAGGAATCTTACTAACCTAAGAGACAAAACAAAGGAGTAGAACTTACAAAGTCTAGGATAACTCAGCCGGAATGCCACCAGGCAAGGCTCAAGACAACAGACCCAACGAAGAGGTAGCACTGCCCCTTTAAATATACTCCAGGGCACGAAAGAATCTGTGCCCTGCTAATAAACCCCAGATAATTACAAGCTAACAAATAACTGTTCTCATAAGAGACAAAAGTCCAAGGATACTTAATTGGACACCTGCAAAGTCTTGGAGAACTAATTGGAAGTATCCAAGGACAATTGGAACTTAACTGTGAACTAGGGAAAACCTAACAATAAGACATAAAATCTCTGAAGCAGCACAATACAGATAATAGAATGCAGAGAATACAACAATAATCCCAACAGCAAAATAAATCCAAGCCCTCAGAAAACTCTATCAATGACCCAAGGTTGATGATACACAATTTACCTGATTATGATCCTGCACCTTTTTGCCTATCTGCACCACACTTTCTCTGTCGCTGTTACAGTTTTGAACAGAGAACATTACAGCCCATGACGTGGTGCAGACTGTTTAACCTTCTCCAAGATCAATCGAACACTTCCCTGCTGTCTAACCCTCCATTTCTCACTCACCCCTGTGTTTATTCCCCGCCATAGGTACTGCCTGACATGCTAGGCATCTCCAAAATTTTGTCTGTGGGGTCGAGGGAGGGGCTTGTACTGAACCATCTGGGGCAGCTCGCTCACCTGTGGGCCCCACTGGACACTCAGCTCTCCCTTGTGGCTCCAAGTAACGGTTCGCATGTGACAGCGGCCGCACTCCACAGCACCTCTGACAGGCCAGCTAAACCAGGTGGGGGTAGCTGGCGGGACTCAGACCCCAGTGAGATAGGGACATACCTGTCCCAGCGTGTGAAGTCAGCTCGGGCAGCCTGGGCGGTTGAGATCTACAGTGAGAGCCAAAGACCAGGAGGGTGGTTCTGCAATGCTCCGTGGAGAGCAAAGGGCACGACGAGGCACAGAAGGCGTCACGGTCATCCACTGCAACCAGGGAAGACCCCAGTTTGTGACGTTTGACTGTAACACCGCACCCGGACGTCCAAGGTTAATAGAGTGGAACTGCCTAGTGCAATGGCTTTTCCACTTTAAAAACTCTGCACACAGGTCTCCTGTCATCGTCAGACACGTCAGACAACCACCAATGCATTCTGTAACGATCTGATCTGTATGGCACGTTTATCACTGTACGTGGGTACATGTAACAATAATAAACCAGTTTCAGTTCCCGCTCTCCCTTTCACCTTGTCAACATGAAACGCTGTCGCAGGAAAGCAGCATCCACCGTCAGGGACCCCCAGCACCCAGGCCATGCTCTCTTCTCGCTGCTCCCATCAGGAAGGAGGTACAGGAGCCTCAGGACCCACAGCACCAGGTTCTTGAACCAAAATGATAACTTCACTCTGTCCATCACTGAACTCTTTCCCATAGCCAATGGATTCACTTTCAAAGTCTTCACTCTCCAGGGCGCAGGCCTGGGCAAGGTTGTATGGAAGACCGGCAGTTGCCCATGCTGCAAGTCTCCCCTCTCCACGACACCAATGTTGTCCAAGGGAAGGGCATTAGGACCCATACAGCTTGGCACTAGTGTCATCGCAGAGCAATGTGTGCTTAAGTGCCTTGCTCAAGGACACAACACGCTGCCTCGGCTGGGGCTCGAACTCACGACCTTCAGGTCGCTAGTCCAATGCCTTAACCACTTGGCCATGTGCCAACACAAAGCGTAAGATAGTTTATATATACAGATTGTATGTGCATAAGGTGGTGCTAGGCACAGGACATAAGGTCTGTACATAAGGTGACTCTGACAGGAAATGATAAAGTAGTCGTGGTTGGGGGTGTGGAGGGGTGGGTTAATGGGTGGAGGTGTTGATCAGCCTTACTGCTTGGGGAAAGGAACTGTTTTTGAGTCTGGTGGTCCTGGTGTGGATGCTACATAGCCTCCTCCCTGATGGGAGTGGGATAAACAGTCCACGAGCAGGGAGGGTGGGATCCTACGTGGTGTTATTGGCCCTGTATTCAGTAGGATTAATAACTCAGCCAAGGGAGTGGATTTCAGGCTTGGTTTCCCCTTAATCACCCCCAGAGCAACCGGCTCAGATGTCAGTTCGGCAAGCGGGTGAGCGGGGAGATGATTGGATACCTCCCCAGCTCAGTCAAACCGAGTTATCCTGGAGTCCAAACACCCAGAGCCAAGTGACAGGTTCCCACGGCTTTTCTGAGAGTAATGTATTCATTACCAAACCAAGCCATGGCTAAAAAAGGAGATTGAGTCTCTGAGTAAAATCTGGAACAGCAGAACCATTTCCATTGGGAATTAATTTAGTTGGAGAGGTGGCGGGGAGGAGGGGGGGTGTGCTCTCTGCCTGGCATTTCCTGGCCAGACAATGTCGCATATTTTGTCCCCTGATAGTGGGAGAGAAGTGGACGGCTTGAATCATGTGTAAACAGAAAGGTAATGTGAGGAATTCTGCTGAATGTACAGAGCAAGTTCGTCAGTGAACCCAGAATCATACCATACAGGAAGAGGCCCTTTGGCCCATCTAGGCCGTGCAAACCAGCTGCTCCCATTCACCTGTGTCTGGCATGTATTGCAGGACAGCTAGCATCAGGTGGCATTGGGTTATTTTTAACGGCCTGTTACACCGCTAGTGTTTAGGGCAGCAACTGCTGGTGTTCATCGTGTCAGTAGCTTCCTCTCGGTTTTCACTACTGTCAGTCATGCGAGTCCCGGGTGGAGACTCAGGAATACCCTCACACTCAGATGTAGAAGGATTCTTCATTGATGTTCCTGTAAGAATTCTGTTTTACCGTTTTGTTTTACCTGAGCAGAACCCCTGAACCTGGAGGACCGGTGGACCACTCTTAGCCTGGCCTCTACCCTGTGACCCTTTGACCTATTTGGCATGGGTGACCCTATGGAAAGCCGAAGCACAAAGCCCTGGCTCCAGCCAGCAGAGATCTCTGGGTCACCAAAGCACGCAAGCCTCCAAAACAATAAGACATGGGAGCAGAATTAGGCCATTCGGCCCCTTGAGTCTGCTCCATCATTTCATCATGGCTGATCCTATTTCCTCTCAACCCCAATCTCCTGCCTTTTCCCTATAACCTTTCATACCCCGACCCATCAAGAATCTATCAACCACTGCTTTAAATACACCCAATGACTTGGCCTCCACAGCCAATGAATTCCACAGTTTTACCACTCTCTGGCTAACAACATTCCTCCTTATCCCCGTTCTAAAAGGATGTCCCCTTATTCTGAGGCAGTGTTCTCTGTTCCTTGACTCCCCCACTATAGGAAACATCCTCTCCACATCCACTCTATCTAGGCCTTTCGACATTCAATAGGTTTCAATGAGATTCCTGTGTGCCCCCCCCCAGTTCTTCTGAATTCCAGTGAGTACAGGCCCAGAGCCTTCAATCGCTGATAATATGATGAGCCTTTCAATCCTAGAATCATTTTCATGACCCTTTGAACCCTTTCCAGTGTCAGAACACTCATAGATAAGAAGCCCAAAATCGATCACAGTACTCCAAGTGAGACCTCACTAGTGCTTTATAAAGCCTCAACATTACATCCTTGCTTTTATATTCTAGACCTCTTAAAATGTTTTAATGCTAACATTGTGTTTGCCTTTCTCACCACCGACTCAACCTCTGAACGTGCGTGGGTTTCCTCCAGGTGCCCTGGTTTCCTCCCACAGTCCAAAGATGCACCAGTTAGTAGATTAACTGGTCATTGTAAATTGTCTGGTGACTAGGTTGGGGCTTAATTGGTGGGTTGCTGGGTGGGCTGGATGGGCCGGTAGCACTCTGTATCAGTAAATAAACAAATAAAAACATCAAATACCCCCCCACCCCCACCCTGGGTATTCTCTCTTCTCCCCCCTCCCACTGGGCAGCAGATACAAAAGCCTGAAAGCACGTCCCACCAGGCTGAAGGCCAGCTTCTACCCCTCTGTTATCAGGCTCTTCAGTGGTCCCCTACTGAGGATAAGCTGGAGTCTTGACCTCACAATCTACCTCGTTGTGGCCCGTTCACCTTACTGCCTGCCTGCACTGCCCTTTCTCTGTAACTGTAACACTTTATTCTACATTCTGTTGTTGCTTTTGCACTATGTACTGATGTAATGACCCTGAAGAAGGGTCTCAGCCCGATACGTTGCCTGTCTCTTCACTTCCGTTGATGCTGCCTGACCTCCTGAGTTCCTCCAGCATTTTGTGTGTGTTGCTCTGGATTTTCAACACCTGCTGAACCTAACTTCTGGTTAAGATAGCGCTATCGAACGTGTGCGACAGCTTCTGGTGGTCAAAAAGATAAGAAATCCGACTAAAACATCACTAAAAATATCTTCCCTGTGGTAAATTGTGTTAAATTATCGCCGTAAACAGTGAGCGAAGGCGAGGTAAGTTCGGAGGATGAGCTGAAATGGTGTGTTGCAGGATCGTTGCAGTTGGATTTCCGATGACTGCACAGCCGGCTCGGGAGCGAGGTTGGATCACTCTGGGCACTGAGCCGATCTGAAGAGCTTGAGAGTGGCTTCGAGCTGGACAACGGAATCTGGGCCCAGAGTGAGCCACTGAGTGCCATGGTCTAGGCCCGAAGCCTTTCGCTGCAGCCAGGTCCTACTGTGAGAAACGATTCACTATTTAGACAATTTTAATGCTGGACCAGATCGGAGGCGAGAGCTGATTTCACTTGCTCTCTAAACGATCTTCACTCCTCTCTCCAGGGCTCCAGGATTCTATCATTAGGTAAATTTAAAAGCCAGCCCAGATAGACTGAAAAGGCAGGGTATTGGTCGGGACAAGGGCCGATTTCGCTCGTCTCCGCGATGGTCATCTCCATGCCGCTGAGGCTGTGCAGTCTGCCCCAGCTGCTGTGCTGCGTGCCTGCTAACATGATGATCTGGTAAGAGAGGTTTTGGGCCTACTCCAGGCTGCGGACCTGAGGACTCAGTTTTGTTTCAGAATGCTGCTGTTGTTTGCATGATTTGTATTTTTTTCTTTCTCTTGTGTATCAGGTCTTTTATTTTTATTCTTTTTCTCTCCAATTGGGTTCTTTCAGGTTTCTTGCTTTGTGGCTAATTGTGAGCGAGCAGATCTCCAGGTTGTATAATTCATACATTCTCTGATAATACATGAATTCTGAATCTTGATTCTTGAATCTCTTGTGTTTAGGAGGCCACTCTGGCCAGTGAACCTGTGCTGGTCAAGTGGGACTCCATTTGCTCCCTTGAGCCTGCTTGATAGAAGAATGAAGCACTGTACAGGCCCTTCAGCCCACAATATTCTGCCGACCTTTTAACCCATCCCAATATCAATCTAACCCTTCCCTCCTACTTAACCCTCCATTTTTCCATCGCCCATGTGCTTATCTAAGAGTTTCTTAAATTCACTGCCTCTACCACCCACTGACAGCATGTTCCATGCACCCACCACTCTGTGTATTAAAAATCTATCTCTAGCAACCCCCTTTATACTTTCCTCCAATCAACAGAAAATTATGCCGCATTGTAAGAGCCATTTCCGCCCTGGGAAAGTCCCTCTTTTCACCTTGTACACCTCCATCAAGTCACCTCCCCTCCTCCTTTGCTCCAACGGGAAAGGCCCTAGCTCTCTTCAATTTTCCATGCACCCACCCCCTGTGTAAAACAGAATTCAATGTTATGGGTGAGATCCCCCCCGCAACCACCCTGATCGCGGCCCCTTCAGATCCCTGTGCTATCTGAACGCCCATGGGTCTCAGTGACTGAACCTTTGGTGGGTGGGGAGGGGAGAGAACAGAATTCCAAGGATTTACGAGAGGGAGGAAGTTCCTCATTCTCTGGGTGGCTGCATCTCTATCCAGCGTTCTTGCTTCAGTGCAGCCACACCAGATAAGTATCAGACAGACGGGCTGTGGAGATCAAGATAAGATGTCTGACTCTCTGACCTGGGGAGGCCTTTCATTAACCCTTCAGGGGGAGGTTCTGGTTCAGATTCTACCTTGGAGACTCTGACCAGCCAGGAGGTCATTAGAGAGGAAACAGGTAATTAGATTTGTTTGTTTGCTATGTGCCATGTCGTGAGACGTGGGCGATCATGGTCCTTCCATGACCGTGATTGTTCTTGGAAAATATTTTGACAGGAAGTGGTTTGCCATTGCCTTCTTCTGGGCAGTGTCTTTGCAAGACGGGTGACCCCAGCTATTATCAATACTCTTCAGAGATTGTCTGCCTGGTATCAGTGGTCACATAACCAGGACTTGTGATGTGAACCAGCTGCTCATACGACCATCCACCACCTGATCCGGGGTGGGGGGTGGGGGAGGTGCTCAGCAGGTACTACACCTGCCCAAGGGTGACCTGCAGGCTGGCAGAGGGAAGGAGAATTTTACACCTCCTTCGGTAAAGACGTATCTCCACCCAGCCACCTAGAGTAATTAGGTAGGAAATGCAATTGCACTGTCAGCTGTCAGATCGAGGTTCGATTCCTGCCACTGTTGATGAGGAGTTTGTACGGGTTGGTGTCAGTGAGTTGTGTGCAGGCTGTGATGATGCCGGGAGTGTGGCAATACTTGCAGGCTGCCCCCAACACAACCTTGCTGATTTTAATTGATGCAAAATGACACATTGCAGAATCAGAATCAGGTTTAATATCATCGGTGTATGTTGTGAAATTTGTTGTCTTTGCGGCAGCGGTACAATGCAATATATAATAATAAAAAACTGTAAATTACAGAAAGAAGTAAATATTTTAATAGTTAAATTAGTACAAAATAGAAATAAAAAAGTAGTGAGTTAGTGCAAGGGTTCAACGTACAATCAGAAATCTGATGGCAGAGGGGAAGAAGCTGTTCCTGAATCGTTGAGTGTGTGTCTTCAGGCTCCTATACCTCCTCCCTGATGGTAGCAATGAGAAGAGGGCATGACCTGGGTGCTGGGGGTCCTTAATGGTGGACGCTGCCTTTTTGAGGCATCGCTCCTTGAAGATGTCCTGGATACTCCGGATGGAGCTGACTGAGTTTACAACTCTCTGCAGCTTACTTCCATCCTGTGCAGTAGTCCCACCCCATACCAGGTGGAGATGCAGCCAGTTAGAATGCTCTCCACGGTAAATCTGTAGAAATTTGCGAGTGCCCTATGTGACATTCCAATCTCCTCAAACTCCTAACGAAATACAGCCACTGTCCTGCCTTCCTTGTAGCTGCATCGATATGTTGGGACCAGGTTAGATCCTCAAAGATGTTGCCTCACAGGAACTTGAAATTGCTCACTCTCTCCATTTCTGATCCCTCTATGAGGAGTGGAGTGTGTTCCCTCGTCTTCCCTTTTCTGAAGTCCACATCAGCTCTTTGGTTTTACTGAGTGTGAGATTGTTACTGCGACACCACTCAACCAGTGGGTATACCTTGGTCCTGTACGCCCTCTTATCACCATCTGAGATTCTGCCAGCCACTGTTGCCCCATCAGCAAATGTATAGAATGACCAACCGCTGGCCCCTACACCCCTCTCTGATGTGTAACCCCTCCTTCACTACACCCCTCCCCTACATGCCTCCCTTTCTCTATAAACCCCTCCCTCCCCTACACCCCTCCCTGTCTCTGTAGCCCCCTCTGGCCCCTTCACTCCTCCATGTCGATGTAACCCTCTCCCTTCCCTACACAACTCCCTGAATCTATAAACCCCTCCCTCTCCTACACCCCTCCCTGTCTCTGTAACCCCCCTCCCTCCCCGACACCCCTCCCCGTCTCTGTAACTCCCTCCCTCCCTGTCTCTGTAACCCCCTACCTCTCTTACACCCCCATCTCAGTAACCCCCTCCCTCCCCGACACCCCTCCCTGTCTCTGTAACCCCCCCCACCCCTATACCCCTCCCTGTCTCAGTAACCCCCTCCCTCCCTGACGCCCCTCCCTGTCTCTGCAGCCCCCTCTGGCCCCTTCACTCCTCCATGTCGATGTAACCCTCTCCCTTCCCTACACAACTCCCTGTCTCTATAAACCCCTCCCTCTCCTACACCTCTCCCTATCTCTGTAACCCCCTCCCTCCCCGACACCCCTCCCTGTCTCTGTAACTCCCTCCCTGTCTCTTAACTCCTTCCCTCTCCTACACCCCCATCTCAGTAACCCCCTCCCTCCCCAACACCCCTTCCTGTCTCTGTAACCTCTTCCCTCTCCTATACCTCTCCCTCTCCTACACCCCTCCCCTACATGCCTCCCTTTCTCTATAAACCCCTCCCTCCCCTACACCCCTCCCTGACTCTGTAGCCCCCTCTGGCCCCTTCACTCCTCCATGTCGATGTAACCCCCTCCCTCCCCGACACCCCTCCCTGTCTCTCTAATCCCCTCCCCAACAACCTCCCACTCTGTAACCCCTCCCACGCCTACACCCCTCCCTGTCTCAGTAACCCCCTCCCTCCCCAACGCCCCTCCCTGTCTCTGTAACCCCTCCCACGCCTACACCCCTCCCTGTCTCAGTAACCCCCTCCCTCCCCTACCCCCCTCCCTGTCTCTGTAACCACTCCCACCCCTACACCCCTCCCTGTCTCTGTAACCCCCTCCATCCCCTACACCCCTCCCTGTCTCTGTAAACCCCTCCCTCCCCTTCACCCCTCCCTGTCTCTGTAACCCCCTCCATCCCCTTTACCCCTCCTTGTCTCTGTAACCCCCTCCATCCCCTACACCTCTCCCTGTCTCTGTAACCACTCCCACCCCTACACCCCTCCCTGTCTCTGTAACCCTCTCCCTCCCTGACACCCCTCCCTGTCTCTGTCAACCCCCACCTGAATATGTGTTACTCTGTTCACACCTCTCCTCTTCCCTCACCTTCTGCAAGACTCTTTTTAAACCTCCTCCCTCCTCCCTGAGGACACTCCAGATCACCCTCCCACCTCGTCTCCCGATGTGAGCCTGTGAAAAGTGTATTTGATGGAGTTTCCTCAGACAATGGTGCATGTTCAAGAGGGCACTAGAGGTAGCAGGTTAATATGACTCAGTAGCTGGAGCGGATAATGAACGCACAAAAATAGGAAAAAAGGGTTTAAACTTCAGGGGAAACACGTCTGGAGACAAAGGCTCCTTTATGACCCCTCCTAATGACCGGCCCCTCGGTCTATTGAACACGGATGTTGGCAGACTGATGCGATATCCAAAAGATCACAGCTGTTTAGTGTCATAGTGGGGAATTTTTAGTTTAATTTTTCAGACTAAATTTTGAATGTCAGTGGTTTGGCGAGAGATGAGAGATTTTTGTGTGGGAGCACTGTGTAAGTGGAGAGGGGGCTGAAGACTGAAGGAATACGCATGCACTATACGCTTCAGTGCCTGACAGAATTTGCCCATATTTGGATACGTGTCAATCAGCTGCTCCTTGACTGGTAATTCATTGAAAATCCGAGTCTTTCCTTGTCAGGCTAGTAAGTTACTGGGCTATGACATCAGCCCTCAGTCTGCGGGGACCCAAATATCTCTCCTTGCCCAATTACTGTTCCATGTCGAACTAATTCTGTAATGGCAGCCCATGGATCCGCCTTGCTTTGTGTCTGGAAGTTCAAGGGGCGCACTGGGAGACCTCCCAAAACCACTGGTATCACTACAAAAGGAAACCACGTCCACTACGAAGGCAAGTCTGAGGCCACAGCACAGCTATGATGATCACAGTTAGGACACTGAGCTAGAGATGAGAGTCTGGGAGAAGGGTCTCGGCCTGAAAAATTCATTGTTTATTCTTTTCCATCAATGCTGCCTGACCTGCTGAGTTCTCCCAGTGCTTAGCGTGTGTTGTTATAGAGATGAGAGATTCTACAGATGCTGGAAATCCAGAGCAACACACACAAAATGCTGGAGGAACTCAGCAGGTCAGGCAGCATCTCTGGAGAGGAATAAACAGTCAACGTTTCGGGCCGAGACCCTTCATCAGGACTGGAAAGGAAGCGGGAAGAAGCCGGAATAGGAAGGGAGGGGGAGGGGAAGGAGTACAAGCTGATAGGTGATAGGTGAAGCCTCCATCACCCACCCACCATCCCCCCCCCCCCGCCTCACCTGGTCTTACCTATCACCTGTGAGCGTTCACCCACGCGTCATCCATCAGGGAACGAGCTGCCAGACACGTACAGGTACACGGGTAGGAAAGATTTAGAGGGACCACAGGACACAGGAGCAGAATGAGGCTATTCAGCCCTTCAGGTCTGCTCTACCATTCCATCACAGCTGATTTATTATCCCTCTCAGCACCATTCTCCTGCCTTCTCCCCATACACCTTTGGCACCCTGAGTAATCAAGAACCTATCAACCTCCGCTTTGAACATACCCAATGACAGGCCTCCACCTGTGGCAATAAATTCCACACTCCTTGGCTAAAGAAATTCCACCTCATCTCTGGTCTAAAGGGATATCCTTCTATTCAGAGGCTGTGCCCTCTGGTCCTAGATTCCTCCACTGTAGGAAGCACCCTCTCCACGTCCCTTGAAATAGACCTCTTGATGTTTTTATGGGTTTCAGTGAGATCCCCCTAATCTCCTGTGAGTACAGGCCCAGAACCATCAATTGCTCTGAACACTCCAGGTAGGGACAGCAGCCACAACTCAAGCCTCACAAATGACCTGGGAGTCGCACACAGCCCAGACTGAATGAGTATTGCAGGCTTACTGCCCCGAAGAATGCCAGTAAACAAAAACAGATGTGTTTCGGCAGTTTATTCACTACTGTTAAGACTTTTAAAATCTAGATTTAATTCCATGTCCACTCTACCCAGGGCTACGGACCAAATGTGGGTGAACAGGACGAGCTCAGATTTGTGTCTTAGTGTGTATGGATTGGATGGACCGAACAGCCTGTTTTCACACTGCATTATTCCGACGATGACTCTGGATGTGACTCCAGCCCCAAGAGTGTTGCTGGCACTTATACACCCTCTGAAATGGACCAGCACAATCTTTCAGGTTGTGCTTTGGAGTCTATGACCCAGAGAGACAAAGTGGCCCAACGATGACAGGAGACCCGTGTAGGAGAGTCTTTTAAAATGGAAAAGCCACTGCACTGGGCAGTTCCACTCTCTTGACCTCGGAAGTCCGGGTCCAGTGGTACGAACAAGCGTCACAAACTGGGGTCTTCCCTGGTTGCAGTGGATGACCGTGACGTCGTCTGTGCCTCGTCATGCTCTTTGCTCTCCACAGAGCATTGTAATACCCACTTCCTTGCCGTTGGATCACACTGTAGGTCTCAACCACCCAGTCCGCCAGAGCTGACTTCACGTGCTAGGACAAGCATGTGAATTTTAAAGATGTGCCGGTTAGTAGGTTAACTGGTCATTGTAAATTGTACTGTGATTAGGTTATCTCTCCAGGGTTTGGGGCTGCTGGCTACTGTCACCTGGTTTAGCCCACCTGTCGAAGCGGTGTACTGGGGAGTGGCCGCTGTCGCGTGAGGACAGTTACTTGGAGCTACAGGAGAGAGCAGAGTGTCCGTGGGGACCAAATGTGAGTGAGCAGCCTGGAATGGACACAATAAACCCTTCAGCAGAGATGCTGCCCCTCCCTGGACACCCCATACACCGCCACAGAGACATACTAGCATGTAAATAGGCCCTTTGGCCCATCTAGGCTGTGCTGCCCATTGAAAGCCCCTTCAAGAACGTAAAATATAGGAGCAGAGTGAGGCCATTTGGCCCATCAGGTCTGCTGCACCATTCCATCATGACTGATCCATTTCTCTCTCAGCCCCAATCTCCTGCCTTCTCCCCGTATCCCTTCATGCCCTGACCAATCAAGAATCTATCAGCCTCTGCCTTAAATACACCCAGTGACAGCCTCAACAGCTGCCTGTGGCAATGAATTCCACAGATTCACCACTTTCTGTCTAAAGAAATTCCTCTTTATCTCTGCTCTAAAAGGACAACTCCCTATTTTGAGGCTATGTCCTCTGGTCTCAGAATCCCCCACCATAGGAAACATCCTCTCCGCATCCACTCTGTTGAGGCCTTTCAACGTTTGATAGGTTTCAATGAGGTCACCTCCCATTCTTCTGAATTCCAGTGACAAGATTTACTCCAGCATCATTATATTCTTTCTGTATTGTCACTAAGTTCTCCCAGACAAGGTCACTGCGCATACCCAGGGGGACGAGGGGGCAATTCCTAGTGGCTAGAGAGCCAACAGGCACACTCCTCTGGGCTGTGGACAGAGAGCAGGCTGCCTGGAGGAAACGTACATGATCACGGGAAGTACGTGCACACTCCGCACACAACTCCGCTCCAAGTGGAGGGGCTTTCCTCTTTGGAGTGGATGATGAGGGGTGACTTGATAGAGATGCACAAGATGATAAGAGGCATAGATCGAGTGGAAAGCCAGAGATCTCTTCCCAGGGTGGAAATATCTAATACAAGCAGGCTTAATTTTAAGGTGATTGGAGGGAAGTATAGGGGAGGATGTTATTTACACAGGGAGTGGTGGGCATGTGGTCACACTGCTAAGGTGGGGGGGGAATCGTGTTTCGCTGGGTGCCCTGGTTTCCTCCCACAGTTCAAAGACATACCTGTTAGTAGGTTAAACATAGAAACATAGAAAATAGGTGCAGGAGTAGGCCATTCGGCCCTTCGAGCCTGCACTGCCATTCAGTATGATCATGGCTGATCATCCAACTCAGAACCCTGTACCAGCCTTCCCCCCATACCCCCTGATCACTTTAGCCACAAGGGCCATATCTAACTCCCTCTTAAATATAGCCAATGAACTGGCCTCAACAGTTTCCTGTGGCAGAGAATTCCACAGATTCACTGCTCTCTGTGTGAAGAAGTTTTTCCTCATCTTGGTCCTAAAAGGCTTCCTCTTTATCCTCAAACTGTGACCCCTTGTTCATTGGTCATTGTAAATTGTCCCCTGATTAGGCAGGGGTTAAATTAGGGGATTGCTGGGCAGTGCAGCTCAGAGGACTGGAAAGGCCTGTTCCACACTGTAACTCAATAAATTAGATAGCTATACAGATAAAAGAAAGGTTGGCTAAACATTGTGCGCCGAAGGATCTCTACAGTGCTGTAGTGTTCTAAAGTTCACTGAATAAACTAAACTTTGGAAAAGAAGAGGCCCCCCCGCACCTCTGACAGGACCTGGTGGGGGTGGGGGGGTAGTCACTGTCTGACAGGATGGGTATTGATAGGAACACTGACCATAGAACACAGCACAGTACAGAACCTTCGGCCCACGAAGTTGTGCCAACCTTATAACCTACTCCAAGATCAATCTAATCGTCCCCTCCTACATTACTTACCTGGGCCCTCAGCTCTAGAGCGGAGCACAGGTCATCGATGGCTTCCTTTCTCCGTTGTCCTCTGGTTGGAGTTCAATGTTTCTGCAATCCGTTGTTCCCACTGTACAGGGGATTGGCCTCTACAGCTTCACCAGAGCCCTGCAGGCCGGCCTTACCCATTTCCACCTCTCACGACAGGGATGACTTTGAGAACCTCCTTCCTTCATCGCCCTCCGTTTTTCTGTCATCCGTGTGCCTATTTAGATTGTGAAGACACGTAGTCCTCTTTTATTGTCATTTAGTAATGCATGCATTACGAAATGATACATTATTTCCTCCGGTGTGATATCACAAAACACAGGACAGACCAAGACTGAAAAAACTGACAAAACCACATAATTATAACCTATAGTTACAACAGTGCAACAATACCATAACTTGATGAAGTCCGTGAGCACAGTAAAGTTCAAAGTCTCTCAAATGTCCCACATCTCACGCAGACGGGAGAAGGAAGAAAAACTTTCCCTGCCATGCCGACCACAATCCGACTGAGTCATCCGAAAACTTCGAGCTCTGATCAGCTCTCCAACACCGAATACTGACCGCCATCTCTGTCCAAACAATTCGACCTCCTTCTCAGTCGCCAAAAGCAGGCAGAGCCGGGGATTTTGAGGCCTACCCTCTGAAAGATTCCTGACCGCGCAGTAACGACAGCAGTGAACGAGCGTTTCAGAAATTTTTCCAGATGTTTCTCTGTGCTTTCACGTCCCTCTCCATCAAATCAGAATTGTCCACGGCCCCTATTTAACTGATACGACATCATTTTTCACCGGAGGGCTGCGCACGCACCTCTCTCTCCTCCTGCCTTTTAAAGTCTCTTAAATATCCTTACTGTATCTGCCTGTACCACCACCCCGGGCAGGGTGTTCCACACACCCACCACTTTGTGACTAAAAAACTGCATCTGACATCCCCACCTATACTGTACTTCCTCCCAGTCACCTTAAAATTATGCCTTCTTGTATTAGCCATCTCTGCCCTGGGAAAAGGTCCCTGGCTGCCCACTCAGTCTATGCCTCTTATCATCTTGTACACCTCAGATGACCTAATTTTATTGCACCCGGGTGTACGTGATGGTAAACTGATCTGACTCTGACTCTGGGGAGGGGGAGGAGGGCCTCCTGAGTTGAATGGTGGTGAGTTGGGGGGGGGGGGGTTAGAGAAGAAGGTGGGAACAAGGATGAGGGACTCACAATACCAACCAAGTTCAAAGTACATTTATTACCAAAATATGTCGACATTATACAACCTTGAGATTTGTCTCCTTACAGGCCGCCACAAAGCAAGAAATCCAGAAGAGCCTATTAAAAAAAGATCAACAAACACCCAATGTGCAGAGAGAAAGAAAAATAAATCGTGCAAAAAATAAAATCAAGCAACAGCATTCAGAATGAAAGTGAGTCCACAGACACGAAGCCCGGAGCAGCCCAGAGCAGGCCACAGTCTCGGCCTCAGTTCATCACAGAGTGGGGCAAATCGTCACAGGGCCCACAGACACAAGCTTGGAGCAGCCCAGAGCAGGCCACAGGCTCGGACTCAGTTCAGCACAGAGTGGGGCAAAATGTCACGGGGCCCACAGACACGAGCTTGGAGCAGCTGATGCAAGCCCTCAGCTGCAGTTCGTCATGCTGTGGAGCAAAACGTGGAGCTTGCAGAAACAAAGTTTGGAGTAACCAGAGTAGGCCCACAGCATGGGCCCCGGTGCGTTGCAGAGCAGAGCAAACGTTACAAAGCTGCAAGTGGAACTGGCCCGACCCCCTGTCTCTGGTCCCAACATCCTGCCTTTCCAATCCATCCGGCCCAGCATTTAATTCATCCAAACATTGTGACATCCCTTGCTCTAAGTCCCAGGCCCTGTGGCTTTGATATGTTCTGGGCCTGGACCTCATCGCCACGTTTTGGCCTGTACTCGACCATTCCAAATCGGCCTGGCACTTAGATCACTCGAACCTCGCTCTCTGAATGTACCTTAACCTCCCTCTGACTTTGCATCACACCCCCACACCTTGACCCTTGGCTCAGCCTTGCTTTCGCTCACCTCTTCATTGTTTGCGGTGATTGTTTACTATATTTTTTTTTACAGAAAAAGTGTTATTAATAAAGTATTTCTTGCTCTGGGGACCTCCAGGAAGTTGTCACCCGCCTTCAGCAGCACCATCTTTAACCAGAAGTCCACCTTGAGGCTAGGGGGTGAAAGGTGAAATATTTAAGGGGAACCTGAGGAATCAGAGGGTGGAGAGTGTGTGGAACAAGCTGCCAGCAGAAGTGGTGGATGTGTGCTCGATTCCAACATTTAAGAGAAGCCTGGATAGCTACATGGATGGGGGTGTTATGGAGGGCTATGGTCCCGGTGCGGGTTGCTGGGACTGGGCAGAAGGTCCTTTCTCTGTGCTGTGGTGCTCTGTGATGCTCTATGACTCTCATCTGTCGGCAGTAGGTATAGAACAGACCCCCTCAGTAACCTTCAGAGGAGCAGGGTGTGTCTGAGAAATGTGCCACAAATGAACAAAAAAAATAATATTTAATTTTACAGTGGCCGGAAGATGCTATACTTAGAATCTCAAGGGTTATTTTGAGAGGGGAGAGTCCAGACCAGAGCCTCATCAGATCCTAATAACTGAGCTCCTTCAAAGGGCAGCAGCCAATTCCTGCACGACAAGATCCCAGAGAACCACAACCCCATGATGGTTTGGGGGTTTGCATGCCTCATTCACCTGGAGTGCTAGGCTGGCTTTGCGCTTTGGCTCTCGGTAGGGTCACCCATGCCAAGCAGGTCAAAGGGTAGAGGGCAAACTAAGAGTGGTCCACAGGACCTTCAGGTCCTGGGGGTTCAGCTCAGGACTAACAGCCCTGGCTGGTCAAACAAAGTTGCCATGGAAACAGCAATGAAGAATCCTTCTACATCTGAGTGTGACGGTATTCCTAAGTCTCCACCCGGGACTTGCACGTCTGACAGTGGTGAAAACCGAGAGGAATCTACTGACTCAATGAGGGAAGCCCTGAACACCACCAGAGGTGGAGGACCTTCGCTGCTGCCCGAAACACCAGCGGTGTAACCGGCAGTAAGTACGTAGTAAGATCCCAGAAGCAGCCAACAGTCAATGTCCAGGCAGCCTGCAATTTGTGATGGGGGTTGCAGAACAGAAGTTGAGCACAGGGCAGGGGTGTGAAGATTGGCTCACTGAGGTTACAGGGCAGTGTAGGCCCAATTGTCCAGCTTTTTGGTGAGGCAGTCACCAGAATGGGGAAATGGGGTTGGTGGCGGGCTGGAGATACGTCTCTACCAAAGGAGATGTAAGGCGAACCTTCCCTTCGCTAGCCTGCAGGACCTCTTTGGGCAAAGTGTAGCACCTGCTCAGCCCCTCTCCCCGAATCAGGGTCACGTGAGGCCACGGGAGCCGGTGGTGGATGGTTGTATGAGCAGCCGGTGCATATCACAAGTCCTGGTTATGTGACCACTGACACCAGACAGACAATCTCGGAAGAGTATTGATAATGGCTAGGGTCACCCGTCTTGTAAAGACACTGTTCAGAAAAAGGAGACATTTGCATCAAATGACACAGCTCATAGTGATGATGATGATGGGTGGGGGAGAAAACAGAGGGGCGTGGGCGTAGAAAATTACCAGGAGTTCAAGAATACTCATGCTATCATGTTGGAGGCTACCCAGATGGAATATGAGTTGTTGCTCCTCCACCACGAGTCGCAAAATCCTCAGGGGTCCTTTTGCCACAACTTCTGAGGTGTTCATAAACAGTGGCAGGCCCACTGGCCCATCAAACCCCTGCTATCCTTTGTACCTCTCTACCCTAATCCTACCGACCCACGTTAGGCCTTGGGCCTTCCCTGTCGTCGTGTTCGAGTGCTTGATCAGAATGTCGTGAGAGTCTCTGCACCCCTGAGGCAGAGTGATCCATCCTCCTACCGGGCACAGCTCACCTCACTATCCAGAGGAAGCACTGCCTCAAGAAGATGTCATCTCCTTCTTGATCTCCTAGAGGACTTCCCATTCCCTTGCCAACTTCCCATTCCCTCACCAACTTCCCATTCCCTCGCCAACTTCCCATTCCCTCACCAACTTCCCATTCCCTCGCCAGCTTCCCATTCCTCACCAACTTCCCATTCCCTTGCCAACTTCCCATTCCCTCACCAACTTCCCATTCCCTCGCCAACTTCCCATTCCCTCACCAGCACGGAAAATGCATGCAAAAGCAAATGAGAGGGCATATACAGTAATAGAACAAAATTTAGTGGGATGTTAGGTGATTGGGTGCTTTGAAAAACCAGCAGAAGTCAAATAAAAAACATAAGGGGAGAAAAAATGAAATTAGAAGGTAAGCTAGCCAAAAATATCAAAGAGGATACCAGAAGTATTTTTCAGATATATAAACAGTAAAAGAGAGTGGGAAATAGACTTTGGACCACTGGAAAATCATGCTCGAGAGGTAATAATGAGGGACAAAGAAATGCCAGATGAGATTCATAAGTATTTTGCGTCAGTCATCACTGTGGAAGACACTAGCAGTATGCCAGATATGCGCAAGTGTCAGGGACGAAAGTGAGCTCAGTTGCTATTACAAAGGAGAAGGTGCTTGGGAAGGTCTGAAGGTAGATAAGTCATCTGGATCAGGTGGACTACGCCCTAAGGTTCTGAAAGAGGTGGCTGAAGAGATTGTGGAGGCATGAGTACTGATCTTTCAAGAATCACTAGATTCTGGAATGGTTCCAAAGGACTGGAAAATTGTAAATGTCACCCCACTCTTTAAGAAAGGAGAGAGGCAGAAGAAAGGAAATTATAGGTCAGTTAGCCTGACCTCAGTGGTTAGGAAGATGTTGCAATTGATTATCAATGACATGGTTTTCGGGTACTTGGTGGCACATGATAACATAGGCCACAGTCAGCATGGTTTCCTCAAGTAAAACTCCTGCCTGAAGAATATGTTGGAATTCTTTGAGGAAATAACAATCAGGATGGCCAAAGGAGAATCAGTGGATGTTGTTTATTTGAATTTTCGGAGTGGGAATAAAGGGAGCCTTTTCTGGTTGACTGCCAGTGACTAGTAGTGTTCCATAGGTGTTGGGACTGTATCTTTATACGTTATAGGTCAATGATTTTGGATGACAGAATTGTTGGCTTTGTGGCCAAGTTTGTGGATGATACAAAAACAGGTGGAGGGGCAGGCTTGAGGAAGTATTGAGGCTACAGAAGGACTTAGACAGATTAGGAGAATGGGAAAGAGGTGGCAGATGGAATATGTGTGGTCATTCACTTTATTGAAGAAATAAAGATCATAAGACCATAAAACCGCAAGATATAGGAGCAGAATAAGGCCATTTGGCCCATCGCGTCTCCTCCACCATTTCATCATAGCTGATCCATTTTTCCTCTGTGCCCCATTATCCTGCCTTCTCGCCGTAACCCATCATGCCCTACCCTAACCAGTCAAGAATCTATCAACCTTGACCTAAAATATACATAAAGATTCGGCTTCCACATCTGCCTGTGGCAAAGAATTCCACAGTTCACCGCCCGCTGGATAAAGAAATTCCTCCTCATCTCTATTCTAAAAGGATGCCTCTCTTTTCTGAGGCTGTGTCTCTGGTCTTAGACTCTCCACATCCGTTCTATCAGGTCCTTCATCATTCAATAGGTTTCAATGAAGTCACCCCTCATTCTTCTGAATTCCAGTGAATACAGGCCCAGAGCCATCAAACACTCTTCGTATGACAGGCCATTCAATCCTGGAATCATTTTCGTCAATCTCCTTTGAACCCTCTCCAGTTTCAGCACACCATAAGGGGCCCAAAACTGCTCACAATACTCCAAGTGAGACTTAACCAGTGTTTTATAAAGTCTCAACATTACATCCTTGCTTTTGTTTTCTAATCATCTTGAAATAAATGCTTACATTGATTGGAGGCAATATCAGATGCACGGCAACTCTGGCAGAGTCTGCAAGACATTACTTCCTACAAAGCGAAACCCAATAGCATAAATGGCAGCGATGCTTCGCTACCAGATGAACTCAGTGCCTTCTATGCCCGCTTTGAAAGGGAGAACACAACTACAGCTGTGAAGATCCCTGCTGCACCTGATGACCCTGTGATCTCTGTCTCAGAGGCTGGTGTTAGACTGTCTTTAAAGAGAGTGAACCCTCACAAGGCAGATGGAGTATCTGGTAAGGCTCTGAAAGCCAGTGCCTACCAACTAGCGGGAGTATTCAAGGACATTTTCAACCTCTCACTGCTACGGGCAGAAGTTCCCACTTACTTCAAAAAGGCAACAAATATACCAGTGCCTAAGAAGAATAATGTGGGCTGCCTTAATGACTATCACCCAGTAGCACTCACATCTACAGTGATGAAATGCTTTGAGAGGGTGGTCATGACTAGACTGAACTCCTGCCTCAGCAAGGACCAGGACCCATTGCAATTTACCTATTGCCACGATAGGTAAACGGCAGATACAATCTCAATGGCTCTACACACAGCTTTAGACCACCTGGACAACACAAACACCTACGTCAGGATGCTGTTCATTGCCTATAGCTCAGCATTTAATACCATCATTCCCACAATCCTGATTGAGAAGTTGCAGAACCTGGGCCTCTGTACCTCTCTCTGCAATTGGATCCTCGACTTCCTAACCCGAAAACCACAGTCTGTGCGGATTGGTGATAACATATCCTCCTTGCTGACGATCAACACTGGTACACCTCAGGGGCGTGTGCTTAGCCCACTGCTCTACTCTCTCTATACCCATGACTGACTGTGTGGCTAGGCATAGCTCAAATACCATCTATAAATTTGCTGACGATACAACCATCGTTGGTAGAATCTCAAGTGGTGACGAGAGGGAGTATAGGAGTGAGATATGCCAACTAGTGGAATGGTGTCGCAGCAACAACCTGGCACTCAATGTCAGTAAGACGAAAGAGCTGATTGTGGACTTCAGGAAGGGTAAAACAAAGGAACACATACCAATCCTCATAGAGGGATTGGAAGTGGAGAGAGTGAGCAGCTTCAAGTTCCTGGGTGTCAAGATCTCTGAGGATCTAACCTGATCCCAACATATTGATGTAGTTATAAAGAAGGCAAGACTTTATTAGGAGTTTGAAGAGATTTGGCATGTCAACAAATACACTCAAAAACTTCTATAGTTGTACCGTGGAAAGCACTCTGACAGGCTGCATCACTGTCTGGTATGGAGGGGCTACTTCACAGGACCGAAAGGAGCTGCAGAAGGTTGTAAATTTAGTTGGCTCCATCTTGGGCACTAGCCTACAAAGCACCCAGGACATCTTTAGAGAGCGGTGTCTCAGAAAGGCAGCGTCCATTATTAAGGACTTCCAGCACCCAGGGCATGCCCTTTTCTCACTGTTACCATCAGGTAGGAGATACAGAAGCCTGAAGGCACACACTCAGCGATTCAGGAACAGCTTCTTCCCCTCTGACATCCAAATCCTAAATGGACATTGAAGCTTTGGACACTACCTCACTTTTTTTAATATACAGTATTTCTGTTTTTGCACATTTAAAAAACTCCATTCAATATACATAATTGATTTACTTGTTTATTTATTATTATGTTTTACTTTATTATTTTTTTTTCTCTCTCTGCTAGATTATGTATTGCTTTAAAGTGCTGCTGCTAAGCTAACAAATTTCACATCACATGCCAGTGATAATAAAGTTGATTCTGTTTCTGACATTGCTCTTGCCTTCCTCACCATGGTCTCAACCTGCAAATTAACTTTTAGGGGATCCTGCACAAGGACTCCCAAGACCCTTTGTGCCTCCATTTTTTTGTATTTTCTCTCCATTTAGAGAATAGTCAACTTTTTCATTTCTTCTACCAAAGTGCATGACCAAACATTTCCCAACTCTGTATTCCATCTCTCATTTCTTCGCCAATTCTCCTAAACTGTCTAAGTCCTTCTGTAGTCTTTGTTTCCACAAATCTACCTGCTCCTCCACCTATCTTCATAATCATCTGCAAACTTTGCATCAAAGCCATCAATTCCATCATCCAAATCATTGACAAATCATTTGTCAATCCTGCCTATTATTTCTTCAAAGAATTCCAACAGATTTGTTAGGCAAGATTTACCCCTGACCATGCTGACTGTGGCCCATTTTGTCATGCACCTCTAAGTACACTGAGACCTCATCCTTAATAATCAAATCCAACATCTTCCCAAACACTCAAGTCAGCCTCTTTGACCTATAATTTCCTTTCTCCTGCCTCTCTCCCTTCTTGAAAAGTGGAGTGACATATGCAATTTTCCAGTCTTCAAGAACCATTCCAGAATCTAGTGATTCTTTAAAGATTGTTACTAACGCCTCCCACCTCTTTCTGAAACCTATGGTTAACACTATCTGATCCAGGTGACTTATCTACCTTCAGACCTTTCAGTTTCCCAAGATCCTTCTCTGTCATTATGGTAACTTCACACACTTCATGCCCCGTGACATCTGGAACTTCTGCCATACTGCTAGTCTCTGCAAAATACTTATTCAGGTTATCCACCATTTCCTTGTCCTTCATTACTACCTCTCCAGCATCATTTTCCAGTGGTCCAATATTCACTCTTGACTCTCTTTTACACTTTATGTATCTGAGGAAACATTTGGTATCCTCTTTAATATTATTGGCTAGCTTACTTTCATATTCCACCTTTACCTTCTCAGTTACTTTTTAGTTACCTTCTGTTGGTTTTTAAAAGCTTCCTGATCTTCTAACTTTCCACTAATCTTTGTTCTATTACTTTATATTCCGTCTGCCTCCAACCTGATGGCATGAACATCGACTTCTCTAACTTCCGTTAAGGCCCCACCTCCCCCTCGTACCCCACCTGTTACTTATTTTTATGCACACATTCTTTCTCTCACTCTCCTTTTTCTCCCTCTGTCCCTCTGAATATACCTCTTGCCCATCCTCTGGGTCCCCCCCCCCTTGTCTTTCTTCCCGGAGCTCCTGTCCCATGATCCTCTCGTATCCCCTTTTGCCTATCACCTGTCCAGCTCTCGGCTCTATCCCTCCCCCTCCTGTCTTCTCCTATCATTTTGGATCTCCCCCTCCCCCTCCAACTTTCAAATCCCTTACTCAGTCTTCCTTCAGTTAGTCTTGACGAAGGGTCTTGACCTGAAACATCAACTGCACCTCTTCCTACAGATGCTGCCTGGCCTGCTGCATTCACCAGCAACTTTGATGTGTGTTGCTTTGGCTTTTATGTTGGCTTTGACTTCTTTTGTTAGCCATCTAACAAAAGTTGTGTCAGTTGTGGCATCTTGCCTTTAAAATACTTCTTCCTCTTTGGGATACATATACCCTGTGCCTTCCAAGTTGCTTCCAGAAATTCCAGCCACGGCTGCTCTGCCATCATCCCTGCCAGTGTTCTTTTCCAATCAATTCTGACTAAACTCCTCTCTCATGCCTCTGTAATTCCCTTTACTCCACTGTAATACTGATACATCTGACTTTAGCTTCTCCTCAAACTTCAGGGTGAATTTGATCACACTATGATCACTTGCCCCTGAGAGTTCTTTTACCTAAAGCTCTCTAATCAATTTTGTTTCATTGCACAACACCCAATCCAGAATAACTGATCCCCTAGTGGGCTTTATCACGAGCTGCTCTAAAAAAGCCATCTTGCACACACTCTAGAAATTCCCCCTCTTGGAATCCAGCACCAATCTAATTTTCCCAATATACCTGCATATTGAAGTCCTCCATAACTATTGTAACATTGCCCTTTTGGCATGCATTTTCTATCTCTAGAATAAAGGCTTAGACAATTTTCTAAATGGGGAGAAAATTCAAAATCCTGAGTTGCGAAGGAACTTGGGAGTCCTTGTGCAGAATTCCCTAAAGGTTAGTTTCCAGTTTGAGCCTGTGATGATTAAGGGAAAGGTGATGTTAGCATTCATTTCAAGAGGATTACAATATAAAAGCAAGGATATAATGTTGAGCTTTATAAAACACTGGTGAGGCCTGGGGGAATACTGTGAGCAGTTTTGGGCCCCTTTAAAGGATGTGCTGACATTGGAAAGGGTTCAGAGGAGGTTCACAAGAACGAAAAACTCATCCTATGAGGAGCAGTTGATGGCTTTGGGCCTATATTTGCTGTAATATAGAGAAATGAGGGTGAATACTATCACATCTTTCAAAGTTAAATAAGGCAACACGCAGAGCTTAACTTCCAAATGAGCTCAATGCCTCCTTTGCTCACTTTGACTGTCAAAACATCACGAATTCCCACATCTCCCGATGATCCAACCAGCTCAGTCTCTGAAGCCAGCGAGCTGCCTTCGGGGGGGGGGTGGGGGGGGGGACCAATAAAAAGCAATTGTCCCAGGCAGGGTACCTGGCCTTGTACTAAAGCCCTGTGCTGATCAACTGGTTACTGAGCTCGATGAGATCTTTAGAACTACAGAGGAAACTGGTGGTCCGTGAGACTACTCATCAGAGGAGCAGGGGTGGAATGAATCAGCAACTTTAAATTCCTCACCGTTGTTGTTTCAGGGAATCTGTCCTGGGCCCAGCACGTAAGTGCAATGACAAAGAGAGCACGGCAGTGCCTCTACTTCCTTAGGAGTTTGTGGAGAATTGGCATGACACTAAAACTTTGGAAAAACTTCTATAGATGTGCGGTGAAGAGTGTATTGACTGGTTGCGTCACAGCCTGGTATGGAAACACCAAAGCCCTTGAATGGAAAATATTGCCAAAGGTAATAGATGCAGTCATCATGGGTAAAGCTCTCTCAACCTTGAGCAGGTCTACATGAAATGCTGTCATAGGAAAGCAGCATCCATCATCAGAGACCCCCACCACCCAGGTCATGCTCTCTTCTCGCTGATGCAAGAACAGTTACAATCCTTCAACCATTAGGCTCCTGAACAAAAAGGATAACGACACTCACTTGCCCACAACCCCACAACCAATGATCTCACTTTAAGGACTCCTTATCTCATTATCTAGATAGGGCATGAAGGGATACGGGGAGAAGGCAGGAGATTGGGGCTGAGAAGGAAATGGATCAGCCATGATGAAATGGTGGAGCAGAATCGAAGGATTAAATGGCCTAATTCTGCTCCAAAGTCATAGTCTTATGGTCTCTTGACTGGTGACGCAGTGAGATCAGTGCCGGACTCCGAAGCGAAGGCTCCTGAGTTCGAATCCAGGTCGGGCCACCCCCAAGCATGCTTTCCAGTTTTGAGAGTCGAGCTAGCCACTCGGCCTCGTAAAAAATACAAGGGTCGAGTCAGGAACATTCATAACATGACCCGGTTAATCCTGACAAGAATGGCTGGATGTCTGGTACGGCATGCTTAAAAAAAAGGTCTCTTGGAAAGCTGGAGGAACTGGAAGGGTTTACAGAAGCAGAAAGGGGTGTAAGGGCTTGAGGATGTTACAGAGATGGGGAGGGGTTTATAGAGACAGGAAGCGGTGTCAGGGAGGGAGACAGTTAAGAGACAGGGAGGGGTGTAGGGGAGGGAGTTGGTTTCAGGGACGTGGAGGAGTGGGGAAGGGAGGGGGTTACAGAGATGGGGGGGTTTAGGGGAGGGAGGGGAGTAGGGGAGGGAAGAATTTGCACAGGCAGGGAGGTGTGTAGGGGAGGGGTTACAGACACAGAGAGTGGAGTAGGGGAGGGAGGGAGTTATTGAGACTGGGGGGGGTTGCTGGTGAGGGAAGAATTCCTGAGACAGGTAGGCATTTAGGGGAGGAAGGGGTTTACAGAGGGAGGGAGGGAGGGATGTAAGAGATGGATTGAGGTTACCGAGATAGAGGGGTGTAGGGCAGGGAGGCTGTAACAAAGACCAGAAGGGGAGTAGGGGAGGGAGGGGAGGGTTACAGAGACCTGGAGGGGTGTAGTGGTGGGAGGGGGTTTACAGAGACAGAGAGGGGTTTTGGGGAGAAAGGGGTTTTGCAGAGACAGACAGGGGTTTTGGGGAAGAAGGGGGTTACAAAGACAGAGCAGTGTAGAGGAGAGAGGAGGTCACAGAGACAAGGGGAGGGGACGTTACAGAGAAAGGGAGGGGTATAGGGACGGTTTTTCACAGAGATGGAGCGGTATAGGGAAGGGAGAGGGTTACAGATATAGGTAGAGGTGTAGGAGAGGGAGGCTGTTACAGACATGGAGAGGGCTGGATGGGTGGGAGGGGGTTCCAGAGAGAGGGAGGGGTGCAGGTGAGGGAGGGAGTTACTGAGACAGTGAATGGTAGAGGATCCGCAGGGGGTTACAGGGACTGGGAGGGCTTTAGGAGAGGGCGTGGTTAACACAGACCGGGAGGAAGGGGGTTACAGAGAGAGGGTGGGGAGGAGGAGAGGGAGGGTGTTACAGGGACAGAGAGGGGCGTAGTGGGGTTACAGAGACATGGAGGGTTGTAGGGGATGGACTGAGACAGGGAGGGGTGCTGGGAAGGGAGGGGTTACAGAGACATTGAGGGATTTAGGGGCTGGATGTGTTTATAGACACAGGGAAGGGTGGGAGTTTGAAGTGGTTCAATGTCGAAGGTTTTAAGGAGTCTGTAGGAAATCAATTGGCTAGAGGGTAGTTTATTCAGTAGCTGCTCTGTGGGTTAGTTGCTAGTTTATTTGCTGGTATCTTGATCAGTAAATTGATTGGTAGATTAGTCTGTCAGTTAATTATCAGCTAGGTATTTGCTGGGTTTGTCTGTTGCATAGACTGTAGAGTAGTTGGCATTTTAGTCATATAAAAGTTGCTGGTGAACGCAGCAGGCCAGGCAGCATCTCTAGGAAGAGGTACAGTCGACGTTTCGGGCTGAGACCCTTCGTCAGGACTAACTGAATCTTTCAGTTAGTCCTGACAAAGGGTCTCAGCCCAAAACGTCGACTGTGCCTCTTCCTAGGGATGCTGCCTGGCCTGCTGCGTTCATCAGCAACTTTTATATGTGTTGCTTGAAATTCCAGCATCTGCAGATTTCCTCGTGTTGGCATTTTAGTCATCGATAGATTAGTCAATTAACCAGTAGGTTAGTTAGCATGTTAGTCATTGGTTTAATTTAGTGGGTTGGATTAGTATGTTAATCCTTGGTCATTTTATAGGCAAGGCAAATCTCGTTAGTGACGGTTTGAAACCAGTGTGTGTTCTGGAGACAGATTCGAATCGGATTCGGTCAAACTTACTTATCACAGGTACAGGGACATTGAAGCATACAATGAAATGCGTTGTTTGAGACTATTCCTGCTTTCAGGGTCTTTTGGTGGGATGCGAGCTCCAGCCCATCTGGATGGAGCCTGATTCTGGGTATTCCACCCCATGCCCTCCGAGGGCTGAGCAAACTCTGCCCCTGTGTACGTTAACCCCTTATCAGCACTGTGAGGGGAGCAGGAACAACGTGGTGCACTCTCATGGTCACTGGAGCCGGCTGTGGCCTGCTGGAGTGGGTACGGTGGCAAATTCCTGCAGATGTCACATTGAGTATTCTAACTGATTGTATCACTGTCTGATCTTGGGGGAGCGGGAATACACAGGATCAGAAAAAGCTGCAGAAAGTTGTGAACTCTGCCATCTCCGTTATGGGATTAGAGGGTAGTGTATGTGTGTGGGAGGGTGGGGATTGGGGCTTGTTTTGCTGTTGTTGTTTTGTTGCTTGTTCTTTTCTGTGTTCACGTGTGGCACTGCATTCTACAGGTTCACCACTCTCTGGCTGAAGAAACCCCTCCTCATCTTCGTTCTAAAAGGACGCCCTTCTATCCGGAGGCCATGTCCTCTTGTCTTGGACTCCCCCCACCAAAGGAAACATTCACTCCACATCCACTCTATCCAGGGCTTTCAATATTCAATAGGTTTCATTGACATTTCCCTCCCTCCCTCCCCACCATTCTTCTGAGTACAGGCCCAGAGCCACCAAATGCTCCCCATATAACAAGCCTTTCAATCCCAGTATGTTGTGCTGACCTTTTAACCTACTCCAAGATCAATTTAACTCTTCTCTCCCAAAAGACCTCAACTTTTCTTTCATCCCTATGCCAATCTAAGAGTCTCTTTAATGTCCCTAATGTATCTGCCTCTACTGCCACCCGAGGCGATGTGCTCCATACACCTACCACTCTTTGATGAACCTCTCTCTGAAATTTCCCCTCTGCCTTCCTCCAACTGCCTTAAGTGGATGTTCTCTGACGTTGGGCATTGCCTCCTAAGGAACAGGTACTGGCTGTCCACTCTATCTATGCCTTTTATAATCTTATCCAAATCTATCAAGTCACCTCCTCTCTCCAAAGAGAAAACCTCTGGCTCGCTCAACTTATCTCGTAAGGCATGCTGTCTAATCCAGATCGACACACACAAAGTGCTGGAGAGACTCAGCAGGTCAGGCAAAGGCTGTGGAAATGAATAAACAGTTGACATTTCGGGCCGAGACCCTTCCTCAGGACTGGAAAGGAAGTGGGAAGGGGGCCAAAGTAAGAAGGAGGGAGGAGGAGAAGAGCGACTAGCTGATAGGTGAATTCAGGTGGGTGGGAAAGGTTAAAGGCTGGAGAAGGAGGAATCTGATAGGAGAGGAGGGCGGACCATGGGAGAAAGGGAAGGAGAAGGGTCACCGGGGAAGATAATAGGCAGGAGAGCAGAACAGGTAAGAGCCCAGAGTGGGGAAGAGAAGAAAAGACAGCATCCTGGTAAGATTCTGGCATTCCATTTTGTAGCCTTCTGAGAAGTTCATCCAAGCAGTGACCATTATTTTCTTCTGGGCTGAGGGTCTGCGTGGGACCTGCAGGCTCAGGCAGAGTTGTGACAGGAGATTCCTGGTGAGATAGCGGATCTCTTTTTTTTACTTTACTGTCCGTATTGCCGCTCGAGATTAGGGCAGCAAAGAAGGTCCATTCGCAAACAAGAGAAAATCTGCAGATGCTGGAAATCTGAGCAACACACACAAAATGCTGGAGGAACTCAGCAAGTCAGGCAGCATTTAGGAAAAGAGCACAGTTGAGGTTTCGGGCCAAAACCCTTCGGCATACCTGGACTCTATTTTATCCCCCTAGTCCAGTCCCTTCTTATCTACAACCATGACACTTCACATGCTCTAGATCTTTCCAATGATTTCAGGTTCCCTGGTCCCCATCATCTTATTTTTACTATGGATGTCCAGTCCCTGTACACCTCCATCCCCCACCAGGAAGGACTCAAAGCTCTCCGTTCCTTTCTGGACACCAGACCCGACCAGTTCCCCTCCACCACCACTCTCCTCCGTCTTGCAGAACTGGTCCTCACTCTCTGTAATGTCTCCTTTGGCTACTCCCACTTCCTTCAAACAAAAGGGGTAGCCATGGGCACTCGCAAGGGTCCCATTTCTGCCTGCCTGTTTGTTGGCTACGCAGAATAGTCTATGTTCCAAGCCTACACTGGTGACTGTTCCGCACCTTTCCTACACTACATCAACAACTGCATTGGTTCGGCTTCCTGCAACCATGCTGAACGCGTCAACTTCATCCACTTTGCCTCCAACATCCACCCTGCCCTTAAATTCACCTGGTCCATTTCCGACACCTCCCTCCCCTTTCTCAATCTCACTGTCTCTGTCTCTGGAGACAGCTTATCTACTGATGTCTATTGTAAACCCACGGACTCTCACAGCTACCTGGACTATACCTCCTCCCATCCTGTCACTTGTAAAAACAACCCATCCCCTTCTCTTAACTCCTCCCTCTTCACTGCATCTGCTCTCAGGGTGAGGCGTTTCATTCTAGAACGAAGGAGATGTCCTCCTTTTTCAAAGAAAGGGCTGACCTTCCTCCACCAACAATGCTGCTCTCAACCACATCTCTCCCATTTCACGCATGTCTGCTCTTACCCCATCCTCCCACCACCCTACTAGGGATAGGGTTCCTCTTGTCCTCACCTCCCACCCCACCAGCCTCCGTGTCTGTCACCTCCAATGGGATCCCACCACCAAGCACATCTTTCCTTCCCCCCCACTTTCTGTTTTCCACAGGGATCGCTCCCTTTGTGACTCCCTTGTCCATTCGTCCTTCCCCACTGACCTCCCTCCTGGCACTTACCCTTGCAAGCGGAACAAGTGGTACACCTGTCCCTACACCTCCTCCCTCACTACCATTCAGGGCCCTAAACAGTCCTTCCAGGTGAGGTGATACTTCACCTGTGAGTCCGTTGAGACCGGACACCGATACTGTGTCCGGTCTTCCTGGTGTGGCCTCCTGTATGGTGAGACCCTACATAGATTGGGAGACTGCTTCACCGAGCACCTATGTTCTGTCTGTCAGAAAGAGCGGGATCTCCCAGTGACCATCCATTTTAATTCCACTTCCCATTCCCATTCCGATATCTCCATCCATGGCCTCCTCCACTGTCATGATGAGGCCACACTTAGGTTGGAGGAACAACAGCTTATATTCTGTCTGGGTAGCCTCCAGCCTGATGGTATGAACATTGACTTCTCAAACTTTCGGTAACGCCCCCCCACCTCCATCCCCACCCCCCCTTCACCTTTTCCCTCTCTCACCTTATCTCCATGCCCACCCTGCACCTCCCTCTGGTGCTCTTCCCCCTTTTTCTTTCTTCCATGGCCTCTGACTCTTTCGCCAATTTACTTCCCAGCTCTTTACTTCATCCTCTCCCCCTCCTGGTTTCACCTATCACCTGGTGTGTCTCTCTCCCCTCCCCCCCACCTTTTAAATCTACTCCCCAGCCTTTTTTTCTCCAGTCCTGCTGGCCTGAATTGTTGACTGTACTCTTTTCCTAGATGCTGCCCGGCCTGCTGAGTTCCTCTGGCATTTCATGTGTGCAGCAATGAAGGTGCTTCATCTCTGCCGGTCCACACCGTCACACACAGATACAGAAGGATTCTTCATTGCTGTTTCTGTAACAATTTTGTTTGACCAGTCAGGGTTGTTGACGCTGAGCTGTGCCCCTGAACCTGGAGGACTGGTGGACCACTCTTTCTCTGGCCTCTACCCTTTGACCTGTTTGACATGGGTGACCCTGTCAAGAGCCAAAAGCCCTGACTCTAGCCAACTCCGGATCATTGAGGTACATAAGCCTCCAACTCCTACGACAAGGTTGTGGTCCTCTTGGAGGTGAGATATCGAGATCATTAATGTATAAAGTGAAAAGTGTGGTCCCAGCCCTGAGGTGTTAGGAGGTGATTGTTACAGGTAATCCATGATTCCAGAAGACCATGTGTTCTAGTCATGCTTTGAGGCCTTGTTTGGGCCATACACCAGTCCTGATCAAGGGACCAGCACTGGACAGGGGGAACAGTTTCAAGTTCCTGTGTGTCACTATCTTTCAAGATCTCTGTGCCAACGTAACAATGCAATTAGATCATATTAGATTATGAGGACACCCAGGTCCTCTTTTATTGTCATTTAGTAATGCATGCATTAAGAAATTATACAATGTTCCTCCAGTATGATATCACAGAAACACAAGACAGACCAAGACTGAAAAACTGACAAAAACCACATAATTATAACATATAGCTACAACAGTGCAAGCAATACTGTAATTTGATGAATAACAGACCATGGGCACGGTAAAAAAAAGTCTCAAAGTCTCTTGAAAGTCCCATCATCTCACGCAGACGGTAGAAGGAAGAAAACTCTCCCTGCCATGAGCTTCCAGCGCCGCAAACTTGCCGATGCAGCATCCTGGAAGCACCCGACCACAGTCCGACTCTCAGTACGTCCAAAAACTTAGAGCCTCCCTCCAGCCCTCCGACACTGAGCACCGAGCACCATCTCTGCCAAGCGCTTCGACCCCGGCCCCGGCCGCCAGCAACAGGCAAAGCCGAGGATTTGGGGCCTTGCCCTCCGGAGATTCTCGATCGCACAGTAGCAGCGGCAGCGAACCGGGCATTTCAGAAGTTTCTCCAGATGTTCCTCCATGCTTCTCACGTCTGTCTCCATCAAATCAGGATTGTGCATGGCATCCTACTTACAAATACGATATCATTCACCAGAGAGGCCGCACGCGCTGTGTTGCGCTGCCATCTTCTCCTCCCCAAATAACAAAGAAGGCATGACAGTGGTTATATTTTATTTGGAGTTTGAGGAGATTCAGTATGCCACCAAAGACTCTCGGAAATTGCTACAGGTATACCGCAGAGAGCATTCTAACTGGCCGCAGCACCACCCGGTCTGGAGGGTCACTGCGCGAGATCAGAAAAAGCTGCCGGAAGTTGTTAACTCAGCCAGCTCTATCGTGAGCAGTAGACTCCCCCACCATCGAGGGCATCTTCAATAGGAGATGCCTCAGAAAGATGGCATCCAGCATCAAGGACCCCCACCACCCAGGACATGCCCTCTTCTCATTGTTACCATCAGGGAGGAGGTACAGGAACCTGAAGACACACACTCAATGATTCAGGTACAGCTTCTTCCCCTCTGCCTTCCGATTTCTAAATGGACATTGAATCATAGAAACATAGAAAATAGGTGCAGGAGTAGGCCATTCGGCCCTTCGAGCCTGCACCGCCATTTATTATGATCATGGCTGATCATCCAACTCAGAACCCAGCCTTCCCTCCATACCCCGTGACCCCTGTAGCCACAAGGGCCATATCTAACTTCCTTTTAAACATAGCTAATGAACTGGCCTCAACAGTTTGCTGTGGCAGAGAATTCCACAGATTCACCACTCTCTGTGTGAAGAAGTTTTTCCTAACCTCGGTCCTAAAAGGCTTCCCCTCTATCCTCAAACTGTGACCCCTCGTTCTAGACCTCCCCAACATCGGGAACAATCTTCCCGCATCTAGCCTGTCCAATCCCTTTAGGATCTTATACGTTTCAATCAGATCCCCCCTCAATCTTCTAAATTCCAACGAGTACAAGCCCAGTTCATCCAGTCTTTCTTCATATGAAAGACCTGCCATCCCAGGAATCAATCTGGTGAACCTTCTTTGTACTCCCTCTATGGCAAGGATGTCTTTCCTCAGATTAGGGGACCAAAACTGCACACAATACTCCAGGTGTGGTCTCACCAAGGCCTTGTACAACTGCAGTAGTACCTCCCTGCTCCTGTACTCGAATCCTCTCGCTATAAATGCCAGCATACCGTTCGCCTTTTTCACCGCCTGCTGTACCTGCATGCCCACTTTCAATGACTGGTGTATAATGACACCCAGGTCTCGTTGCACCTCCCCTTTTCCTAATCGGCCACCATTCAGATAATAATCTGTTTTCCTATTTTTGCCACCAAAGTGGATAACTTCACATTTATCCACATTAAATTGCATCTGCCATGAGTTTGCCCACTCACCCAACCTATCCAAGTCACCCTGCATCCTCTTAGCATCCTCCTCACTGCTAACACTGCCACCCAGCTTCGTGTCATCCGCAAACTTGGAGATGCTGCATTTAATTCCCTCATCCAAGTCATTAATATATATTGTAAACAACTGGGGTCCCAGCACTGAGCCTTGCGGTACCCCACTAGTCACCGCCTGCCATTCTGAAAAGGTCCCGTTTATTCCCACTCTTTGCTTCCTGTCTGCTAACCAATTCTCCACCCACACCAATACCTTACCCCCAATACCATGTGCTTTAAGTTTGCACACTAATCTCCTGTGTGGGACCTTGTCAAAAGCCTTTTGAAAATCCAAATATACCACATCCACTGGTTCTCCCCTATCCACTCTACTAGTTACATCCTCAAAAAATTCTATGAGATTCGTCAGACATGATTTTCCTTTCACAAATCCATGCTGACTTTGTCCGATCATTTCACCGCTTTCCAAATCCTTGTACACTACCTCACTATTTTTATTGCATTTTTGCTGGCTTTTTAAGCTACTTAATTTTAATTTTTAATACATATTGTAACTTTTATTTATTTTATTACTATGTATTCCAATGTACTGCTGCTGCAAAGACAACAAATTTCATGATATATGCCAGTGATATTAAACCTGATTCTGGTTGAATGTTGGACATCCAAACAGTCTGCTGGCGTCGCCATGGTGATGGTGAATGTCATTATGTTTGGTCAGAGGGTGAAAGGAAAAGGCTGACATCAGTCCCAAACTTCAAAGGTTCAATTTAGTGTCAGAGAAATGTATACAACATACATCCTGAAATGCTTTTTCTTCGCAAAACATCCACGAAAACGGAGAATGCCCGAAAGAATGAATGACAGTTAGACGTGAGAACCCTGAGGTCCCCCCCCAGCTCCCCCCTCTCGTGTGTAAGTGGCAGCAAGGCAACTCTCTTCAATGCCTCTCACATCCTAATCCGAAAAGTCGACAATTCCTTTCTTTATCCCACCGATGCTGCAGGTTCCAATGAATTCCTCCAGCACATTGCTTGTTGCTTTAGATTCTGATATCCAAAGTCTCCATTATCCCAGAATCTGGCTTCCATGCAGAACCCTTAGCAGGGAAAATATCTGAGGGCACCTTGCAGATTCACAATGAGGTTTAATATCACTGGCATATGTCGTGAAATTTGTTGTTTTGTGGCAGCGGTACAAAGCAACATGTAATAGGAAAAACTGAATTCCATTTGGGGTGTATGGGGTGTCCAGGGAGGGGTAGCACCTCTGCTGAAGGGTCTTATCATGCCCATCCAGGGCAGCTCCCTCACCTTTGGTCCCCACTGGACACTCAACTCTCACCTGTGGGTCAATATCACAAATGACCTGACTTGGTCCAACCAACCAGAGTTCACTGCCAAGACGGCCCACCAGTGCCTTTACTTCCTGAGAAAACTAAAGAAATTTGGCCTGTCCCCTAAAACGCTCACTAATTTTTATAGATGCACCATAGAAAGCATTCTTCTAGGGTGCATCACAACCTGGTATGGAAGTTGTCCTGTCCAAGACCGAAAGAAGCAGCAGAAGATCGTGAACACGGTGCAGCGCATCACACAGACCAATCTTCCATCCTTAGACTCACTTTACACCGCACACTGTCGGAGCAGTGCTGCCAGGATAATCAAGGACACGACCCACCAAGCCAACACGCTTTTCGTCCCTCTTCCCTCCGGGAGAAGGCTCAGAAGCTTGAAGACTCGTACGGCCAGATTTGGGAACAGCTTCTTTCCAAATGTGATAAGACTGCTGAACGGATCCTGACCTGGATCTGGGCCGTACCCTCCAAATATCCGGACCTGCCTCTCGGACTTTTTGCACTACCTTACTTTCCATTTTTCTATTTTCTATTTATGATTTATAATTTAATTTTTTAATATTTACTAACTTTACTATTTTTAATATTTTTAGTATTTTATATTTGTAACCCACGGAGTGGAGTGGGAAGTGCAGAATCAAATATCGCTGTGATGATTGTACGTTCTAGTATCAATTGTTTGGCGACAATAAAGCATAAAGTATAAAGATAGCTGTTTGCATGTGACAGCAGCCACACAGTCATGGGTGTGGAGAGAGTAGAGCAGTGGGCTAAGCACACATCCCTTAGGTGCACCAGTGTTGATTGTCAGCGAGGTGGAGATGTTACTTCCAACCCACACAGATTGTGGTCTTCCAGTTAGGAAGTCAAGGATCCAGTTGCAGAGGGAGGGACAGAGGCCCAGGTTTTGGAGCTTGTTGATCAGAACTGTTGGTATGATTGTGTTAAACACTGAGCTGCAGTCAATAAACAGCAGCCTGATGTAAGTATTAGCATTGTCCGGCAGATCCAAGGCCGCGTGAAGAGCCAATGAGATCGCATCTGCTGTAGACCTATTGTGGCGATAAGCAAATTGCGGTGGGTCCTGGTCCTTGCTTTGGCAGGAGTTGTTTCTAGTCATAAGCAGCCTCTCAAAGCCCTTCCTCACTGTCCATGTGAGTGCTTCTGGATGATACTCATTAAGGCAGGTCAGAAGGTTGTGCTCTTTAAGCAGTTGGGATCATCTGACTGCCACGGTGAGAGATTGAAAATGTCCTTTAACTCTCCCACCAGTTGGTAGGCACAGGTTTTTAGAGACCTACCAGGTACACCGGGGCCTGTCGCCTCAGGGTTCACCCTCTTGAAACGTGTTCTGACGTTGGCCTCCAGGACAGAGATCACAGGAGGGTCACCAGATGCTACAGGGGTCCTCACAGCCTTAGAATAGAAGAGGAAGAGGAAGAATTTCTTTAGCCAGAGGGTGGTGAACCTGTGGAATTCATTATCTAGTCATTGAGTATATTTAAAGCAGAGGTTAATAAGTTTTTGATTAGTAAGGACATCAAGGTTTACAGGGAGAAAGCAGGAGAATGAGGTTGAGTGGGATAATAAATCAGCCATGACAGAATGGTTAGCAGATTCAATGGACCAAATGGCCAAATTCTGCTCCATGTCTTATGGACTGTTGTGGGCTGCCCTCAGAACATTCTTGGTCTGTGTTGGTTGTTGATGCAAATGATATATTTTGCTCTATGTTTTGATGTTTGACAAATTAACATCACATCTGGATTTGAGAGACCAGGCACATTTCACCTGGGCCAGAGAGGTCTGAAGGGACAACAGTGAGATGGGGAACGTAATGGGCAGCTCAGATGGAGTGAAGCAGGATTATCAAGCTTCCCAGCAGGGGAGGCAGAGATTTAGCTGTGAGGTGAAGTTGCAGCTCTGTAAAACCCTGGTTAGACCACACTTGGAGTACTGCGTTGAGTTCTGGTCAGAATCAGAATCTGAACCAGGTTTATTATCACCGGCATGTGATGTGAGATTTGTTAACTTAGCAGCAGCAGCAGTTCAATGCAATACATAATCTAGCAGAGAGACAATAATAATAAATAAAATAAAACATAGTAATAAATAAACAAGTAAATCAATTACATATATTGAATAGATTAAAAAAAAACCTGCAAAAACAGAAAAAAAAGCGAGGTAATGTCCGAAGCTTCAATGTCCATTTAGGAATCAGATGGCAGAGGGGAAGAAGCTGTTCCTGAATCGCTCAGTGTGTGTCTTCAGGCTTCTGTATCTCCTACGTGATGGTAACAGTGAGAAAAGGACATGCCCTGGGTGCTGGAGGTCCTTAATAATGGACGCTGCCTTTCTGAGACACCACTCCCTGAAGATGTCCTGGGTACTTGGTAGGCTAGTGCCCAAGATGGAGCTGACTAGATTTACAACCTTCTGCAGCTCCTTTTGATCCTATGCAGTAGCCTCTCCATACCAGAGAGTGGTGCAGCCCATCAGAATCCGCTCCAGGGTAAAACTACAGAAGTTTTTGAGTGTATTTGTTGACATGCCAAATCTCTTCAAACTCCTAATAAAGTATAGCCACTGTCTTGCCTTCTTTATAATTACAATGATATGTTGGGATCACGTTAGATCCTCAGAGATCTTGACACCCAGGAACTTGAAGCTGCTCACTCTCTCCACTTCTGATCCTTCTATGAGGATTGGTATGTGTTCCTTCATCTTACCCTTCCTGAAGTCCACAATCAGCTCTTTCGTCTTACTGACATTGAGTGCCAGATCGTTGCTGCAACACCATTCCACTAGTTGGCATATCTCACTCCTGTACACCCTCTCATCATCACCTGAGATTCTACCAAATATGGTTGTATCGTCAGCAAATTTATAGATGGTATTTGAGCTATGCCTAGCCACACAGTCAGTCATGGGTATAGAGGGAGTAGATCTGTGGGCTAAGCACACACCCCTGAGGTGCGCTAGTGTTGATCGTCAGCGAGGAGGATGTTATCACTAATCCGCACAGGCTGTGGTCTTCTGGTTAGGAAGTCGAGGATCCAATTGCAGAGGGAAGTACAGAAGCCCAGGTTCAACAACTTCTCAGTCAGGATTGTGGGAATGATGGTATTAAAAGCTGAACTATAGTCGATGAACAGCATCCTGACGTAGGTGTTTGTGTTGTCCAGGTGGTCTAAAGCCGTGTGGAGAGCCATTGAGACTGCGTCTGCCGTTGACTTATTGTGGCAATAGGCAAATTGCAATGGGTCCAGGTCCTTGCTGAGGCAGGAGTTCAGTCGAGTCATAACCAACCTCTCAACGCATTTCATCATTGTCAATGAGAGTGCCACTGGCGATAGTCATCAAGGCAGCCCACAATATTCTTCTTAGGTCACCTCATTACAGGAAGGATGTGGAAGCTTTAGAGAGAGTGGAAAGGAGACTTACCAGGAAGCTGCCTGGATCAGACAGCATGTTTTTGGAGAAAGGTTGAGTGAGCAGGAGCTTTTCTCATTAGAACAAGAGAGGATGAAAGAGTTGACAGAGGTGACAAGATGATAAAAGGCACAGATAGAGTGAACATCCAGAGACTTTTTCCCAGGGTGGAACTGGCTAATACAGTGGTCAGCACAACACTTTATAGCACCAGCAACCCGGGTTGAATTCCCGCCACAGCCTGTAAGGAGTTTGTACGTTCTCCCCGTGACCATGTGGGTTTCCTCTGGGCTCTCTGGTTTCCTCCCACAGTCCAAAGATGTACCGATTGGCAGGTTAATTGGTCATTGTAAATTTTCCCATGATTAGGATAGCATTAAATCAGGGGATTGCTGGGTGGCGAGGCTCAAAGGGCTGGCAGGGCTTGTTCTGTGCTGTATCCCAATAAATAGATAAATAATTTTAAGGTGATTGCGGAAAGTACAGTGGCAGGGATGTAAGAGGCAAGTTCTTCACACAGATTGTGGTGAGTATGTGGAATGCCCTACCAGGCATGATGGGAGAGGTAGATACATTAGGGACATTTAAGAGAGTGCTAGAGAGGCACATGGATAATAGAAAAATGGAGGGCTATGTCGGAGGGAAGGATTAGATGACCTTAGGGTAGGTTAAAAGGTTGGCACAACATTGTGGACCAAAGGGCCTACACTGTGTTGTACTGTTCTACATTGTATGTAACCAGTGAAAAGAGGAGAGACAAAGAAACTATTTTCACCCACTGGGGCTGGATCCAGAAATCCTTCCCGTGAGGGTGGGAGAATCTGGTGCCCCTTCCCACATTTAAACATCTTCCACCCGAAACATCGAAAGTTCCTCTCATCTCATAGATGCAGCTCAAGGCAAAATTGCAATCAGTGGGATAAGTTGAAATGTAACATGGGGGCAAAATCAAAAAGAGTGATGAATACAGGACTGAAAGAGTTATATTTGAATGCACGCAGTATACGGAATAAGGTAGATGATCTTGTAGTGCAGTTGGAAATTGGCAGGTATGACATTGTGGGCATCACTGAGATGTAGCTGACAAAAGAGCATAATACCCAAAGGAACATCTTGTATTGAAAGACAGGCAGGTAGGCGGAAGGGGTGGAGTGGCTGTGTTGGTAAAAAATGAAATCAAATCCTTAGAAAGAGGTGAGATTGGATCAGAAGATATAGAAACTTTGTGGTAAAGTTAAGAAACAGCAAAGGTAAGAATAATCTGATGGGAGTTATATACAGGCCTCCAAATACTAGCAAGGGGACACTAGCAGGGACGATGGCAGAACAGTACTGGTTGGAGTTTCAGGGGGCAATTTGGAAGACACAGGATAGACACTGTGGCTGAGAAGGGAAGTCAAAGACAGTATAAAGGCAAAAGAGAAAGCATATAATATAGTAAAAATGAGTGGGAAGTTAGAGGACTGGGAAGATTTAAAACCAACAGAAGGCAACTAAAAAACATAAACAGAAAAAGATGAAATATTAAGGTAAGCTAGCCAAAAATATCAAAGAAGATATGAGAAGTTCTTTTTCAGATATAAAGAGTAAACGAGAGTCAAGAGTGGATATTGGACCATTGGAAAATAACAGTGGAGAGGTAGTAATGGAGGACTAAGTAATGGCGGATGAATTTAATAAATATTGTGGAAGACACAAGCAGAATGCTCTTAATTCAGGACTGTCATAGGGCAGAAATGAGTGACCTTGTTATTACTGAGGAGAAGGTGCTTGGGAAGCCAAAACTTCTGAAGGAAGGTAAGTCACCTGGATGAGATGGACTAGACCCCTGGGTTCTGAAAGAGGTAGCTGAAGAGATTGTGGTGGCATTAGTAATGATCTTTCAAGAATTACTAGATACTGGAATTATTTCCAGAAGACTGGAAAAGTGCAAATGTCACTCCACTCTTCACGAAGGGAGGGAGCAGAAGAAAGGAAATGATAGGTCAGTTAGCCTGATTTTGGTGGTCCATTATTAAGGATGAGGTTTTGGCATACATGGGGGAACTAACAAGTGGCCATGCTTCTCACACTGAGTCTGGCCCTGTGGCTCAGAAGGGTAGGAAACTGAAGAGGATAGCAGCAGTAATAGGGGACTCTATAGCATATAAGCAATTCTACGGTCACAAAAAGGAAACACAGATAGCAGTTTGCCTCCCAGGTGCCGGGGTCCGCGATGTTTCTGAACGTGTCCACAATATCCTGAAAAGGGAGGGTACGCAGTCAGAAGTCATGGTACGTATTGGTACTAATGACATACGTAGACAAAGAGGGAAGGTCCTGAAAACAGAAAACAGAATACAGGGAGTTAAGAAGGAAGTTGAGAAACAGGACCTCAAGGGTAGTAATCTCGGGATTGCTGCCTGTGCCACACGACAGTGAGGATAGGAATAGAACGGGGTGGATAAATGCGTGGCTGAAGAATTGGAGCAGGGGTCAGGGATTCAGATTTCTGGATCATTGGGACCTCTTCTGGGGCAGGTGTGACGTGAACAAAAGGGGCAGGTTGCACTTGAATCCGAGGGGGACCAATATCGTTGCGGGCAGGTTTGCTAGAGCTGTTGGGAGTGGTTTAAACTAATATGGCAGGGAGGTGAGAAACAGTATGATAGAGCTGAGGATGAGCCAGCAGGTTTACAAGTAGATGATGGGTGTAATATGAACGAAAGGAAGTACAAGCCAATGATTGGCTACAAATACAGACAGAGCAAAGAGTTAAATTGTACCACAGAGACAAAATTCAAAAGGGCAAAGATTGCAGGACTGAAGGTGCTGTATTTAAATGTGTGTAGCATTCGGAATATGGTGCATGAACACATGGCGCAATTAGAGATTGGTCGGTATGATGTTGGGGGTATCACTGAGTCATGGCTGAAAGAAGGTTATAGTTGGAAGTTTAACATCAAAGGATATACTTTGTATTGACAGGAAAGGCAGGAAGGCATCGGTGGTGGTATGGCTCTGTTGGTAAGAGATGGAATTATGTCTTTAGAACAAGGTGACATAGGGTCAGAATGTTGAATCTTCGTGGGAGGAGATAAGAAACTTCAAGGGTAAAAGAACCATTATGGGAATCATATACAGGCCTCCAAATAGTAGCCAAGATGTGGGTTGAGATTGCAAAGGGCTGAGATTGAGCTGGAAAGAGCTTGTAATAAGGGTAATGTCACAATTGCAATGGGGAACTTCAATATGCAAAGGATTGGGAAAATCAGGTAGGTGTCGAATCGCGAGTGAGAGAATTTGTCGAATGTCTGTGAGATGGCTTTTTAGAACTGCTTGTGCTTGAGCCTACTTAGAGAAAGGCTATCTTAGACGGGGTGTTGTGGAATAACCTAAATCTTATTAGGGAGTTTAATGTAAAGGAACCCTTAGGAGGCAGTGATCATAATATGATTGAATTCATACTGCAATTTAAGAGGGAGAAGCATAAGTCACATGAATCAATATCACAATGGAATAAAGGGAATTACAGAGGCATGAGAGAGAAGCTTGCTCTGGTGGATAGGAGGAGGATACTGGCGGGGATGATGGCAGAACAGTGGTGGTTGAAGTTTCTGGGAATAATTCACAAAGTGCAGGGTACAAGTGTCCTACAGAAGCTTTCAAATGGCAGGGATAGGCAACCGTGGCTGACAAGGGACGTTCAGGACAGCATAAAAGCCAAGGAAAGGGCATATAAGGTAGCAAAAGTGAGTGGGAAGTTGGATGATTGGGAAGCTTTTAAAATCCAACAAAAGGCAACCAATAAAAGCTATAAGAAGGGAAAAGATGAAATATGAGGGCAAACTAGCCAATAATATAAAGCAGGATACTGAAAGTTTTTTCAGTTATATAAAGAATAAAAGGGAGGTGAGAGTTGATATTGGAAGACTGGAAAATGATGCTGGTGAGGTAATAATGGGGGACAAAGAAATGGCAGATGAACTTAATAAGTACTTTGCTTCAGTCTTTACTGTGGAAGACACTAGCTGTATGCCAGAGGTCCATGGGTGTCAGGGAGCAGGTGTGAGTGCCATTGCTATTACAAAGGAAAAAAGTGCGAGGCAAACTGAAAGGTCTTAAGGTGGATAAGTCACCTGGAGCAGATGGACTACATCCCAGAGTCCGAAAGAGGTTGCTGAAGACATAACAGATGCATTGGTCAAAATCTTTCAAGAATCACTTGATTCAAGCATGGTCCCGGAGGACTGGAAAATTGCAAATGTCACACCGCTCTTTAAGAAGGGAGGAAGACATTGATGGCTTTGTGGCAAAGTTTGCAGATGATACGAAAATAGGAGAAGGGGTAGGTAGTGCTGAGGAAGCAATGCGATTGCAGCAGGACTTAGACAAATTGGAAGAATGGGCAAAAAAGTGGCAGATGGAATACAGTGTTGGGAAATGTAAGATAATGCATTTTGGTAAAAGGAACAATAGTGCGGACTATTATCGAAATGGGGAGAAAATTCAAACATCAGAGGTGCAAAGGGACTTAGGAGTCCTCGTACAAGCCTCGCATAAAGTTAATTCACAGGTTGAGTCTGTGGTAAAGAAGGCAAATGCAATGTTGGCATTCATTTTAAGGGGAAATAAAATATAAAAACAAGGAGACAACGCTGAAGTTTTATAAACACTAATCAGGCTGCACTTGGGGTATTGTCAACAGTTTTGGGCCCCCGATCGCACAAAGGATGTGTTGTCATTGGACAGAATCCAGAGGAGGTTCACAAGGATGATTCTGGTAATGAAGGGGTTAACGTATGAGGAGCATGTGGCTGCTTTGGGCCTGTACTCACTGGAATTTAGAAGAGTGGGGGGGATCTGATTGAAACCTACTGAATGTTGAAGGGACTAGATAAACTGGATGTGGAGAGGATGTTTCTTCTGATGGAGGTATCCAGAACTAGAGGGCACAGCTTCAAAATTGAGAAATGACCTTTTAGAACCGAAGTAAGAAGGAATTATTTTAGCTAAAGAGTGGTGAATCTGTGGAATGACCCACCACACACTCCGGTTGAGACCAAGCCTGTGGGTATATTTAAAACGGAAATTGATAGATTCCTCATTGATCGGGGCATCAAGGGATATGGTAAGAGGGCGGGTGTATGGGGGTGAATGGGATCTGGGATCAGCCGTGATGAAATGGCAGAGCAGACTCGATGGGCTGAATGGCCTAATTCTGCTCATATATCTTATGGTCTTACGGAGGTAAATGATAAAAGTAGGCTAGAGTCAGCATGGTTTCCTTAAGGGGAAACCTTGGCTGAAAAATCTGTTGGAATTCTTTGAGGAGATAACAGGCAAGAGAGACAAGGTGGAGTTGGTGAATGTTGCTTACCTGGATTTTCAGAAGGCTTTAGACAATGTGCCGCATATGAAACTGCTTAAAAAGATAAGAGCCCGTGGTATTACAGGAAAGAGACCAGCATGGATAGAAGATTGGCTGACTTGCAGGAGGCAAAGAATGGGAGTAAAGGAGTCCCATTTGGGCCAGCTGCAGTTGACAAGTGGTGTTCTGCAGGGATCGGTATTGGGACTGTTTCTTTTCACATTATATGTCAGTGATTTGGATGATAGAATTGACGGCTTTGTGGCAAAGTTTGCAGATGGTACAAAGATAGTTGGAGTGGCAGGGAGTCTGCTGAAGGACTTAGACAAATTGAGAGAATGGGCAAAGACGTGGCAGATGGAATATAGTGTAGGGAAGTGCACAATCATGCACTTTGGTAGAAGGAATAAAGACATAGGCTATTTTCCAAATGGGGGAACATCAGAGGTGCAAAGGGATTTAGGAGTCTTTGTGCAGGATTCCCTAAAGGTTAGCTTGAGGGCTGAGCTGGTGGTGAGGAAGGCAAATGCAATGTTAGCATTTGTTTCAAGAGGATTAGAATATAAGAGCAAGGGTGTGCTACTGAGACCTTTTAAGGCATTTGTCAGACCGTATGCTCACTTTGTCCGTCAAAATAGGAGGAACTCTCAGCCCTGCCCGCAATGATCCTATTATTTCAGTCTCTGAGGCTGACGAGCGAGCATCCTTCAGGACAGTGAACCCACTAAAGGCTCTTACAGGGTATGGCCAAATACTAACAACCTGTGCCGATCATCTGGCTAGTGTGTTCACTGAGATCTTTAACCTCTCACGTCAGCAGTTTGAGGTACCCACCTACCGCAAGCAGGCTTCAATTAAACCGTTCAAGAAGAACGCAGTGACCTGACTCATGACTATCATCCTGTAGCACTTTTTAAAAGGCATCTGTTAGCCTTGCGAGACCATGGATCTGCGCCTGGAAGGTATTCACTCTCCAGGGGGCAGGCCTGGGCAAGGTTGTATGGAAGACCGGCAGTTGCCCATGAGTCTCCCCTCTCCATGACACCAATGTTGTCCAAGGGAAGGGCATTAGGACCCATACAGCTTGGCACCGGTGTCGTCGCAGAGCAATGTGTGATTAAGTGCCTTGCTCAAAGACACAACACGTTGCCTCGGCTGGGGCTCGAACTCACAACCTTCAGGTCACTAGTCCAATGCCTTAACCACTTGGCCACGTGCCCACACATCCAGTAGCACTTACGTCCACAGTAATGAAGTGTCTTGAGAAGTTGGTGATAAATCATATCAACTCTTACCTGAGAAGTGACTTGGGTCTGCTCCAATTTGCCTACTGTCGCAGCAGGTTCACAGCCGCCATACTGGCTCCTCACTCAAGCCTGGAACATCAGGACAGCAAAGATGCATCCATCAGGGTTCTCTTTATCGACTAGCGTTCAGCGTTCAACACCATCATCCCCTCAAAACTAATCAATAAGCTGCATGACCTTGGCCTCAAAACCTCCTTGTGCACTTAGATCCCTGATTTCCTCACTTGTAGACTCCACTCAGTTTAGATAGGCACAACACCTCTTCCACGATTTCCGTCAGCCCAGGTGCACCACAGGGCTGTGTGCTTAGCCCCCCTGCTCTACTCACTTTGCACCTATGACTGTGTGGCTAAACACAGTTCCAACATATTATTCAAATTTGCTGTTGCAGGCTGAATTAAAGGCGGTGTTGAATCACCAAAGAGGAGGGAGATTGAAAATCTGGCTGAATGCTGTCGTACCAACAACCTCATACTCAGTGTCAGCAAGGCCAAGGAATTGACTATTGACTGCCGAAGAAGGAAACCAGAGGTCCATGACCCAGTCCTCATCAGGGTTCCCAGGAGGAAAGGGTCAGCAACTTTAAATTCCTCGGTGTTATCATTTTGGAGGACCTGTGCTGAGCCTAGCATATCAGTGCTGTTGCAAAGAAAGCACAGCAGTACCCCTACTTCCTTAGGAGTTCCGGAAGACTTGGCATGACATCCCAAACTTTGACAAACCTCTATAGGTGTGTAGTGGAGAGTATATCGACTGGCTGCATCACAGCCTGGTATGGAAACACCAATGCCCTTGAACGGAAAATCCCACAAAAAGTAGTGGATACAGCCCAGTCCATCACACGTAAAGCCCTCATCACCACCGAGCACATCGACATGAAACACTGTCTCAGGAAAGCAGGGTCCCCCACCGCTGTGGGACTTGCTGTCTTTCAAGGATGCCATCAGGAAGAAGGTACAGCAGCCTCGGGACTCACACCACCAGGTTCAGGAACAGTTATTATCCCTCAACCATCAGGCTGTTGAACCAGTGGGGATAACGTCACTTGCCCCATCATTGAAATGTTCCCACAACCTCTTGCCTCACTTTCGACGACTCTTCATCTCATGTTCTCGATAATTATTGCTTATTATCTTTTTTCTCTTCTTGTATTAGAGCAGTTTGTTGTCTCTTGCACAGTGGTGGAATGCCCAAGTTGGAGTGGTCTTTCATTGATTCTGTTATATTATTATTAGAAAGGTTTACTGAGTATGCCTGCAAGAAAATGAATCACAGGGTAGCATATGGTGACATATAAGATAATATATGATATATTTGATAGTAAGTTTACTTTGAACTTGGTGTATTGTTGCTAGGATTGGAGAGGGTCCAGAGAAGGTTCACGAGAATGATTCCAGGAATGAAAGGGTTAACATAGGAGAAGCGTTTGATGGCTCTGGGCCTGTACTGGCTGGAGTTTAGAAGAATGAGGGGGATCTTATTGAAGCCTATTGAATATTGAAAGGCCTAGATAAAGTGGGTATTGGAGAGGATGTTTCCTATAGTGGGGGGAGTCTATTACTGAAGGACACAGCCTCAGAACAGAGGGATGGCCAAGTAGAACAGTGATATGGAGAATTTCTTTCGCCAGAGAATGGTGAATCTATGGAATTCATTACCAGGAATGGCCGTGGTAGCTAAAACACTGAGTTTATTTATTGTGGAGATTGATAGGTCCTTGATTAGTCATGAGAGAAGGCAGGAAAGCAGGGTTGAGAGGGATAATAGATCAGTCAGAAAGCATAGCAGAGCAGACTCAAAGGGCCGAGTGGCCTAATTCTGCTCCTATGGACCGAGTGTCTGTTGTTCACCCGGCTCCCCTAAACTTGTGGACATAAAAGAAACGAGGGACAGTGGACTCAGTCAGCTAGATTAGATCCGCAGTCTAGCATAGACAGGAAGGGCGAAATGGCCTCCCCGCCACCCTCAGTTTTGCCTCAAGAGGAGGCATCCCCAGTTTCCAGTGAATATTCCCCCCCCTTCCCCTGCTATACCCAAGGGATTGAGAGAGAGAGAGGGAGGCGGGTCCGGGGAGTGGGGGGAAAAGGGTAAAGTGAAGCTCTCTCTCTGAAACCGTTTAACTCAGCCCCTCCCGAGGAGAGAGAGCGCCAGAGGCACACACAGGGTTAATGTGACACATCTTTGTGTATTCGGGGGCCGCTTTCGCTCCGTCTCCGCCGGAGAGGAGGCAAGTCTTCCCCCTTCCCTTCTCTCTCTCTCTCCCCCCTCTGGCCCATGGACTTCTATCCCCAGGACCCGGCCAGTCTCGCCCCCCGCCCACCCCTGAATGGGGCGACAGGAGACAGGGCGAAAGTGTGAAGAAAGCGGAGATTTCACTCGGACGCCGCATGCTAGTGAACCAGAGAGGGGGAGAGAGCCGGCGGACCGGGAGATAACACAGGGGTAAGTCAGAGGGGTCCCTTGAATCTTTTTCTGTCTGTCTGGGACACCGGTGGAGTTGTGTGAATGGGGGAGAGGAGGGAGGGGAGAGAGAGAGAGGGTGGGAAGCGGAGAGACTTTACAACAAAAGGCTTTTATGAATTGACCATCTTTCTGGGGCTTTTGGAGTGTTTGCAACAACCGGTATCCCCGCACCTGCCCCCAGGGGTTTTCATTGTGTCGGACGCGAACTGAAGTTGGCCAGAGGGCCGGGTGTGGTGGTGGTGGTGGTGGTGGTGGTGGTGGGTGGGTGGGGGGGGTCGCCCCAGCTGGCGGGAGGGGCGCGGAGGGAATGCTCCCCCTCCCTCCTGAGAGGGAGAGGGCAAGATAATCGGGCTGGCTCTCTGGTGTGTTGAGGGAGCGCGGGGTGGGGGGGAAGAGGGGCAGGGCTGAGGGAGCGCCGCGGTGTAGGGAATGTGGTGGTAATGAGGGAGCGTCAAACCCGCGGCGGGGGAGGGACAGTGCTGAGGGAGCGTCACAGCCCGTGATGGGGGTTGGGGAAGGGCGGCGCTGAGGGAGCCGCGTCGCAGGCGGTGGGGTGGATTGAGGGAGCTTTGCGATATGGGAGGTAGGTGGACACTGAGGGAGCACCTACCTGGGCACGGGGTTGGATAGCAGCGGATTAAGCTGAGGGTTTCTACTTTACCAGAACCGTGACCCTGTGTGTGTGGGAACTCACCCGGGTGGGTTGGGGTGGGGTCTTCACCCGGTCAGTTTTCTAACTGTCGTCTGTGGGATCTTGCTTTGTACAGTTGGCAGTGAGGTATTTCATTGGCCCTGAAAAAGTGCTCAGACATCCTGAGGAGGTGGTGGGAGTCACTGTGAGCGAGGGTGAAGAGGACTGGGGGAGGCGTGTGGGTGGATGTTTGTCCCTGACTGAGTCCCCCCCTCCCCCTCCCCCCCTCGTTAGACCAAAAGAGAATGAGAAGTGACTTGATAGAAGTTACAAGATGATAAGATGCATGTATAGAGTGGACAGCCAGAGACTTTTTCCCAGTGTGGAAATGGCTACTATGAGGGGCGTAATTTTAAGGTGATTGGAGGAAAGTTTAAGGGAGGGAATGTCAGAGGTAGTTTTTTTTACACAGAGAGTGGTGGGTGCATGGAATGCACTGCCAGGGATGGTGATAGAGGCAGATACATTAGAAACTTAGGCACATAGGTGATAGAAAAATGTACTCGAAGAGTAAGATTGATCTCAGATTAGGGTTGGCACAACTTTGTGGGCTGAAGGGCCTGTATCATGCTATAAAGATCTATGAAGGTGGTTGTGATGCAAGTGGGGTTTGAGACAAGCCACTACTTTCATGACTGCAAACATTGATTTCTGTTTTTGATTTCAGATTACTTAATTAGCTTGATTTAAATTTTCCATGTGTGTGCATGTAAGAATGCTGTGTAGGAGTGTGTGTGTGTACGTGCACGTATGAATGTGTAGGAGTTTGTGTATGCGTGCACAGATGAATGTGTAGGAGTCTGTGTGTACGTGCACGTATGAATGCCGTGTAGGAGTGTGTGTGTGTATGTGCACGTATGAATGTGTAGGAGTATGTATATGTGTGCACGTATGAATGTAGGAGTGTGTGTATGCGTGCACGTATGAATGTGTAGGAGTCTGTGTGTACGTGCACGTATGAATGCCGTGTAGGAGTGTGTGTGTGTACGTGCACGTATGAATGTGTAGGAGTGTGTATATGCGTGCACGTATGAATGTGTAGGAGTGTGTATATGCGTGCACGTATGAATGTGTAGGAGTGTGTGTATGCGTGCACGTATGAATGTGTAGGAGTCTGTGTGTACGTGCACGTATGAATGCCGTGTAGGAGTGTGTGTGTGTACGTGCACGTATGAATGTGTAGGAGTGTGTATGCGTGCACGTATGAATGTGTAGGAGTGTGTATGCGTGCACGTATGAATGCTGTGTAGGAGTGTGCGTGCTTGTCTGCTGCTCTTTGGGCTCACTCTCCACGGTTGCCTGTCTCCTTGGCTGTGGAGGCCAAATCGTTGGGTATATTTAAGGCAGAGGTTGATAGATTCTTGATTTGTCAGGGCATGAAGGGACATGGGGATTAGTGCTGAGAGGGAAATCGACCAGCCATGATGAAGTGGAGGTGCAGGCCTGATGGGCCAAATGGTCTAATTCTGCTCCTTTATCTTATGGTCATTCACCAGGCTCCCAAAACAGGCACAGTTCCCAGCTTCAGTCTTTGAAGAGGTGACCTGGTGGACAAAATGAAAGGTATAGCAATGCTCTCTTCGGAAAGTTCAACGTTCCCACTGGATCCAGAGAATCTCGGGCCCAGGGTCGGTGGGGATACAACTTTGAGTACAAGTGTTAGGAGGTCGCAGTGGTCCTGTATAAAGTCTGAGCCTGAGGTTCCCACAATGTCCTCCTAAGATCTATGGTGGGACCTCCACTTTGACCAGGGAGGTAGCTGTCCCATCCCCTCCCCCTTGCTCTATTGGGCCCTGGACAGGTGGAACTGAGGATGAGATTCCATGCAGGTAGGCAGGTCCACCTGTCCTGTTAAACCCCGGATGCTATGTGGGAAGGTCCCTGGGTCTTGGGCAAGGTTTAATTGACACTGTTTGCGGATTAGACTCTGTAGTTCGCGTTATGATGTGTTTCTGGTTCCTGGTCGCTCATATTTTTCTTTGTTGCTACTTTGTGCGTTTTTGATCGGGGCGGCCTGCAGTTTATGAATGGCACAGCGCTAGATTGAACTGAATATGCCTGGAGTCCTTTGATATTGTGTTTTACATTCTGTGTTTCTCGCTCGATTTTTGTGCCACTTGTGCAATTTGTTTTTATTTGTGCTGGGGAGAGGTATTTGATGTTTTTCTTTGAACAAGTTCAGGGGTTTTCTTTGTTTTTAGGCTGTCAATAGGAAGACAAGTCTCTGGCTTGTATACTACATACATTGATAATAAATGTCCTTTGAACCTTTGAGTGAGAGGTTGAGGATCCTAACAAGATGGGAGCAGTGGAGATGGGAGGGCAGCTGATCCAAGGCTCCTCGCTAGCCTTTACATCTAGACCAGAGAAGTCACTGTGAGACCAAGGACAAACTCAAGGCAAGTTCAAAGGGTCATTAGTGTCAGAGTACATATACACTATAGAAGCTGAAAATTCTTACTCTTCACAGATATTCACGAAACAAAAACCCCAAAGAATGAACGATAGAAACATCAAAGCCCCCCTCCCCCCCACTTGCGCCAGCAGAATTCCCCCCCCATGCCTCCCCACCATGCAAGCAATAGCAAAAAGTCTCCCTAAAAGAGTTTAATCGAGAGTCCATCAAAACTATAGTCCATAACCCAGCACTAAGTATCACAGGATAGTTTTTCTGCTCAAAAGGCAGGGAAACTCAGCCCTCTGAGCTCAGACCAATCATTTATATTAATCCCATTTTTCACTCCCATCAGCTCCCGATTCTTCCCCTCACCTCTCACTGGGGCAATTTCCAGTGGCCAATTAAGCTACCCATCTGTACATATGTGGGAGGTGATTGGAGTTCAGATCCTGGGGGATAACAAACCGCCTCTATCTTGAGGGGGAGTGTGTGAGTGTGTGTGTGTGTGTGTGTGTATACGTGCGTGCGCATGCATATGTTGGCACTAGTGTGTTTGTGTGTGTGTCTACATGCTGGAATTAATGTGTGTGCGTGCATATCTGTATGTGCATTGGAATTGGTATGTATGTGGGTGTATATGTGTGTATGTGCATGTATGCACAATTGAACTAGTTCATTTTGTGTGTGTGCCAGTTGTTAATGGTGAGCTACTTGTGAACTGCACACAGTTGTTAATGGTGAGCTACTTGTGAACTGCACACAGTTGTTAATGGTGAGCTACTTGTGAACTGCACACAGTTGTTAATGGTGAGCTACTTGTGAACTGCACACAGTTGTTAATGGTTCAGTTGTGGGGCTGAGTCCAGAACACAGCCAGGCATCACTGGGAAGCTGCAGCAGTACATCACTGTATGCTGCCCGGTCACACATGCCTGGGCCTCTCTAGCCTAGCCTGGCCTGACCCATGTTGTGTGCTCCGCGCTTGGTTGAGACCCAAACACGTCAATATCTCTTTTCATCCCCCACACTTGATCTTGTGCCTGAATTTTACACAGTACGAAAGTCAAAGGCATCACAGTCAGTCAGAAGCTTGCATTGCTGGCCAATTGAACTCGTTCCTCTCCAACATCCTGGCAGTAACCACGGTTACAACCGGGGGGGCTGGCAATCCAAGATGTTTGGCCTGACGTCTCCAGTAAATTCAAGGTTCATTTCCAGGTCAGTCTTGGTAGTAAAAATAACCCCAGGAGACTTGAAGTACATTCTTTCCAAAAGAAAAGAGAATACCTCTGTACAATTTTGTGTTTCCGTTTTGGAAATTTGAGGATTTGGCTTTGGGGCTCATCTGCAGATCTGCTGGAGTCTCCAAACAGTCCTAGGTGAGGCAACTCTTCACCTGCGGATATGCTGGGGTCATCTGTTGTGTCTGGTGCTTGCGATGAGACCTCCTCTACACTGGTGAGACCCATCATAAATTGGGTGGGGGGTGGGGAGGCCACTTCGAGCACCTCCACTCCATTTGCAACAAGTGGGACTTCCCAGTGGCCAAACATTTTAATTCTGATTGGCATTCCCATTCCAATGTGTCGGTCCATTGTGGCTCCCCTCAGGGTGGAGGAATAACACCTTGTATTGTGCTTGGGTGGCCTCCAACCTGATGGCATAAGTATTGATCTCTTCCGTGAAAAAATTCCCCTCCCCTTCCTCTATTCCCCACTTTTTCACTTCTCACCTGCCTATTACTTTCCCCTGGGTCCCCTCCTCCTTCCCTCTCTCCTATGATCTACTCTCCTGTGCCATCAGATTCTTTCTTCTCCAACCCTTGACTTTTCCCACCCAATTGGCTTCACCTACCACCTTCTAGCTAACCTCCTTTCCCCCCCCCCCTTTTTATTCTAGCATCTTTTCCCTTCACTCTCAGTGCTGAAAAAGGGTCTCGGCCTGAAATATCAACTATTTATTCAGTTCCATAGATGTTACCTAACTCCTGAGTTCCTCCAGCATTTTGTATGTGTTCATTTAACTATTTGTTGGACCACTGAAGTTTCTGATTGGCTGTAGGTAGGTTTCACCATTAGGCATGTTAACCAATAGCAGGTGAGTTAGATTATGAAGACATGCAGTCCTCTTATATTGTCATTTCGTAATGCATGCATTAAGAAATGATACAATATTTCCTCCGGTATGATACCACAAAAACACAGAACAGACCAAGACTGAAAAAACTAACAAAACCACATAATTATAACATAGTTACAACAGTGCAACAATACCATAACTTGATGAAGAAGTCCATGAGCACAGTAAAAATTTCAAAGTCTCTCAAATGTCCCACATCTCACGCAGACGGGAGAAGGAAGAAAAACTCTCCCTGCCAAGCCCGACCCCAGTCCGACTCTGAGTCATCTGGGAGCTCTCTGACACCGAGTACTGAGCACCATCTCTGTCTGAACGATTCGACCTCAATCTCGGTCGCCAATGGCTGTTATGTGTAGAGGAAGAAGAAAATGTCTTCATTTTTGTTGTAACATTCAAGATGATTGTGGATACCTTTAAATTCTTTATAGATCCTAACTTGTTGAAGTAATGAAATTGTTTCATTTTCTCTCCTGGCTGTTTCTGGAATCTCCAAGCCTCGATGCTTGAAACTGCAGTGAGCAAAACGGTTCTGAATTGTCTTACTGCTTATTTCTCACCAGCTATCAGCGAAAAAAATCACTGCTCTCTGAACGCCAACAGAAGCAGTTGACACTGTAAGCACCATGTAGTGTCTAATTGCTGATACTAGTCAGAAACTGATCAGCAACATTCTCCTGTGCTAATTAAGTGGTATAGTGTCGCAAGTAAATGAAGGGAATCTCAGCTATTTTCTCGATTGGTTTTTGTTCTTTAAGAGTAGTACAAAATAAGTGCTGTCCCGATTAACTGATGGCCCAAATACTCTTGAATCCAGAGTATTTGATAATCTTTTCAAAAACCCTTAAAGAGTCATACTGCAGAGAAAACAGGCCCTTTGGCCCATCTTGTCCATGGTAGCTCTCAAATACCTATCTGTAGTAATCTCAATTGCTCTACTTGGTCTGTAGTTTATGCTGCTTTGGTAATTCAAAGTTCAAAGTAAATTAATTATCAAAGTACATGTATGTCACCATATACAGCCCTGAGATTCAGTTTCTTTTGGACATGCTCAATAAATCTATAGAATAATAGCCAATGAATCAATGAAAGGCTGCCCAACTAGGGTAAAAGCCAGCAAACACTGCAAATACAAAAAGAAGTAGTAGTAATAATAATAAATAAATATTGAGAACAGAAATGAAGAGTTCTTGAAAGTGAGCCCATAGGTTGTGGAACAGTTCAGTGATGGGGCAAGTGAAGTTATACCCTTTGGTTCAAGAGCCCGATGGTTGAGACGTAGTAACTGCTCCTGAACCTGGTGGTGAGAGTCCTGAGGTTCCTGTACCCTCCCGATAGCAGCAGTGAGAAGAGAATGTGACTGAGACGGTGGGGGGGGGGGGGAGGTGGAACCTCTGATGGATGCTGCTTTGCTGCGACAGTGTTTCATGTAGATCTGCTTAGTGGTTGGGAGGGCTTTACCCGTGATGTACTGGGCCGTGTCCACTACCTTTTGTAGGATTTTTCTGTTCAAGGGCATTGCCTGTATCACAGACTGGTATGGAAACACCACTCCTGTGCTTATCCAAATATTTCATAAGCATTGTACAATTACCTTCTTGGGCATTCAGTTCCAGATTGAATGACCCTCTGGGTGGAGAAAATAATTCCTCACCATAAGCACATATCCTCTGGGGAAAGGTTGCTCACTGTCCTCCCATCCACATCCTTCAATGTTTGTTTATTTACTTAGTTAGGGATACAGTACCGAACCAGGCCCAACGAGCCCGTACCCTCCAATTACACCCATGTGACCAATTCACCTACTACCCCCTCTGACTTTGGAAGGTGGGAGGAAACCAGACCACCTGGAGGAGCCACACAGCCACAGGGAGAATGTAAAGCTCCTTGCAGGTTCTGTAGGTTTCAGTGAGATCCCGCCCCCCTCACCCCCCTGACTTATTCTCCAAAACTCAGTGAGTACAGGCTCAGAGCCATCAAAACTTTCTCATATGTTAACCCTTTCATTCCTGGAATCATTCTCATGAACCTCCCCTGGACCCTCTCCAATGCCAGCACGTCTTTTCTTCGATAAAAGGCACAAACCGCTCACGATATTCCAAGTACGGTCGCACCAATGCATCCTTGCTCTTGCACTCTAGTCCTCTTGAAACGAGCACTAACATTCTAGCCCTCTTGAAACAAGCGCTAACATTGCATTTGCCTTTCTCACCACGGACTCAACTTGCAAGTTATTTTTTTGGGAGCCATGTGCCCAATCACCCTACTGACCAGTTTGCCTTTGGATTGTGGGGGGAGACCGGAGCACCCGGAGGAATCTTGTGCGACCATGGGGAGAATGTACAGACAGCGGCAGGAGTTGACCCCGAGTGGCTACAACTGTAATTTTGCATGTAGGTAAGCAACTCAATGCAGCCTTCCCCTTTTGGTTTTGAGTCTGGGGGAGTTGGTGGGTGTGGGGAGTATATTAATAGGATTAGTGTAGGACTGGTGTAACTAGTTGGTCAGTATGGATTCAATGGGCCAAAGCGTATCGCTCTATGCCTAAGAAAGGAAAGGTGGGATATGACAGTACCGGGCGCTACTGTATCATAGCGGTTAGCCTGATGTTATTACAGCTCGGGGTATTGGAGTTCAGAGTTCAATTCCGATGCCATCTGTACTTCCTTCCCGTGAACAAGTGGCTTTCCTCTTGATATTGGCTTCCTCCCACAGTCCAAAGACACACTTGTTAGTAGGTTAATTGGTCATTGTGAATTGTCCCGTGATCAGGCTCGGGCTAAATAGTTGAGTTGCTGGGCAGTGGGATTCGTGGGGCTGAAAGGGGCTGTTTCATGCTGTATCTCTAAGTAAAAATAATAGAAACAGTCAGTACATTCAAAAGGCTTTTAGCTGGACACTTCAGTCACAGCTAAAACTTTTGAACAAACTTCTATAGATGTGTAGTGGAGAGTGTACTGACTGGCTGCATCACAGCCTGGTATGGAAACATCAATGCCCTTGAAAGGAAAATCCTACAAAAAGTAGTGGATCTGGCCCAGTCCATCTTGGGTAAAGCCCTCCCCAACTGTTGAGAACATCTACATGAAACGCTGTCATAGGAAAGCAGTATCCATCACCACAGGTCCCCACCACCCAGGACATGATCTCTTCTCACTGCTGCCATCAGGTAGAAGGTACAAGAGCCTCAGGACTCACACCACCAGGTTCAAGAGCAGCTACTACCCTCAACCATTGGGCTCTTGATCAAAAGGGGATAACTACACTCACTTTCCCCCATCTATTGAGTTGTTTCCACCACCAATGATCTCACTTTACCGACTCTTTATCTCATTATCTCATGTTCTTGTTATTTATTGTTATGTATTTATATTTGCATTTGCACAGTTTGTTGTCTTCTGCACTCTGGTTGATCTTTCATTGATCCTGTTACAGTTACTATTCAATAGATTTATTGAGTATGCCCGCAGGAAAATGAATCTCAGGGTTGTATATGATGACATAGAAACATAGAAAATAGGTGCAGGAGTAGGCCATTCGGCCCTTCGAGCCTGCACCGCCATTTATTATGATCATGGCTGATCCTCCAACTCAGAACCCCGCCCCAGCCTTCCCTCCATACCCCCTGACCCCCGTAGCCACAAGGGCCATATCTAACTCCCTCTTAAATATAGCCAATGAACTGGCCTCAACTGTCTCCTGTGGCAGAGAATTCCACAGATTCACCACTCTCTGTGTGAAGAAGTTTTTCCTAATCTCGGTCCTAAAAGGCTTCCCCTCTATCCTCAAACTGTGGCCCCTCGTTCTGGACTTCCCAAACATCGGGAACAATCTTCCTGCATCTAGCCTGTCCAATCCCTTTAGGATCTTGTACGTTTCAATCAGATCCCCCCTCAATCTTCTAAATTCCAACGAGTACAAGCCCAGTTCATCCAGTCTTTCTTCATATGAAAGTTCTGCCATCCCAGGAATCAATCTGGTGAACATATATGCACTCTGATAATAAATGTACTTTAAAGTTTGAATTGGCCTGAATAAAGGAAAAGGCAGTGAATGTGAGCACTTTGCAATGAGATAGGAGACATAACGGGGAGAGGGGAAATATCAGAGGAGTTAGGCTCCATGTCTGTCTTCAGAGAAAAAGTCACAAAGCACTTGCCAGAAATACCAGGGCGGTAAGGATCTGATAAGAATAAGAAATTGAATTAGAAAAAAAGACGTCAGAGAAGGTGGTGATAAGTGAGCATTCCAGTGCTTTTTTGCCAGTACTGGCTGTGGAGATAATGGATGCCTGTTTGTCAGCTTCTGAAGTTCTGTAATAGATTTGAAACGCCAGGCCAGCTGGATTGAAAAGGCAGCGCGTCAGGACCAAAAGTCAAGGGTGGGGTCAGTTCTCACTGCTCTGCGATGTTCACTCCGCTGTGCACTGAACTGAGACCGTGGCCTGCCCGGGCCTCGTGTCTTCTCTCACTTCCAGCAATTTCTCCTCCTCCCCTCCTCTTTCCAAAATTCTCCTTTCTGGTTTCCCCCTCAACTCTTCTCTTCTCCTCACCTGCCCATCACCTCCCTCTGGGACCCGCCCCCCCACTTCCTCTCATACTCCACTCTCCTCTCCTATCAGATTCCTTATTCTCCAGTCCCTTACCCGCCGTTCCCCCACACACCCAGCCACCTTCCCCCTCACCTCATTTCACCTATCACCTGCTGTCTGCCCCCTTCCTTTCCAATCCTGAAGAAGGGTCTCGGTCCAAAACGTTGACTGTTTTTTCCTCTCCATAGATGCTGCCTGACTTCCTGCATTTTATATATTTATTGAGATAAAGTGCAGAATAGGTCCTTCGAGCTCCCCAATCACGGGGTAATTTACGAAAACCATTTAACTGACTGACTAGTATGTCTTTGGACTGTGGGAGGAAAGCCACACGGTCACAGGGAGAACATACAAATGTACAGACAGTGGTGGGAATTGAACCTGGTCTCCTGTATTGTAAAACATTGTGCTAACCACTACGCTACAGTGACTCCCCTCTGTTTCTCTGTTAGTGTGATGCTTTAGGAGGGAAAGTGCGGGAATCTAATCAAGGGATAGCAAGGAATGAATATTTAGATGGAGGCGAGTCAACACCTTTTGCCTAATCTATTGAGTTTGAGGAGGTGACTAGTGGATTTGATGAGAGTAAATTGTCAGTGTTAGGGTTTGTCAGAAGACATTTGAGAACTTTGTACAGGAGGTTGCTTAAGGTTAGAATCAGAATCAGGTTTAATATCACCTGCATATATTGCGAAGTTTGTTGTTTTGTGGTAGCAGTACAATGTAATGCAGAATCAAAATTACAATAAGAAATATGTGTATATATATGTATGTATTATGTGTGTACCTTGCTCAGAACTACAAACACCAGCACGACAAAAACCCCCAAACACTAATCCCTCCTACCTACACCATGTCCATATCCCTCCATCTTCCTTACATCCATGTGCCTATCTAAATCTTCAAAGCCTCCAACGTATTTGCCTCTACCACCATACCAGCATATTAAATTAAATAAGTACTGCAAAAGAATAGGGGAAAAAAAGTAGTGAGGTAGTGTTCATGAGTTCAATGTCCATTCAGAAATCTGATGACGGAGGGGAAGAAGCTGTTCCTGAATCATTGAATGTGTAGTGTATGTCTTCAGGCTTCTGTACCTCCTCCCTGATGGTAGCAATGAAAAGAGGGCATGTCCCAGGTGATGGGGCTCCTTAATGATGGATGCCGCCTTTTTGAGGCATCAGCTTTTGAAGGTGTTCTGGATGGTGGGGAGGCTAGTTCCCATGATGGAGACAGGAGTTTGCAACTTCCCACAGCCTTTTCTGATCCTGTGCTGTGCTCCCTTTCCTCATACCAGACGGTGATGCAACCAGTTAAAATGTTCTCCACTCATGGAATTAACCAATGTACTGGTGTGGATTGTGACGGATAGCAGACAGAGAATTGGAGTGAAAGAATCTTGCTCGGTGATAATAGTGACTTGTGAAGTGGATGTATAGAAAGCATCGTATCCTGATGCGTCATTGCCTTGTACGTCAAACAGTCTGCCCAAGACCATAAGAACTTGCAGACAGCTATGAATTATGTTCTTTTTGTCCTACCTTGATGTACTTGTGCACACAATATTCCAAATTTGGCCTCAATATTTTATACAACTGCCACATATTTAGGCACTGCCGAGTCGTCATTTGGAGTATTGTGAGCAGTTTGGGCCTCTTATCTGAAAAAAGATGTACTGACATTGGAGAGGGTTCAGAGGAGGTTCCTAAGAATGATTCTGGGAGGTTAAGTCTTATGAGGAGCAATTGATGGCTCTGGGTCTTTACTCGCTAAAGTTTAGAAGAATGGGGGGGGGGGATCTCATTGGAACCTATTGAACGCTGGGAGGCCTCCATAGAGTGGATGTGGAGAAGATGGTTCCTATGGTGAGAGAGTCTAAGACCAGAGGAGACAGCCTCAGAATAGAGGGATGTCCATTTAGAACAGAGATGAGGAGGAATTTCTTTAGCCCGAGGGTGGTAAATCTGTGGAATTTGTTGCCGATGGAGGCCAAGTCATTTGTTATATTTAAGGCAGAGGTTGATAGATTCTTGATTGGTCAGGGCATGAGGGGATACTGAGAGAAGGCAGGAGATTGGGGCTGAGAGGAAAAGAAATCAGTCATGATGAAATGACTGAGCAGACTTGATGGGCTGAATGGCCTAATTCTGCTCCTATGTCTTGTGGTTTTATAACATTCCCACTCCTGTGCTCGGTATTTTTATTCAAGAGGGTTAATGTGGCAAAAGCTCTCTTTGCGAATAACCCTATCTACCTGGGAGAGTGTAGGAACAGCGGACTGAGGTAGGACATCGGACCTGATTTTGCTGAATGGTGGAGTGAGTGTGAGTGACGGTCCTTACTTGTACACTGATCATCTCAACACTGTCACAAGTTGCAGCGTTGATTGCAAGGAAAACTGCATGGTAGCTGTGCACCTCCTGGGTGTGACATGCAGAAGGATAAATCTAAACCTGATGTACGGGTGGAGGAGGTGTCAAAGGCAGAGCAAAGAGACCTGGGAATGCAGACACATAATTCCTCGAAAGTGGCGTCACAGGTGGATAGGTTTGTAAAGTGGGCTTTTGACACATTGGCCTTCATAAATCAAAGTACTGAGTATAGGAGTTGGGCTGTAATATTGACACAAGACCTAGTTTGGAGTTTTATGTACAGTTTTGGTCACCTGCCGGCAGGATGGAGATGTATTGCTACAAAGGAGGTGCGAGGTGCTCCTTCCCTCTGCCAGCCTGCAGGGCCCCTTGGGCAAGGTGCAGCACCTGCTTAAGCAATGCCCACCACCGATCAGGGTCACGTGAAGCCATAGGAGCATGTGGTGGTACGAGCAGCCGGTGCAGATCACAAGTCCTGGTTATGTGACCACTGACACCAGGCAGACAATCTCTGAAGAGCATTGATCATGGCTGGGGTCACCCATCTTGTAAAGACACTGCCCAGAAGAAGGCAACGGCAAGCCACTTCTGTAGAAAAATTTGTCAGAACAATCATGGTCATAGAAAGACCATGATCACCCATGTCATATGGCATGGCACGGAATGACGATGACCTTCAAGGAAATGTTTTGATAATACTAAGAGAACAGAGAAAATTTGCAAGGATGTTGCCAGGCCTGGAGGACCTGAATTATGGGGAAAGATTGAATAGGTCAAGACTTTATTCCTTGGAACAAAGGGCAATGAGGAGAGATTTGATAGAGGTATACAAAATCATGAGGGGTGTAGATAGTGTTTTTTTTTGTGCTGAGGTAGGGAGAGACTACAACTGGGGTCATGGGTTAAGGGTGAAAGGTGAAAAGTTTGAGGGGCACACGAGCGGAAAGTCCGAGAGTGATGAAAATGATACGAGTTGCTAGGAAGTGGTGGATACAGATTCAACTTCAAGATTGGAGAGAAATTTGGATAGGTACATGGATGGGAGGGGTAGGGAGGTCCCTCGACTAGGTGCAGGTCGATGGGAGTAGGCAGAATAACAGCTTGACATACACTAGATGGGCTGAAGGGCCTGTTTCTGTTCTGTAGTGCTATATGACATGGCCAGTGTGTCCTTGCAGGATTGCCTCTTCATTTGGTGATACTGGGATCTCACAGACTCTTCAAACTTTTCATACCCCTGTGTGGTACAGAAGGAGACTTTTCAGGCCAACCAGTGTATGTATACTGGCTCTCAGAGCAATCTTTAACATTATCTCACTCTATTTCTGTCTCTGTGTCTGTCTATCTGTCTCTGTGTCTGTCTATCTCTCTGTCTCTGTGTCTGTCTATCTCTCTGTCTCTGTGTCTGTCTATCTCTCTGTCTCTATGTAAAAAAAATTCAGGTTTAATATCACTGACATACGAGGGGTGATTGATAAGTTCGTGGCCTAAGCTAGGAGGAGTAAATTTTAGAAAACCAAGCACATCTATTTTTCAACATAGTCCCCTCCTACATGTACACACTTAGTCCAGTGGTCGTGGAGCATACGGATCCCTTCTTTGTAGAAGTGGTTCACAGCAGGGGTGATTGATAAGTTCGTGGCCTAAGGTAGAAGAAGATGAGTTAATAACTTTAAACTTTCTGTATTATCACTCAGAGTCGAACTGCATGTGCATGTAACAAGAGCGTCTTGGACCTCCAGGTGGTCCACAGCAGGGGTGATTGATATGTTCGTGGCCTAAGGTAGAAGGAGATGAGTTATACAGCTCTCGTTACCTGCACGTGCAGTTCAAGTTTGAGTGAAAATGAAGAAAGTTTGAAGTTAATAACTCATCTCCCTCTACCTTAGGCCACGAACTTATCAATCACCCCTGCTGTGAACCACTTCTGGTGGTCGAAGACGCCGACTTCTAGAAAGAAGGGATCTGTATGCTCCACGACCACTGGGCTAAGTGTGTAAATGTAGGAAAAATAAATGTACTAGGTTTTATAAAATTGACTACTTCTACCTTAGGCCACGAACTTATCACCCCTCGTATGTTGTGAAATTTGTTGTCTTTGTAGCAGCAATACGTTGCAATGCATAAAAAGTGTAATTTATAGTAAATGTATGATTATGTATGTTAATATATAATATAAATATGTGTGTGTGTGTGTATATATATATATATATATATATAATATATAGTAAGTAGTGCAAAAATAGAAATAAAGAAACTAGTGAGGTAGTGTTCATGGGTTCAATGTCCATTCAGAAATCAGATGGCGGAGGGGAAGAAGCTGTTCCTGAATCGTTGAGTGTGTGTCTTCAGGCTTCTGTACCTCCTTCCTGATGGTAGCAATGAGAAGAGGGCATGTCCTGGGTGATGGGGGTCCTTAATGATGGACACCACCTTTTTGAGGCATTGTTCCTTGAAGATGCCCCGGTTACTACAGAGGCTAGTGCCCATGATGGAGCGGACTAAGATACAACTTTCTCCAGTAAAGTGCTCTGAAGGACTAGTGAAAAAACTGCCGTGAAACTTCCATTTTTTTTAAAAAAAGAAACCCATCCTACTAAACCACCTACCCCAAACTACTACCATCTGGACCATGCTCTCTTCTCACTGCTGCCATCGGAAAGGATGTGTAAGAGACTCAGGTCTCACACCACCAGGTTCAGGAACAGTTATTACCCCACAACCATCAGGCTCCTGAACCAGTGTGGATAACTTCACTCACCACAATGAGCCTCAGGTCCCACACCACCAGGTTCAGGAACAGTTATTACCCCACAACCATCAGGCTCCTGAACCAGTGTGGATAACTTCACTCCCCACAATGAGCCTCAGGTCCCACACCACCAGGTTCAGGAACAGTTATTACCCCACAACCATCAGGCTCCTGAACCAGTGTGGATAACTTCACTCACCACAATGAGCCTCAGGTCCCACACCACCAGGTTCAGGAACAGTTATTACCCCACAACCATCAGGCTCCTGAACCAGTGTGGATAACTTCACTCACCTCAACTTTGAACTGATTCTACAACGTACATAATCGCTTTCAAGGACTCTACAACTCAAGTTCTCAATTTCTTATCTATCTATTTTGGTATTTATTTATGATTAATTACTATTTTATTTGCACAGTTTGGTTGTTCGTCAGTCTTTAATAGTTTTTCATAAATTATTTTCTGTAACTGCCTGCAAGGAAATGAACCTCAGGGCAATGCGTGGTAACATGTACTTTGATAATTTTACTTTGAACTTTGACTCAATTCAGCCAAGTTCCCACCACTTCTCTAACTCTGTCTCTTCCAGCCTCTGAAATATCCTAACTCCCAAAGTGCCTATAAATGGTTTATTTTTTAACTGAGGCGGGTTTGTATGTCTGAGCTGTGGCTGTTCTTCAGAAGAGGTTTGGAGGCCAGCTCCAAAGCTTCTTTGGCTTGAGATTCTGGGTAGAGTTGGCCCTGGTAAACGTTTTCTGAACTGATAACTTTTGTTTAATTTTGTGAGAACCGCTCTGGTTCCTTCATGTTGGACAAACGTGACATCAGCTCCCATGCATCTCCTTGCCTCTCCTCCAAAGGGATTTGAAGGCAATCCCTTTCAATTCTTCTGTTATTACCAAAAAGGCTGGAGTTGACAGAGGATGCGTCAGCCCAATAAAGTGAAAACTTCAGCTGCGTGGGATCCCTGCATTCCTGACGAGCACCTCAAAGTTATGAGTGGAATTTCAACTTTCAGCATAGAGAATCTAAGCAGGAATCTTTTCCCAGGGAAGCGTGCAGGGGCTGGAATTCTGGGAGCATTGCACACAACAAAGGCTGTGGGATCAGAACAGCCAAACTGCAGTACAGTGCATCAGAACTAGCTGTGCTAGGCTGTTTCAGTCCAGCAATGGCACCGACACAGCGATGAGGAAAAATTGCCCGGTGCGTCCTTTTCACCAACGTCAGGACTATCTGACTTTGGCCCAATTGCCTGCCATTTTACTCCCCACCATCAGCGGGGCAGTACCCTAGTATAGTGGTTAGCACAGTGCGTTACTGTACAGACAACCCAGTTTATAATTGGTCATTGTAGATTTTCCAGCGATAGGCTGGGGTTTAAATTGGGGGATTACTCAGAGGCGTGGCTGAAAGGGCCGGAAGGGCCTATATGACTCGAGGTATCTCAATAAGATAGGTATATAAATAGAAACATATACACAGTACATATATTAAATAGTTAAATTAAATTAGTGCAAGAAATAGTAATAAAAAAAAAAGTGAGGTAGCTTTCAATGTCCATTCAGAAAACTCATGACAGAGGGAAAGAAGCTGTTCCTGATTCAGTGAGTGTGTGTGTCTTCAGGCTTTTGTACCTCCTCCCTGATGGTCGCAATAAAAACACGGCATGTCCTGGGTGATGGGGGTACTTGATGATGGATGCCACCTTTTTGAAGCATCGCCTTTTGATGCCCTGGATGCTGGGGAGGCCGGTGCCCATGATGGAGCCCCTTACAGACAACATCCAAACTCCTGACAGACAGCGGTGGGAGTTGAGCCCAGGATGCAGGTACTGTAAAGCGTTGCGTTAACCCCTACTCTGCCATGTTGCTGTACTTCCTCAGTGACTGATCTTCCATGGTGAGAATGTCTGCTGGTGGTTACACAGTACTCAATCCCATTTGCAACCCCTCTCCTGTGAAGTAGATCGTGCTTACACAGACACGTGTGTGTGTGTGTGTGTGTGTGTGTGTGTGTGTGTGTGTGTGTGTGTGTGCGCGCGCGCACGCACGTACTACAAGTAACACAAATTCCATTGATAACAGTTAACCTATAACATAGCCTGATTCAAGCCATGTGACACCTACTACTGAAAACCAAGAAGTTTGTGGAGGAATAAAGTCATAGTCATACTTTATTGATCCTGGGGGAAATTGGTTTTTGTTACAGTTGCACCATAAATAATAGTAATAAAACCATGAATAGTTAAATAGTAATATGTAAATTATGCCAGTAAATTATGAAATAAGGACCAGCCTATTGGCTCAGGGTGTCTGACCCTCCAAGGGAGGAGTTGTAAAGTTTGATGGCCACAGGCAGGAATGACTTCCTATGAGGCTCTGTGCTGCATCTCGGTGGAATGAGTCGCTGGCTGAATGTACTCCTGTCCCCACCCAGTACATTATGTAGTGGATGGGAGACATTGTCCAAGATGGCATGCAACTTAGCATCCTCTTTTCAGACACCACCGTGAGAGAGTCCAGTTCCATCCCCACAACATCACTGGCCAGCAACCATGGAAGCCGCAGGCAGGGCTGGTCAGCTTTCTTTCTGCCCAGGATAGAAGACGCTGGCGAGTTTCATTGGTAGCCTCTGTGCCAGATGGGATGATGGGCTTCAGAAAAAGAACCTGCTCTGTAATTACTAGGAAATTCACTGAACAAATGATTGTATAAAAAATATGAACAAGCATCATCATCATTGTGTGCCGTGTTGTATGATGTGGGTGATCGTGTTCTTTCTATGACCATGATTGTCCTTGGCAGAATTTTCTACAGAAACGGTTTGTCATCGCTTTCTTCTGGCCAGTGTCCTTACAAGACGGGTGACCCTCGTCACTGTTAATACTCTTCAGAGATTGTCTGCCTGGCATTAGTGGTCACATAACCAGGACTTGTGATCTGCACCGGCTGCTCATACGACCATCCACCACCTGCTCTCATGGCTTCACATGACCCTGATCGGAGTAGGGGTGCTAAGCAGATGCTACATCTTGTCCAAGAGTGACCTGCAGGCTAGCGGAGGGAAGGAGCACCTTACACCTCCTTCCGTAGAGATGTATCTGGACACCACCACCCTATTCGATATACATGTGCCAAACTGAGCTAATCTCTTTCAGACTCTGCAAATGTCATCACTGATCTATATTTGAACCTAATTACTGTTAGTGAAAATGATGAAATAAGAATGGGACTCATCCCAAACAGGGAGGGGTAAGGTCATCCCAAAAAAAAACATATCAGGGAAGGGCAGGTTGGCCTTGAATCGGACTTTGTTACGGTTAAGTGCCAGATCAGTCTCGGGGGGAGAATGGCCCCTTGACACAGACAAGATGGGCAAAGGCTCTGTTTCTGTGCTGTAGTGTTCTACAAAATCCTATCTTTCAATCTGAAATCGAATAATAATCATTAAGAAAATAATATACAGATTCTAAATATGTTCTTGCTGAAAATGTGATTGAAGAATGATACCTCCAAGATGAAAGGCATTTGGACTGGGATTGCGCTAATTTATAGGGGATAAAGGCAGAGATGAACTAGGCAGAAGGCCATGTCGTAGGTCAAATGGCAAGGCAAGAGGGAGCGAATTCAACTCATTGCACCCAGACGAGAAGGGATTCTGTCAGTGTTGGAACTTCAATCAGAAATAAAATGGCATTGATTAAAGATTTAATAAGCTGAGAACAGAAACCAGGAGAAAATCTATTAGAGGGAAGGAAGAGGTCATGAGGTGAGGCATTAAAACCACGAGAGAGTGCCAAGGGATCGAGTGGGAGGCTTCATAGCCCGAGAGAACCACAGTACAGAAACTGGCCCTTCGGTATAACCAGTCAAAGTTCAAAGTAAGTTTTATTATTGAAGCATGTATTATCACCACATACAACCCTGAGATTCATTTTCCTGTGGGCATACTCAGCAAATCTACAGAATAGTAACTATAACAGGTCAGTGAAAGATCAACCAGAGTACAGAAGACAACAAACTGTGCAGATGCAAATATAAATAGCAAAAATAATAACAGGAGCGTGAGATGAAGAGTCCTTGAAAGTGAGTCTATTGGTTGTGGGAACAGTTCTGTTACAGGGCAAGTGAAGTTCAGTGAACCATTTGGTTCAGTAGCCTGATAACTGTTCCTGAACCTGGTGGTGCGAGTCCTGAGGCTCCTGTACCTTCTATCTGATGGCAGCAGTGAGAAAAGAGTGTGATTTGGGTGGTGGCAATCTCTGATGATGGATGCTGCTTTCCTATGATGCCGTTTGATGTAGAAGTGCTCAATGGTTGGGAAGGCTTTATCTATGATGGATTAGGCGGAGTCCGCTACCTTTACAGGATTTTCCACTTCCATTCAAAGGCATTGGTGTTTCCATACCTGGCTGTAATGCAGCCAGTCAATACACTCTCCACTACACGTCAATAGAAGTTTGTCAAGTTGAAGATGTTGTACTGAATCTCTACTGACACCTAAGGAAGTAGAAGCGCTGTTGTGCTCTCTTTGTAATTACACTTGCGTGCTGGATCCAGTTCAGGTCCCCTGAAATAATAACACCTGGGAATTTAAAGCTTTGTCCTCTCAACCTTTGCTTCACCAATGAGGACTGGCACATTGTCCTGTGGTTTTCCTCTCCTGAAGTCTATAATCAACTCCTTGTTCTTGCATGCCAACCTGATCTTCTGCCTAGCTCCATCTACTTGCACCCAAAGCATATCCCTGCATTCCCCTCCCATCCATATACCTCAGGAGACTCTTATTCATATCCCCGCATTCCCCTCTCATCCCCGCATTCCCCTCTCATCCATATACCTTAGGAGACTCTTAGATAGGCATGTGGGTGATAGAAAACCAAGGGAGACCTGCATGCTAGTGGATGGAAAAAGTGGCTTACATCTCCTTTGGTATAGATGTATCTCCATCCCACCATCCAATGATTTCAGCTGTGGTAGTCCTAAATGGGAATATTTGAAGATTCCCATCAGAGCTGTGGGAAAGAGCTCCCACTTTACAAAGCCAACTTCTCTGAACATTGATTTCTGCAACTTGCAGTAATTTCTCCCCCCCCTCACTTTTTCCGTTTCCTGTTGTTGCTCACCTCTCATTCCTTCTCATCTCTTCTCCCCTGCCCATCACCTCCCTGTGGTTCCCCTTCTGTCATGGTCCACTCTGCTTTCCTATCAGATTCCTTCTTCAGCCCTTTATCTCTTCCACCTATCACAGCCCAGCTTTTTAGTTCATCTCCTCCCTCACCTACCCACCTTTTCAATCAGAGTAAAGGGGCAACAACTTGTATTCTATCCTCCAACCTGATGGAATGAGTATTGATTTCTCCTTCAGGTAAAATTTTTTTCCCTTCACTTCCCTTCTTCTTTCATTCCCTGTTCTGGCCACTTATCTCTTCTCATCTGCCTTTCACTTCCCCCTGGGGTCCCCTCCTCTTTCCCTTTTTCCCCACTCTCTTCTGTCAGATTCCTTCTTCTCCAGCCCTTTATCTTTCCCACCCAGCTGTCTTCACCTATCACCTTCGAGCTATCTTCCTTTCTGTCTGCCCACCTTTTTATTCTGGCATCTTCCCCATGCCTTTCCAGTTCTGAAGAAGGGTCGTGGCCCAAAATGTTGACTCATTTTTTCATTTCCATTGATGCTGCCTGGAAATCCATTGGGTTGTTCCTGTGTAAGTTCGTATCCTGCCAACTATGTTAGCCGGCTGGTGGTGTGGTGGTATCTGCACTGTACTTCAAGGCGAGCTGTCCTGGGTTTGAATCTGCATTGCACGCTTTCCATCTGCGTTGGGTTGAGCATTGAGCAAGCAACGTGGTCTCGTTTAAAAAAACAGACAAGAATGCTAAAGAAACAGTAAGGTTGCCACCCGATGCAAGGCTCGAAAAGGAACAATCTAGATGCTGCCTGACTTACCGATCGCCTCCAGCATTTTATATGTGTTGCAACATTCCACTTCAGAAACACTCTTCAGCCCTCTGTAACCCATTCATCCTGCTAGCCCCTGGAGTCCAATCATTTCATCATCTAACTCTTTCCAAAGAGATTTCAGTAGATACTGTATGTATACTTTCGATGTGGTGTGGACGTTGCTGGCATAGCTATGCCCAACATATTGATGCAGTTACAAAGAAGGCACAGGAGCGGCTATATTTCATTAGGAATTTGAGAAGGTTTAGCATGTCATGGAAAACATTCTAATTGGCTACATCACTGTTTGGTTTTGTTTGGTCTCCTGCTGCACAAGATTGAAGTAAGCTGCTGAGAGCTGTCAACTCAGTCAGTTCCATCATGGGCACTACAGACATCCCACCCTGCAAAGACTCATTTCAGGGAGATAGCACCATCAATTTGCAGGAGACTTCCGGGAGAGGTGGGATGTCTGCAATAGAGTAGCTCCTTAGCAGCTGGCCAGCTAGTTTAAATAACGTTAGCTATGCTAATGAACGAATGACACCTGTTAAACTCACCTCAACATGTCTTTTACAGTCTTTACCCACCATGGGCTACAGAAAAGTCACTGTTGTAGACAGTGCAGTGAGCAACACTGTCATTATTTTTGACCCCTATTAGGCGGGGGTACAGTTTAGTGTCGTCTGGGGTGACGTACATTTTGTATTTTTTGTTGGAACACTTTGCCACTCTGACTTTTTTTGGAACTCTCTTGCTCTCGCTCTCTCTCTATCGCGCGCCCTCTCGCTCGTGGTCGTTCTCGCTCTTGCTCTCGCACGCTCTCTCTCGTGGTCACTCTCTCTCGCGCTTGCTCTCACTCGTGCTTGCTTTCTTGCTCTTTCTCTTGCTCTCTCGTGCGCTCTCTCACGCTCTTTTTAAAAAAAAAATCAATTTCCGGGACATTGTATATAATTTGTGGGTATCAGGGAGCCACTATTAATTTGCGGGAGACTCCCAGAACTTCTGGGAGAAGTGGGATGTCTGGCACTAGCCTCCGTAGTATTCAAGACATCTTCAAGGAGTGATGCCTCAAAAAGGCAGCATCCATCATTAAGGATCCTCATCACCCAGGAGGAGGTACAGAAGCCTGAAGGCACCCACTCAACGATTCAGGAACAGTTTCTTTCCCTCTGCCATCAGATTTCTGAGTGGACATTTAACCCATGAACACCACCTCACTTTTTTCCCCTCTTTTTGCTCTCTAACTTTTTAAAAATATATTCTTACTGCAATTCACAGTTTTTATTATGTATAGCATTGTACTGCTGCTGCATAACGAATTTGACAAACCTGATTCTGATTATGAAGGCTGGAATGCAGATCTCACCCCTAGTTCCCCTTAAAGTAAACGTCTTGCTGAGTGACGTCAGTTAACTGTTGACCTCTGAGTATGGAACTGCGTGTTGGTCAGACTGAATAAGGGCAAACTTCTCTCCACCACAGGAAGTCGGTGAACCAGCTGGAGTTTTTGTCTCAAGCCTGTCGAACATTTTATTGAAGATTAGTTAACTGAATTTAAAATTGAGGCCCGATGGAATTCACACACATGTCTATAGGATTCTGTAATGGAATTTCTGTTATTGCGTCCTGAAATAGTTCCTTCCTTTTTCCCAGAAGTTCACGCTATCCTCTGAAGGCCATTTCTGTGACATCTGCCCCAAATTTTTATAATAGGCGCAATGTTCCTACGTTCCAGCAGCCCTCCACTTCAATTTAATATTTACCTTTCCCTTTTACCGGTCTCTCCTTCAAAGCCAAAGTAAATTTATTATCAAAGTAACATATATGTCACCATGGACTAGAGAATAAAAGTGATGTGTAGTGTTGAGGCTTTATAAAGCACTGGTGAGGCCTCACTTGGAGTGTTGTGAGCAGTTTTAGGTCTCTTATCTAAGAGGAGGATGTGCTGAAACTGGAGAGGATTCAAAGGAGTTTCATGAAAATGTTTCCGGGATTGAAAGGCTGGTCGTATGAGAAGTGTTTGGTGGCTCTGGGTTGGTATTCACTGGAACTCAGAAGAATGGGGGGGGATCTCATTGAAACCTATTGAATGTTGAAAGGCCTCGATTGAGTGGATGTGGAGAGGACGTTTCCTATAGTAGGCGAGTCTAGGTCCAGAGGGGGCAGGCTCAGAACTGAGGGGCGTCCTTTTAGAGCAGAGATGAGGAATTTTTTTTAGGCAGAGGGGAGGTGAATCTGTGGAATTCATTGCCACAGACGGCTGTGGAGGCCAAGTCATTGTGTATACTTAAGGCAGAAGTTGATAGGTTCTTGATTAGGGATGAAGGGATATGGGGAGAAGGCAGGAAACTGGGGACTGAGAGAGAAATGGATCAGTCATGATGAAATGACAGAGCAAACTCAATTGGCCAAATGGCCTAATTCTGCTCCTATAATGTAATTCACAACAGGGCAAAGCATGAGAAATGAAATGTTCTTCAATAATAGAATCTCCTGTCGGTGAGATTTCTCAGCGGAGTCTGCAGTGTAAACTGATATTGTGGTTATTGGGTAGAGTGATGTTTCCTTCGGTTTTGCTTCATGTACAGAGGAATATCGAGCGTGCTGGAGTCCCTTGTCTGTAAGTGAAACACCAGGACGGGATAGAAGGAATTTCATTGTAGAGTCATAGAAAAGTACAGCACAGAGGCTGTATGGCCCATCTAGTCTGTGCCAAGCTGCTTAATTCCATCGACCTGCATAGTCCTCCCATCCTTGTCCCCATCCAAACTTCCCTTAAACATTGAAATCGAGCTGTCATGCACCACTCGTGCTTGCAGCTTGTTCCACACTCTCACCACCCTCTGAGTGAAGAAGTTTCCATTCATGTTCCCCTTAAACCTTTTACCTTTCACGCTTAACCCGTGACCTCTGGTTGTAGTCCCTCCCAACGTCAGTGGAAAAAGCCTGCTTGCATTTACCCAATGTATATCTCTATTAATAGAGATCTATCTTCTCTTGATCTTCCATATTCCAAGGAATAAAGTCCTAACCTATTCGATCTTTCTTTATAAACTCAGGTCTTCCTGACTCGTATTTCATTAGCAGAGTCTTCTTGGGATTTCCAGTGCTAGTCTGGTCTGCTCTATCTGGTTTTGAGTTCTGGTTGAGAGGCAACTTGTTAATTTAGAGATACAGTATGGAATAACTCCTGGTCCTTCAAGCTGCATCACCCCAAACCCCCCGACAATCCAGATTTAACCGAATCATGGGTCAATTTACAATAGTTAATTAACCTACCTGGTGTGTCTTGGGGCTGTGGGAGGAAACCGGAGGACCCGGGGGAAACCCACGCATCCACGGACGGGGAGGACGTACAGACTCCTTGCAGAGGGTGCTAGGATTGAACGCTGAACGCCAACATCCTGAGCACCACACCACCACTACACTATTGTGGCACTCTTCTCCAGTGGGTATATGCTCGAAGTTCAATATTAGATTAGATTGAGGACACGCAGTCCTCTTTTATTGTCATTTAGTAATGCATGCATTAAGAAATGATACAATGTTTCTCCAGAATGATATCATAGAAATACAAGACAAACCGACTGAAAAACTGACAAAAACCACATGATTATAACATGTAGTTACAACAGTGCAAAGCAATACCGTAATTTGATGAAGAACAGACCATGGGCACGGTAAAAAAAAAATCTCAAAGTCTCTCGAAAGTCCCATCATCTCACGCAGACGGTAGAAGGAAGAAAAAAAACTTTTCCTGCCATGAGCTTCCAGCGCCGCAAACTTGTCGGTGCAGCACCCTGGAAGCACCCGACCACAGCCACCTCTCGAGTCCGTCCGAAAACTTCGAGCCTCCGACCAGCCCTCCGGCACCGAGCACCATCTCTGCCGAGCGCTTCGACCCCGGCCCCAGTAATAGGAAAAGCCGAGGATTTGGGGCCTGCCCCTCCGGAGATTCTCGATCGCACAGTAGCAGCCGCAGCAAAGCGGGCATTTCAGAAGTTTCTCCAGGTGTTCCTCTGTGCTTCTCACGTCTGTCTCCATCAAACCAGGATTGTGCTTGGCTCCTAGTTAATACATACGATATCATTTTGGAGCAGCCGCGCGCGCTCCGACGTGCCGCCATCTTCTCCTCCCGCCATCATATAAACTTATTATCAAAGTACACATGTCTCCAGATACAACCTTGAGATTCATTTTGTTGTGGGAATACTCAGCAAATCGATAGAATAATAAGCATAACATAATGAAAGACCACCCACCTAGGGTGTTCAGAGTGCAGAAGACAACAAACTGTGCAAATACAAAAAGAAAGAAATATTAATAAATAAGCAATAAATATTGAGAGCACCCAAAAGAATCCCCAAGAACCGCCCGCCCCCCCCCCACAGCAAAGACTATCAGACTATCAAACATGCAATGTGTGAAAAAAGGCAGCCAGGGTTGGGGGTACCCTGGCTGACATGGAGCTGTGAGGTGAACAACGGTTTGCCCTCCACCCTCGGCCTTCACGCCTTAATCCTTTTAATCTGACTGAGCGCTTAAATTGGCCAAACGCCAGTTTGGTTTGTGCTCTGGGGCCTGAGCCAGAAAGCAAGCACAATGGAATCCCCACACAACAAACAACACAAACATTGTCACAAACAAAAAAAAAGAACAAATTGTGCAAAGAATGAAGAAGTAAATAGACAATACCTGGAACATGAACGGCAGAGTCCAGAAAGCGTGTCTACAGCATGGAGTCAGTTCAGCGCTCGGGCGGGTGAAATTGGACCAGGAACCTGATGGCTGCAGGCCACAGACACGAAGTCAGTTCAGTGATGGGGTGAGTGCAGCCATTCAAGACTCCTGCACCTCACACCCAATGGTGGTAGTGAGAAGAGAGGGAGATGGGTCAAACATGGTCAGATGGGGTGGGCTGAAGTGAAGACAACCTCATAATGACATTTAGCTGCTGGTGTCCTGCACTTGTGGCATCAACGTGTTGGGCACAGGGTAAATCTGATCCTGGGACCAACACATAAATACAATCAGGAAGAAAGGCCAGAGGCTAGACTTCATTCGGAATTTGAGGAGATCTGGTATGTCACCAAAGACTCCAGCAAAATTCTACAGATGTACTTTGGTGAGCGATCTGGTTGTGCCATTGTTGGTCTCTCTTCTTTGCTGCTCCCGGAGGAAGGTGACCATCTTCAATCAGTCTCTGCCCCTCTTGCTCGATGCTGCTGGAGTCTTGGGTCTTGGCAAGGCTTAATCAACGTGGTTTGTGGATTGGATGCTGTAGGTCAGGTTATGATGTGTTTCTGATTACTCTTTTTTTTTTATTGCTATTTTGTGAGATATTGATCCAGGCAGCCTGGCTGTACGGCCTGCAGTTAATCAATGACACAGCGCTAGATTGAACTGAGCTGAAACTCAACCTTCCTTGACTGTTTCAATGGCTTTATAGTTTCATGTTTTATTGTGTTTTTTTTGATCATTTGCATCATTTGTTCTTTGCACTTCTGGGGGTTCTTTAAACAGGTGCCATGCTGTTTCTTTGTTTCATGGCTGTCTGTGAGAATATAAAAATCAGGGTTGTATACTGCATACATTGATAATAAATGTACTTTGAATATTTTGCCTGATGAGGGGCCTCCAACACACAAGATTGGCTGCAGAGGGTTGTAGATTCACTCTGCTCCGTCATGGACAGGGACATCTTCAAAAGGCAACGCATCAACAGGGCAACGTCATGCCCTCTTCTCATCACTGTCATTAGGGAAGGAGGTGCAGGAAGGAGCCTGAAGACCTACACACATTGTTTTAGGAATAGCTCCTTCCCCTCACCTCCAAGAGAACCACAACCTTTTCGAAGGGTTTGGAGGCTTGCGTGCCTCAGTGACCTGGAGAACTATGTTGGCGGAGTTGGGGCTTTATGTTTTGGCTCTTGGTGTGGTCAGCCATGCCAAACAGACTCAAAGGGCAGAGGCCAGGCTAAGAGTGGGCCACTGGTCCTCCAGGTTGGGGGGGTTCAGCGCAGGGCCAACAACCCTGACTGGTAAAACAAAACTGTTACGGAAACATGAATGAAAAATCCTTCTATATCTGAGTGGCCAAGGACAGACAGAGCTGGAGATCTTGCTTTGCTTCCCTAAATGCCAGTGGCATAACAAGCAGTAAATAAGTTCTTCCCCTCTGCCATCAGAATTCTGAATGAACCACAAATACTATGTTCCCCTCATGTACAATTTATTTCATTTTTAAAAGTAACTTTTTAATGTGTTGCATCGTACTGCTGCCACAAAACAGCAAACTTTAGGACATCTGTCAGTGATAATAAACTTGATTCTGGTTCTCAAAGTTCCCAAAAATAGGGAAATTCTCCTCACATCCTGAGCTCCTCCCCCCCCCAAAAAAAATCACCAAATTCCTTGGACGTTACCTCATTGCCGTTTCTGGGATCCAGTGTTACAGCGGGTCGTGTGGTTGCCTGCATTCCAGCTCACTTCCCTACATTATTTCCGAAGTTGCTTTGGGCACTTGGGGAGAAGATAAATCTGTCTTAAATATTGCAACTTTCCTCCCACCTCTCTGGCAGTCAGCACCAATTTTCATTGGGCTGTCATCCCCAACGGCACCAAGCACCCTCACCCCTTCCTTGGAGAGGACAGATATCAGGAGATTTTTTGAGCTATTTCCATCCCTGAAGGCTTCTTGCGTGATCCCCTAACACCCCCACCATCGACCACGAGTCAAGATAGATCTCTTACAGCTGTCAGTCCCCAGGGGGGCTCAACACTAACAACTCTGCTTTCGGTATTTTGAGCATTTTTCTGGCTGTTCTATTTTGAATTAATCCTCAAGAAGCCGACCTCTGACCCAAGTAAGATACTCTCACTGGATGTGCCAAGTTCAGGGTGGGTGCCGAGGGCAGGGGTCCAGATTGCAGCTTTCCCTCGCCCGCCACTGAAGTGGGATGAGAGAACCCGTTTGGGAATGCAGTCGCGAATCAAAAATAAAACCATTATGAGTACAGACGCCGGACTCTGCAGCAACGAGCAAGATGCCAGAGGAACTGAGTGGTTTCAGACTGGGTCCACATTTTAATCATAAAACACAGGAGCAGAGTTAAGCCATTCAGCCCATCGAGTCTTTCCTTCATGGCTGATTTTATTAATCCTCTCAACCTTATTCTCCTACCTTCTCCCCATAACTGTTGACACCTTTACAAATCAAGAACCTACCAACCTCCACAGAAAAGACACCCAGTGACTGGGGCTCCACAGTTGTTTGTGGGAATGAATTCCACAGATTTACACCTCGTCTCTGTTCTAAAGGGACATCCTTCTATTCTATGGCTGTGCCCTCTGGTCCTAAACTCCCCCACTATAGGAAACAGCCTCCCTACATTCAATCTATCTAGGTCTTTCAATAAGTTTCAATGAGACTGCCCCCCCCGCCCACCCTCATTCTTCCAAATTCCGGTGAGTACAGGCCCAGAGCCATCAAAAGGTTCCCAACCTTTTTTATGCCATGGACTCCTACGATTAGCCGAGGGGTCTGTGGATCCCAGTTTGGGAGCCCCCGCATGATTAGTCCCTGGCCCCCGTCTGTCTTGGTGAGGTTTGGACTTGTGTGTGCAACCAGGAGAGGGCAAGAACTGAGACTAGTTTCTCTGGTTTTCCCTGTGTGATGGGACGGGAGGGGAGCTGTGGTGGAAGTTGGGGTGTGAGACTAAGCCCTAACATCCCCCGTTCGCTGACGAGGCTTTAGTGACGAGCTTTATAGGGTGGCTGATACTTAGACAGGTTCTTAGTTTCCATGTGACCCTGGTCGCGTACCCACAGGGATTATTTTTTATTAGTGTGTAACAATCTGGTCCTTGCCGCCTGTCTGTTGGACGAGGTAATGAGTTCCATCTGGAGGAGACTGGGGTCAGACTGCTGGAGCCTGCCTCTGACGGTTAAACTACCGCAAACAGCTGGGGGAACAGGGGCCTGTCTCCCAGCTCGGGGGAGTGGGAATGTAGAGGGTGTTTGTACAAACCACCCCCTCCTTCCCCCTTCCTCCCCCACCCCAGTTCCTTTAATCAACAGAATTTTTTTCATTCTTTGACTAGTACTAGCAAACACTAACTCACTTTTAACCTCGTGGGAAAGTGACGCAGTGAAATCATCCAGGAACTGGTGATGTATTTTGGGAAGCCTGTACGTTTATCATATGGCGTAGGAGGAGATTCAGCCCATCAAATCCATGCCAGCTCTTGGTGCAATCCCATCTTCCCCATTTCCTCACTTGTTTCCCACAAGTCCAATGACCCCCCCCCCCGATTCTGCCCCTCACTCTCACACTTAGTGGCTAGTTAACCCACCGACCCACACGGCTTTGTGACGTGGGAAGAAACCAGAACCCCCGAGGGGAGAGCCCACTCAGTCGCAGGAAGAACAAGCAAGCTCCACGCAGGCAACTCGAGTTTATTGTCATAAACTTGACCTCCTGAGGCTTGAACTTGAGGCTCGGCTGCTCCCGGACCAGGGGGAGCAGCAGTTTGTCAGGACGCTCTCTATAAAATTCAGTTAAGATTGTAGGGGAGTATTGCTTGCCTCCATCTCCTCAGGAAGTGGAGGCGCTGCTGTACTTTCATGTTCAGGGAGATGACCTTGAGGAACCAGGTGAGGTTGTCCTTATCCTGAACTTCCAGGAACTTAGTGCATCCGTGACTGCACAGAGGGGGATGGTTTGTCTGCACCTTCCATTTCAGCGCTGAAGGTGAGGCTTGAGCTTGGATCTCAGGATTTGTGAGGGAGCAGCTCTATCCACCGTAAGGAGCACAAGTTTAGAGGCGCAGATGCCTGGAAGCCAGTCCAGCGGTACAGACTCGTAACTCCTTTAGAGAGGATTAGTTTTGTTTGTCGTATGTACATTGAACTGTACAGTGGGAAATGCGCCATTTTTGTCAACAACTAACACAGGGAGAGCCTGCAAGTGGTCCCACACTTCCAGTGCCAATGTAACGTGCCTGCAGCTCGCGAATCCTAACCCGTAGGTCTTGGGAATGTGGGAGGAAACCGGAACACCGGGAGGAAACAGACACAGGGAGAACATGCAAACTCCTGACAGATGGCGGTGGGAATCGAACAAGGGTCTCTGACCCTTTGTGGTAGCTCCAAAGACTTTACAGCCAATAAATTGCAGGAAACACACCAGGAACACAAGGGATTCTGCAGATGCTGGAAATCCAGAGCAACATGCACAAAATGCTGGGGGAACTCAGCAGGTCAGGCAGCATCTATGGAAAAGAATAAACAGTCGACGTTTCGGGCCGAGACCCTTCATCAGCACTGGGAAGATGCCAAAAAAAGGGGAAGGAGGATAGGTAAAAGGTGATTGGTGAAGCCAGGTGGGTCGGCTTGGAGAAGAAGGAATTTGATAGGATGGGGCCCAGTTCTTCACTTGCCCATCACCTGCCCCTGGTGACCTTCCTCTTTTCTGTTCTCCTATCACTTCCCAGCTTCTTGCCTTATCCCCCCTCCCCCCCAACCCCACCCACCTGACCTCACCTAGCTTGTAACTTCTCCTACCACCTTATTCAGGCATCTTCCCCTTTTCTTTCCAGTCTTGAAGAAGGGCCAGGGCCCAAAATGTTGACTGTTTATTCCTCTCTGTAGATGTTGCCTGACTTACTGAGTTCTTCCAGCACTTTGTGTGTGTGTTGCCCTGGATTTCCAGCCTCTGCGCAAAATAGTTAAATTAAATAAATAGTGCAAAAATAGAAATAAAGAAAGTTGTGAGGTAATGTTCATGGGTTCAACGTCCATTCAGATATTAGATGGCAGAAGGGAAGAAGCTGTTCCTGAATCATTGAGTGTGTGTCTTCAGGCTTCTGTACCTCCTCCCTGATGGTAGCAATGAAGAGAGGGCTTGTCCTGGATGATGAACGCTGCTTTTTTGAGGCATCGCTCCTTGAAGATAACCTGGGTACTATGGAGGCTGGTGCCCATGATGGAGCTGACTGAGTTTACAACTCTCTGCAGTTTATTTCGGTCCTGTGCAGTAGCCTCTCCCCCCATCCCCCCCCCATACCAGACAGTGATGCAACCATTTAGAATGCTCTCTATGATGCATCACTATGTGGGGTCCAGGACAGAGCCTCAGAGATGTTGACACCCAGAAACTTGAAATTGCTCACTTTTCAGCCCAAATCGTCCATGGCGATGAAGATGGCCATCGAGGCTTGTTCCGTTTGCCTGTGCTTGGCCCATGTAGGAGCCGAGTATCTATTTTGTGTCTGTATTGTATTCAGTATTGTGTCTGTATTGTATTCAGTGTTGTGTAACGGTTGCCTCTCTGGACCCCGCCCCCCCCACCCCCCCATTGCCTAGGGTGAATAGCTGTCAACCCTGCCAAACAGTGCAATTGCTTTGGTGCAGATAAGGTGTGAGTCGCTCAATGATCAGCCACGACACAAATATGAAACAATATACAAAGTGCAAGTAAAGAATTATACTTTATAGCAAATTTTTGGTGATGGGTTGGTAGAAACAACTACAAGAAAAGGTGCCACATAAGTAACTTATCAATCTTGTGCACATAATGTACAACGCCCTTCCGAGACTCCAGCCACCCTCCGAACCCCCGAGGTCCGGTGTCCACCGCCCTGGAACCACTGTCTGTTCCTCACACGTCCATCCTTTCTGCTCGCCTCCCAAAAAAGCCCGCGCTCCTCAACTCAGCACACATATACAAGATAACAGAACATGACTTCCATTGGCTAACAAATGAATAAAATTTCCATTATCACACTGTATAACCCAAACATTGCTGTTACAGAGAACCCCTTGCTCAGCAGTTAACATTACGAGAAGCCATTTTAATATAACACTTCAGAGAAGCCATTTTGGTAATAAGCAATCAACAGTTAACAGTCCATCTAGTATTACTGAGAGCCCTACATAAGGATAATTTGTCACATGGGTTGGGGTGTGGTAGAACTGAGGAGTATTGTTACGTTTTCATGCTCTTAGTCTAGATAGAACCAGAAAAGCAGCCAGAATGATTTTCTGTTGACCCCTTAAATACCCTAAGATCACTAACGCGACCATTTAGACCGTTTAGTTCAATAACACTAGTTTTAGTTTCATTTGTTTGTTTTTACTGTTACAAGATTGTCTTTGCTAGTTTCTTAGTAAAGGATCGAATGTACTTTCTTCAATCCATAAAGAGGGCTTTTGGCGTATCGTAGGTCAAAGTATTGAGCACAGGAGTTGTGATGTTGTGTTGAAGTTGTATAAGACATTGGTGAGGCTTACTTTGGGTACCGTTTTGGTCACCAACCTACAGGAAGATTGAAAGAGTACAGAGAAAATTTACAAGTATGTTACCAGGACATAGGATCAGAGTTATAAGGAAAGATTGAATAGGTTAGGACTTAATTCATTGGAACGTAGAAGATTGAGACGAGATTTGATAGAGGTATACAAAGTTATGAGGGGTATACATAGGGTAAATGCAACCAGGCTTTATACACTGAGGTTGGGTGAGACTACAACTAGAGGTCATGGGTTGAGGGTGAAAGGTGAAAAGTTTCAGGGGAACATGAGGAGGAACTTCACTCAGAGGTTGGTGAGGGCTGCCAGCACAAGTGGTGCATGCGAGCTCGATTTTAATGTTTAAGAAGTTTGGATAGGTACATGGATGGTAGTGGTATGGAGGACTATGCTCCTGGTGCAGGTCAACGGGAGTAGGTAGTTTAAATGGCTGAGCGTGACTAGCTGGGCCAAAGGGCCTGTTTTTGTCTGTAATTTTCTATAACTCTTTGACTTTACATCTTCATTACTGTGGGTAGAGCGTCAGCTGCCCTGTGCTTAGTCTCTGAGCCGATCTGGTTTGTTTGTTGTCAAGTAACCACTAGAGCCCGTGTCCCTCAAAACCTTTACAGTTGAACTGTTGGCCAAATTTTTAATAAAGGAAAAGATGAGCACAGTAACCCACAGTTGCTGGTGGGAGGTCCTGGTCAACTGTTAGTGACTTATAACCTAGTGTGGGTTAAAAAGTCCAGACCATTCCAGGTGCTTACTAGACGACAACAGTGCCTGGAGAACAGAACGTATCAACCACATCTTAAAGTTCTGAATAAAAGTTTTAAGTTAAAGAATCCATTGTGGACATCAGAAAAGGTAAGACGAGGGAACACACCCCAGTCCTCATAGAGGGGTCAGAAAGTGGAGGGAGTGAGCAATTTCAAGTTCCTCGGTGTCACTATATCTGAGGATATAACCTGGTACCAACATATCGATGCAGTTACAAAGAAGGCAGAACAACAGCTATATTTCACTAGGGGTTTGAGGAGATTTGGTATGTCACCTAAGACTCTTAAACTTCTGCAGATGTACGTGGAGAGCATTCTAACTGGCTGCATTACCGTCTGGTATGGGAGAGCGGGGGGGGGGAGCTACTGCACAGGATTGTATTAAGAAGCAGGCTGTAGAGAGTTGTAAACTCAGTCAGCTGCATCACGATCACTAGGCTCTATAGTAAGCAGGACATCTTCAAGGAGCAACAACTCAAAATGGCAGTATCCAGCATTAAGGACCCCTGTCACCCAGGGCATGCTCTCTTCCCACTGTTAGGAGGTATAGAGTCTGAAGGCACACACTCAGCGATTCAGGAACAGCTTCTTCCCCTCTGCCATCAGATTTCTAAATGGACATTGAACCCATGAACACCATCTTACTATTTGTTTTTCTCTTTTTGTGCTACTTATTTAATTTAACTATTTTGAATATATATTTACAGTATTCACTTTGTACTATTATCTCTGTATCTTACTGTAATTCTGTTTTTATTATTATGGCTTGTCCTGTACTGCTGCAGCAAAGTTAACAAATTTCACAACATACAGAATGCCTGCAATATTAAACCTGATTCTGATTCTGAACCTAAAAATATGTCCACAGACCTTGTAGCCAACAACTGTGCTCAAAATAGCAAAATCATTTCCAATTGGAGCTAAATTAGATGGGGGGCATTCTTTCTCCCTGGCATTTCCTGGCCAGACGATGCTGCATTTTTTTGTCGCTGGACAGAGGGAGACAAACGGACGGTTCTAATTGTGTGTGAACAGAAATGTAATGTGAGGAATTCTGACTGTGCAGGGAATGTTCGCAAGTGATCCTCAGGAACAGTGTGGTGGGATTGGAATGGACCACCAGCCCTGGGGAACTCATTGCCTCTGAGTTCCCAGATCCGGGTCAGGAGGCTGTGATAGTTTTTCAATGGATCCGTTAGACGTATGCATTCCTGCAGCACCAGTCACACCTCAAAACATCCCTAAGGGCATGACGTTTAATTATACACTTTTGTAACGCTGTCAACTGTGCAAACTTCGCAATCCCACATTTACCTCCCCACCATTGAGAGTATCTACGGGTGCCACTCTCTCAAGAAGTTCGAAGTAAATTTATTGTCAAAGTATATTTACGTCACCATATACAACCCAGAGATTCTTGTGGGCATTCCCAGTAAATACGAAGAACATAATAGAATTTTTTTTTAAATGCGCTAGACAAAAATGGGCAAGAAAAACAATGTGCAGAAGACAAGAAATGTGCAAATATGGAAGGAAAAGAAAAAATAATAACAAATAAGAAATAAGAAATACTGAAAACATGAGATGAAGAGTCCTTGAAAATGAGTCCAATGGTTGTGGGAACATTTCAATGATGGGGATGAGTGAAGTTATCTCCTCTGGTTCAAGAGTCTGATGGTTGAGGTGTAGTAAATGTTCCTGAACCTGGTGGTTACGGGACTTGAGGCTTCTGTATCTTCTTCAGATAGCGGCAGTGAGAAGAGAGCATGGCCTGGTTTTGAGGTGGTGGGGGGGGAGGGGTAACAGTTACTACCCCTCCACCATCAGGGGTCTTGAACCAGTGGGGATAATTTCACTCAACTCTACTTGCCCCATCATTGGACTGTTCTCACAACCAATGAACTCACTTTCAAGGACTCCTCACCTCATGTTCTCGATATTTATTATTTCGTTCTTTTTCTATTTGCACAGTTTTTTGCCTTTTGTCCACTGACTGAACACCCAAGTTGGTGCGGTGTTTCATTGATTCTGTTGTGATACTCAGAGTGTGCGCAACCCAACTGGCAGGTGTGTTTATAGACATTTTTAATCTCTCCCTCTTCCAGTGTAGAGTGCCCTCCTGTTTCAAAACATCCACCATTGTTCCTGTACCTAATGACTGGTGTCCTGTCGCACTCACCTCAATAATAAGCAAATGCTTTGAGAGGCTGGTCAAGGACTACATCTGCAGCCTGCTACCATCCACACTGGACCCCCTACAATTTGCCTACCGACACAACTGATCGACAGATGACACAACAGCCACGTTGTCCTTACACATCTGGAGAAGAAGGATACCTATGTGAGAATGCTGTTCTTGGGCTACAGTTCAGCATTCAACACCATAATTCCTTCCGGACTCGACAAGATGCTCAGAGACCTCGGCCTTGTACAGCTGGATCCTGGACTTCCTGTCAGATCACCGGAAGGAGGCAAGATAGGGCTTCCTCACCTCTGACCCTCAACACAGGAGCCCTTCAGGGATGAGTACTAAGCCCCCTCCTTTACTCTCTGTATACATAGAAACATAGAGAATAGGTGCAGGAGTAGGCCATTCGGCCCTTCGAGCCTGCACCGCCATTTATTATGATCATGGCTGATCATCCAACTCAGAACCCCACCCCAGCCTTCCCTCCATACCCCCTGACCCCTGTAGCCACAAGGGCCATATCTAACTCCCTCTTAAATATAGCCAATGAACTGGCCTCAACAGTTTGCTGTGGCAGAGAATTCCACAGATTCACCACTCTCTGTGTGAAGAAGTTTTTCCCAATCTCGGTCCTAAAAGGCTTCCCCTCTATCCTCAAACTGTGACCCCTCGTTCTGGACTTCCCCAACATCGGGAACAATCTTCCTGCATCTAGCCTGTCCAATCCCTTTAGGATCTTATACGTTTCAATCAGATCCCCCCTCAATCTTCTAAATTCCAACGAGTACAAGCCCAGTTCATCCAGTCTTTCTTCATATGAAAGTCCTGCCATCCCAGGAATCAATCCCATGACTGTATCATCACCCACAACTCCAATCTGCGAATTAAATTACTACATTGATTGTCCTAATCTCAAATAATAACGAGGTGGCCAACAGAGAAAGAGTCATCACCCTGACATAGTGGTGTCAAGAAAACAACCTCCCCTCAATGTTGCAAAAACAAAAGAGCTGGTTGTGGACTACAGGAAAAATGGAGACAGGCTAACCCCTATTGATGTCAGCGGATCTGAGGTTGAGAGGGTGAACAACTTTTAAGTTCCTCAGCATAAACATCATCGAGGACCTCACGTGGTCTGTGCACACCAGCTGTGTGGTGAAAAAAGCACAACAGCACCTCTTTCACCTCAGATGGTTGAAGTTTGGTGTGGGCCCCCAGATCATTAGAACTTTCTACAGGAACACAATTGAGAGCATCCTGCCTGGCTGCATTACTGCCTGGTATGGGAACTGTACCTCCCCTAATCGCAGGACTCTGCACAGAGTGGTGCGGACAGCCCAGCACATCTGTAGATGTGAACTTCCCACTATTCAGGACATTTACAAAGATACCCCAACCACAAACTGTTCCAGCTGCTGCCATCCGGGAAACTACCGTATCATAAAAGCCAGGACTAACAAGCTCTGAGACAGCTTCTTCCACTAGGCCGTCAGACTGATTAATTCATGCTGACACGTTTGTATTTCTGAGCTATATTGACTGTCCTGTTGTACATAATAAATATAAATTACTACAAATTGCACATTGCACATTCAGACAGACATAATGTAAAGATTTTTAATCATGTATGTGAAGGATGTAAGAAATAAAGTCAATTTAATTCAATATGGTTACTTTTCTATAGACTTGCTGAGGATGCCCACAGGAAAATAAATCCTAGGGTTGTATACGGTGACATATATATACTTCGATTAAAAATTTACTTTGAACTTTGATGGATGCTGCTTTCCTGAGACAGTGCTCTGTGCACATGTGCTCAATGGTGGGGAGGGCTTTACCTGTGATGGACTGGTCTGTATCCACTACTTTTTGTAGGATTTTCCATTCAAGGACATTGGTATTTCCATACCAGGCCGTGGTACAACCAGTCAACATACTCTCCACCGTGCATTTATAGAAGTTTGTCCAAGTTTTGGATAACATGCCAAATCTTTGCAAGCCTCTGAGAAAGTAGAGGCACTCTTGTGTCTTCTCTCTAGTGACAGCTGCGTGCTGGACCCAGGTCTACTCCTCTGAAATGATAACACTGAGAAATTTAAAGTTGCTGACCCTCTCCATCTCTTATCCCCCAGTGAGGATTGGCTCATGGACCTCTAGTTTCCTCCACCTGTGGTCAATAATCGGCTCTTTGGTTTTGCTGACATTGACTGAGAGGTGGTTGCTGTGGTACCCTTCAGCCAGGTTCTCAATCTCCCTCCTATGTGCTGATGTGTCACCATCTTAGATGTGGCCAACGACAGTGGTGTCATCAGCAAACTTAAACATCTATCATTGAATGTCCCAATCATCCGGGCCATGCAAGTTTCTCTCAGCTATCATCCTGAAGTCCCACACCAACAGGTTCAACGATGGCTATTTCCCTTCAACCATTTTGTTCTTGAACCATCTAGCACAACCCTAATCACAACCTCACTATGGCCACTTTCCTCAACAGTGGAATCTTTTTCTTCCAACTGTGTAAAAATATTACCGTTAAGAACGACCAGACTTGAGCACAGGTTTCTAACCCACAATCAGACTTGAATGGACCTCCCATACATTAAATATCTCCCAAACTACCTCACCATGACCTTTGAACTTAATTTCTTCTTATTTTGTTTCTCAGACTAGTACTACATTCTGAGGACTGTTTTCCTCTTTCCTCCCTGATGTACTTGTGTATGGAATGACCTGTCTACATGATGTGCAAAGAAAAACTTATCAGTGTATCTTGGAGGTGATGGTCCGAATGGCCTGATTCGGCCCCTATGTTTTATGGTCTGTCAGTGGCATTTCTCAGGGGATTACGGGAATGGTTCTTACCTGGTCTTGGATCTTGGAACAAGGTTTGTTGATGAGGTCTGTGGATTTGACGCTGTAGTTCAGATAATGATGTGAGCCTGTGGAATTCATTGCCACAGGGGGGCCGGGGGGGGGGTTGCTGTGGAGGCCAAATCATGGGCATATTTAAAACAGGTTGAATAGGTAGGGTGTGAAAGCCAGAGATTGGGGCTGAGAGGGAAATGGATCAGTCATGATGAAATGGTGGAGCTGACTCAATGGACCAAATGGCCAAATTCTGCTCCTGCACCTTACGGGCTGTGTGTTTCTGGTTACTCCCGTTTTTTAAATTGCTATTTTGGGCATTTTGATCTGGGCGGACTGACTCTGTGGCCTTTTGCCAATGAATAACTCAGCACTGAACTGAACTACACCAAACGTTTTCCTAGGTTGTTTCGAGGGCCCTGTGGTTTGATGTTTATATTTTGTGTTTTTCATTGTTTGTGCGATGGGTGTTTGATTTCTTTGAATGGATTCCATGTTGTTGCTTTGTTTCGTGGCTGTCTGTGGGAATATGAATCTTGGGGTTGTGTACTGCGTACGTACTTTGAACACTGACTCAATCGATTCCTTGAAAATCTCTTGATATGGAGTGGGATTTCTGTGATTCCGAGTGGGAGATGGAAGGGACCTCTGAGTGGGACAGATGAAGTTGGAAGGAAGGGTTAATGGGATGTCAGAACTCGGACACCTTTCATCGGAAACAACTCCATCAGGGAGGAGGTACAGGAGCCTGAAGGCACACACTGAAAGATTCAGGAATAGCTTCTTCCCCTCTGCCATCAGATTTCCGAATGGACAATGAACCCATGAATGCTACCTCATTACATTTTTTAACTTTTATTTTTGCACTACTTATTTAATTTAACTTTTAAAATATATATTTGTACTTCAGTTTACAGTTTTGATTGTGATATATTGCGATGTGCCACTGCTGTATAACAACAAATTTCAACGCACCTGTGCTGACTTTGGAGAGGGTGCAAAGGAGGTTTATGAAAATGTTTCTGGGATTGAAAGGCTTGTCATACGAGAGGCTTTTGATGGCTCTGGGCCTCTGCTCACTGGAATTCAGAAGAATGAGGGATGATCTCATTGAAACCTATCAAATATTGAAAGGCCTTGATCGAGTGGCTGCGGAGAGAGTGTTTCATGTGATGGAGGATTTTAAGACCAGAGGACACAGCCTCAGAGTAGAGGGCGTCCCTTTAGAACGGAGATGAGGAGGAATTTCTTTAGCCAGAGGGTGTTGAATCTGGGGAATTCATTGTCACAGGCGGCTGTGGAGGCTAAGTCACTTTAAGGCAGAGGTTGATAGATTCTTGATTTGTCAAGAACATGAAGCGATACGGGGAGGAGGCAGGAGACTGGGGCCGAGAAGGAAATGGATCAGCCATGATAAAATGGTGGGGCAGACTCGATGGGCTAAATGGCCTAATTCTGTAGCCCAATACCCCTGACCACTGGGGAAGAACATTTCAAAGAATTCTCACCTCTTGCCTCAAGGAATCAACTATTTTCCTTGCAATAATCTTGGGACTCTAAGCCTGAAAATGCAACTGCCCTTTGTGTCTTCCATCTAAACCCCTCTGGTTTCAGATTAATATATGGCTTGAGTGGGCTTCAGTGACCACTGCCTCACAGCCCCAGGTATCCATGTTCAGTTCTGATGTACGACGCTGTGTATGCGGAATTTGCACGTTCTCTCCATGTTTCCCCTGGGTGTTTCGGTTCCCTCTCACATCCCAAGATGTCCATGTTAGGTGAACTGGTCAATGAACGTCGAGATGTGGGAGGACATCGCAAGCGATCGCTCTCACTGGAGGCTGGAACTACGCAGAGGACTAAAAAGAGGAGAAGAGAAGCTGAGGCTGCTGAAGAAAGGCGCACTCGTCGGAAAAACAGCACCAAGACAACACTGGAGGACAGAGCCTTCAAGTGCAGTCGCTGCAGCCGAGACTGTCACTCCCGTGTGGGCCTCTACAGCCACAACAGACGTTGCTCTAACACAGACTGAAGCAAGACTTTCCAGGCGCAGATCCATGGTCTCGCGAGACTAACAGATGCCACCACAAAGATTCTCCTAGTGTATAGGGCTAGGTGATGAATGTAGCTGAATATAGCAGGACTGGTGTAGGTTTAGTGTAAATGGGTGTTGATCCTATAGATTCAATGGGCTGAAGGGCCTGTTTCTGAAGTTCAAAGTAAATTTTATCGTCAGAAAGTACATAAATGTCACTATATACAACCGTGAGATTCATTTTCCTGCAGGCATACTTGGCAAATCTACAGAAAAGTAATTATAACAGGATTGATGTAGGATAACCAGAGTGCAGAAGACAACAAACTGTGCAAATGAAAATATAAACGAACAGTGGAAAAAAAAAATGAGAACATGAGATGAAGAGTCCTTGAAGTGAGATCACTGGTTCTCAATAGATGGGCAAGTGACGGGAGTTATTCCCTTTTGTTCAAGAGCCTGATGGTTGAGGGGTAGTAACTGTTCTTGAACCTGGTGGTGTGAGTCCTGAGGCTCCTGGACTTTCTACCTGATGGCAGCAGCAAGAAGAGAGCATGGCCTGGGTGGTGAGGATCTCTGATGATGGATGCTGCTTTCCTATGACAGTATTTCATGTAGATGTGGTCAATGGTTGGGAGGGTTTTTCATTGTGATGTACTGAGCCAAATCCACTACAAAGTCCAAAGGCATTAGTGTTCCCATACCAGGGTATTTCCCTCCCTGTGGAGGGGGATCATTTTGTGGAAATGGCCTCATTATGGGAACAATTTGATTGGAGTTCTTTCTAAAAGAGATTCCTGACAAATGACAGGTCCCATCTAAGGCTTCTGTTGAGGAACTGCAGATATCTGGGGATTTTCTGGAGTTACAGGCCAGATGGGTGAAGTCATGTTTGGACTGAAGGAGGAGAAATTCATTGCAGACACTGTAGTTGCTGTGTACTAGGAGAATGGTTTCAGGATGTGCAATAGAGAGAAACAAGAGATCTTTACTATCAGTTTAAATGAGATGAGCAGCATTTTGTTGAGACACAGAATGACTGGTGACTGAGTCAAGCCTGGACCAAAGTGTGGGACACAGTAGCGGGTTGGACATCTTGCTCCCAGCTCAGGTCCCGATGAAGGGTCTTGGCCCAAAAGGTCGGCTCTTTATTCTTCTCCATAGATGTTTCCTGACCTTCAAACGTGTGGCTTGGCTTTTAAACTCGGCAGAACTATCTATACTGAAGGAAAAGGGGCAAAAGCGGATTACTGGCACCTTAAAACTAGTTGCTTTGGGTAGATGGGGCTTGTTAGCTGTGTTTGGCAGCTCATTTAGAAGTGGGAAAACTCTGATCTCAAACCTCCACTGCCTTGTGATTATACACGCTCATGGGGAAGGATTCCAAGGGGAAAATCTGGAGCTGGTGTCACTAATGCAGTTCTACATTGAGTTCAGTGCTGACTGGCATCTCCTGTGATGCTGTTGGTACCGAACTGTGTGTGGGTAGGTCTGTGAATACTGTACAGTATGTACAGAGTAAACCTGTACGGGGAAGGTGACAGATTCACTGAACTGTTACTATCTCTTGTTCAGAGGTAAGTTCGCTTGTGACTGATCTGGAAAGAAATTCACTATGACAGTCTGAGGAACGTGGGTATTGTTTAATCCAGTGAGGTGGCGTAACTATAAAACCCCGTCAGAGATCTGCATAATTTCTGAGTTAAATCCTAATTAAATAGATTCTTGGACCGCACAACTCTGAGAGGAAGCAGCCAGAAGTTTTCTGTCCAACTGCCTCTGGGTGCTGTGTTTGAGCCGAGGCGTTTGATTGCTGCGTTAATGAGTGCATTGTAACCGCTGATGTAATTACTGGTGCGTGTGACACATTAGCAGAAACCTGCCGAGGCATTTTACCCGCGGTGTCTCAGTACTGCTGAGAGATGTACTCCTTCCCACCTAGGCAGCCCATTTATTTACTACTTGTGATGCTGTGCAGAACAGCCCCTTCCAGCTCTTCGAGACACGGCACCCAGCAAACACCGATTTAACCTTAGCCTAATCACGGGACGAATTTGCAATGATCAATTAACCTACCAACCGTTAGGTCTTTGGGCTGTGGGAGGGTACCGGAGCACCCGGAGAAAATCCATGCCATCATGGGAAGAACAGACTCCCTACACGCAGTGACGGGAATCGAACCCGTGTTGCTGGGATCGTAAAGCGTCGTGCTAACCGCTACACCACCATGCTGTCCAATTTTCCCGAAAATGGTCATTGGGGTTCCCCGTATTCCAGCTCACTCTAATTGTGGGCGCAGCTGTCTGCACAAGTGTGTGAGCAGGAAGGTATGGCGTGTGTGCGTGTGATCATGTGAACGAGCATAAATTTGCCTTTTCTTTTTCTCTCTCTGCCTCCCCTCCTCTCTGCTCCCCTGCTCTGAGGCGCTCTCTGCCTCAACCCCTTTACGCAGTGAGTTTGTGGAAACTGCGCCAGAGATTTCCCCTCAAATGTAGAGCCAGTTCGAAGGGGTAGCCCTCAGGCAGACCTGGGGCCAACAGTTCTTTGATTTTCCACCACCGGGGTTAATTTCCCGCCACTGCCTGTAAGGAGTTTGTATGTTCTCCCTGTGACCATGTTGGTTTCCTCCAGGTGCTCTGGTTTCCTCCCACAGTCTGCAGACATGGTGTTGTGATGGAAATGAGGCAGATTCTGTGGGTCTCAAGGCAAGGATTCTGGACACACAGTTTTAACAATAAGGAGTTTATCTACAAGGGGAGAAGAGCTTGGGGACAACACAAGGCGGCTACAATATTTGCACAAACACGCTTAGAATAGATGAGCGTGGGAAAAGTTGGGTTGGCAGTACAATACACAGGAAAACGGTGTTGGGACAGAGTACAGGTACATATACAAGGGAAAAGTAACTATGATACCTGCCACCCCTTGACAATGGGCAGGCACGGCTCTCTGCTACAGGGACAACAATAAATGCTCCCAAAACCCTATTCAATGCATAGCTCACCATGTATCTCCAGCGCTGTTCTGCAGTCTTCAGCCTGGAGTGAAGCAGGGTGGTCCCTCGAGGATGGCAAAAAAGAGAGCGAGCCAAGCACATGTAGCGCCCTTTATAGGTTGGGGGGGCTGGAGGGTCTGGCCCAGGTGATTCACCGGGCGGGGGGGGGGCAACGGCTTGGTGCTAGACGGTTTAATCCAGTTAAGGTGGCCAATGGTTAAGTGTGCATTGATTAGTTGGGAGGGGTGGCATGTGGTGTGCCTTCCGAGCAGGTAGAGGGCAGTGCTGAGCCATGACAGGCACCGCTCTCTGGATACACATGGATTGGAAGGTTAATTGGTCACATGGTTGGCGTGGGCTTGTTGGGCCCAAAGAGCTTATGACTGTGCTGTATCTCTTAATGAAATCCTTGCCTGTCCTTTTCACATTAATCCTTGATCTCTCCTCGCTCTCTCCAATTTCATAAGGACACCTTATCTAAGAAAAGAAGTGCTGACATTGGTGAGGGTATGAAGGAGGCTCACGAAAATGATTCCGAGATTGAAGGACTTTCATATGAGGAGTATTTGATGGCTCTGGGCCTGTGCTCACTGGAATTCAGAAGAATGAGGGGGGGGATCTCATTGAGACCTATCGAATGTTGAAAGTCCTCGATAGAGTCGGATATGGAGAGAATGTTTCCTCTGGGTTCTAGGACCAGCGGGCACAGCCTCAGAATAGAGGGACATCCACTTAGAACGGAGATGAGGAGGAATTTCTTTAGCCAGAAAGTGGTGAATCTGTGGGATTTGTTGAAACAGGCGGCTGCGGGGACCGAGTCATGGGGTATATTTAAGGTAGAGGTTGATAGACTCTTGATTAGTAAGGGAATGAAGGCATACAGGGATGAGGGAGCTTGAGACGGGCTGAGAGGGAAATGGACCAGCCATGATGAAATGGCGGAGCAGACTCGATGGGCCAAATGGCCGAATTTTGCTCCTATATCTTATGGTCACGCCCAGCCGCTGCTCACTCCCAGCCTCTCTTGCATTCCAGTTCTGGTTGCTTCTTCACTGGGAAGCTGTGACCCTGAGCTCAGGAGCTCCCTTCTGGAATTTTCCACTCCTCGCTCTGTAAATCAAAGCCTCACTCTGTGCTCAAGACTGCAGCTTTGTACACTTTATTTATTGACAGAGATCAGGCCAACTTTCCGTGAAGTTTCACCTCCGTAAAGACCTCCCTCGTTAAGCCCTTGGGTCACCTGTCTGAATCGGAATCGTGTTTAATTTCACAGTGATATGCTGGTGAAATTCGTTGTTTTCCGGCAGCACTACAATGCAAACAAACCTGTCAAGCACAATAAGATGTGTATCTATAAGTAGTGCAAAAAAGAGGAAAAATACAATCGTGGTTTAGTTTCTTAGGTTCAATGTCCGTTCAGGAATCAGATGGCAGAGGGGATGAAGCTGTTCCTGAATCTCTGAGTGTGTGTCTTCAGGCTTTTGTACCTCCTTCCTTTCCTTCCTTGATGGTAACAATGAGAAGAGGGCATGACCTGGGTGATCATTCATTCATTCATTCTGTGCCGTGTACGATCGTGGTCTTTCCGTGACCATGACTGTTCTTGGCAAGTCTTTCTACAGAAGTGGTTTGCCTATCACTTTCTGGGATAGGTGACCCCAGCCGTTATCAATACTCTTCAGAGTTTATCATTGTTCACATAACCAGGACTTGTGATCTGCACTGGCTGCTGAGATGACCATCCACCCACCTGCTCCCGTGGCTTCACTTGACCTTGACTGGAGTAGTGATTGGGGAGGGGAGGCTAAGCAGGTGCTGCACCTTGCCCAAGGGTGACCTGCAGGTTAGCGGAGGAAAGGAGTGCCTCACACCTCCTTTGGTAGAGACGCATCTCCACCCTGACACGTCATCCTGGGTGATGAGGGTCCTTAACGGATGCTGTCTTTTTTGGGGGCATTGCCTTTCGTCTGTCGATGGCTGAACGTCCCTTTTTATTTGGGGTTCTTGTGTGACGTTGCCTGAGGTTCTTGTGTGACGTTGCCTGAGGATCTTGTCTGCCTTGAGGCCACAGAAACAATACTGAGTGCTGTTTGAATCAGAGACTCCCTGGAAACGGTTGATGCATCAGTTCGTTCTGATGAAGGGTCTCGGCCTGAAATGTCGACTCTTTATTCCTCTCCATAAATACTGCCTGACCTGCTAAGTTCCTCCAGCACCTTGTGTGTGGTAGTCCTCGGACCTGGGTTCAATTCTAGCCTCTGGCACTGTCTATGTACAGTTTGCACGTTCTCCCTGTGACCACATTGGTCCACACCCCGAACCAGGTGCTCTGGTTTTCCTCCCACCTTGTAAAGAGGTGCTTGTAAGTTGATTGCCTGCTGTTAATTACCCCTATTGACGGTAATTGGCAAAGGGAAGTTGAGGGGGTATGTGTGAGAGAGTGGGACTGAGGATGAGGATTGCTCTGCAGGGGGCTATCATGGGGCCCGATGGGCTGAACTGTTTCCTGCATTACAGCAAGTTTGTGAACTGTACTCAATGCAACAAGGAATCGTGAACCCATGAGAGAGTCTGTGGACGCTGGAAATCCAGAGCAACACACACAAAATGCTCGAGGAACCCAGCAGGCTAGGCAGCGTCGGTGGAAATAAGTAAACACGAGATTCTGCGGACAGAACATAGAAGAGTACATCACAGGAACAGGCCATTCGGCCCACAGTGTTGTGCTGAACTAGCTATAAAGCAAATCAAAAACACCCAAACACTAATCCCTCCTCCCAACACCATGAGCATATCTCTCCATCTTCCTAACATCCATGTGCCTATCCAAACGTCTCTTAAAAGCCCCTAATGTATTTGCCTCTAATGCCGTACCAGACAGCACATTCCAGGCATCCACCACTCTCTGAGTAAAATGCTTACCCCTCACATCTCCTTTGAACCTACCCCCACCTCCCTCACTTCAATGCATGCCCTCTGGTATTAGGCAATTCTGCCCAGGGAAACAGATACTCCCTGTCTAATCTATCTGTGCCTCACATAATCTTATAAATTTCCATCAGATCTCCCGTCAGCCTCTGGTACTCCAGAGAAAACAGCCAAAGGTTATTCAGCCTCTCATGATGGCTCATGCCCTCTAAACCAGACAGCTCCTTGGTAAACCTCTCCCGCACCCTCTCCAAAGCCTCAACATCCTTCCTGTAGTGGGGAAACCAGACCTGTATTTAATACTTCAGATGCTGGAAATCCAGAGTGACATGCGCAAAATGCTGGAGGAACTCAGCAGGTCAGGCAGCGTCTATGTAGGGGAATAAACAGTCGATGTTTTGGCCTGAGACCATTAGGACCATGAGAGAATTCTCCTGACAAGACTCCCAGACCCCAGCACATCCTTGGGTTGTGTTGGCTGTTGACGTAAGTGACTTGTTTCACTGTATAATTTTGATTTACATGTTTAAGAAACAGGATGGTGGTATGCGCAGTCGCAGTGGCCACTCTTTCTGTGTGAGTTATAGGTACTGTGTTGTGCACCTTGGTCCGGAGGACCGCTGTTTCATTTGGCGGTATAAACGTATGCCAACGACGATGTGAGGTTTATGGGCCGCCGAGGGAGGAGTGTGGGGTATTGAGGGGAGGGGTAGCAATTCTGGTGAGGGGGGGGCTTCTGGGACAGCTCACTCACCTTCAGTCCCCACTGGACGCTCGGCTGTCACCTGTGGCTGCACGTAACTGTTCGCCTGTGACAGCGGCCACGCCCCGGTACACTGCTTCGACAGGCTGGCTAAACCAGGTGCGGGTAACCGGCGGGACTCGCCCCACGGTGAGACAGGGATATACCCATCCCAGCATTTGAAGTCAGCTCTATCGGACTGGGCGGATGCGATCTACAGTGAGATCCAACGGCCGTAAGGCCATTCTGCTCTGTGGAGAGCGAAGAGCATGACGAGGCACAGGAGACGTCATGGTCATCCACTGCAATCAGGGAAGACCCCAGTTTGTGACGCTTGTTCGTACCACTGGACCCTGACCCCTGAGTTCGAGAGAGTGAAACTGCCCCAGTGTAACAGCTTTTCCACTTTAAAAGCTCTCCCACACAGGTTTCCTGTCATCGTCGGATTTGATAGTGTTACGTACCCCGTAACTGGGTTGCCAAACCAGCAGAAATGGAACACTCGTTGGAATCTGGATTACTAGGAACTAATAAAGTTTTATTAAAGAAACAAATAATACAGTGCTCTAATTGTAAAGATATAAATGTAACAGGTTAGCAATGATAATACACACCTATACACAGAACTAGGGTAATAGGAATCAACCAAGCTCTATCACAGTCTAGGGGTAAAATGATCAGTCTTAAACAGTGACGCAGAATTCATTTCAGCTTAGTGCAGTTCGCAGTAATCGCTGTACTACCGTTAGAGAGAGAGAGGGGGAATGCAATTTGGTTCAGGCAGACCTTTGATGTCTTCGCAGTTGGTTTCGGGCAGACCCTTTTATGTCTTCTATCCCGCTGTGGTCATCGACTATGACCCCTCTGTTCCGGATACGATCGTTCTTCCGTGGTGAACCCAGCACCCAGGCAAGGGCGGACACACACCCCAGGTTCCCACCGATCGTACCTTTACACCCTGTGAGCCTCTGGTCGGTTCCTGCGAACTGGACCTCCAAACTCCCACCACTTGTGGGGGCACACCGCTCTTTCCAGGGTCTCGTTGTCTCGTGGTCTCGTGGTGTTCCGTGCCTTAGCGAACCTGCTCTTTTTATCCCCTGCTGGGGTATCACCTGTCCATCAAACTTCAAACAGTTCAGGTTCAAAGCAACCGGTCTGTCAATATCCTGAATTGTGTTTCTTTTCCGTTAATCCCTCCCTCCTCTCTTATTGGCATTTTGAATGTTTCTCCATTGTCTCTCTTATCTCTCTCATTAGCATCAATCGTCTTGGTTAGCTTGGTTTGGCGTCACAATAGGAAAAACTTTCCCACGCAGGTTTCCCGTCATCATCAGGCACGACGGAGGACCAGCATTGTTGAATGTCAGTAAACCTGAACTTGATAAGTGAATAAATCTGAATCTCAGACACGAGGCAGTGTTTCAAGCTCGTACAGAAGTTCTACATTGACGATTCTTTCCCTGGGGACCTTTTCAGGAGAACCACTTTCGCCCGGTCACCAGGGAAAATGTTGGTCCAGGAGAAGCTCAGATAAACGCACAGGGGTGTAGGGGTGAGATGGGAATGGAGGAGATGGAAAGGAGGGTGGTGTGGGACAGAAGCACAGCGGGGCAACTGAGCCAGGAAAGTACAAGATGGGACAAGTGCTCACATGCAGCCTCTGGCTTGTGTTTCAAACAGGCAGGCACCGGCCCGTGTTTCGGTCTGTGTACCATGGCTTTCCCATGGTCCTGTTGTTAACAAATCACCCTGTGAGTACACGAGGCAATTACTGAGAGTTACCCGATCTCATCCATCATTGACCCGAGTGCTTGATGACAAGTTTATTCACAAGTTGTTAAGCCTGCAATATTTGGACTTTGTCTAGACGCATGTCTAACTCTGTAGCTGTCGGTGACGTTATCGGTTTGTAGTTTCACAAGAGCTTTGAGTTGCTGTGTCTTTGCAGAGTAGATTTCCTGATGACACGGAAGGAGGCAGGCCGGCCCATTAGCCCCGTGTCAGCTCACAGATCAATCCCGGAAATCGATTCTTCTCCCCATTCCCATCGACTCCCCACGATTCTCTCCCTCACCCACAGACTGGGGACGATTAACCCAACATGTCCCATGCCTTTGAGATGTAACTGGAGTACACGGGAACGTGCAGACTCCACATGGACAGCACCGAGAGGACGGGATTGAACCCGGGTCTCCAGAGCTGAGTTGGTTGCTCCTTTTAAGTCGCAGTTCAGCGCACGTTGGCAGTGAGGAATGGGCAATCCCGAGGTTTAGGAGATGCTGGTCCTTTTACTTCAGCTGTAGAACAGAATCAAGCCCAGAATCCGGAGTTGCATTCTGGGGTGTCTTCCCCAGGGTTGGCCCAGTTCTGGAGCTGGAGCCGGGTTTTATCGTGTGGCGCTCTGTGGAGCAGCGACTTGTTTCTGCCGCGGTCTTCCCTGGCCTGGAGACACCCCGAAGTGTCTTGCAGTGACAAGGGGAGCAGCATGGCAGCCGGCCCATGCACAGCAAGATCCCACAGAACTCGGTCAGTACTGGCAGTCTATTGGTGTACAGGACTTGAACCCTGATGGGTGCTGTAAAGAGCTGTGCTCTCCGGTAATGGTGACACGTCGTAAATATCGACCTCAGGACGCTGAGGTAGAATTCGGCATGTCCACCTCCCTCCTGCAGATGGTGGCTCTGGGGAGTTGTGCATTTGACGCAGGAATGTGTGGCAACAGTTGCAGGCCTTTCCCAGCACATTCTCAGGTGTGTTGAGTGTAAACACAAACAACATATTTCACTGGATGTTTCAATATACAGTATTCCCTTGTGTTGGACTGTATCCAATACTTTTTTTAGGCTTTTCCACTCTTCAAAATACCCTTGAAGGGAAAATCATACCACTGAACTCATCTACAAGGAGTGATGTTGCATGTCAGCATCCATTCTCAGGGACCCCACCACCCAGGACACGCTCTCTTCTCGCTGCTGTCGTCCACAACCAATGGGCTCACTTTCAAGGACTCTTCAACTCATGTTCTCGATATTTATTGTTTATTTATTTATAATCAAGTATTTTTCTTTTTCTATTTGCACAGTGTTGTCTTTTAGATTAGATTATGAGGACACTCAGTCCTCGTTTATTGTCATTTAGAAATGCATGCATTAAAAAATGATAGAATGTTCCTCCAGAGTGATATCACAAAAAAAAAGGATAAACCAACGACTAACACTGACAAGACCACATAATTATAACATATAGTTACAGCAGTGTAAAGCAATACCATAATTTGATAAAGAGCAGACCATGGGCACGGTAAAAAAAAAGTCTCAAAGTCCCGATCGACTCCCGATAGCAGGCAGCAAAAGGGAGAAACTCTCCCTGCTATAAATGTCCAGGCACTGACAACTGCCGATGCATTGGAAGCACCCGACCACAGCGGACTCTGAGTCCATCCGAAAACTTCGAGCCTCCGACCAGCCCTCCGATACAGCCTCCTGAGCGCCGTCCTCTGCCGAGCGCTTCAACCCCGCCCCGGCCGCCAAGCAACAAGCAAAGCCAAGGACTCGGGGCCTTCTCCTCTGGAGATTCTCGATCGCACAGTAGCAGCAGCAGCAAAGAGGGCATTTCAGAAGTTTCTCCAGATGTTCCTCCGTTCTCTCACATCTGTCTCCAACAAATCAGGATTGTGCACGGCACCCTACTTGACAGATTACAGATATCATTCACTGGAGAGGCCGGTGCGCGCTGTGTTGCACCGCCATCTTCTCCTCCTCCTTTACACGCTGGTTATTTGTCCATCTTGCTGTTGGTGGTCCTTCATTGATTCTATTGTTTCTTTTGCGGTGAACATCTGCAAGAACATGAATCTCAGAGTTAGTTATCTGTACTTTGATTAATTTTATTTGAACATTGATAAATTAGGTTGAATCTTGATCCAGGGTGGGTGGGATTTAAATTAATATTTCATCTGAAAAAGCTCCACCTCTCCTGTGAGTTATCTGGGTTTAGGGATGGTGACTTGGGAGAAAGCAGGAAGCCCTCTGATCAAACTGAGCTCATCACCTCCACTAGTATCCGCTCGAATTGGCACTAATAATTTTATTCTCCTCTCTTAGGTCCCCTCCGCTTTGACAAGCTCAAAATGCCGGAAGGAGCAGAGAGTGCCAGTGAAAGCCAGGTCTGCAATCGAGGTCAGTTCTTATGCTGGAGAGCTGCGGATCCAGAAGTCCCAGGGAGTGACACATTCGTAGGAAGGCAGGGCTTGGGGGTTGGGAGCGACGTGGTTTTGGACCAGTAGTAGGGAGGGGGTGATGTGTTATTGAAGGGGTGGTGGGCAGGGAATGGTGCATTACTGGTAGTGAGGGAACGGTGCATTATTGGATGAGTGGTATGTATACAGCCCAGCCCCTTGGGGGCAATTGGATAGGGGACTGATCCCTTGGGGGGGCACTGGGTAGGGAGGGTGGCCCCTTGGGGGGCACTGGGTAGGGAGAGGGGCCCCTTGGGGAGGGGCACTGGATAGGGAGGGTGGCCCCTTAGGGGGCATGGTTATGGCATTGCAGCACTGTTAAAAGGAAATATTGAACCCAGATGTGATGGCAGGTAGCCATACATCCTCACTTTTCTCCATCAGCCCTCACCCTCATCCATCAGCCCTCACCTATCCACCCTCACCCATCCACCCTCACCCATCCACCCTCACCCTCACCCTCACCCTCACCCATCCACCCTCACCCTCACCCATCCACCCTCACCCCCACTCTCACCCATCAACCCTCACCGCCACCCCAAACACCATCAGTCGTCAGTCTAAACCCATTGACTGTTACACTAAACCCATCGACCATCACATCCTCACCCTAAGCACCATCAACCCTCGCCCTCACACTAAACTCATCGCCCCAAACCCCATTGACGTCACCCTAAACCCCTTAACTCTGAGCTCATTGCACACGCCCTAAAGCCGAGCCCTACCGGAGCACCTAGTGTCCTGTTTACATAGAACTAACCCCATCCCAATAGGCTTCACCCCATAAAGTCGATCACCACCACCCCCCCCCATTAAATCCACTCTACTGCCAGTGCTAGTAGCCGAACCACCAACCTTGTCCCTTCAATCCAAGGGCCACACGTTGAAATACAAGAGTTGGGATTTTCTGTTGCAAATTGACGAGACTCTGTTTAGCTCCTGTTGGAGTACTGAAAGCAGTTGTGTTCACTCTGCTGGAGGAAGTACATGGTTGTTCTGGGGGTGGTGCAGAGGGAGTTCACCAGGATATTGCTTGGTGGCCTTCATTACTGGGTCTTGGAGTCCGTCCCAACGAGAAGTGAAGGCTGTTTTCCACCACGAGGGCAATGTATTTGCTTGACAACAAGGGTTTGACAATGGGAGTTAGCCACTCGGCCCCTCAAGCCTGCCCTATCATTGGGGGATCCATGCTAGCCCTCTTCCCCTGTCTACGTCAAAGCTACTTTCACAAAAGTGTGGCACCCTAGAAACAGGGATAAATTGTTCCTACTCGACAGAGTGTTGGTGAGTCCACACCTGGAGAAGTGTGCACAGGGTTGTTTTCCTAGAACAGTACAGTACAGAAACAGGCCATTCAGCCCACAGTGTTGTGCCCAACCAGCTAAAAAGCAAATGAAAAATACCCAAACACTAATCCCTCCGACCTACACTGTGTCTATATCCCTTCATTTTCCTTACATCCATGTGCCTATGCAAACGTCTCTTAAAAGCCTCTAATGTATTTACCTCTACCACCATCCTAGGCATCCACCACTCTCTGAGTTAAAAAAAACTTACCCCTCACATCCCCCTTGAACCTCCCCCCCCTCACGTTCAATGCATGCCCCCTGGTATTAGACATTTCAACCCTGGGAAACTGATGCTCTCTGTCTACTCTCACTATGCGCCTCCAAATCTTGTAGACTTCTGTCTGATCTCCCCTCAGCCTCCAACTCTCCAGAGAAAACAGCCCAAGTTTATCCAGCCTCTCATGATAGCATATACCCTCTAAACCAGGCAGCATCCTGGTGAACCTCTCCTGCACCCTCTCCAAAGCCTCAACATCCTTCCTATAGTGGGGCAACAGAATTGTACTATAAGACTCCAGAGGTGGCCTAACCAGAGTTTTATAAAGTTGCAACATAACCTCTTGACTTTTGAACTCGTGTCTCAACTAATAAAAGCAAGTATTCCATAAGCCGCCTTAACCACCCTATCAACCTGATCACGTTTGTTATTTGGGAAGGGACACATTGGTATTGGAGCCAGTCCAAAAGAGATTCAGCAGGATAACTGCTGGAATGAGAGGATTGTCCTGTTGTGAGAGGCAGATTGGATTGGATCTGCACTCTGTGGAGTTTAGCAGATTGTGGTGTGATTATATTGAAGTCTATTGTAACTGTCTTGAAATGTGAAATTTGTTTTGTGGGATCTTAAAATTGCTATAAATTACAAAACAAATAATTAGTGTAACAAAAGGAAAAACGAGGCCGTGCTCATCGACTCACGGACCATTTGGAAATCTGATGGGAGTGGGAAAGAAGCTGTTGCTGAGTTATTGAGTGTGTGTGTGTGCCTTCTGGCTCCTGCATCTCCCTCCTGACAGGAATAGCAAGAAGCAGGCACTTCCAGCCAGTGAGGGTCCTTGCTTATGGATGCTGCTGTCTTGAGACGCTGCCTCGAGACGATGTCCTCGATGGTGCGGAGGGTGGTGCCTGTGGTGGAGCCGGCCGAGACTGCAGCCGCTTGCCAACGTGCACATTGGAGCCTTCACACCAGACAGTGAAGCAGCCAGTCAAAATGTTCCCCACAGTGCATCTGTAGAAATACGGTGCCCATAAAAAGTAGTCACCCCCCCCCACCCCTTTGGAAGTGTTCGTGTTTTATTGTTTTACAACATTAATCACAGTGGATTTAATTTGTTTTTCTGACACTGATCAACAGTAAATGAGTCCTTTGTGTCAAGGTGAAAACAGATGTTTACAAAGTGATCTAAATTAGTTATAAATATAAAACACAAAATAATTGATTGCATAAGTATTAACCCCCCCCCTTAATATGACGCACCAAATCATCACTGGTGCAGCCAATTGGTTTCAGAAGACACTTAATTAGTTAAATGGAGATCACTGTGTGCAGTCAAGGTGTTTCAATTGATTGTAGTAAAAATACACCTGTATCTGGAAGGTCCAACTGCTGGTTTCTGAATGGACATTGAACCCATGAATACTACCTCACTACTTTCGTTGCACCACTCATTTGGAGAGTCACAGAGAAGTACAGCACAGAAACAGGCCCTTTGGCCCATCCAGTCCATGCTGAACCATTTGAACTGCCTATTCCCTTTGATCTGCACCGGGACCATAGCCCTCCATACCCCTACCATCCATGTACCAATCCAAACTTCTCTAACCTGTTGAAATCGAGCTCGCATCCACCACTTCCGCTGGCAGATCACTCCACACTCTCACCGCCCTCTGAATGAAGAAGTTTCCCCTCATGTTCCCCTTAAGCTTTTCACTTTTCACATTTAACCCGCGACCTCTGGTTGTAGCACCACCAAACCTCAGTGGAAAAAGCCTGCTTGCATTTACCCAAAATATACCCCTCATAATTTTGTATCCCTCTATCAAATCTTCTCTAAATCTTCTACGTTCCAAGGAATAAAGTCCTAACCTATTCAGTCTTTGCTTATTACTCCAGCCCAGCAATTAAAAAAAAATACTTTTAACTATAATTTACATTTTTTATTATTACGTATTGCATTGTACTGCTGTCACAGAACAACAAATTTGATGACATTTGCCAGTGATAATAAACCTGATTCTATTTCTGAATCCTGCCTTCCTCACTGGCGGCAAAGTCCAGTGATCCACGACCTTCTGTGAGGGGAGCCTTCTGGCGGGAGGCTACCAAAGAGGTGCTTATGACTTTGGAAAGGGAAATCAGAATAAAATTCTCCTAATAACCGGGCCTCGAGCCTTGGTGCTCAGTGGGATTATTTTGATGAATTCCTACCGCAATTTACCAGTTACATATTGTTCCTAATAAATCTTGCTGTTAACTGCAGTTGACAGGAGTTATCTGGTAACCAATCACCTCTTGGCAATTGAAATCCACACAGCCCCCTGTGAGTTCGCACTGCCTCCCAGTGAACTTGGTTGTGGGTTTCAGTGCAATTTTAATCGGAAGTGGAAAGAATTTTTACTGCAAAGCAGCAAGGAGTGGATTAGAGATCGGATAGACTCCAGCATTCCAGCTGCTTGTTTTCTCTTTGCAATCTGGGGAAGATTTCTTTGGCTCTTGTTGCCTTGATCCGACGATGGAGACACTGATCTAAGCAGGGAATGGCAGAGTTGCGTGAAGAATTCTTTTTGTAATTTGGTACACCTCGGTGCCCCAAAAATGTTCTTTCTGAGAGAATTGCATTGTCTTGTTAACCTTCCCTCGGCTGTGTGACACCTCTCTGCCCCTTTCTTAGGGAGAGAGGGAGCCTGTGGTATGTGGAATTGTCGAGTGAACAATGAGTTTTTATTGTACTGCAGATCATGGGCTCTCTTGGGGGCTTTGCTATTGCTTGGGTGGTGGGGGGGGAGAAGGGGGCTTTGGAGTTCTCGTGTTTCTACTATCGCTCATTCTTTGGGGCGCTCTTCTGTTTTTGTGGATATCTGCGAAGAACAAGAATTTCAGGTTGTATATTGTATATGTTCTCTGATATTAAATGGAACCATTGAACGATTGAATTTTTGAGGAGTACTATTCACCCTGGGTAGCCGAGTGGAGATGCCCCTCTACCCAAGGAGGTATCAGGCACTCCTTACCTCCGCTAGTCTACAGGTCGCCCTTGGGCAAGGCGTTACAGCTGCTTAGCCCGCCCTGTCCCCCCCCCCGACCCCGGGATCAGCATCACGTGGAGCCACGGGAGCGGCTGGTGCATATCACAAGTCCTGGTTGTGTGACCACAGAAGTCAAGCAGCACCCATCTTGTAAAGACACTGCCCAGAAGGTGGCAATGGCAAACCACTTCCGTAGAAACATTTGCGGGGGGGGGAGGAATGAGGAAAGGGTTTCAGAATTTCCCCAGCACCACCGCCCCTCCGTTGGTGAGGAAGGAAATTCTAACTTCCTTTAACACCAGAGCTCAAAGTTCAAAGGAAATTTATTATCAAAGTGCGTACTGTATATGTCACCATATACAACCCTGAGGTTTATTTTGTTGTGGGCATAGTCAATACATTTATAGAATAATAACCAGAATTAAAAATACACATGGACTAAGATGTTAACTGTCCTGTGCTATCACCAGTGGGATCATCAGTTGATCTGCCACCTGTCTTCAGGAGTTTCGGCCCGCTTATGATCAAGACTCCCTCGAGATGGTGGGCCAGCAGTGCTAAAGCACCACCTCCCACTGGTGAGCTTAAAAACTTGGCATCTGCCTCTATCAGAGTTGTTGGTCACTTCCATCCAACAGATAGTCTGCTCTTCAGGTGTCTATGCAACTACTGAAGGGTTTGCAAAAGATAGATACACTGTCTAACAATCTGCCCCTCTGGACGTACTTGGTCCACACCCATGCTGATCCTTTCTCTGCTGCCTCAGCTACAGCCCTGCTGGTTGACTTGATCTCTCTTCTAGTGAAGCCAAGGTCACGCAGCCACTTCTGGAAAGTGAATACAATAAACCCACGGCAACCTACTTCGAATGGATAGCATGAGACCTTCCACCCTCTGTCTCTGCACTCTGATCTTAATTCTGCATACTTGGTTAACTTGCACCCATGGGCTTCATCGATGTTGTCTTCCCAGGGGACTATAGACTCAATGAAAGATTGCACCAACCTGAGTGTAGAAGATGACAAATTCTGCAAATACAAGAAGAAATAAGTAAGGAATAAATATCAAGAACATGAGATGAAGAGTCCTTGAAAATGAGTCAATAGGTTGTGGGAACATTTCAATGATGGGGCAAGTGAAGTTGAGTGAAGTTATCTTCTGGTTCGAGAGTCTGACGTTCCTGAACCTGGTGGTGTGAGTCCTGAGGCTCCTGTACCTTCCTGATGGCATCAGTGGCCTGGACGGTGGGGGTCCCTGATGATGGATGCTGCTTTCCTGCGACAGCTCTCCGTGTAGATGTACTCAATGGTGAGGAGGGCTTTACCCATGATGGACTGGGTTGAATCCACTTCTTTTTGTAGGATTTTCCATTCAAGGGCATTGGTGTTTTGATACCAGGTTGTGATGCAGCCAGTCAGTATACTGTCCACTACACATCTATAGAAGGTTGTCAAAGTTTTAGGTGTCATGCCGAATCTTAAGCTCCTGAGGAAGTAGAGGCGCTGCCATGCTTTGTTGGTAATTGCATGCTGGGAGCAGGAGAGGCCCTTTGAAATACTAACGCTGAGGAATTTAAAGTTGCTGACCCTCTCCACTTCTCATCCTCCGATGAGGACTGGCTCATGAATTTCCTTGTCCTGAAGTCAATAATCAGCTCCTTGGTTTTGCTGACATTGTGTGAGAGGTTGTTGTTATGACACTACTCGGTCAGATTTTCAATCTCCCTCCTGTATGCTGATTCATCACCACCTTTCATTTGGCCAATGACAGCGGTGATATTTTCTCCTGATCTTCACAGGCATATTTTATCTTTTGTCTGAATGACTTAGACTGGATCTTTCTCAATCATTGCATGTATTAGTACAAGTCTAAATTCAACCCTTTCCTTGAGAGTTGAAACAGTCTTCAGTTGTAATGTGGCACATAAACCCTCTGACAAATTCCTGGCCCTTTCACATCCAAAACTTGCTAATTGGAGCAATGTACAACCCAAACCGCGTGTGCTGACGTAATGTTGACAAACTTGTAGACAGAATGCATTGTCTACAAATTTAGTTGAAATTTCTGACCTTTGACCCAATTTAGAGTCATGGTGTCATTGAGCTACGCCCTGAACCAGGCCCTTCGGCCCATTGACTTTGTCCTGACCACCCATTTACACACATCCTGCTCTAATCCCATTTTATTCTAAAGTTCAAAGTACATATATTACCAAATGCTTTTGTGTAGTCGATAAAACAAACAATTCTTTTGCACTTGAATAGCTCGTTCTGATAGTATCCTTAACATCAATATCGCATTTCTTGTACCTTTGTCTTTCACAAAACCACATTGTTCTTTACCTATTTCAGCTTGTATCTTACTTTTATCTCTTGTTATCAAAATTCTTAGAAGTAGCTTAGTGATATGACTCATTAAACTTATGGTCCTACGTAATTCACATCCTATTACTCCAGGTTTCTTGGGAAGGGTGATAAATACTGATTTTTTTCATCTCTTCTGGAAGTATTATTCCAGTCTCATAAATGTCAAGAGAGGTGTTAGATAAGGGTGTGTTTTCTCCCCTGATTCATTTAACGTGTACAGTGAAACAATATTACAAAAAATAAGAGACATCTTGCGAATCTAAGTTGGTGGTGAAAACAATAATTTCAGATATGCGTATGACACGGTTAATTGCAAGTACGGAGGAGGAACTACAAAACTTAATTGATATAATTGTTGAAGAAAGTGCAAAAATGGGTCTATCTATCAATTTCAAAAAGACAGCATGTATGATGATATCCAAAAAGAAGGAGAATCCTATCTGCAGGGTGAGAATAAATGGGGAAGACATAAAACAAGTAAAGAACTTTTGCTACTTAGGAAGCTAGGTGACATCAGATGGCAGGTGCGACATGGACATCAAAAGAAGAATAGGGATTGCAAAAGACACCTTTACGAGAATGAAGAGTATACTGACCAACACTGAACTAGGCATGACAACCTGCCTCAGAGTACTGAAATGTTACGTTTATCCAGTTATGTTATATGGATCAGAATGTTGGACAATATCTAGTAACATGCGGAAACAAATTGTAGCAGCAGAGATGTGGTTTTTGAGGAGGATGCAAAGAATATCGTGGATGAAACAAATATCTAATGAGGATGTCATGAACAGAGCAAACACAAAAAGAGAAATAATGTATGAGATCATGAAAAGGCAACGTAACTTCATTGGACATGTGATTAGGAAAGAGGAGTTAGAATGCACAGTAATTATGGGAAAGATTGAAGGGAAGAAAACAAGAGGAAGACAAAGACAAATGATGGAGACAGCAGCCAGAGAACTGGAAATGAGTACCAATGAATTGATCCACTTGACCCGAAACAGGAGTGTGTGGGCCATGGCAGTCAAAGCTCAAACTGGGCACAGCACATGATGATGTATCTTATCAAAGTTAGAGATAAATCGCAAGGCCATGACAAGGTGGAGTAGATGATGAAGATCCTCTGTGTAATGAGGTCTGCTGTCCATATCTGGTTTGATCTACACATGACCTTGGACCCTTTCCCATTAATCAAGGGATCTGCAGAGCCCAGGTTGGGAATCCCTACTGTAGACTTAGTGTTCACTCTGAAATAGCCCAGCATGGGGAAGGCACGGTAACACAGTGGCTTGTGCAATGCTTTACAGTACCGGCAACACGCTGCTGCCTGTTAGGAGTTTGTACCTTCTGCCCATGACCGCGTCTATTTCCTCCGGGTGCTCCGGTTCCCTCCCACAGTCCAAAGATGTACGGGTTAGTAGGTTAATTGGTCACGTGGGTGTGATGGGGGAGCGTTGGTTTGTTGAGTCTTAAAGGCTTATAACGTTACTGTAACTCTAAATTGGCAGTTCCTTTACTGTTAACCGAGGGGTCCATGTACCCCAAATTGGGAAACCTTGCTCTAAATAAACAAATTTGCTGGTTGAAGGGGGTGGCATAGATAGATAGACATACTTTATTGATCCCAGGGAAATTGGGATACCACACCCGTGTCTCACAAAGGGATGAACGATGATCTGCAGGGATCACAAGTAGGCTGGGAATGGATGTTGTAACATAGAGAAGTCTCCCCACAGGGCACTGGTGAGACGGGCACTGAACTACAACTTCGATCAGCTTACTGGAGGGGGAATGTGTTGCCAGTGGAGACAGACCCCTGAGTTTGATTCCTGCACTGAAGGTGGTCTTAGGAGGATGGAATGAGAAGGCTGGGACCAAGCTTGTTGGGGTTTGGGTTAGGCAGCATCTTTGGAAGAAAGTGGACAGTTGACATTTCAGAATGAGCCCTTTTGTCTGGACTTGGATAGACTTCAGGGTAGTGACCTAAATGTTGACTGTTCATTTCCCTCCAGACCCACTGAGGTCCAGAATGCCACACAGACACACTCTCTGTCTCTGTCTACAAATAAATACTTGATATTTTGGGCCAAAACCCTCCTTTAGGACTGGAAAGGAAGGGGGAAGATGCCAGAATGTAAAGGTAAGGGAGGGGAAGGAGGATAGCTAGAAGGTGATAGGTGAAGTCAAGAGGGTGGGAGAGGTAGAGGTCTGGAGAAGAAGGAATCTGATAGGAGCTAAAAATGGGCCATCGGAGAAAGGAAAAGAGGAGGAGCACAGTGGGAAATAATAGGCAGGTGAGAAAAAGTAAATGGTTAGAGTGGGGAATAACTGTGGGGGGGGGGAATTTGTTTACTGGAAGGAGAAATCGATATTCATGCCATCAGGTTGGAGGCTACCCAGATGGAATATAAGGTGTCACTCCTCCATCCTGATGGTGGCCTTCTCTGGGCACAAGAGGAGTCCATGGGCTAGCACTCCATAATGGGAATTGGAATTAAAATGTTTGGCCACTGGACAGTCCTGCTTGTGGCAGATAGTGCAGAGGTGCTCAAAGAAGCAGTCTCTCGATTTACGACGGGCCTCGCCAATGTAGAGGAGGCTGCATTGGGAGCGCCGGACACAATAGACAACACAAGCAAGTTCACAGGTGAAGTGTTGTCTCACCTGGAAGGGCCTGAATGGAGGTGAGGGAGGAGGTGAATGGGCAGGTGTGGCTCTTCGGCCGTCTGCAGGGGTAAGTGCCGGGTGAGAGATTAGTGGGGAGGGACAATGGAATCGCAGGGGCAACAATCGCTGCAGAAAGTGGAGGGGCACGTGGAGTGGTGGGTCCCTTTGGAGATTGTGGAAGTTGTGGAGGATGATGTGTTGGATGTGGAGATTCACGGGGTGGTAGGTAAGGACACAAGGAACCCTATCACTGTTAAGGCATTGGGAAGATGGGGTGAGCCGGAAGCTCGGGAAATGGAGGCTGGTGAGGTCAGCATCAGTCTTGGAGGAAGGGAAACCCAGTTCTTTGAAGGAGGAGGATATCTCTGTCCTGGAAAGGAAAGCCTCATCCTGGGAATAGATATGTGGAGATGAAGGAACTGAGAAAAGGGAATAGCACTTTTACAGGAGACAGAATGGTTTCTGAAAGATGTCGGTAGAGAGTTTGTCTCCAGAGATGGAGACAAAGAGAGATCGAGAAAGGGGAGGCAGGTGTGAGAATTGGACCAAGTAAACTTTAGGGTGGATGTGGACTTTGTTGATTCGGATTCCAGTATCTGCCATTCCTTGTGTCAGCAAGCAGGGATGAAGAAGATTAGATTTATTTGTCAGATGTACATCAAAGACATACAGTGAGATGTGTCAAATCAAATCAACGCGGGTTCTGCTGAGCAGCCTGCAAGTGTCAGACTCTGAACTGGGTTTAATGGCAGTAGCATATGCTGTGAATTTCGTTGTTTTGTGACAGCAGTACCTTCCAATATATTAAAAAAATAACTGGAATTGAGTTGAGGGGGAAAGTAAATCAGCCATGATTGAATAATGTTGCAGTATCAATTTGCCGAATGGACGAATTCCACCCCTATGTCTGTGGTCCCTTTAAACCTTTCCTACTCGTGTACCTGTACGAGTGTCATTCAAATATTGTTAATGTACCTGCCTCAAATACTTCTTCCAACAGTTCATTCCTTCACTGACCACTCTCTGGGTGAAAGTATCCCCACAGGTTATTATTAAATCTCTCCTCTCTCACATTAAACCTTAGAACTTGATTCTCTAACCCTAATAAGGGCTGTGCATTCTCCTTATCTATGCCTGCATGATTTTACACACATCTAAAGTTTCATACCCCAATCTCCTATGCTCTGCTATCTCCTCTATATGTACATTAAATAGTTAAATTAAACAAGTAGTGCAAAAAGAGGGGGAAAAAAAAGGAGAGGGGTAGTGTTCATGGGTTCATTGTCCATTCAGAAATCTGATGGCAGAGGGGAAGAAGCTGTTCCTGAATCATTGTGTATCTTTAGGCTTCTGTGCCTCCTTCCTGATGGCAGCAATGAGAAGAGGGCTTGTCCTGGGTGATGGGGGTCCTGAATGATGGAAGCCACCTTTTTGAGGCATTGCCTTTTGAAGGTGCCCTGGATGCTGGGGAGGCTGGTGCCCATGATGGAGCTGACTGACTACAACTTTATGTAGCTTATTTCAATCCTGTACAGTGGCCACTACATACCAGACGGTGATGCAGCCAGTTAGGATGCTCTCTATGGTACATATGTAGAAGTTTGCGAGTGTGTTTAGTGACATATCGAGTCTCCTCAAACTCCTCATGGAATATAGCCACTGTCTTGTAATTGCTTTGCTATGTTGGGTCCAGGTTAGATCCTCAGAGTTGTTAACACCCAGGAACTTGAAACTGCTCACCTTTTCCAATTCTGACCTCTCTATGAGGACTGGTGTGTGTTCCCTCATCTCACCCTTTCTGAAGCCCACAGTCAGTTCTTTGGGCTTACTGACATTGAGTGCAAATTTCTATATGGGCATTTGAACTGTACCTAGCTCAAAAGCCATCTATGCAACACACACAAAATGCTGGAGGAACTCAGCAAGTCAGGCAGCGTCTATATAGTTGGTGTTTTAGGCTGAGACCTTTTCTTGGGAAAGCCAGACTAAGAAGGTGGGGGAGGTGGGTGAGTCGTTTAGGGGAATGATCGGAGAAACTGGGAGGTAGAGGTGGAAGAGGTAAAGGGCTGGAGGAAGAGGAAGCTTATTGGAGAGGAGAGTGGACCATGGGAGAAAAGGAAGGAGGAGGGGAACCAGGGGAAGGTAATGAGAAGGGGAGTTAGAGTGGGGAATGCAAACAGGGAGAAATTAGGAGGGTGAGAACATGCTAGAAATTGCATGTTCATGCCATCAGGTTGGAGGGTATCCAGATGGAATATGAGACATTGCTTCTCCAACTTGACCTTATCGTGGCAGAAGAGGAGGCCATGGACAGACATGTTGGAATGGGACTGTGAAGTCGATCTGAAATGGGTGGTCACCGGGAAGTCCTGCCTTTTGGAGTGGAACAGAGTGAAGGTGCTCAGCAAAGAGACCACTGCCCACTACACTTCCTTGCTTCCCTTGTACGTTAGAGTCACACAGCATGGAGAAAGGCCGTTTGTCGAATCTGGTACATGCTAACCAGATGCCCACGGAGGACAGTCCCATTTGCCTGCATTTGTCCCCTGACCCCATAACCCTTTCCTATCCACACACCTGTCCAAGTGCCCTTTAAATAAGACCTTAAGACATAGCAAAATTAGGCCATTCAGCCCATCGAGTCATTGACAAACTTCACATCTCACTCGAAAAATAGCACTTCAGATGCCTCAGCATCAAAATGAGACCGTAAGACATCGGAGCAGAATTTGGCCATTTGGCCCATTGAGTCTGCTCTGGCATTCCATCATGGCTGATTTATTATCTCTCTCAACCCCATTCTCCTGCCTTCCATCCGTAATCTTTGACACCCTGACTAATCAGGAACCTATTAATCTCTGCTATAAATATACCCAATGACTTGGCCTCCACAGCTGTCTGTAGCAATGAATTCCATAAATTCATGCCACTCTGGTTAAGCAAATTCCTCCTCATCTCTGTTCTCCAATGTTGTTAACATATGGCCCTCACCGCTTCCTCCGACGGCTCGGTCCCAGCTGCAAGTGCTGAGGGTCAGGCCTGCGGGAAGGGCCTCAACCCCCCCCTTGATTAGACCCCATGATACCACTCGGCACAGAATCATGTTGGCCCAGGGAGAGCCAGCAGTATCCCTCCCCCTGTCAGTAGCCCTCACCCCTCCTGAACACAGCCAGCTCCAAATTGTTTTCACAGCAGAATCTGCCGAGACTTTGTAGGCTACAGATGTCTGCAAGTTCAGAATCGGGTTTAATATCACAGGCGTACGCCGTGAAACTTGTTGTTTTGTGGCAGCGTTACATTGCGGTATATAATAATAATAAAAACTAAAACCTGCAGTAGGAAATATATACAAGACTGCAAATGTCATAGGCACATCTATACAGCACAGTACTTTAGTAGTGTGATGTATTGCACTGTACCGCCACGGAAAAAAAAACAGATTTCATGTCTTCTGTGAGTGATGATAAACCTGATTCTGATATGGGTCTCCATCGTGGACTAAGAGTGGGAAGGGGACATGGAGAGGGGAATCATGGTTGGGAAAAGGGGAAGGGAGAGGGGAGGGAGCAGGAAGCACCAGAGAGACATTCTGCAATGATCAATAAACCAATTGTTTGGAATCAGATGACCTTGCCTGGTGTCTCAGGGCTGAGTGTGTCTGCACCTGCGTCACCCCCGTCTCTGGAACTCTTGTATTAAAACTAAATTATTTAAGTAGTGCAAAAAGAGAAAAATATACTGTAATGAGTGTTTATGGGGTCATTTTTAAAAGGCTTCGACCTTCCAGTGTTTCAGAGAGGGGGACTGAGCAACACTTCTGGAGGACAGAGAGGCCTTGTATCCCCGCCCCCTCTGTCTAAGTAGGTGAGGTGTCAGCTTTGACTGCCCTCTCCGTTGCCACTCGTTTCTTTACATCAACCATCTGGATCTGAGCTGATTCCTTCCTGTTTACATTGAGAATTTTCCAACAGAACTCCACATCCAAGCTTCAGAGGCTCGATTTTTCTTTTGGGTTGAGGCTGGGGTGATTTCTAGGCATGCTGACGTGAGAGCTGCCAAGTTCTTAAGCCGCTGAACTCTGGGATTTTAACTTGTTGGGAAATTTATTCTGAGGTCACGGGCAGATGGTGTCTAAGAAGAATAGACAGTCCAGCCCCTCATCCTGGCTCTCTCGTTCAGCCGGATAGCACGGATGCCGGCTGTGTGGAGCTTGCTTGGTCTTTCTGTGACATCGGTGTTTCCTGCCCGTATTCCAAGGATGTGTGGGGCTCGTTGGCAAATTGTCCCCCAATGTGTGGGTGAGATGGCATGGCAGGTAGTGCTGAGCACAATGCTTTATAGTACCAGTGACCTGGGTTCAATTCCCACCGCTGCTAGCAAGGAGTGTGTACGTTCTTCCCGTCACCATGTGGGTTTCCTCCGGGTGCTCTGGTTTCCTCCCATAGTCCAAAGATGTGCTGGTTGGTCGGTTAATTGGTCATTGTGGATTGTCCCATTATTAGGCTAAGGTTAAATCAGGAGATTGATGGTGGGGGGGGGGGCGGCTTGAAGGGCCAGATGGACCGTTTCTTCGCTGTCCCACCATTCCCCCTCCACCTCCCCTCCCTTCCCCCTGCTACTTCCCCCCACCTCCCCTCCCTTCCCCCTGCTACTTCCCCCCCACCCCCTCCCTTCCCACCTTGCCCCCACTTTACCCCACGTGCCCTGCCTGCCCCTTCTGTCTGCCCTCTTTCTCTTCCCCTTCGCTCCCCCTCCCCCTCCTCTCCTCCCACTCCTCTCTTCCTCCCCCCCTCTCTCCCTCCCCCCTCCTCTCTTCCTCCCCCCTCTCTTCCTCCCCCCTCTCTCCCTCCCCCCTCTCTCCCTCCCCCCTCTCTCCCTCCCCCCTCTCCCTCCCCCCTCTCTCCCTCCCCCCTCTCTCCCTCCCCCCTCTCTCCCTCCCCCTCTCTCCCTCCCCCCTCTCTCCCTCCCCCCTCTCTCCCTCCCCCCTCTCTCTCTCCCCCCTCTCTCTCTCCCCCCTCTCTCTCTCCCCCTCTCTCTCTCCCCCCTCTCTCTCTCCCCCTCTCTCTCTCCCCCCCTCTCTCTCTCCCCCCTCTCTCTCTCCCCCTCTCTCTCTCCCCCCTCTCTCTCTCCCCCCTCTCTCCTCCCCCTCTCTCTCTCCCCCCTCTCTCTCCCCCCCTCTCTCTCCCCCCTCTCTCTCCCCCCTCTCCCCCCTCTCTCTCTCCCTCCTCCCCCCTCTCTCCCCCCTCTCTCCCCCCTCTCTCTCCCCCCTCTCTCCCCCCTCTCTCCCCCCTCTCTCCCCCCTCTCTCCCCCTCTCTCCCCCTCTCTCCCCCCTCTCTCCCCCTCTCTCCCCCTCTCTCCCCCTCTCTCCCCCCTCTCCCCCCTCTCTCCCCCTCTTCCCCTCCTCCCCTCCTCCCCCCTCTCCCTCCTCCCCCCTCTCTCCCTCCTCCCCCTCTCTCCCTCCTCCCCCCTCTCTCCCTCCTCCCCCCTCTCTCCCTCCTCCCCCCTCTCCCTCCTCCCCTCCTCTCTCCCTCCCCCTCCTCTCTCCCTCCCCCCTTCTGCCCCTCTCTCTCCCCCCCACCCATTCTGCCCCTCTCTCCCCCTGCCCCTTCTCTCCCCCCCCCCAGTTGGTCACAGCTCAGTTCAGTTTGGTCTAACTCCTGTGCTGTGTCTCCCTTTCATTAACCAGAAAGTCTCTGCCATCTGCAGCCATTTACAACCTAGCAGGCTGGCAGGAACCACCGACAAGTCAGAACGTTGGCCTCATAAATTCCACCGTTGCAGTAAATGTCAGTGTGTTTCCTCTCACTGTGGTCTGCCTGCTATCTGTGCTTTCAAAACGATCTTGTTTATTGTTGGCAAAGATTAATATTTAGCATCAATTTGTAATTCAGGTTTTAAGTTAATTGTCATCATTTTTGCACTGTTCATCCCCTTAGATTCCTTCCTCCGCCATGGGATCCCACCACAAAGCACATCTTTCCCTCCCCTCCCACTTTCAGTTTTCCCTTGTCCATTTCTCCCTCCTCGCTGATCTCCCTCCTGGTACTTGCCCTTGCAAGCAGAACAAATGCCACACCTGCCCCTACACCTTCTCCCTCACTCCCAAACCGTCCTTCCAGGTGAGGCGACACCTCACTTGTGAGTCTGTTGGGGTCATCTATTGCATCCGGTGCTCCCGGTGTGGCCTCCTCTATATCGTGATGAGGCCACACTCAGGTTGGAGGAACAACATCTGGGTAGCCTCCAACTTAATGGCATGAACATCGATTTTTTTGAACTTTCTGTAATTGCCCCCCCTTCAACGTTCCATTCCCATATCCCTCTGTCACCTTATCTCCTTACCTGCCCATCACCTCCCTCTGGTGCTCCTCCCCCTTCCCTTTCTTCCATACTTCTCTCGTCCTTTATCTCTTTCACCATTTCACTTCCTGGCTCTTTACTTCACTCCTCTCCCTTTCCCAGTTTCACCTCTCCCCCAACCCCACAACCTTCTTAATGTGGCTTCTCATCTTTTTTTCTCCAGTCCTGATGAAGTGTCTGGGCCCGAAAAATTGACTGTTTACTCTCCTCCACAGACGCTGTCTGACCTGCTGAGTTCCTCCAGCGTGTTGTGTGTGTTGCGCGGATTTCCCGCATCTGCAGATTTTCTCTTGTTTGTGATTTTAAACCTGATTCTAACAGTATTGCAGCCTTTTGTTCTTGTGCATCAAAACCTGGCAGGGTAGAAATGTCTAATACCAGAGGGCACGAATTGAAGGTGAGAGGGGGTAGGTTAAGGGGGGACTGAGGGGTAAGTTTCTTAGAGAGTGGTGGGTGCTGGAATGTGCTGCCTGGTTTGGTGGTAGGGTCAAGTACATCAGAGGCTTTTAAGACATGTTTCGATGGGCACATGGATGTGAGGAAGGTGGAGGGATATGGACATTGTGTAGGTAGGAGGGATTAGTATTTGTGTGTTTTTGATTTGCTTTTTAGCTGGTTTGGCACAACATTGTGGGCTGAAGGGCCTATTCTCTTCTATGAGTGAGATAGGCCAGGGTAGTACTGTGGAACATTTCAAAACTCTTATTAATAAACCTACTTTATTAATTCAGCCTACTTATAGAATTTCTTAATGCTTGGTGAAGTTAATTATATGATTTTGTATGTTTAATTACATTTATTCTATATAATGTTTGTCTTTACTTGCCCCTATCCATTTATCCTTCCCCCTAATCTCCCTCCTGGCACTTATCCCCTCTAAGCGGCCTCAGTGCTACACCTGCCCATTCACACCTCCCTCACCTCCATTCGGTGCCCCAGACTGTCCTTCCAGGTGAGGGAACACTCAACCTGTGAATTTGCTGGCGTCGTCTATCGTGTCCAGTGCTCCCAATGCGGCCTCCTCTACGTTGGCGAGGCCCGTCGTAAATCAGGGACCACTTCGTCGAGCCCCTCCGCACCATCTGCCGCAAGTGGGACTTCCCAGTGGCCAGACATTTTAATTCCTATTCCCATTCCCCTTCCGGTGTGTCGATCTATGGTCTCTTGTGCCAAGACGAGGCCACCCTCAGGGTGGAGGAGCAACACCTTGTATTCTGTCTGGGTAGCCTCCAACCTGATGGTATGAATATCGATTTCTCCTTCCAGTGAACTAATCTACTCTCCCCCCCCCCCCACTCCTCTATTCCCCACTCTGACCTTTCACTTCTTCTCACCTGCCTATTACTTCCCTGTGGGTCCCTTCCTCCTTCCCTTTCTCCTATGGTCCACTCTCCTCCCCTATCAGATTCCCCCCTCTCCAGCCCTTTCCCTTTCTCAGCCATCTTGCTTCACCTATCTCCTTCTAACTAGCCTCCTTCCTTTCCCCACCATTTTATTTTGGCGTCTTCTCCCTTCCTTCTCAGTCCTGAAGCAGTGTCTCGGCCTGAGTTGTCGACTGTTTATTCATCTCCATGGACGCTGTTCCTCCAGCATTTTGTATGTGTTGCTTTGGATTTATAGCATCTGCAGATTTTCTTGTGTTGATGAAAGCCATTGTTTTCTTTCTTTCTATTATAAATCATATATCTCCTTCGTTATGTGAAATACCTACGTAAACGTCTCATAGAAATTGCACTCTTCAGTCAGTGTGTCCATGCTGGTTGCCTTCTTCCAGAGTCGATTATCTGTGGAATCAAATCTATGGCATTTGTCTGTCACAATCACTCTAAGGCCTTCCCCAGGGTAATGTTGCAATCTGGTATCTCTGTGTCCAGCCTCAGGAGGCCCTGGAGAATGTGAGAATAAATGATTCATCTTAAATAAAATCTTCTGGTCAGAACCCAAGAGAAATCAAAGTTGGTAAAACTGATTTATTATTGTCATATGTCCAAGAGAAAGTGAAAAGTTTGGCTGGAAAACTGTTCATACAGATCAGATCAGTACACACAGTACATTGAGGTCGAACAAAGTTAAGCTCAAGTTTGTTATCATCTGACTGTACATATATACAACCAAACGAAACAATGTTCCTTCCAGTCACGGCGTACCCACTAGGCAGGACATAAGCCAGGCTATCTCTGTAAATAAGTGAACAAAACATAATTCAAGATGTATGTAGTGCACAGCACAGGTTAACAGAACAGTAAATTTATTATGGAGACGCAGCCCAGAATAGGCCCTTACTATACCTTTCAGGTATATTGCCCAGCAATCTTCTGAGTTAATCCTAGCCAAATCACAGAATGATTTACAGTGACCAACTGGTATGTCTTGTGGGAGGAAGCCCACACAGTCATGGGGAGAACATACAAACTCCTTACAGGCAGTGGAGGGAATTGAACCCGGGTCACCTGTGCTGTAAAGTGTTCTGTTAACCATTACGCTACTGACTTCTCTAATCATCACCACAAGAGATTCTGGAAAGCCAAAGCAAATAGCCTTGACCACAAGACCATTAGACAATGGTCAACACAGAATGCCCAGCAGACACTAGAGGAGAAGGATGTGAAGGATACAGTGGGGCTGAGGCACCAGGGTCTAGCCTGGCTGGGGGTGAGAGGGGCCCTCCCAGTCAGATCCCTCCTGCATGCCCGGGGCATCTTCCCCACAACCTGCTGCCCGCAAAGCAGTAACTCACCTCTTCGCACGCTGTGCGCTTGCGAAGAAGGCGTGGCGCGAGCAGCAGCAGTGTTTAAACAGTATTGACAACGTCTGTGAAGTTGTTGAATGGTTTGTTCTTGTGAATAAAGTTCACACACACCTACTCAGCTGGAGGAATTCAGCGTGTCAGGCCCCATCCATGGAAATAAATAAACAGTCAACATTTCGGGCTGAGAACCTTCATCAGGACTGGAAAGGAAGGGGGAGGAAATCAGAATAAAACGGTGGAGGGAGGGGGAAGGAGGATGGCTGGAAGATAACGGGTGAAGCCAAGTGGGTGGGAAAAGTCAAGGGCTGGAGAAGAAGGAATCTGATAGGAGAGGAGAGTGGACCCTAGGAGAAAGGGAAGGAAGTGGGTATATGGAGGGAGGTAATAGGCAGGTGAAGAGAGGTAAAAGGGTCAGGGTGGGAACTAGAGGAAGGAAGGAGGTGGATGGATTTTTTTTAACTGGAAAAAGAAATCAATATTCGTGCTATCAGTGTGGAGGCTGAACGCTGTTCTAGTGATGAGATCTCGGTGGTGACAGGGCTTTCTTTAGCCTCTCAGCCTGAGGGAAGAAGCTGTTCCCCAGTCTGGCAGTCCTAGTCCTGATGCTCCTGTACCTCCTTCCTGATGATAGTGGGCAATAACTGGATGCAGGATAAATGTAATAGCCACAGAGAAAGTGAAGTACAAGTAAGCCAGAAGGCCATAATAGGTAGATGTGAAGTTGAGATTTGCAATCTATTATATTGGGACACTGCCTCTATTATAAAACACGACCCAGGAGGCGGCAATGGCAAACCACTTCTGTAGAAAAAATGACCAAGAACAATCACGGCCATAGACCACGATCACCCACGTCATATGATGTGGCACATAACCTGAGAGGATGAATTCTATGCTGAAATTGCAGAAAGAAATATGTCAAATTCAAAGTTCAAAGTATGTTTACATTATACAACCTTGAGATTCATCTCCTGACAGGCAGCCACAACAAAAGAAACCCAAAACAAAAGAACCCACAAGTAAAAGGACTAATCAGCCAATAGAGAGAGAGAGAGAGAAGAAAAAAAACACAAATCGTGCAAACAATGCAAGCAACAGCAATAAATTTATTCAGAAATAAAGTGCGTCCATAGACACGAAGCCCAGAGCAGGCCCACAGCCTGGGGCCTCGGCCTCAGTTCATCACACTGTGGAGCTTGCAGACAGGAAGCCCAGAGCAGGCCCGGAGCCTCAGCCTCGGTGTAGTGGAGAGAGGAGCAAACATCATGGAGCAACGAGCAGAACTGGCCTGACCCTCACCTCCGGTCCCGACGTTTAAATCGTCCCAATAGCAGGTTGTTTCTCACTCGAAGACCAGAGCCCTGTCACATCGACACGCTCTGGGCCCCGAAGCCGCTGCCAGGTTCTGGCCTGTACTCGACCCTTCCAAATCGGCTTGGCACTCAGATCTCACTCTTGGTTTAGGTGGACAGGCTCTGAAACTGCTTCAGTTTGACTTTTCTTCGCCTCGGCCCCTTTTTTACTTTGCATCGCACCTTTGGCCTCCTGAGATGCTGGTGAGATACGTTGGCTCTGCCATCCACCTGCTTACACCAGGCCAGGCTATTGGTAATATTCAACCCAGGAACTTCAAGTTCTCAACCCTCCCGACCTCAGCACTTCATTTAATACGTTCCCTGTCGTATGACATGGGTGTTCATGGTCTTTCCATCTGTCTTCCATCTGCTTATTCTTTTCTCTTTCCATGACCATGATTGTTCTTGGCAAATTTTTTGACAGAAGTGCTTTGCCATTGCCTTCTTCTGGGCAGTGTCTTTACAAGACGGGTGACCCCGGCCATTATCAACACTCTTCAGAGATTGTCTGCCTGGTGTCAGTGGTCACATAACCAGGACTTGCGATACGCACCAGCTGCTCATACGACCATCCACCACCTGCTCCCATGGCTTCACGTGACCCTGATCGGGGTGGGGGGGTGGAGTTGCTAAGCAGTGCTACACCTCACCCAAGGCTGCTCTGCAGGCTAGCAGAGGGTAGGAGTGTCTTGCACCTCCTGTGGTAGAGACATATCTCCACCCCACCACCCATAACCTCAGCATGGTTGATGTAGACAGGAGCATGTGCGCTGTCCTACCACCTTCCAGAAGTCAACGACTACCACTTTTGTTGACATTGAAGTCGCAGATGCTGGAAATCTGAAATAAAAACTGAATGACGTAAGGTCTGGGTGAAGTGAAACAATTAACAGTTTGAAGTCTAGCTGGAAACATGTTTATCTAGCCAAATGACCCAACCACCAGAACCCATCAACTGGTTAGAGTGACTTGTTTCTTTTTCTCTTTGCTTGGATCAATGCCTACCTTCCTGAGCTCTCCATATTGATTGAAGAAACTGTACACAATGGATTCTGGTTAATTAAGCCATTGGTTAACAGCTCTTAAAGACCAAAAACTAATTGAGAAAATAGCTGGGAATCCAAAGAATGAAAGTACATTTATCACCAAATTATGTATGCAGTATACAACCCTGAGATTTGTCTTCCCCACAGACGGTCATGAAACAAAGAAAACCCCATGGAACTCATTCAAAGAAAAACATCAACCCCCACCCTCATTCACAAAAAAAGCAAATTATGCAAACAGATAAAAGAAATGAGTGAAAAACACAGAATATAAAGCACAAAACTGAAAGAGTCCAGGCATGTTCAGTTTGGTATCTGCAGGCTGCCACGATTTAATATCACCGAAAATAGTGACCAGAAGCACATCATAATGTGAACTAAAGAGTCCAGTCCACAATCCACGCTGATTAAACCTTGCCCAAGACCTATTTTCTCCGGCACCATCCTCCAATGGCATTGAGCGAGAGGGAGAGAGAGTCCTTTTGAATGGAAGGACCTTTCTTCAGGAGCAGTGAGGATTCCTTTCATTTATTTGGGACACTATGGTGGTACAGGCAAGATGGCGCCAGCGACCAATCTTGCAGGCAGCTTACAAGATCTCTGGATTCTCTTTTTCTAAGTATACTTCTTTCTCTTATACTGCCGCTGACTGCAGTCTGTAATTTCCCTTTTAAGCTGACTAAACAAAATGGCGCTTTTGCAATTTCCTGTTAGATCCGGCGTGGATGAGAGCGGAGAATGCAGCAGCCATCGCTTGGGGTGGCTGCGTTGATTCCTCATGGCAGAACAGGAACCCGCAGTTGGCTCCAATGTGCATCGATTAAAGCGTCGAGCAAGATTGAAATTGTCAAGGACGAGAGTGGAAAGCGAACGAGCAGGTGTTCAGCACTGTCTGACTGCATTTGACTGGTCCCCTCTCTTCTCCCTGCTGCTGCTGTTGGGCAGGAGGTGTCGGAGTCTTGGGTCCTACGGCACCCGGTTCGGGAGCAGCTGTTGCCCTGCGGCCATTGGGCTCCTGGACCAATGGGAAGAGCAGCTGCAGTTTCTAAACTGACCAATCACAACGGGAGCGGCTTTTGACGAGGAGGATAAGCCGCGCCCCCATACCTCAGGCCTTCGGTCGTGTCTCTCACCTCTGTGCTGAACTTGTCAGCAGCCATGGGGATCCTGGACTGGCTCCACTCACCTCAGCAGCTCCATGACTGTCCACTCACTTTTGGGGGCTCTGCAGTTAATGCTGTTTGTTTGCCTTTTATCACTTGCACAATTTGTTCTTTTTTCGCACGCTGGGTGTTCGATGGCCTTTGTTGTGTGGGAGTTTTCCTTTAAGCAGTTTCTATTTATGTTTCTCAGTTTTGAGGCTGCCTATAAGAAGTTGAATCTCAAGGTTGTATACTGTATGAAGTATATACAGGTTATATACAGTGTGAAGACTTAGGCATATGTATGTATAGCTGGGGTGCCTAAAACTTTTCCACGGTACTATATTTGTTAGTGTGGAGCAGTCTAGTGGGAGCAGAGGATGTTGGGAATGGTGAGGGAGGGCTGGCGCAGGAGGGGTGTGGGACAGGTGGCAGAGAAGGAGTGCCAGGGCTGGGGGTGGTGTGGGTGCAGACACACCCAGCCCTGAGACACCAGGCAAGGTCATTTGATTCCAAATAATTGGCTTATTGATCATTACAGAATGTCTCTCTGGTGCTTCCCTCTCCCTTCCCCTTTTCACAACCATGATTCCCCTCTCCCTGTCCCCTTCCCACTCTCAGTCCACAATAAAGACCCATATCCAAATGAGGTTTATCATCACTCACTTATGTATGAAATTTCTTTTTCTTTACGGCAGCAGTATAATGCAATACACAAAATTACTGCAGTACTGTAAAAGGGCAAAAGTCTTAGGCACCCAAACTGTATATATCTGCCTGAGATATTTGCATGGTACAGTACATACTTTGATAATAAATGAACATTGAACTTTGAACTTCAGTTGGGACAGGAGACTGTTGCCAAACAGTTCCTAACTAGAGTCAGTCACGTGTGCTTGTGCGGTTGTTAGACACTACACTGTGCTTGGAGCAATTGTTTTTAAAATAGTGTTAGTTGCGTGTGTCTGTGTTAAAAAAGCAGTAATTTTTGTCACTGATATTTGGTGAGAAATTAGCAGTAAGGCAATTCAGAACTGTTTTGCTCCCTGGGGTTTCAAGCATTCATGCTTGGCGATGCCAGTAATGGGTGGGAGTGAAAATTAAACGACTTCACTACGTTTAGGAACTACGAAGAATTTGAAGATATTGACAATTATCTTGAATGTTACAATGAAAATGAAGATTTCAAGGATGAAATAATTGAAGCATTGTATGAAGGCAATCTGTTATCTACCCTAGATGTCTGCAATGATTTTATTCATTCACAGTCAATCAAAAGAACATGGCAATGTACAAAGGATGAATTCCTCAGTCGATAACTATTAGGAACCAATATACAGTTTTATAGTATTGTAGGAGTATTGGTAGTGCTCTAATTTGTCTGGTATTTCATTTAAACACATAATTTGTTACTCAGTTTAACTGTAGTTTGTCTTTTTATACCTTTTTATCTATTTCCATGAAACTGGCTGATTGGGGTAGCCACCTAATTGGGCCAAAATGTACTGGTCCCGATGTGTCCCAATTAACCAGATTTTTTGTGAAAACTCCTGATTTCACGGTTTTGCTGGCCGAAGTGAAAACATCCACAGTGGTCTCAAAATAAATGACTCCCTGTGCAATTCAGTTCAGTGTCCTTGCAATTTATTCTCCTGTGGTTTGTGGTTTCTCATCCTTGCCAGGGTTTGAGCCAGCTATCAAAGGCAAGTTGTCCACAAAAGACCGGATGTGAGGTTCAGTGTGCTGGAGGCTGTTTGGACCCAGGCAGTGTCGCGTCTCTCAAATGCATGCTTGCCCTCTCAGTTTTATTGACCCTTACTGCTGAATATGGTAATGGGCACTTGGGTTTGGGTGTTTAAGTATTTGTAATGTGGAAGTAGAATAGAGGGCCATTCTGCCCCTCTTTGCTGTTCTGTTAAATAACATCAAGGTTGTTGTTGTATTGGTGTGGACTGCCCTGACTCCATATCCCTTATATCCCGTATTGGATATTAGGAGGACAGTTTCTCCCTCTCCTGAAAATCCAGCACATTAAGCATGTAAATTACTACAAATTTGCCTCTAACTTCCTCCCTGCCCTTAAATTCACTTGATCTATCTCTGACACCTCCCTCCCCTTTCTCGATTTCTCTCTCCATCTCTGGAGACAAACTGCCTACTGACACCTTTTATAAACCTACTGATTCCCACAGTTAACGACTACACACACCCCTTCCCACCCCGTCTCCTGGAAAAATGTCATTCCCTTTTCTCACTTCCTTCGCCTCTGCCACATCTGTTCCCACGTCAGAGATGTCCTCTTTCTTGAAAGAATGAGGTTCCTTCCTCCACCATTGATGCTGTCCTCACGCACAGCTCCTCCATTTCCCAGACATCCACACTCACCCCACCTTCCTGCTACCTCAATAGTGATAGAGTTCCTCTTGTCATTGCTTACCACGCCATGAGCCTCCACAACCTCTGCCATCTCCAAACAGATCCTACCACTAAACATATCTTTACTTCCCCACCCCACCCCGGTGATTCCCTTGTCCATTAGTCCCTTCCCACTAATTTCCCTCCCGGCACTTATCCCAGCAAGCAGCCTAACTTCTACACCTGTCCACTCACCTCCATTCAGGGCCCCAGGCAGCCCTTCCAGGTGAGGCAACACTTCACCTGCGAATCTGCTGGGGTCGTCTGTTGTGTCCGGTGCTCCTGATGTGGCCTTCTCTACATTGGTGAGACCAGTCGTAAATTGGGGGACCGCTTCATTGAGCACCTCTGGTCCATCGCCACAAGTGGGACTTCCCGGTGGCCAAACATTTTAATTCCCATTCCTGTGCCAACATGTCGGTTCATGACCTCATCTTGTGGCATGATGAGACCACCCTTGGTGAAGGAGCTACACTTTGTAATCCATTTGGGTAGCCTCCAACCTGACGGCATGAATATTGATTTCTCCTTCTGGTGAACAAAAATTCCACCCCCCCCCAACGCATTTCTTCTTCTAGTTCCCACTCTAGCTTCTTACCCGTCCTCAACTGCCTAGCAGCTCTCCCTGCATCCCATTCCCCTTCCCCTTCTCCAATGGTCCACTGTCCATAGAAACCATAGAAACTACAGCACAGAAACAGGCCTTTTGGCCCTTCTTGGCTGTGCCGAACCATTTTCTGCCTTGTCCCACTGACCTGCACACAGACCATATCCCTCCATACACCTCCCATCCATGTATCTGTCCAATTTATTCTTAAATGTTAAAAAAGAACCCGCACTTAGCACCTCGTCTGGCAGCTCATTCCATACTCCCACCACTCTCTGTGTGAAGAAGCCCCCCCTAATGTTCCCTTTAAACTTTTCCCCCCTCACCCTTAACCCATGTCCTCTGTTTTTTTTCTCCCCTTGCCTCAGTGGAAAAAGCCTGCTTGCATTCATTCTATCTATACCCATCATAATTTTATATACCTCTATCAAATCTCCCCTCATTCTTCTACGCTCCAGGGAATAAAGTCCCAACCTATTCAACCTTTCTCTGTAACTGAGTTTCTCAAGTCCCGGCAATATCCTTGTAAACCTTCTCTGCACTCTTTCAACCTTATTTATATCCTTCCTGTAATTTGGTGACCAAAACTGAACACAATACTCCAGATTCGACCTCACCAATGCCTTATACAATGTCATCATAACATTCCAGCTCTTATACTCAATACTTTGATTAATAAAGGCCAATGCACCAAAAGCTCTCTTTACGACCCTACCTACCTGTGACGCCACTTTTAGGGAATTTTGTATCTGTATTCCCAGATCCCTCTGTTCCACTGCACTCCTCAGTGCCTTACCATTAACCCTGTATGTTCTACGTTGGTTTGTCCTTCCAACATGCAATACCTCACACTTGTCAGTATTATACTCCATCTGCCATTTTTCAGCCCATTTTTCCAGCTGGTCCAAGTCCCTCTGCAGACTCTGAAAACCTTCCTCACTGTCTACTACACCTCCAATCTTTGTATCATCAGCAAACTTGTCCTCTCCTCTCAGATTCCTTCCTCTCCAGCCCTTTATCTTTGCCATCCACCCAGTTTCACCAGTCACCTTCTCGCTATCCTCCTTCCCCTCCCCTCACATTTTTATTCTGGCATCTTCTCCCTTCCTTTCCAGACCTGAAGGAGGGTCTCAGCCCGAAATGTCGACTGTTTATTCATTTCCAAAGACGCTGCCTGACCTGCTGAGTTCCTCCAGCATTTTGTGCGGTTTGGAGTTGATGAGTCCAAGTGCAAGGTTCCCCAAATGTGATGACACAGGTAGACAGGGTGAAGAAGACATCTGGCATGCTGGCCTTCATTAGCCAAGACATTGAGTACAGAAGTTGGGATGCTACATTGCAGTTGTACAAGATGTTGATGAAGTTGCATAGAGTGTTCTAAACACAAGTGGTTCTGCAGATGCTGGAAATCCAGAGCAACACACACAAAATGCTGGAGGAATTCGGCAGGTCAGGCAGCACCTATGGGAAAGAGTGAACAGTCGATGTTTTGGGCCGAGACCCTTCATCAGGACTGAGAAGGAAGAGGAGAATTCAGAGTAAGAAGGTGGTGGGAGGGGAGGAAGAAGTACAAGGCGGCAGATGTTCACAGAAAAGGAGCAGGGAGAGAGGGTTTTTCTGAATTCCTGTTAAATGGAAATTTCTGAAATGCCCGGTTCGCTGCCGCTGCTACTGTGCGATCGAGAATCTCCGGAGGGAAGGCCCCAAAATCCCCGGCTTTGCCTGCTGCTGGCGACCGAGGCTGGGGTCGAAGCATTCGGCAGAGATGGTGTTCGGTACTCGGTGTCGGAGGGCTGATCGGAGCTCGAAGTTTTCGGACGACTCAGAGTCGGACTGTGGTCGGGCATGGCAGGGAGAGTTTTCTTCCTTCTCCCGTCTGCGTGAGATGTGGGACTTTCGAGAGACTTTGAACTTTTTTACTGTGCCCATGGCCTGTTCTTCATCAAGTTATGGTGTTGTTGCACTGTTGTAACTATATGTTATAATTATGTGGTTTTTGTTAGATTTTCAGTCTTGGTCTGTCCTGTGTTTTTGTGATATCACACCGGAGGAATATTGTATCATTTCTTAATGCATGCATTACTAAATGACAATAAAGGAGGACTGCGTGTCCTCATAATCTAATCTAATCTAAAGAGAAGATTTAAACGTCTTCAGGGTAGGCTTCCCTGGAAAAGACTTCTCAGCAGTAGTAGTATCTCCAACACACGGCAATCTGCAGATGCTGGAAATCCAGAGCAGCACACACAAAATGCTGGGGGATCTCAGCAGGTCAGGCAGCATCTGTGGCAAAGAGTAACTAGTCAATGTTTTGTGGGGTCTTGGTCCGAAGCATTGGCTGTTTATTCCCCTCTGGAGAGGCTGCCTGACCCTCTGAGTTCCTCCAGCAATTTGTGTTTGGATTATTGTTTATTTATTAATTTATCGAGACACAGCGTGGAATTGGTCCCTTGAGCTACAGCGCCCAGAAATCCACTAATTTAATGTCAGCCCAAATCACGGGGCAATTAACCTGCCAACCGGTACATCTTTGGACTGTGGGAGTAATCCGGAGCACCCGGAGGAAACCAGACAGGGCAGAATCTACAAACTCCTTATAGGCACTGGCGGGAATTAAACCCAGGATGCCAGAACGGTGAAAGCGTTTTGCTAACCGTGCTGCATACTGCGTGTTCACTTATGGTCGTCCTGCTATCAGGAAAATGCCATTAAGCTGGAAGCGAGTACAGGAAAGATGTACGAGGATGTTGCCAGGACTGGAGGGTTGGAGTTATAGAGAGAAGCTGAGGAGGCAAGGACCTTATGCATTTGAGCATAGGAGAATGAGGGGTGATATTACAGAGGTCTATAAAATCATGAGGGCAGACTCCACTGCTGTCTGCAGCTTCATATGTTCCTGTGCATTCAGATTGTCGTACCGGACCACAGTGCAACCAGTCAGGATACTTTCAACGGTATGTCTGTAGAAATTTGCTAGGGAGTGTTTGGTGACAAGCCAATCCTCCTTAGATTAGATTAGATTAGATTATGAGGACGCTCAGTCCTCGTTTATTGTCATTTAGAAATGCATGCATTAAAAAATGATACAATGTTCCTCCAGAATGATATCACAGAAACACAAGACAAATCAAGACTAAATCTGACAAAAACCACATAATTATAACATATAGTTACAACAGTGCGAAGCAATACTGTAATTTGATAAGAGCAGACCATGGGCACGGTAAAAAAAAAAGTCTCAAAGTCCCGATAGCCCCATCTTCACGCAGATGGTAGAAGGGGAAACTCTCCCTGCCATGAACCTCCAAGCGCCGCAAACTTGCCGATGCAGCGCCATTGGAAGCATCCGACTGCAGCGGACTCAGTCCGTTCGAAAACTTCGAGCCTCCAACACCGAGCATCGAGTGCCGTCCTCTGCCGAGCGTTTTGACCCCGCCCCGGCCGCCGAGCAACAAGCAAAGCCGAGGACTTGGGGCCTTCCCCTCCGGAGATTCTGGATCACACAGTAGCAGCAGCAGCGAAGCAGGTATTTCAGAAGTTTCACCAGATGTTCCTCCGTGCTCTTACGTCCGTCTCCATCAAATCAGGATTGTGCATGGCATCCTACTTGACAGATAATAGATATTCATCACTGCGAAACTTCCTGAGAAAGTACTCTGCCTTCCCTTTGATTGGACGTACGGGCTGGGCTCAGGACGGGTCAGAGTGGCCAGGCTTTGGTGTAGGCAAGTATCGGTAGAAGTTCTAAGTAATTAAGTGAATAAGTTTCTGGCAAGTTCTTTTTCTGTTACTACATAGCTAGTGCGATGAGAGTGGGTCCACATTTCATGGTATCTTTGTGTGAGATGTTGGAACTCTGGGAGACCTCCAGCCTCCCCTGGTAACTGCTCCTGCATGAAGTGTGCCGAGGTGCAGCTTGTTAGAGACTGTGTTAAGGAACTGGAGCTCTAGCTCGCTGATCTTCAGCTCGTACGGGAGGCTGAGCAAGTGATGGATAGGAGCTATAGGGAGGTAGTCACCTCTAGGTTGTCGGAGGCAGGAACCTGGGTGACTGAGAGAGAAGGGGAATGGGTAGCTAGTGCAGAGTACCCCGATGGCCTTTCCCAACAATAAGGGGGTGGGGGGAGAATGATCTACCGGGGGCAAGATGCAGTGCCAGATCTCTGGCACCGAGTCTGCCTCTATCGCAGAGAAGGTAAGGGGGTGGGGGGAGTAAGAAGTTTGCAGTAGTAATTGGGGATTGCATAGTTAGAGGAGAAGAAAGCAGATTCTATGGATGTGAAATAGCCACCCAGATGCTTGGGTCAGGGATGTCCCGGATTGGATCCATGGCATTCCAAAGCGGGAGGGTGAACAGCTAGAAGTCGTGGTACATTTTAGTACCAACAACATAGGTAGGAAAGGGCAGGTGGTACTGGGGAGAGAATACAGGGAGTCGGGTAGAAAGCTGAGAAACAGGGTAGTAATCTCTGGATTGCTGCCTGTGCCCCGTGCCAGTGAGGGTAAGAATAGGATGATTTGGCAGGTGAACGCTTATTTGAGGAACTTGTGTTGGGGGAGGCAGAAGTTCAGTTTTCTGATTATTGGGATCTCTTCTGGGGAAGGTATGACCTGTACACAAAGGCTGGGTTACACGTGAACCCAAGGGGGACCAATATCTGAGGGGATGGCTAGAGCTGTTCAGGAGGGTTTAAACTAATTTAGCAGGAGGATAGGAACCGGAAGGTAGGACTGAGGATAGGGCTCCTATGTCTTATTGTCTTATGATCGAGGTCACCCAAGATGTTAACACCAAGGAATTTAATACTGCTGACTCTCTGCACCACTGATCTCTCAGTCATGTTCCCATGGGTGTCCTGTTGTATTTGGGTCAGTATCCTGGCCCAGTATCCTCTAAACATCTCCAGGTGTGGAACTGGAAAACTCTGAATCTTTGGCTAGTGTTTTGGGTTGGGTTTTAATTCCATACCCAACCAAACCTCCTCCTGGTAAAATGGTGGGTTGCTTGGTCACAGCAGCCTCTTTGGGTCTAACAAATGGTGCAAATGTGTGTCTCAAACACTTTTTTGTGATTGCTACACCCTGGGAGATGTTGGCAATATAAAACACTGTAAGCCCGTAGGCGGGAAAGCTGCGTGGTCTCGGTTGGTTTGTGGAGCAGTTCCTCACGCCGCAGCTGGGTTGGGGGTGGCCCCTGCAGGCACACTCTCCCCTCAGTGCTGCTCTTCAGTGTTCACTCCCTGGAAGACAAACTGGATTGCCTTCAGGTGTGGCTGACCCAAAGCGAGATGAGGAACTGCTGCGTACTTGTTCTTGTGGAAACGTGGCTCCAGGACAACATCCTGTGCACCATCAGTCTTCAAGCCATGCCTCTCAGAGGCTTGTGCTAACGTTATTTTGTGACTGTATGTGCTATCGTAACTACATGTGCTGTGTGTCGTTGTTCTACCTCTTGGTTTGGGATGAACATTGTTTCATTTACTGCATATGTATGTATGGTTGCTTGGCAATTAAACTTGAACTTGATATTTCACTGGCCTTTTCTATACTGCAGTAACTGGGAAGGGGTGTAATCTGTAGGATTTTGTGCAGGAACTGAATGGGAGAGAATTTGATTCTCTGGATTTCGTGGTAGGGAGTGAACAGGAAAGAGTTTGCACCAGGATATCATACAACTGCACCAGAACAGTTGCTGGCAAAACTTGCTTCAATTGTCATTAAGAGGGGTTAAAAAATGTTGTCAGAAGCTGAGTGCCAAAACCCAGATCCATTCCCCATCCTTGACATTAGTAAATCTCTTTCGTCTGGTTGCTTGGCAACTGTGAGTATTTCCCTCTCGCTCAGTAGCTGATGTGGTGCTGCGGTGCGGTTATTTAGTGTGTAGTTTCGATGCTGAGACCTAAAGTGTGGTGCCATCCGCGCACAGGGAGGTGCAGGAGAGAGCCTGCGGCCGCTGGAGTACTTCATCTGCCTGGATCCCAGGGCAGGCTGTGCTTCCTGTAGCTTTTACCTGAAGGTCTGTGTGCCAAAGTGGCGGGAGGGTAGGGTGCACAGGTAAATTGCAGTTTGTTCCTTTCTTTGCCTCTTTTTGGCGGTGGGGGGGGACCGTCTGGTGTTTCAGAGCTAATCTCTGGGTTTGCATGGGGAGCGGCTTGCCTCGATCAGCAGAACAAAGGCAGGTGAGTGCGGTTAGCCCATGGTTCAGGAAGAGAGACGCTTGCCACGCTGTGTGACTTCCTGTTCGCTGCAGTTCACATCCTGTGCCGCTGAGCCCAAGCCCAGCCTGATGTCAGCTGCTGCCCGTCAGCTACCCTGGCTCCCCCTGCTTCCCCACGGACACCTCTGTCCAGCTCGTCAGTGTGTTCCGGACGCTGGGACCGAGCGTTCCTCGATGCTTGCCTTACGTGTAACAAGAGGATTCATTCCTAGCAGACGAGCGTGAGTCTCTCCTCTCTGTAAGCCACTCCCTCCCACCACGGTCCAAAAGGATTCAAGATTCTACGACTACAACTAGAGGTCATGTGCTAGGGTGAAAGGTGTAAAGTTCAAGGGGAACATGAGGGTAAACTCTCTCGGAGGGTGCTGGGAGTGTGGAATGAGCTGCCAGCACAAGTGGTGCATGCCAGCACCATTCCAATGTTTGGATAGGTCCATGGATGGCAGGGAATTGGAGGGCTATGGTCCCGGTGCAGCTCGATGGGAGTAGACAGCTTAAATGGTTCAGCACGGACTAGATGGGTTGAAGGGTCTGTGTCTGTACTTTTCTATGACTCTATTTAATGTCATTTCGAGTACACAAGTGTAAAGGAAAACAAAATAATCGTTACTCCAGATCAGAGGCTGCATGGAAAATACAGTAAGATAAAGAACCCAATAGTAATAAAAAAATACAGATATTTAAGATGCCTTATATACATAGATTGATTATACGTCTGTAAAGTGACGCTAGGCACAGGAGTGTTTGTACATAAGGTGACTGAGAGGATATGATAACGTAGTGGTGGTTGGGTTGTGGAGGTTCCCCTCACTGCTTGGGGAAAGTAACTGTTTTTGAGTCTGGTGGTCCAGGCTTGGATGCTGTCTCCTCCCTGATAAGAGTGCTGGTTCCCCTCGACTGAGAGGGTGCGTTCAGTACAAAAGGGCCTCTGCACTGATAGATGCCTCCTCTTGGACTAGATGTTAAACTGAGACCTCCCCATGTCGAGAAAAAAAAAACAAAAATCTACTTGCCCATGTTTGGAGTTGAGATCCCTCACTTTCAGAACATAGAACAGTTACAGTACATGACAGGCCCTTCAGCCCACAATGTTGTGCCGGCCTTTTAATCTACTCTGAGGTGAATCTAACTCTTCCTTCGCACATAGCCCTCTGTTTTTCTTTTATCTGTGTGCTTATCTAAAAGTCCCTTAAATGTCCCTAATGTATCTGCCCTTTACCATCACCCCAGGCAGGGTGTTCCGTGCACCCACCACTTTCTGTGTAAAGAACTTGCCCCTGAATAAGGATCTAGTGTTTTCCTGGCGTATATAACACCTGAACTCTTCTCGGGTTTCCAGCCGGTTCCAGGTGTTGATTTTAATGGTCGTCTCAATGACAAACTCCGTCATCTTCATCAGGGATGATGCTAGGCATGTCTAGTCCGGTGGTATATAAACTCAACTCCCGTCATCCATCCCTCCTGATTGGTTAATCTTCAACCAATCAGGTTTCCGCTGTCCCACCTTGTTTAAAATCATATCCCAGTTTTTACTTAGAGCAAGACCTTCATCTTTGTTGAAGTTCTTATTCTCTAGTCTTATCTCAATGGCTTCCTTACCAGGTAGCCCCAGAAACCATTGGCACAGCACCAGTAGTTCTGTGCCGTCAAAGTAAATCCTATGGTCATCGCGAATGCAGTGTTCTGCTACCGCTGATTTCTCTGGGTAACCCAATGGACACACCTTGATGCTGGTTTCCACTACACGGGAGATCCTGTAAATGCCAGCCGTCCTGAGTCCCAGGACACCTTTGACCCGCAGAACTTACCTCTGACAACCCCCTCCCCCCCCACACCAATCACTGGAAAATTATGTCCCTCCTGTAGTGGCTATTTCCATCCTGGGAGAAAGCCTCTCATTTTCAAAAGGTGATCTCAATTAAACTTACATGATCTGGGACAGTCAGAGAGAGACGAGATGAACATGAGCTAACCGTAAGAAGCCATGATCCTCTCTCATGAAGACCAAGAAGGACACGGGTTCATCTGGGGAATCTACGAAAATCCTGGCTGAAGCACAAAACAAGAAATCGAGAGAATTCTTAGAAGCTTGGTTCTGAGTGGAAGACTCTATTAACAAGCATATGGAATGCATGCAATCTGCAAACCGATGTGTCTGTGGGATCGGGGCCCGAGGACACCCGTGGAACCAGTGCTCACAACGAGCGATAACCAGGGATCACTCAGCTGTCGGGTTGGCTGGGACCAGGCGGAAACTAACGGCCAACGTGACAGCCGACCAATCAGAATGACGAGTTGGACCAATGAAAACGAGCACTCAGCAGAAACATCTCTTCATGGCGCACGATGATGTCACCTCATCTGGCGATGAAACATTTGTGATCTGACCTCCAGGCTTGGCGAACAACCCTATAAACAATAAGTGAATAAATCAGATTGGTGTGGATTGAATTAACAGTGTTAATAAAAAGCTGCCTCTTCTGCTAAACTTGACCTCAGATTCCCTCCTCACCCTTCTCTCTCCTCCCTCAGCCACACCCTCCTCATCACCCTCTAGGATCTCTTCCCTCCTTCCAGTCATAGTCTTCTGAGTCAGCTTGGTGTTCATACCTTAAGCACCTTCATCAAGCACTCAGAACGCTGGGAGTATTCTGTCCATGGACGCTTCATGGCCTGCAGAGTGTTTATTGCACTCACAGTTTTTAGTTCAGATTTTCAGCATCTGCAGTCTTATTTTGACTTATAAGATTATTAAGGGATTGGACACGCTAGAGGCAGGAAGCATGTTCCCGATGTTGGGGGAGTCTAGAACCAGAGGCCACAGTTTAAGAATAAGGGGTAGACCATTTAGAATGGAGTTGAGGAAAAACTTTTTCACACAGAGGGTTGTGGTTCTGTGGAATGCTCTGCCTCAGAAGGCAGTGGAGGCCAATTCTCTGGATTCTTTCAAGAAAGAGTTAGATAGAGCTCTTAAAGGTTGCGGAACAAAGGGATATGGGGAGAAGGTAGGAAAAGGGTACTGATTGTGGATGATCAGCCATGATCACAGTGAATGGTGGTGCTGGCTTGAAGGGCTGAATGGCCTGCTCCTGCACCTATTGTCTATTGACTTTCACTGTTCATACAATGATAGTTACTGCCCATTACCCACTGGCATTCAGGGCAGCAATGAAGATCCTCCATCTCTGCCTGTCCTGGGCCATCTTCTCTAATGTGCCCCAGGTGTGGTTCAGGTCCTCAGCCGCACTCAGATGGAGAAGGAATCTTCATTGCTGTTTCCGTAACAATTTTGTTTTACCAGTTGGGGTTGTTAGCCCTGAGCTGAACCCCAAACCTGGAGGACCGGTGGACCACTCTTAGTCTGTCTGGCCTCTACCCTTTGACCTGCTTGGTATGGGTGACCCTACCAAGAGCCAAAGCATAAAGTCCTGACTTCAGCCAGCATAGTTCTCCAGGTCGTCGAGGCACACAAGCCTCCAAACCCAAAAATGAGGTTGTGGTCTTCTTGGACGTTATTATGAGGGGGCATGATTTTAAGGTACCAGGAGCAAGTATGGTGGGATGTCAGAGGTATTTATTTTTTACCCAGAGTGGTGGATGTGTGGACGCCATCCCGGGGTGGTGGTAGGGGTAGATACATTAGGGACATATAAGAGACTGTTATGGAGGGTTATGTAGGAGGAATGGTGGCAGGGTGGAGATATATCTCTACCAAAGGAGGTGTAAGGTGCTCCTTTCCTCCACTAACCAGCAGGTCACCCTTGGCAAGGTGTAGCACCTGCTTAGCACACCCTCCCCCCAAAAAATCAGGGTCACGTGAAGCCACTGGAGCAGGTGGTGGATGGTCATATGAGCAGCCAGTGCATATCACAAGTCCTGGTTATGTGACACCAGGCAGACAATCTTTGAAGAGTATTGATAATAGCTGGGGTCACCCATCTTGTAAAGACACTGCCCAGACAATGGCAAACCACTTCTGTAGGAAAATTTGCCAAGAACATCATGGTCATGGAAAGACCATGATCGCCTATGTCATACAACATGGCACAAACTGAATGAAAGATGTAGGTGGAAGGGTTAATAAGTTAAAATGTCAGCATAGTTTCATGGGCCAAGGGACCTATACTGTGCTGTAATTTCCTACATTCAGCAGGAGTGGCGGTTTTTCTTTCCAGCACTATTGAAATCCATCCCAATCTGATTTAATCAGGTGAAGTTTTCACCCCAGAAAGTAAGTTCAACTGAGATCATCTTACTGAAAACGAGAGAGAGTCACAACCTCATGTCCTCACACTGCCTTCAAGGAACGCAGCAGACTGCCAACTGCCTGTGTTCCTGGCAGACTGCAGGGTGCTGAGTCCATCTGGACAGGGCTGTGGTGTAAGACACAGCAAGCAAGTCGTTCAGGTGGCTTGGCTGGCTCCAAGACCCCACTGCATTCCTGGAACCTGCTCCACTTGGGTGAAGGCCGGACGCTGTGTGAGAAGGCAGAGTGAGTGTGCCAAGTTCCCATGCTCCCACCCTAACTGCCTGCCGTTCGAATCGTTGCTCATAGAAGGAGATACCACAAATGCAGCCCTGCCCGTGTTAAGAACGTGTACTGAAAATGAATCGCTGCCGGGCCACTCGAATGAGGTTTGGAACAGTACACACACCCTTTAGTCAATTGGAGGTTCGAATGGACTGCCTGGCGTAGGTTATCTTGCCCGCGGGTCACACTGCTGGGGAAAATAGAATGTCTTTAACTATTTACTTGCTGTTTCCTTGCTATCACTATTAAATCTCTTAATTACACAGTCTTCACAACCCCCCCATCCCCGACGGTCTTGCACTCTGGTCGAATGCCCAAGCTGATGTGGTCTTTCATTGATCCTGTTATGGTTATTATTCTATAGATTTACTGAGTATGCCCACAAGAAAATGAATCTCAGGGTTGTATATGGTGATATGTATGTACTCTGATAATAAATTTACTTTAAACTTTGAACTTCTGCACTACCTATTTAATTTATATATACATCTTATTGTAATTTATAGATTTTATAGCATTTACATCATCCTCCCACCCCCACTGTCTTATTTTGCCGCCTTCCCCTTCTCAAACCACCCATGAACACTACCTCACTATATTTTTTCTTCTTTTGCACTACTTATTTAAATATAAACATATAATATTGCTTTAAAAATGATGTTTTTTTTAAATGATGTATTGCAATGTACTACTGCCACAAAACAACAAATTTCATGATATCTGCCAGTGATATTAAACCAGATTCCGATTGCTTCCTTTCCTGCCTTGATGGAGGGTCTCGGTCCGAAACACTGACTGTCATTTCCTTCCGTAGATGCTGCCTGACCTGCTGAATTCCTCCAGCAATTTGTGTCCACGCTGAACCACTTAAACTGCCTTCTCCCATCGACCTGCTCTCTATACCCCTACCATCCATGTACCTATCCAAACTTCTCTCAAACTTTGAAACCAAGCTCGCATGCACTGGCAGCCCATTCCACACTCTGAGTGAAGAAGTTTCCCCTCATGTTCTTCTTAAACTTTTCACCTTTCACCCTTAACCCATGACCTCTGGTTGTCGTCCCACCCAACCTCAGTGGAAAAAACCTGCTTGCATTTACCCTATCTATACAACTCATAATTTTGTATATCTCTACCATATCTCCCCTCAATCTTCTACATTCCAAGGAATGAAGTCCTAACTATTCAATCTTTCCTTATAACTCAGGTCCTCCAGGCCCAGCAACATCCATGTAAATTTTCTCTGTACTCTTCAAACCTTATTTACATCTTTCCTGTAGGTGGGTGACAAAAACTACACACAATACTCCAAATTAGGCCTTGTCAATGTCTTCAACATAACATCCCATCTCCTGAAGGCCAATGTGCCAAAAGATTTCTTTATGACTTCCTTTTTTACGAGTGATGATAAATCAGGTTTATAATCACTCACCTATGTTGTGAAATGTGTTTTTCTTTAATGGCAGTGGTTCAGTGCAATACGTAAAATGATTACAGTACTGTGCAAAAGTCTTGGGCACCCTAGCACAGTGCTGTAATAATTTTATGTATTGTGTTTGGCTGGCCCATGGCTTTAAAGAGAATTTGTACACAAAGTTGCACAACTGCAGTGTGAGGGTGACCAGATAATCTGTTTTAGATTAAGGACCTCCTCCTCTTCAAAGATTTACTGGGGATCTCCTGCCTCCAATACAGAGCAGCTGTGTTGCTGGCTTCTAGATGCTCCCTTTTTTGTTGCTATTTTAGTGATTTTGATTGGGGCGGCCTGCAGATAATGAATGTCACAGCGCAAGATTGAACTAGAACTGAGCTGAACTGAAAATTCCTGGACACTTGAGATTTTGTATTTTATATTCTGTGTTTATCGCTTGTTTTTTTTTCCACTGTTAGCACAGTTTGTTCTTTATTAGCGTGTGGGGGAGGTCTTGTTTTCCTTTGGATAGGTTTCATGGTTTTCTTTGTTTTGTGGCTGTCTTATGGAAAACAAATCTCAGAGCTGTATACTGTGTACAAGTCAGGTCAAGTTTATTGTCATTTAACTAGAAACATGACAGCATTTCTCCAGACCAGGGTGCAAAGCACTGTAATACGCATCATAATTTATGAAAGTAAGGATGAAATCTACAGGTGGATTACACATAAATAAACTCAGGTGCATGAATTAAATATTGCCAGGTACAGAACAGATTAGCTAATGACACTTTGACCGTGATCACAGGGAGCTCAGAAGCCTAATGGCCTGGGGGAAGAATCTGTTTCGCATCCTGACCATTGCTGTTTTTGTGCATTGGAGTCTCCCGCCTGATGGTAGAAAGACATACTTTGACAATAAATGTACTTGGAATCTTTGAGAGCATTTGAGTTAGTGGCCCCTCTGTATGATGCTGCCCCTGGCAGTACGGAGGGGGCGGGTGGTGTGGTGAAGGTTCACCATTCACCTCCAGCACACCCTGAGGTCACCACAACACCATCTTCTGACTGCAGGCCCGTTTATAAAGAAGTAAGACTTTGCGGTGTGCCTTTATAGTGACGCTGTCCGCTGTTATGCTGAATATTACTCTCGGCTTTCGATAGATGTGAACCATTGCGGTCGACTGACATATGGTCTCCAGTTGGGAGCACAGACACAGGGGTTCACGTGGTCAGAATCATCACAGTATTGTAGGTCGTGAAATTTGTTGTTTTGTGGCAGCTGTACAATGTAAGATTTAAGAACTAGTACAAGTCACAAAAAATATGTAGTGTGTAGGAACCATGTATCCATCTTCTGTCTGCATTGTATGATGTGTGGTGTGTTTATTATGGGTGGGCTGGGGCGTGGTAGAAGCGAAGAGTGTGGTTACGTACTTATGCTTTGTCCTTAATCAGTCTAGTCTGGGTAGAGCTAGAGAGTTGGCTGTGGGAGGGATGATATCTTTTTACTGCTTAACGATGTTTAAATTCGCTTAAATCACTTAAATGGGCTTAAACATGTTCAAATTTGCTTAAATATGCTTAAATTCACTTCCTTAAATGCACTTAAATTCACTTGAATACTCTTAAAGATGTTAGAGAACGGTCGGCTTAAGTATGTTGGAATACACTAAGATTTTATTTCATTCTCTTGCTATTATGAGTTTTTATCATTTCAAGATCGTTCATTTTGCTGGTTTTTTAATAAAAGACCAAATGTGTTCTTCGACTTTGGAACTTCATTGTTGGATTGGTCGTACAGTATCAACCCACACCCCCATGCTCAGTCTTAAAGTGGTTTTGGTTTGTTTGAAAGAAGCCGTTACATGACGCAGGAGAGAAATAACAAAGTGGTGTTGATAGATCGGTAGGGCAGAGTACGGGCCCATTGGCCTACAATATTTAGCCGACCTTTTAACCTAATTCACAGTCAATTTAACTTTTATCTCCTACACTGTCTGTCGCCCTCCATTTTTCTTTCATCAGTCTAAGAGCCAATATGTTTGGCCCAGGATAGATCTCTAAGATGTTGATATGGCAAATTTTTTTACAGAGGTAGTTTGCATTACCTTCTTCTAGGCAGAGTCTTTACAAGATGGGTGACCTCAACCATTATCAATACTCTTCAGAGATTGTCTGCCCGGTGTCTGTGGTTGCATAACCAGGACTTGTGATACGCATCAGCCACTCATCCACCACCTGCTCCACTGGCTTCACGTGACCCTGACCCTGGGGTGTGGGGGGGGGGCTAAGCAGGTGCTACACCTTGCCTAAAGGTGACTTGCAGGCTAGTGGAGGGAGGGAGTGCCGCACGTCTCATTTGGTAGAGACATATCTCCACCCCATCACCCATGAGCTTACCCTATTGAATCCAGTTCCAGACATAGATAGTTGTTTGCCCCACATGTGAGAGGAGGAACAGATGACTTTCCACTCTAATGTCTGTGAGATCAGTGCCTGAAAATTAAAGATGAAAGATTAGCTTTATTTGTCACAAGTACCCAGTGAAAGGTGTAATTTTTACGACAATTATCAGCAGTCTTACCGAGGTGCTGGGGCAGTCCACAAGGTTCACCAGGCTTCCGGTATGCCCACGACTCACTAACCCCATGACCTTGGACTGTGAGAAAACCGGAGCACCCGGAGGAAATCCACGTGCTCGCAGGAAGAGCGTATGATGCAGAGATCGATCCTAGGATGTGCTAGGACACGTCATCAGTGACGTACCCCTGGGGTCATCGAGTATTTTAGGTTTTTCAATAGCAGGGACCCTTGCCCAGGTGACCCGTCCAGGGTTGATTAAGCCCTGGCTTGTATCCCGGCAGCATTGGTCCATGGGTCACACGTCTTGATCCACAGCCATCTGGAGGATCACTGAGCAGCCTCTGTGATGGTCCTGAGGCTCTTTTCTTTGCAGCCCCTGTGATGCCAAGGAGAGAGTAGGTTCTACACAGCAAGCTAGAAAAACCTCTAGGCTCACCTCGTGCCCTCCACCCATCTCTGACACTGCCCTACCAGCTCCTGGTATTTGCCCTTCTTGCACTCGAACGCCACCTCAATCCGGTCTTCCCAAGGAGCTGTCAGTGCCACCATGGCCACCTTGACAGAATGACCACAACTCATTGCAGACAGTGGCTGGAACTGCACCTGGGTCACTGGTGATGTAAAGACTTCCACTAACTGCTACACTACCGTAGCCTCACAAGCTGCTCTGGCCCTGGGAACGGTTCTACTGAGTCAGCAAGAGCGGTTATGGGTCTTATTGTCTTGAGAGATGGGACTTGTTGGAATAGCTGGGGTTCTGTGGTTGTTTGGTGGCTGTTCTTACACATTCAGTATCTTCCTCCTCTTAGTCATTCTGTTGTCACACAGTATCCAACATGAAACATCGAGGAGCTGATGTTCATCTCGATCAGGGTTTCCCAACCTTCTTTATGCCATGGATTCTTACCATTAACCAAGGAGCCTGTGGACCGCGGGTTAGGATCCCCTGGTCTAAGTACACTTTGGAAGGATAGTAGATGGTGTGTTATAGTTTTAATCTGGGACTTTCTCTGGAAACTCCATAAAGGGCAAAGTCCTGGTCGACATGCAGTAGAAGGGCCAAATGGCTGTGTCTCTGTCGTAGTGCAGTGTGGCTCTATGCTGCTGGGCTTGTTGTGGTTGTTACTGAGGGAGAGTGCAGAGCACACCAGGATGCCAGCATGCAGGATACCCAACCGAATTGTACTGACAACCCTGCTTGTGCAGTATGTGGGAGTGACTAACTGAGTGAGATAGGAATAGCACTACTAACTACCACTATGTCTCCCCTTCTTGAAAAATTAGATGAACTATTTTCAATGGTTCAATTTATTATCAGAGAATGTATATAGTACACAACCTGAAATTCGTACTCTTCGGAGACACCCTCGAGAAACAGGAGGAAAAATGCCACAGAATAGATGAAAGAAAAGCATTAGAACCCCAAAGCTTCCCTTGCCTCTCACACGCACAAGCAGCAGCAAAACATCAACCCTCCCCCATCCCCTTCACCCCCTTGTTCCAGCAGGAAGCATCAGCCCCCCACACCTCCCACTATGCACGCAATAACAAAGTCCCCAAAGAAACCATGATCTACAGTACATCAAAATCTACAGTCCATAACCCAGCACTTTGCCCCGCCAAAGGTTCTCGTTCTCTCTCTCTCTCTCTCTCTCTCTCTCTCTCTCTCTCTCTCTCTATATATATATATATATCAATATCTCTCTTGCTCTATATCTCTATATCTCTCTCTATATATATAGAGAGAGAGGTGTCACCCCTTCCATAGCAAGAGGGGAGAACAACAGCTCGCTTTTTCAACACTACAGTCTGTAGTGTCACTTTATTTCCAGATTCTCTAATTTGAGAATCTGCAGCAAACTCTCACCTTCACGAGAAATAGAGAGAGAAAGCGAATAATTGCCTGAGTGCAGAGGCTCTGACAGCTGCACTGCTGTCTTAATGTGCTTCTTCTCTACAGAATTTCATTGTCATTATCGTCCCTGAAACACAGTGATTCCGTTCACTTTACCCATAAGAAGTAACTGATACTCCTTACATACACAAAAATAAGAGTTGCCAACTTTATAACTATCTTTCCCTTTGTTCTTAATGGTAGCTAACTGAGTAGCATAGGAATAACGCTATTAACTGAGCCCATAGTTGACCGGTAACTCAAGAAGAGTGGTGTTATCAGTCAATATTGGGGGAAATACATCCTGGTAGATCAAGGCCTATTCTCTAAGGGAAGGGTAAATGCAGGAGTTGTTGGGATGTGTGTGGGCGGCTCTCTCAGTTGATCTGTCTGGAAATCATAAGACAGAGAGGCACGATTAGGCCATTCAGCCTATTATGTCTGTTCCACCATTCCATTCTCCATTCTCCTGCCTTCTCTTTAGACCTGAATGTGGATTGCAGATTAAATTTAAAATGCAACCCTGGACAATAGCTTTCCTGGAGCTGTGGTCTGGAGTTAATTGCAAACCAGACAATGCTGATTAACATTCATTTTGGATGTCTGGAGTGTGGGTGCGAAGGAGGTGTTTGAAAACTATATGTAAATCAAAGGAAGCATTGCAGATACGTTGTAACTATAGAATTGCCCTGCAGTTAAATTTGATCTTTAGCATATAAAAGTGTCATGTAATATTGGGTTGGGAGGCCTCTTCTTCCAAGAGTGCCTCATTTTGTTGAATAAACACTTCTGTAACCACTAGCTCTCCAGTGACTTTGTTATAACAGACCGACCGAGTACAGTGGAATTTCATTCTGTGTGCCATCCTCACAGATCATTTCATTGAAGATTGCAGAGAGACATTGATAGGATGCAGAAGTGGGCTGAGAAGTGGCAGATGGAGTTCAACCCAGAGAAGTGTGAGGTGGTACACTTTGGAAGGACAAACTCCAAGGTAGAGTACAAAGTAAATGGCAGGATTCTTGGTAGTGTGGAGGAGCAGAGGGATCTGGGGGTACATGTCCACAGATCCCTGAAAGTTGCCTCACAGGAGGATAGGGTAGTTAAGAAAGCTTATGGGGTGTTAGCTTTCATAAGTCGAGGGAGCTAGGGCTTTACTTTTTGGAGAGAAGGAGGATGAGAGGAGACATGATAGAGGTGTACAAGATAATAAGAGAAATAGATAGTGTGGATAGACAGCGCCTCTTCCCCAGGGCACCACTGCTCAGTACAAGAGGACATGGCTTTAAGGTAAGGGGTGGGAAGTTCAAGGGGGATATTAGAGAAAGGTTTTTTACTCAGAGAGTGGTTGGTGCGTGGAATGCACTGCCTGAGTCAGTGATGGAGGCAGATACACTAGTGAAATTTAAGACACTACTAGACAGGTATATGGAGGAATTTAAGGTGGGGGTTATATGGGAGGCAGGGTCTGAGGGTTGGCACAACACTGTGGGCCGAAGGGCCTGTACTGTGCTGTACTATTCTATGTTCTATGTTCTATTACATTGGTGCATTGAAGTGGTATAAGTTAAAACAATAACAGAATGCTGAATGAAGTGTCACAGTTACAGAGAAAGTGCATTGCGCGGATGCTAGACGGTACAAGGTAGATTGGGAGGTCAGTAATCCATCTTTATTGTACTGAGGGAAAGATGCAGTATAACTGGGGCTGTCAAAGTACGTGAATGTCACTATATGCTACCCTGAGATTCATTTCCTTGTGGGCATTTACAGAAAATTTAAAACAATAGAATTTATGAAAAACTATACATAAACATTGACAAACAACTGATGTGCAAAAGCCAAACTGTGCAAATAAAAAATAAATAATACTGAGAACATGAGTTGTAAAGCCCTTGAAAGTGAGTCTGTAGGTTGTAAAATCAGTTCAATGTTGAGGTGAGTGAAGTTATCCACACTGGTTCAGGAGCCTGATGGTTGTGGGGTAATAACTGTTCCTGAACCTGGTGGTGTGGGACCTGAGGCTCATTGTGGTGAGTGAAGTTATCCACACTGGTTCAGGAGCCTGATGGTTGAGGGGTAATAACTGTTCCATATAATTGGTCGTTTGTTTTTCCAATGTGGTTCATGTACCATACAGGGTTCATCTACCAGACAGAGTTTGTGTACCATACAGGGTCTGTGTACCATACGGACTTTGTGTACAGTGGAGTATCTGTGTACCATAGACAGTCCATATACCATATGGGCTTTGTGTACCATACAGGGTTTGTGTACTGGACGGAGTTTGTGTATCTGATGTGGCTTGTGTACCAAACGGTGTTCGTGGTCCATGCGGGGTTTGTGTGCCTTGTGGGTTTCATGTACCAGATGGGTTTGTGTACCAGACGGGGTTCAGGATCCATACAGAGTTTGTCTCCCAGATGGGCTCGTGTACCAGACGGGGTCCATGTGGTTTGACAGAAGTTGTCACTGTTGCTGTAGCTGAGGATATGAAAGTGCTGGGAGATGTTTGGCCCAGTGGTGCATTGTGCGATTCATGGTGTTGTGGTGGGGCAGAGTGGGTAGACAGTGTGAGGATGTGGGGGTTGTCGGTGTCCTCATTGGGGTGTGTGACTGTCAACTAACCCTATTCTTTTCTTTTTTCTTTTTCTTTTTCTCTTCTTCTCTCCATTCCCTCTGTTCCTCTCTCCCCCTCCCTCAACTCCTCTCTAACTTCCCTGTTCCTCACACCTCTTCCTCCCCCACACCTGTTCCTCCCCCACACCTCTTCCTCCCCCACTCCTCTTCCTCCCCCACTCCTCTTCCTCCCCCCACTCCTCTTCCTCCCCACTCCTCTTCCTCCCCCCACTCCTCTTCCTCCCCATTCCTCTTCCTCTCCCATTCCTCTTCCTCCCCCCATTCCTCTTCCTCCCCCACTCCTCTTCCTCCCCACACCTCTTCCTCCCCACTCCTCTTTCTCCCTCCCCTCCCCCACTCCTCTCTCCCTCCCCCTCCCCGTTCCTATCCCTTTCCTTCCACTCACCCCTCACTCCTCTCGCCTTTCTTCCCCATCCTCCCTTGCCCCAACCCACACTTCTGCCCACTTCCACTATGTACTCTTCTCCCCCCACCTCCCTCCCAACTCCCCTCTCTCATCTGCTTCACATGCCTCCTCTCCTCCCCACCGCTCCCAACCCACTTGTCCCTCTCACCTCCTCCCTCCCCTCCCATCCCTTTCCCTCCACCTTCCCCCGCTTACCCCACCCTCACCGTCTGCCCTCTGCATTCCACCCACACTCCCCCACCCCTGCTCTCCCACCATCTTCCCACAGGCGCTCCTCGGCCGTGCTCAGCCTCCTCGCTCAGCCTGATGACGGCGGTGACAGACAGCATGGCGGCCGCGCCTAGCTCGGACAGCCTTACCTCCATGAACACGGTGTGCTCGGACAGCGACCGGCCCGCCAGCCTCAGTTCCTCGGCCTCCTCGGCCTCTCTGCCGGACAGCGCCAGCGCCTTCAGCAGCGGCTCGGCCCGCCCTGCGCAGCACGGCAGCGACATCAGCCTGGACCTGACGCCGGTGGGCCAGGGAGAGACGCCCTCTGACGACCCCTCGGGCGGAGCCGAGGTCCCGGCCCTCCGCCTGGTCTCCCCGGCCACGGATATGCCGGCCCACACCCCAGCCACCCCCCAGCAGGAGGAAACCATCGTCAAGCCCTCGCGAGTGGATAGGGTGGTCAGGGAGATTGTGGAGACAGAGCGAGCCTACGTCAGGGACCTGAAGAGCATTGTGGAGGTATGACAGCACCTTCCTGCTACGGGAAGGGACGGGAATTGATCAATTATTGTCTGCTATACTGATGTTCAGAGCATAGGCATAAAGGGATTCTGCAGGTGCTGGAAATCCAAAGTAACACGCACAAAATACTGGAGGAACTCAGCAGGTCAGGTGGCATCTCAGAATCAGGTTTAATATCACCAGAATTTGTTGTGAAATTTGTTGTTTTACGGCAGCAGTACATTGCAATATGTAATAAAACTGTAAATTGCAATAAGAATATATATATGTTTTCATGTTTTATTGTTTTACAACATTGAATCACAGTGAATTTAATTTGGCTTTTTTGACAATGATCAGCAGAAAAAGGCTCTTTCATGTCAAAGCGAAAACAGATCTCTACAAAGCGATTTGAATTAATTATAAACATAAAACACTATATAGTTGATTGAATAAGTATGCCCCCCCCCTCCGTTTAATATGACACACCAAATCATCACTGGTGCAGCCAATTGGTTTTAGAAGTCACATAATTAGTTAAATGGAGATCTGTTTTTGGAGACCTGTGGGCAGACAAGGTGTTTCAATTGATTGTAGTAAAAATACACCTGTATCTGGAAGGTCCAACTGCTGGTGAGTCAGTATCCTGGCAAAAACTACACCATGAAGACAAAAGAACACTCCAAGCAACTATTGGGAAGCACAAGTCAGAAGATGGATACAAGAAAATTTCCAAGTCCCTTGGAGTACAGTTAAATTAATCATCAGGAAGAGCAAGGTGGCTTGCCTGAATGACTATCGACCTGTGGCTCTGACGTCAATTGCTATGAAGTGCTTTGAGAGATTGGTTATGGCACACATCAACCACAGTCTACCGGTCAACCTTGACGCTTTGCAGTCCACCTACCGGAGCAACAGGTCAACGGCAGATGCCATCTCTCTGGCCCTACATTCCTCCTTAGAACACCTGGAGAATAAAGACGCATACGTAAGGCTCCTTTTCATTGACTACAGCTCTGCCTTTAATACCATCATTCCAAATAAACTGATTCCTAAGCTCTGGAACCAGGGCCTTAGCACTCAGATCTGCAGCTGGATCTTCAACTTCCTCACAGACAGGACCCAGGCTGTAAAAATAGGGGACAAGCTCTCCTCTACAATCACTCTGAGCACCAGTGCCCCACAAGGCTGTGTACTCAGCCCCCTGCTGTACTCACTGTACACCCATGATTGTGTAGCCAAGTTTCCATCAAACTCAATATATAAGTTTGCTGATGACACAACAATTGTAGGCCATATCTGGAGTAATGATGAGTTTGAGTACAGAGAGGAAATTAAGAACCTGGTGGCATGGTGCGAAGACAATAACCTGTCCCTCAAGCAAGACGAAGGAATTGGTTGTTGACTTCAGAAGGAGTAGCGGACCGCACGACCCAATTTACATCGGTGGTGCGCAAGTGGAACAGGTCAAAAGCTTTAAGTTCCTCAGGGTCAATATCACAAATGACCTGACTTGCTCCAACCAAGCAGAGTCCACTGCCAAGAAGGCCAACCAGTGCCTTTACTTCCTGAGAAAACTGAAGAAATTTGGCCTGTGTCCTAAAACCCTCACTAACTTTTATAGATGCATCGTAGAAAGCATTCTTCTAGGGTGCACCTCGTATGGAAGTTATCCTGTCCAACACCGGAAGCTGCAGAAGATCGTGAACACGGCGCAGCACATCACACAAACCAATCTTCCGTTCGTGGACTCACTTTACACCGCACACTGTTGGAGCAGTGCTGCCAGGATAATCAAGGACACGTCCCACCCAGACAACAGACTTTTCGTCCCTCTTTCCTCCGGGAGAAGGTTCAGGAGCTTGAAGACTCGTACGGCCAGATTTGGGAACAGCTTCTTTCCAACTGTGATAAGACTGCTGAACGGATCCTGACCCGGATCTGGGCCGTACCCTCCAAATATCCGGACCTGCCTCTCAGTTTTTTTGCACTACCTTTCCATTTTTCTATTTTCTTTTTATTATTTGTAATTTACATTTTTAATATTTACTAATTTTTACTATTTTTAATATTTAATATTTGTAATCCAAGGAGTGGGAAGTGCAGAATCAAATATCGCTGTGATGATTGTACGTTCTAGTACCAATTGTTTGGCGACAATAAAGTCTAAAGTAAAAGAAATGGAAAGAATATAGCATAGCTGTAAATCTGCCTAGAACAGGCCGTCCTCAAAAACTGAGTGACCGTGCAAGAAGGGGATTAGTGATGGAGGCCACCAAGAGATCTATGACAACTCTGGAGGAGTTACAAGCTTCAGTGGCTGAGATGGGAGTGACTGCTCATACAACAGCTGTTTCCCGGGTGCTTCACTGGTCACAGCTTTATGGGAGAATGACGAAGAGAAAGCCACTGTTGAAAAATTTCACATGAAATCTCGGCTGAAGTTTGCCTGAAGGCATGTGGGAGACTCTGAAGTCAGCTGGAAGAAGGGTCTATGGTCTGATGAAACCAAAATTGAACTTTTTGGCCATCAGACTAAACGCTATGTTTGGCGTAAATCAAACATCACATATCATCAAAAACTCACCATCCCTACTCTGAAGCATGGGGGTGGCTGCATCATGCTGTGGGGATGCTTCACTGCAACAGGCCCTGGAAAGCTTGTGAAGTTAGAGGGTAAAATTAATGCAGCAAAATACAGGGAAATCTTGGAAGAAAACCTAAGGCAGTCTGCAAGAGAATTGTGACAGGAGAAAATTTGTTTTCCAGCAAGACAATGACCCAAATGATAAAGCCAAATCTACACAGTAATGGCTTAAAAACAACAAAGTTAATATCTGGGAGTGGCCAAGTCAGAGTCCAGACCTCAATCCAATTGATAATTTGTGGCTGGACTTGAAAAAACTGTTCACTCACAATCCCCATGCAATCTGACGGAGCTTGAGCAGTTTTGTAAAGGAGAAAGGGGAAAAATTGCAGTGTCTAGTTGTGCAAAGCTGATAGAGACCTATCCACACAGACTCAAGGCTGTAATTACTGCCAAAGGTGCATCTACTAAATACTGACTTGAATGGGTGAATACTTAAGCAATCAATTATTTTGTTTTATATTTGTAATTAATTTAGATCACCGTGTAGAGATGTTTTCACTTTGACAATAGTCTTTTTCTGTAAATCACTGGCAAGAAAGTCAAATTAAATCCATTGTGGTTCAATGTTGTAAAACAATAAAACATGAAAACTTCCTATGGGATGAATACTTCTATAGGCTCTGTATGTGTGTGAGCGTGTGTGTATGTTTGTATGTGTGTGTGGGTGCATGTATATGTGTTTGTGTATATAAAGATGTCCCAAAGCTGAGGCTGAGGTATTTGCAACAATCTTCATTCAAAAGTGCTGAGTAGATGATCCAGCTCGTCTTCCTCCAGAAGTCCCCGGGAACCCAGATGTCAGTATGCAGCCAATCCAATTCACCTAAATCGTTGTTTAAACATCATGTTCAGTTCTCGCCTCAGTACTCGATTATGGACAATATGAAGATAGGCAGGAAGTGCTGAGGAAGCAGGGAGCCAGCTGAAGAACTTAGACAGATTGGGAGAACGGCCAAAGACGTGGCAGATGGAACATAGTGCAGGGAAGTGTATGGTCATGCCTTTTGGTAGAAGGAATAAAGACATAGACTGTTTTCTAAACAGGGAGAAAATTCAAACATTAGAGCTTCAAAGGGACTTGGGAGTCCTTGTGCAGGATTCCCTAAAGGTTAACTTGCCGGTTGAGTCGATGGTGAGGAAGGCAAATGCAATGTTACCATTCATTCCGAGAGGACTGGAGTAACAAAGCAAGGATGTAATGCTGAGAATATCTAAAGCATTGGTCTGACCACACATGGACTGTTGTGAGTCGTTTTGGGCCCCTTATGTAAAAAAAAGATGTGTCGGTATTGGAGAGAGTCCAGAGAAGGTTCACGAGAATTAATTCCAGGAATGAAAGGGTCAAGGTGTATGGTGCACTTGATGGCTGTGGGCACCTTCTATCTACGAGATGCACTGCAACATCACACCAAAGTTCCTAAGGCAGCCCCTTTCAGACCCACGACCACTACCATCTAGAAGGACGAGATCAGCAGATACCTGGGAACACTACGACTTGGAAATCCCCCTCCAAGTCATTCACCATCCTGACTTGGAAATATATCGCTGTTTCTTCATTGTCGCTGGATCAAAATCATGGAGTTCCCTCTCTAATAGCACTGTGGGTGTACCTACACCTCAGGGACTGCAGTGGTTCAAGAAGGCAGCTCATCTCCACCTTCTCAAGGGCAACTAGGGATGGGCAATAAATGCTGGCTCAGCTGGCGACGCCCACATCCCGTAAATGAATAAATAAAAAAAATATGTGTGTGTGTGTTGGTGTGTATAAACTTAAATTATATAATTAGCACAAAAAGAGAACAAAATAAAAAAGTAGTGAGGTAGTGTTTTTGGGTTCAACGTCCATTCAGAAATGGGATGGCAGTGGGGAAGTAGAAGCTGTTCCTGAATCATTGAGTGTGTGCCTTCAGGCTCCTGTACCACCACCCTGTGATGGTAGCAATGAGAAGAGGGCATGACCTGAGTGATGTGGGTCCTTAATGATGGATGCCACCTTTAACGTATGGAAACCATTGGCGTTTCAGGCCGCGACCCTTCATTCTCTCTTGCAGGCTGTTCCTGTGGATCAGATCATTCATTACACAGTGCACTGTGATAGAAACAGGGGAAAGGAAGAACAGAAAGACAAAACAAAAATGGTCGAACAAGTAAAAAAGGTTTTGAAAAAGGATAAGAAATGTAATAGCTTAAACAATAAGAAAAATTAAAACAAAAAACCAGAAAAGATAAAAAAAAATGTAGAGCACATTAAAACGTGTTAAAAAGGTTAAAAAACAGGTAAACAAGTACAAAAAAAGGTAAAGGTATAAGGTAAAAGAATATAAGAAATATAAAACAGAAAGATATTAATTCGAAGTTGCAAGATTCCAAGTACTTTTATTATCAAAGTATGTATGCAGTATACAACCCTGAGATTTGTCTTCCTATAGGTAGCCACGAAACAAAGAAACACTATGGAACCCCTGCTGTAAGAAATTCATGAAACTCCTACTATGCACAAAGAAAATTGCGCAAATGGCACAAAAAAAAAAGCAAGCGACAAGCACAGAATATAAAACACAAAATCAAAAGAGTCCAGGCATATTCAGTTCAGCTCAGTTCTAGTTCAACCTGGTGCTGTGTCGTTCGTTATCTGCAGGCTGCCCTGATCAAAATTGCGTAAGGTCGCAACAAAAAAAGCTGCAGAGCATTAAAAATTACAGAGAAAGTGCAGTGCAGGTAGACAATAAGGTGTAAGGTGATAACGAGGTAGAGGACCACACATAAAATGCTGAGGAACTCAGCAGGTCAGGCAGCATCTATAGAGAGGAACAAACAGTCGATGTTTCATGAAGAGACTCTTCGGGACATTGCCTCGTCATGATGTCAATTGTAAGGTCAAGATTCTATCTTATTATTCTGGGGAATGTTTCAATAAACACCATTTTGGGATAGAAGTTGTCCTTCTGATTGGTGGACTGTGTTTTCAAGCAGTTGTACCTTCTGCCCAACGAGAAGGCGGAGAAAAGATGATGTCTGGGGCGGGCAAGGTCTTTGATTCTGCTGGCTGCTTTACTGAGGCAGCGAGAAGTGTAGACTGAGTCCATGGGGGTGGGCTGGAGGTTGGTTTCCACTTTAACTATGCTCAGTGGGTTGGCCTCCACAGCTGTCTGTGGCAATGAATTCCACAGATTCACCACCCTCTAGCTAATGAAATTCTTCCTCATCTCTGTTCTAATGTGATGTCCTTCTATTCAGAGACTGTGGCTCTGGGACTAGGACCCCCCCCCCACCCCACCATAGGAAACAGTCTCTCCATGTCCACTCTAGGCCTTTCAATATTTGGTATGTTTCAATGTCACTTCCCCCTCATTCCTCCCTTAAAAAGCAAATGTTTAACAGCTGTGAAGCCTCAATTGGTCCGGGTTGATGGCGTCCTTGCTATCTATGTAGTTGATTCGCAAGCCAGGGCAGTATGATATGGACAACAAACTGTTGCCTGTTCAACAGGCTCCCCCTCACCACATGGCTGAGGAACGGCAGACTCCCACACAGTTTGGCACCAGCAGAGTCGCAGGAGTTGTCAGTCAGCATTGAACTCAACGTAGGGCTGCCTTAGGGACTCCAGCTCCGGATTTTTCCTTCGGGGTTTACTCCCGAAGACTTCCCCGTGAGTGGGCATAGCTGCAAGGCAGCAGAGGCTTGAGATCAGAGTTTTCCTTCTCTGCCTAACACCAAGATAGTAGATTTCACCCTAACACCAAGATAGTAGATTTCAAAGATTCAAAGTATAATTATTATCAAAGTATAATGCCGTATACAACCCTGAGATTCATCTTCCTACAGACAGCCTCAAAACAAAGAAAACCATGGAACCCATTCAAAAAAAATAAGAAACCCCCAATGCGCAAAAAAGAACAAATTGCACAAAAAGCAAAAACAGTGCAAAAAAACACAGAATTTAAAACATCAAACCACAAAGTCACCAAAACAATCTAGAAATGTTTGGTTTATCTCAATATTCAGTGAACACGATGGGGAGAGAGAGAGAGGCCAGTGAAACACAGGCAGATGTTGTCAAACTCCTGTCCTCGTTGATCTTAATCTTCCTCGGCACTTTAATCCACGAGAAGTGGAGTTGATCCATGGATTTTGAGTTGATACAGCCTCTGGCTGACCCACATCCATAACATAAGGTTTGCTAGTTTAGTGTCCATAGTCGTCTGGTTCCTCCAGCACTGAGAACAGAGTTCCTCTCCCTCCAAGTGTGTCCGGGAGGAACTCCAGTGCACGGTGAACAACGTGCACAAAGTGCTGGAGGAACTCAGCAGGTCAGGCAGCATCTGTGGAAATGAATAAACATTCGACGTTTCGGGCTGAGATTGGAAAGGAAGAGAAGTCGGAGTAAGAAGTTGGGGGGAGGTGCAAGGAGGCAGGTGACAGGTGAAACCAGGTGTGCAGGAAGGGGGTGAAGTAAAGAGCCTGGGAAGTAGATTGGTGATAAAGGGCTGGAGAGGGGGAATCTGATAAGAGAGGACAGAAGACCATGGAAGAAAGGGAAGGGGAAGGAGCGCCAGAGGGAGAAGATGGGCAGGGAGATAAGGTGAGAGAGGGAACTGGGAATGGTGAAGGAGAGAAGGAGGGAGGAGCAATTACTGGAAGTTTGAGGAACTGATGTTCATGTGATCAGCTTGGAGGTTACCCAGATGGAACACGCGGTGTTGCTCCTCTAACTCTACGGCCGCCATGACAGTGGAGGAAGCCATGGACTTCGGAATGGGAAGTAGAATTGAAATGGGTGGCTAGCGGGGGACTCTGCTTTTTGTGGTGGATGGAGTGAAGGTGCTCGGCAAAGCGGTCTCACTGTCTACATTGGCTCTCAATGATATACAGGAGGCCACATTGGGAGCATCAGATACAGTATATGGCACCAACAGACTTGGAGGTGAAGTGTTGCCTCACCTGGAAGGACTGTTTTGGGCCCTGAATGGTAGTGACACAATCCATGATGTGACATTTATCTGTTTTCCTTTGGCTTGGCATGGTTAGACATTATCCGTGATCACAAAGTTCGCAGAATGTGCTGAGAGCCCTTCCTATGTTAATGGGCAGAAGGGTGAAGGGTGAAGGGTGGTGGGAAGTGACGATATGATGCCCGTAAACTGAGTCGCTCCATCTACATGATCCAGTCCCCGCGTCCTGTGGAGCGGTGCAGTGCGACAGGGAATCTGGAGAACTGGGAGAGACAGAGGGGCCTTCCATAGAGAGGCACTGAGTGATGGAGAGCATCTGAACAGGTGGGGACTTCATTCGTGGAGTGTAGAAGAACAGGGGAGAGATACGAGCTTATGGAAATTGCACTGTGGTGGACTGGAACGATCTACAATGGGTAGTCAACTTGCCCAATGCCTCATTGGTACCAGCCTACCTGCCATCAAGGATGTATATACAGAAAGGTCCCTGAATAGGACCAGTAACTCCATGAAGGATCCCACCCACCTATCCTATTCATGGACTGTTTGTCCCACTCCCATCAGGGAGGAGGCTATGTAGCATCCATGATGAAAAACAGTTCCTTTCCCCGAGCAGTAAGGCTGATCAACACTTGCACCCCAACAAACCCCCAAATACCACTTCCCTTCAGAGTCACCTTATGTACAGAGACTCCTATGCTTAGCGTCATTTTACGGACATACAATCGATCTATGTGTATAAGTGTCTTATGTGTTTATTGTGTTTCTTTTATTATTATTGTTTCTCTTATCTTATTGTTTTGTTTTCTGCTGCATCAAATCCAGAGTAACAACTATTTCGTTGTCCTCTACACTTGTGTACTGGAAATTACATTAAACAACCTTGAATCTTGAAAAGTGTACCATCAGGGTCAAGGGCAGATTCTACCCTCTGTTATGAGACTATTGAATGGTTCCCTAGACTTCATTACGATCTTGTTCCTTATTGTCTACATCCACTGCATCTTCTCTGTAGGTGTTACGCTTCACAACCACAAGAGGTTCTGGAGATGCTGGAAATCCTGAGAGATCACACAAAATGCTAGAGGAACTCAGCAGGTCAGGCAGCATCTATGGTGGGGAATAAACAGCCCACGTTTTGGGCTGAAACCCTTCATCAGGACCGGAAAGGGAGGGGGAGGAATTCAGAAGGAGGTGGTGGGGTGGGTGGAGAGAGTACAAGATGGCAGGTGATAGGTGAGACCAGGTGAGGGGGAAGGTGTGTGGGTGGGAAATGGGGGTATGAAGTGGGAAGCTGGGATGTAATAGGCAGAAGATGTAAAGGGCTGAAGAAGGAATCTGATAGGAAAGCAGAGTGGTTTATGGGAGAAACGGAGGGAGGAGGAGCACCATAAGACACAGGAGCATAACTAGGCCATTTGGCTCATCAAGTCTGCTCCACCATTCAATCATGGCTGATTTATTATCCCCCTGAATCTCATTCTCCTGCCTTCTCTCCATAACCTTTGATGCCTTGACTAATCAAAGACCTATCAACCTGCCTTGGCCTCCTCAATTGTCACTGGCAATGAATTCCACAGATTCACCACCCACTGGCTCAAGAAATTCCTCCTCATCTCTGTTCTAAAGGGACGTCCCTCTATTCTGAGGCTGTGCCCTCTGCTACATTACTCCCACTCTCTACGTCTACATGGTCTAGGCCTTTCGATATTAGGTGTCAATGAGATACCCCCTCCCCTTCCGTGCAGCCTATCCAGGTGCTACTGAGGGTGCTTCACATTGTCAGAGGTGCATTATAGAAGGAGGGACACACTGTGGGAGGGGTGGTACTGAGGGAGGGGCATACTGTGGGGGGGGTGATACTGAGGGAGGCTAACGTTGTGGGAGGGGTTATTCAGCATTAAAAATTGGCTCTATTTGTCACGTACATCGAAACATGCAGTGAAGTGCGTCAACTGTGTCAACGACCAGCACGGTCCGAGGATGTGCTGGGGGCAGCCCGCAAGTGTTGCCATGCTTCCAGTACCAACGTAGCATGCCCACAACTTACTCACCCTAACCCATATGTCTTTGGAATGTGGGAGGAAACTGGAGACAGAAGATTGGCTTACTGGCAGGAGCCAAGAAGTGGGAATAAAGGAGGTCATTTCTGGTTGGCAGCTGGTGACTAGTGCTGTTCCACATGGTCACTATGAAGACTGTTTCTTTTCACGTTATATGTCAATGATTTGGATGACAGAATTGATGGCTTTGTGGCCAAGTTTGCAGATGATTGGGACAGAGGGGTGCGGTTGCCAAGGGTTTGTGAAAGTCAGTGCAGGCCACTTATCCTCTCCTCTCCATAACTGACAAGGTTCAGATTGTAGCTGTCCCAATTCAGGGAGGGGTTCTGTATTTGTGAAGCTTCTCCAAAACTAATAATTGCGATAGTTACAAAACTCCATTCTTCCAAAGCAATTTTCCAAAAGTGTTTACTTGGTGTCATAAGAACCCAGAGGAGGATTTAACAATTTAACAGAGGAAGATTTAGGGCAGGAAGTGGGAGGGGACTTCTGAGTCTTTTTCTTGACAAAAGATTTCCACAGCCCTTACATACTTACCATGAAAGACAATATGACCTTCTGACCTGGAAGTGGTTGTGTTGACGTGTTTTAATAGTGTTGGGTTTGACCTGCAGCCCTGGCTGGGCTTGGCTGGAGTGCTGCCCAGATTGGTTTGGAATGTGGGACAGAATGTCTTTTGCAGTCAGGAACAGAGAGAGAGAGAAAATCTTCTCATGAGACAAGAGGGATTCACTATTTCCCAAGGAAGCAATAATCGCTGGTGGCTATGTAATAGGGTTGTAACATAAACAGTGAGTGGGAAGGAGGCAAACACAGATAATTCTCTCTAGTCTGCAGTGATACACTGCTGAAGGTCAGATCAATAGGCCACAGGCCTTGCTGGATTCCAGCTCCCCTACTAATTTCAGGAGTTTTAATATTGAAAGGCCTTTGATAGATTAGATGTGGTGAGGATGTTTCCATTGGTAGGAGATTCCAGGACCAGTATCTAAGGACCGGCCCCAGAACAGCGGGATGTCCTTTTTGAATGGAGATGAGGAGGAATTTCTTTAGCCAGGGAGTGGTGAATCTGTGGAATTCTTTGCCATAGGCGGCTGTGGAGGCCAAGTCATTGAGTATATTTAAGGCAGAAGTTGATAGATTATTGATTAGTCAGGCCATGAAGGGATACGGAGAGAAGGCAGGAGATTGGGGCTGAGAGGGAAAATGGATCAGTCATGATGAAAAGGTGGAACAGACTCGATGGACCAAATGGCCTAATTCTGCTCCTATATCTTATAGTCTTATGTTCTTAATTTGGACCAGAATAAAGACTAGCTTTATTTGTCACATGTTTGTTGAAATATACAGTGAAATGCGTTGTTTTTTGTCAAATTAGATCAGTGAGGATCGTGCTGGGAGCAGCTTCCAAGTGTCACCACACTTCTACTGCCAACATAGCTTGCTTACAATTTAGTAATCATAGCTGTATGTCTTTGGGCTGTGTGAGCAAACAGGAGCACCCGGAGGAAACCCTTGCGGCCACAGTGAGAACGCATGAACTCCTTACAAGCAGCGCCAGGATTTGAACCCCAGTCTTACAGCTGGTGTTGTAAAGTGTTGTGCTAGCCGCTGCACTACAGTACCATAACTCATACAACACCCCTCATAACAGAACGTACAACTCGTATAACAGAATGTACAACTCATATAACACCCCTCATAACAGAATGTACAACTCGTATAACACCTCTCATATAATAGAATAAGCTCATGTTGATTTTTCTCTGTGAGGTGAAGACAGTAATGTGGTCTGTAGATGGAGAGAAAACACAGTTAGTGTTTGAGGTCAGTTCTCTGATCTTGGCAATACATTTGCAAACGTTTCATCACCATACGAGGAGACATCGTCAGTGTGCTATTGATTGTGGTGTGCCCTCCAAACACTTGTCCTTTGTAGACTTATCAATCAGCTGATTGGCTGCCAATTGTGATGTAGGGAGGGGTCTCGTCACTGATTGGTTGTGTGATGAACTCTCTGCGTGGTCTGCAATTTTGCCCACATCTGCCGATAAATAGGATCAAGGTGTACGTGTCAGTTTGCAGAAATTGTTTGCGGAAAACCACGCTTCTAGGAATTCCTTTGCATGCTGCTTGTTTACTTGCACCACGACTTTCACCGATACCCAGCTGAATTTGTGCCCCTTTCGATCTCCATGGGTGGAGACGAGGGGAGTTGGTTTACAGCCAGGTGACGTTCACAGGTCCTTGTGGATAGTTTTCTCCCAGTTCGGCTGACGTAACATTTGCTGCAGTCCCCACATTGGATTTTGTAGACCACATTAGTCTTGTCATATGGTGACGAAATGTTTGCAAATGGAATGCCAAGTTTGGAGAACAACTCAAACAACCATCAACCACCCAATCCACACATTTTCCGATTTTTTTCCAGCGGAGTTAACATTTCCGGCTGAAAGCTTAAGGATTAGATATGAATGACCTCAACCAGATTCAGCATGACATCGACAACTTGACAGACTTCTACAGGTCTGTAGTGGAGAGTGTACTGACTGGCTACATCACAGCCTGGTATGGAAACACCAATGCCTTTAAACAGAAAATCCTACAACAGGTAGTGGATTTGGCCCAGTACATCACGGGTAAAGCCCTCCCAACCATTGAGCACATCTACATGAAACGCTGTCATAGGAGTAGCAGCATCCATCATCAGAGACCCCCACCACCCAGGCCGTGCTCTCTTCTCGCTGCTGCCATCAGGTAGAAGGAATAAGAGCCTCAGAACCCACACCACCAGGTTCAAGAACAGTTACTGCCTCTCAGTATGTACTCTGATAATAAATGTTACTTTGAACTTCGAACCATCAACTGTTTATTCCCCTCCATAGATGCTGCCTGACCTGCTGAGTTCCTGCAGTGTTACTCTGCAACGTGTCCCTCCCGCCGGCCAACGCACTGGCACACATAGAGTTAATGTCCCGCAGCCCCAGCAACCACTGAACAATGGAGTAGGCAGCATCTGGGCCCAGATGGTTTGCATTCCAGCAAATGTTTCATTTTTCTTTTCTGAAGAATGCCAGATATTTAATCTATTTACCGCTTTTCAGACTCAGAGCAGGTCTCAGGATCTGCAGCTGCAAGGTTTTGTGTTCAGGGTGGGACTGCTAAAAGCCGCCTGTTCCCGTTGACCTTTGGGTCCAGGTGGAGGTCTCGGGGCAGGTGTGTGCCACGTTCCCACCCCACCAGCATCCAGGCCCTGCTGTTTTCTCACTGCCACCATCAGGATGGTGCTACAGGAGCCTCAGGACTTGCACAGCAGGGTCTGGAACAGTTACTACCCCTCAACCATCCGGCTCCTGAACCACAGGGGGTAGCTGTTGACAGAGTGGATGTGGAGATGATGTTTCCTACAGTGGGAGAGTCTAAGATGAGAGGGAACAGCCTCAGAATAGAGTGATGTCCTTTGAGAATGGAGATGAGGAGGAATTTCTTTAGCCAAAGGGGGGTGAATCTGTGGAACTCGTTGCCACGGGCAACTGTGGAAGACAAGTCATTGGGTATATATAAGGCAGAGGTAGATAGGTTCTTGATTAGTCAGGGCATGGGAGAAGGCAGGAGATTGGGGCTGAGAGGGAAATGAATCAGCCATGATGAAATGGTGGAGCAGACTCGATGGGCCAGATGGCCTAATTCTGCTTCTATAAATGGTCTTCTAACTTCACTCACCCCAACACTTAACTGTTCCCATAGCCAGTGGAATCACTTTCAAGAACTCTTCATCTCATGTTCTCCATATTTATTGCTTATATATTTATTATTTTGTTCTTTTTTTTGTATTTGCAGTCGGTTGTCTTTTGCACGTTGTGTGTCTTGTGTGCGGTTTTTCATTGGTTTGATTGTGTTTCTTTGTAGTTACTTGCTGTGAATACCTGTAGAAAATGAATCTCGGGGCTGTATATGGTGACATACATGTACTCTGATAATAAAATTTACTTTAAGTTTTTACAAATTTACAAGGATGTTGTTGGGACTAGAGGACCTGAATTATCAGGGAAGATGAAATAGGCTAGGAGTCTATTCCTTGGAATATAGAAGATCGAGAGGAGATTTGATAGAGGTATACAAAATTATGAGGGGTATAGATAAGGTAAATACAAGCAGGCTTTTTCCAATGAGGTTGGGTGGGATTACAACCAGAGGTCATGGGTTAAGGGTGAAAGGTGAAAAGCTTAAGGGGAACATGAGGGGAAACTTCTTCACTCAGAGGGTGGTGAGAGTGTGGAACGAGCTGCTGGTAGAAGTGTTAAATGCGAGCTTGATTTCAATGTTTAAGAGAAGTTTGTATAGGTACATGGACGGTAGAGATACGGAGGGCTCTGGTCCCAGTGCAGTTTGATGGTTCAGTATTGACTAGATGGCCCGAACGACCTGTTTCTGTGCTGTACTTTTCTATTACTCTAACTTTGCTGAAGATGGAGGCTGTTGGTATTGAGGAAGCATTTGAAGTCAGACACACCTGATCACTTGTGCCGTGAAGCATTTTGATAACCGATACGCTCCTGTACCTCGGTCTTTGTACTGAGGTAATAAGTTGACCTTGTACTTTGGTTTTCAAGTGTTGGATCAGAGCAGAGGGCTCCTCTCTAAGTTTACGTCACTCTTGGTGTTATTGCATTTCTTGATCTAGGCTGTAGGCTGTCATGACTTTGCCGTTGTTAATTTCTACGTCTTCATTGTGTGATGGAGCAGAGCCAGATTTATTGTCCTGCTCTAGTTGCCACTTGAGGACTGTAAGGTCTTGAATTGTGTCTGGTACTTTGCCCCATTGTGTCTGTGCTGAGCAGTCTTATCCTATAGTACTGTGCAAAAGTCTTAGGCACGTATATATAGCGAGGGTGCCTAGGACTTTTGTATAGCACTGTGTTTGTCAACGTGGAGCGCAGACCTAGTTTGTAAATCTGGCAGGAGCAAAGGATGTTGGAAGCACCATGGGAGAGGTGTGGGAGGGGTGACAGAGAAGGAGCCGAGAGGGAGGGGGGCCAAGATGCAGGTGCAGACACACCCATGTTAAGTGACACCCGGCAAGGTTATTTGATTCTATACAAATGCTTTGTAGATCATTAAAGAAAGTTTCTTTGGGATTTCCTGCTCCCTCCCCTCTCTCTTCCCCTTTTCCCAACTATGATCCCCTCTTCCTGCCCCCTTCCCACTCTCTCAGCCTGCAATAGAGACCCATATCAGAATCAGGTTTATCGTCACTCACGTGTATCATGACATTTGCTGAAATAGCTCCCCTGGGAGAGAATTAGACTGAAGATTGAAAGGTCCCTAGTTCGATCCTGGGATTTGGTGCTGGCAGTTAACGAGTACATTGACAAATACACCAGGGAGGTTGTTAGTGCACAGAGAGTTACACCGGATTACTGTGTCAGTCCAGGGACAGGTACAATGGGGTACCGTGTTAGTCTCGGGGCAGGTACAATGGGGTATGATGTTACTTTGTGGACAGGTACAATAAGGTATGGTGTCAGCCCAGGGATAGGTACACCAGATTACAGTGTCAGTCTGGGACAGGTACAATGGGATATGTTGTATGTCCGGGGACACATACAATAGGGTACAGTGTTAGTCTGGGATAGGTACAATGGGGTATGGTGTTAGTCTGGGGACCGGTGGAATGGGGTACAGTGTTAGTCTGGGGACAGGTGGAATGGGGTACAATGTTAGTCTGGGGACAGGTACAATGGGGGTACGGTGTCAGTCCGGGGACAGGTACACCGGGGTATGAGTTAAGTTCTGGGGCAGATACAGCAGGGTCTGATGTTACTCTGTGAGTGGAGAACTTGTGGGCAGTGACCTGAGATGTTACAGTTGGCGTGTGCCAGAGGGGATGTCTCACACAGTTTTTCTATGCCGGCAGGATTACCTGGGCTGCATCATTGACTGCGGAGAACTGCCCCTCCAGCCGGATGAAGTAAACACCTTGTTTTGCAACGTTGAGGACATCTACCAGTTCAACAGGTGGGTGTCCGGGTTGGAGTTACTAACGGCCGTGTGACCGGGGGGGGGGTGGGGACCGAGTTGCTGGACAGAGACCCTGGTTCACACTCTCTCTGTGTACAGTTTTATATAGAGATACAGGGCAGAGTAGGCCATTCCAGCCCTTCGAGCCACTTCCACGATTTAACCCCAGCCTAATGACGAGAGAGTTTACAATTATCAATCAACCTATTTACCATCTTTGTACTGTGGGTGGAAATCCATGCGTTCGCAGGGCGGGTGTACAAACTCCTTACAGATGATGTTTAATTGAACTCTTTACTCCAACTGTTTAATTGAACTCTTTACTCCAACTTCCTGGCCTGTAATGGTGTTGCACTGACAATAGCACCCTCTGCTGCTTTGCCCTGGTAATGAATGGGATCTCTGGCATGGTCGCAGGACTCCCCACAGACAATGGGTTTGTTCGTTCATTCTGCGCCATGTCGTATGACATAGGCGATCATGGTCTGGACCGTGATTGTCCTTGGTAAATTTTTCTACAGATGTGGTTTGTCACTGCCTTCTTCTGGGTAGTGTCTTTACAAGACGGGTGACCCAGCCGTTATCAATACTCTTCAGAGACTGTCTGCCTGGTGTCAGTGGTCACGTAACCAGGACTTGTGATCTGCACCGGCTGCTCATACGACCATCCACCACCTGCTCCCATGGCTTCACGTGACCCTGAGTGTGGAGGGGCAGGGATGGGGGTCACTAAACAATTGCTACACCGTACCTAAGGATGACCTGCAGGCTAGCAGAAGGAAGGAGCACCTTACATCCCCTTTGGTAGAGACGCGTCTCCACCCTGCCACCCAGTAGCTTATATACAGAGATTGATTGTGTGATTGATTGTGACGCCAGGCACGGGAGTGTCTGTACTTGGGGTGACTGACTGGAAATGATCAAGTACTGAACCTCTATGAATCACTAAGATCGCACCTCAGCCTCCAAAGCTCCAGAGACAACGGTCCCTGCCAATCCAATCCAGTCCAATCTCTCCGTAAAGAATCTAATCCAATCCAGTCCAATCTCTCCGTAAAGAATCTAATCCAATCCAGTCCAATCTCTCCGTAGAGAATCTAGTCCAATCCAGTCCAATCTCTCCGTAGAGAATCTAATCCAATCCAGTCCAATCTCTCCGTAGAGAATCTAATCCAATCCAGTCCAATCTCTCCGTAGAGAATCTAATCCAATCCAGTCCGATCTCTCCATAGAGAATCTAATCCAATCCAGTCCAATCTCTCCATCGAGCTCAGACTCCTCAGTCATGGTAATTTCCCCTTGAGTCTTTTCTATGCCCTCTCTAGCTTAAGGACGTCCTTGCTACAGCTGGGTGGCCAGAACTGTCAGCATTGAACCTGGGTCACTGGGGCTGGAGGAGTCAACGCTCCCCTATGGGGTGGACCACCATGTTGCCCATTACCCTCCTTCCATGATGTGCTACTCTCATTCAGGCCAATAAAAGGACCAAAAGGAGACAAGAATGAAAGTGTCTGAGAACCGTGCAGTAAGCCTCATTTTTAGTTGTCTGAGGCCTCCCACACCCCAGAGTTCAGGGGCTACTTCTAAAGGCAGATGGTAATTTGACAAGGATTCCTGGAAAATTCCCCGTGAAATGACTTAAACTGCTTTTACAGAGCTGGACTCTTTTACAACCCCTCTGGGCTAAAACCTTTGAAAAGGTCCAAAAATAAAATTTGAGAACTGTACACACTGTGGAATCTGCAGGATCCCTGAGCGTCACAAAACAGCAGTCCCTCATCTGTAGGAAGGGCAATGGGTTTCCTTCCCAGACTCTGTAACACAACAAGATACAGGAGCAGAATTAGGCCATTTAGCCCATCGAGTCTGCTCTGCCATTCCATCATGGCTGATCCCAGATCCCACTCAACCCCACACACCTGCCTTCTCGCCATGTCCTTTGATGCCCTGACCGATCAGGAAATGATTAACTTCCACCTTAAATATACCCACTGACTTGGCCTCCACCACAGTCTGTGGCAGAGCATTCCACAGATTCACTAAATCTCTGGCTAAGAATATTCCGAAAGGGTTGCCCCTCAGTTTTGCGGCTGTGCCCTCTAGTTCTGGATACTCCGACCATAGGAAACATCCTCTCCACATCCACCCTATCTAGTCCTTTCAACATTCGGTAGGTTTCAATGAGATGCCCACTCATCCTTCTAAGTTCCAGTGAGTTCAGGCCCAAAACGGCCAAACACTCCTCATATGTAAACCCCTTCATTCCTGGAATCATCCTCGTGAACCTCTTCTGGACACTCTCCAACGATAATTTATTCTTTCTGCAATAAGGGGCCCAAAACTGTTGACAATACTCCAAATGCAGCATTACTAGTGTCTTATAAAGCTTCAGCATTAATTCCTTGTTTTTATATTTTATTCCCCTTGAAATAAATGCCAACATTGCATTTGCCTTCTTTACCACAGACTCAACCTGTAAATTAAACTTCTGGGAATTCTAAGTCCCTCTGTGCCTCTGATGTTTGAACCTTCTCCCCATTTGGATAATAGTCTGCACTATTGTTCCTTTTACCAAAATGTATGATCATACATTTCCCAACAATGTATTCCTCTGCCACTTTTTGCTCTTTTTTCCAATTTGTCTAAGTCCGGCTGCAATCACATTGCTTCCTCAGCACTACCTACCCCTCCACCTATCTTCGTATTGTCCGCACATTTTGCCACAAAGCCATCAATTCCATTATCCAAATCATTGACAAACAATATGAAAAGTAGCAGTCCCAATACTGACCACTAGTCACTGGCAGCCAACCAGAAAAGGTCCCCTTTATTCCTATTCACTGCCTCCTGCATGTCAGCCGTTCCTCTATCCATGCCGATATCTTTCCTGCAATTCCATGGGATTTTATCTTGTTAAGCAGCCTCATGTGTGGCACCTTATCAAAAGCCTTCTGAAAATCCAAGTAAATGACATCCATCACCTCCCCTTTGTCCACACTGCTTGTTACTTCCTTGAAGAACTCTAACAGATTAGTCAGGTAAGATTTTCCCTTTACTGAAGCCATGCTGACTTTGACTTACTTTATCATTAGTCTCCAAATACCTTGAAACCTCATCCTTAATAATAGACTCCAACAGTTTCTCAACCACTGGCCTATAATTTCCATTCTTTTGCCTTCCTCACTCCTTAAAGAGTGGAGCGACATTTGTAATTTACCAGCCCTCTGAGACCATGCCAGAATCAAGTGATTCTTGAAAGATTGTGACCAATGCATCCATTATCTCTTCAGCAACCTCTCTCAGGACTCTGGGATGTAGTCCATCTGGCCCAGGTGACATCCACCTTTCAGCTGGTGGTGCTGCAGAGAGCAGAAGACCATGAGACGTAAGAGCAGAATTAGGCCATTCAGCCCATCAAGTCTACTTCACCATTCCATTGTGGCTTATTTATTGTCCCTCTCAACTCCATCTTCCTGCCTTCTCCCCGTAACCTTTGACACCCTGATTAATCAAGAACATATCAACCTCCGCTTTAAATATACACAATGACTTATCCTCCACAGCAATCTGTGGCAATGAATTCCACAGATTCACCACCCTCTGGCTAAAGAAGTTCCTCCTCATCTCTGTTCTAAAGAGACATCCTGTATTCTGAGGCTGTGCCCTCTGGTCCTAGACTCCTCCACCATTGGAAACATTTCTCATCATCCACTGTATCCAGGCCTTTCGATATTCAATAGGTTAAATGAGAACACCCCCCCCCCCCACCATTCTTCTAAATGCCAGCAAGTACAGGCCCAGAGCCACCAAACACTCCTGATACATTAACCCTTTCATTCCTGGGATTATTCTCGTGAATGTCCTCAGGATCATCTCCAACTTCAACACATCCTTTCTTATCCCTAAGTGCTCCACCTGCCCATTCACCTCCTCCCTAACCTCCATTCAGGACCCCAAACAGTCCTTCCAGGTGAAACTGCTGGGCAGTTATGCTTCCAATGCAGTCTGGTCTACATTAGTGAGACTCATCGTAAATTGGGGGACCACTTCGTCAAGCACCTCTGCTCCACCTGCCACACGTGGAACCTCCCGATGGCCAAGCATTTTAATTCCAATTCCCGTTCTTGTTCTGACACGTTGGTCCGTGGCCTCCTCTTGTGCCAGGGTGAGTCTATCATCAGGGTGAAGGAGCAACACCTTATTTTCCATCTGGGTAGCCTCCAACCTGATAGCATGAATATCAGTTTACCCTCCCACTTCCTCTATTCCGCATGCTGACCTTTTACCTGTTCTCACCTGCCTGTTACTTCCCCCTGGGTCTCCTCCTCCTTCCCCTTCTCCTGTGGTCCACTCTCCTCTTCCATCCCATTCCTTCCTCTCCACCCACCTGACTTCACCTTACAGCCGGTGCTGTAGAGCATTACGCACACTGCTACACTACCATACCATTAGGGACATAAACCGGAGAGTAATCTGCCCCTTGATCCTCCCCAGCCCCTCAATAACACCAGGGCTGAATCTGTTCCCTGTGCACTTTCCCAACACATCCCTTTTTCAAGATTCAAGATTGTTTTTGTTATTCTTCAGTACACCGACAAAAAGTGTCTGTTTCTCCAGATCCGATACAGCATGAAAATACACAATAAGCATAAAGAACACAATAAAAAACACTCTAAATATAAATATCAAAGCAATCCTTGAAAGCACAATGTCCAAATAACTGTGATACACATAGACTGAGCATAGAGTCAGAATCACCCTTAATATCACCGGCAAATGTAGTGAAATTTATTAACTTTGCGGCAGAAGTACAATGCAATAGATGATAATAAAGAGAAAAAAAATCAATGAATTACAGTAAGTATGTGTATATTAAATAGTTTAAAAGTAATGCAAAAATAGAAATAAAGAAATATTGAGGTAGTGTTCATGGGTTCAGTGTCCATTCAGAAATCTGATGGCAGAGGGGAAGAAGCTGTTCCTGAATCACTGAGTGTCTGTCTTCAGGCTCCTGTACCTCCTTCCTCATGGTAACAATGAGAAGAGGGCAGGTACTGGGTTATGAGGGTCCTTAACGATGGATGCTACCCCTTAGAGATGCTGCTTCTTGAAATGCCCTGGGGACTATGGAGGCTAGTGCCCATGATGGAACTGACTAATTTTACAACTCCACACCTTATTTTGACCCTGTGCAGTAGCCTCTCCATACCAGACAGTGATGCAGCCTGTTAGAAATCTCACCGTGGTACGTCTGAAGAAGTTTGCAAGCGTTTTAGGTGACATTCCAATCTCCTCAAACTCCAAATGAGATACAGCTATTGTCGTACCTTCTTTGTAGCTGCATCGGTATGTCGGGTCCAGGATAGATCTTCAGAGATCTTGACAGCCAGGAACTTGAAACTGCTCACTCTCTCCACTTCTGATCCCTTGATGAGGACTGGTGTGTGTTTCCTTGTCTTACCCTTTCTGAAGCCCACAATCAGCTCTTTGGTCTTACTGACAATGAGTGCCAGGTTGTTGCTGAGACACTACTCAACCAGCTGATAGAACTCAGTCTAGCTCAGAGCCCTTAAGTGGAAAAGGGAAGAGAATACTGAACTACTTCTGAGTATTTCATCCCAGGACTCTAGTCAGTGTTGCACATAAAAATTAGGCAGTAATTTGTGCACAGAGAGCCCCTGCACCATGTAATGTGTTACCGTTAGGGTGAGGGTCAGATATTGTTAGCAGGACAGTACGTAGTTGTAACTGCTCCATCATCAGAGACCCCCACCATCCAGGACATGCTCTCTTCTCACTGCTGCCATCAAGAAGAAGGTAGGAGAGCCTCAGGACTCGCACCACCAGGTTCAGGAACAGTTATTACCCCACAACCATCAGGCTCCTGAACCAGTGTGGATAACTTCACTCACCACAATGAGCCTCAGGTCCCACACCACCAGGTTCAGGAACAGTTATTACCCCACAACCATCAGGCTCCTGAACCAGTGTGGATAACTTCACTCACCACAATGAGCCTCAGGTCCCACACTACCAGGTTCAGGAACAGTTATTACCCCACAACCATCAGGCTCCTGAACCAGTGTGGATAACTTCACTCACCACAATGAGCCTCAGGTCCCACACCACCAGGTTCAGGAACAGTTATTACTCCACAACCATCAGGCTCCTGAACCAGTGTGGATAACTTCACTCACCACAATGAGCCTCAGGTCCCACACCACCAGGTTCAGGAACAGTTATTACCCCACAACCATCAGGCTCCTGGACCAGTGTGGATAACTTCACTCACCACAATGAGCCTCAGGTCCCACACCACCAGGTTCAGGAACAGTTATTACCCCACAACCATCAGGCTCCTGAACCAGTGTGGATAACTTCACCCACCACAATGAGCCTCAGGTCCCACACCACCAGGTTCAGGAACAGTTATTACCCTCAACCATCAGGTTCCTGAACCAAAGGGATAACTTCACCCACCCCATCACTGAACTGTTCCCACAACCATGGACTCACTTTCAAGGACTCTTCATCTCATGTTCTTGATATTTATTGCTTATTTATTTATTTATTATTACTATTTTGTTTTATTTTGTTGTTTCTATGTACTTAGTGTGAATGCTGGAGCAAAGTGACTCTGTGGTCTGTAGTCAGCACACGACACAGCACTAAGTTGATCTGAACATTCCTACGCTGTTTAATCGACTCTGCAGTTTCCTGTGCACATGCAATGTGCTCTTTTTTTGCGCGATGGGTGTTTGATGTTTTCTTTGAATGGGTTCCATGGTGTTTCTTTATTTCGTGGCTGTCTGTGGAGAAGACGAATCTCAAGTTTGTATACTGCATGCATACTTTGATAATAATTGTTCTTTGAATCTTTGAAGCCTCAGTATTCATACCACCAGATTCAGGAAGATTATCACCCCTCTATCATCATCAGGGATGGTGTGTGTTTGATGATGTGTGGTGTTTGGCTTATGCCAAACATAGTGTTTAGTCTGATGGCCAAAAAGCTCAATTTTGGTTTCATCAAACCATAGAACCTTCTTCCATCTGACTTCAGAGTCTCCCACATACCTTCTGACAAACTCTAGCTGAGATTTCATGTGTTTTTTTTTTAACAGTGGCCTTCTCTTTGCTACTCTTCTATAAAGCTGTGACTGGTGAAGCACCCGGGCAACAGTTGTTGTATGTGCAGTCTCTCCCAGCTCAGCAACTGAACTTTGTAACTCCTCCAGAGGTGTCATAGGTCTCTTGGTGGTCTCCCTCACTAGTCCCCTTCTTACAAGGTCACTTAGTTTTTGAGGACAGCCTGCTCTAGGCAGATTTACAGCTGTGCCATATACTTTCCATTTCTTGACGATTGACTTAACTATACTTAAAGGAATATTCAGAGACTTGAAAATTCTCCTGACTTGTGCTTTTCAAAAACCTTTTTGCATGGTTGCTTGAAGTGTTCTTTTGTCTTCATGGTGTAGTTTTTGCCAGGATACTGACTCACCAGTAGTTGGACCTTCCAGATACAGGTGTATTTTTACTACAGTCAATTGAAACACCTTGACTGCACACAAGTGATCGGCATTTAACTAATTATGTGATTTCTAAAATCAATTGGCTACACGTGACCATTTGGTGTGTCATATTAAAGGGGGTGAATACTAATTAATTTAGATCACTTTGTAGAGATCTGTTTTCACTTTCACTTTTCTGTTGATCAGTGTCAAAAAAGTTAAATTAAATCCACTGTGATTCAATGTTGTAAAACAATAAAACATGAAAACTTCCAAGGGGGGGGAAGTGTGAATACTTTTTACAGGTGTTGTAATGTGTGGTAAAACTGGATCAGGCTTGTATTTATGGTTAGGTGTGATTTCATTTATAAGTTTGTATTTTAAAGTAAGATTTTGGTGAATGATGTTTGCCACTTGATTTTGCCTGTGTAGGTAATCAGATTGAGTTAAACTGTTGCAGGATCCTGTAATGGGCTAGATTTTTCTGGTTTTTCTCAGCAATTTCTACATTTATCGTCTTGAACTTGTTGGTCTTTTATTATGTATTTTTGATCATTTTTTGTGTTAACCAACTATCCTCTGATATTATTGGTTTATTTATTTTGTTGTTTCTTTGTATTTACTTTGAATGCCTGCAAGAAAATGAATCTCAGGGTTGTATATGGTGACATATACAGTACGTACTTTGATAACAAACTTACTTTTAACTTTGAACTTCAAACTATGTGATAGGATTTCTCACATCTTTAGTGTGAAGCAGTATTACAGTGATATCAGGTCATCAGAGGTCCTGGTGTCAAAGTGGAGTTTATTGTCATCTGCTCAAAGTTCGAAGTACATTTATTATCAAAGTATGTATAAATTGTACAACCTTGACATCTGTCTCCTCACAGGTAGCCGCAAAACAAGAAACTCCTAGGCTTCAACTTTTCTCTGTTTCGCGCACCCCAACTCCACTTTGACTTTGCTCCGACCACTTCTTCTTGAACATGCCTCGACCTTGTTCCGAGTCCGTCTTGCACCTGCATGCCTCAGCCCTGGAGTCAGCCTCGCCTTTGCTCGCCTCTTCCCTGTTTGCGGTGATCATTTACCATAAATTTCCACAGAAGTGTTATTTAGTTGTATTTCCTGCTTTATGAACCACCAATAAGCTGTCACCTGACTTCAGTTGTGCAAGGAGGTACAATACATGTGTGCACAGATACAGTGAAAGGCTTACTTGCTGCAGAATCACAGGCCCATGGCATCAGATAAGCAACATTCACATGAAAAGCATATATAAAATTGTACAGGAACATCATGATTAGAACATAAAAGGTTCACTGTAACGTGGTCACAGTGTTGCTATACTGAGGAGGTGATTAGGGTTGTGCCAGTTGGTTCAATAACTGAATGGTTGAAGGAATGCAGCTGTTCCTGAACCTGGTAGGGTGGGACTTCAGGCTTCTGTACCTCCTGCCTAATGGTAGCTGTGAGAAGATGGCCTGGCCTGAGTGGTGGGGCTCTTTAATGATGGAAGTTGCCTTCTTGAGGCAGTAGCTATGTAAATGGTGCAGAGAGATGTGCTGGTGATGTATTGGTCTGAATCCATTGCTCTCTGCGGCTTCGTATGATCCTGCCGTGGCAGGCCATAATGCAACCAGCTGGAATACTTTCCACAGTACATCTGTCAAAACTTGTGACAAACTCAGCCTCCTTTGCCTCCTTAGCCTTCTTTCGGAGCTGACACAGGTTGGGGAACCGCTTCACCCGTCTGCTGCAACAGGCAGGATTTCCTGGTGCTGGCCACCCTGTTTTCATTCCTGTTCCGACGTGTTGGTCCACGGCCTCCTCTAATGCCACAAAGAGGTCATTCTCAGGTGGGAGGAGCAACAGCTCATGTTCCATCTGGGTAGTCTCCAACCTGACAGCATGAACACCAGTTTCTCTAACTTCTGGCAATTCCACTCTCTCACTATTCTCTCTGCTTCCATCCCCCTTTCTGGTTCTCCTTTCACCCCTTCTTATCTCCTCACCTGCCCATCACCTTCCCCTGGAGCTCCTCCTTCCCTTTCTCTCACGGTCTACTCTCCTCTTCTCTCAGATTCCTCTTTCTTCAACCCTTATACCTGCCTTCTAGTCCTCGTCCCTCTTCCCCCACCTTCCTACCCTTCCTTTCCAGTCCTGATACCTGCTTCGGGCACTTCCATTCCAACAATCCCGTTGCAATGGCTCCCGAATCACAGTTCAGCATTCCTGGGGCTCCTAGCTTCTCTGCAAGGATACGTTTTCCCTGGAGGTTCAGGCACAGGATGCCAGGATACCGTGAGTCTTCCTGGAGTAAGAGCAATCCTCCGTTGAAGCAGCCAAGCTGTGCGGCCTGATGTTGGAGGTCAAGTGGTCTGGTTTCAGGGGCTGCTGTCATTAGTCAGGTAGAGCCCCATCCACTCCCGCCCCCCCCCCCGCCACCTCGCACTTCCTGAGATCAGCTTCCACCTTGACTGTCCTGACTAAGGGTTCCGGCCCGAAACATTGACTCATCGTTTCCATGGATGCTGCCCGACCTGCGGAGTTCCTCCAGCGTGTTGTGAGTGTTGCTTTGACCCCAGCATCTGCAGATTATTTTGTGTCCACCTTCTTTCAACCACAGAGCGTCCTGGCTCTCTCCTAGTTACAGAGTTAAGACCTGGCCCATGGTCAGCTCTTTTGAAGCAACTTAGAATATTGCATGAGGGTGACAATTACAGGTAAAGCCAAGTTCATTCCGGCAGGGGAGGAGACCCTTCAGCCCATCAGGCCTGTACTGTCTTTAATCCCAAGCTCGATTTCAATGTTTAAGAGAAGTTTGAATAGGTACATGGATAGTAACGGTATGGAGTGTTATGATCCTGGTACAGGTCAATAGGAGTAGGCAGTTAAAAGTGTTTGGCCTAGGGCCAGTTTCTGTGCTGTACTTTTCTATGACTCTACTCTATGACACTCCCCAATCTGTGGTTCTTTAGGCCCGAAGATCACAGTTCCTCAAGTCCACATCCAAACCCTTTGGTGAGGCCATATTTGGAGTTTAGCACAGAGTAAGAAAGACTGTCAGAGATTGCAGTGGGATCTGGACCAGCTGGAAATAGCAGCTGAACAATGGCAGATGGAATTGAATGCAGACACGTGCGAGGTGTAGGACCAACCAGGGTAGGTCTTACATGGTGAACAATAGATTACGGTAGAACAAAGGGATTTGGGAATATAGATTGATGATTCTTTGAAAGTGGTATCACAGTTAGGTAGAGTCATAAAGAAAGCTTTTGGCACACTGGCCTTTGTAAATCAATATATTGAATACAAGAGTTGGGATGACATTGGTGAGGCCTAACTTGGAGTATTCTGTGCAACACACACAAAATGCTGGAGGAACTCAGCAGGCCAGATAGTTTCAGGGAAAAAAGCACAGTTGACAATTCAGGCCAAAACCCTTCGGCAATGGCAAACCACTTCTGTAGGCCTGTAACCACCACTGAGGCTGTCTACAAGAAGGGTCAGAGCCATCTCTATTTCCTGAGGAGACTGAGGTCCTTTAACATCTGTCGGATGATGCTGAGGATGTTCTACGAGTCTGTGGTGGCCAGTGCTATCATGTTTGCTGTTGTGTGCTGGGGCAGCAGGCTGAGGGTAGCAGACACCAACAGGATCAACAAACTCATTCGTAAGGCCAGTGATGTTGTGGGGATGGAACTGGACTCTCTCACGGTGGTGTCTGAAAAGAGGATGCTGTCCAAGTTGCATGCCATTTTGGACAATGTCTCCCATCCACTACATAATGTACTGGCTGGGCACAGGAGTACATTCAGCCAGAGACTCATTCCACCGAGATGCAACACAGGGCGTCATAGGAAGTCATTCCTGCCTGTGGCCATCAAACTTTACAACTCCTCCCTTGGAGGGTCAGACACCCTGAGCCAATAGGCTGGTCCTGGACTTATTTCCTGGCATAATTTACATATTACTATTTAACTATTTATGGTTTTATAACTATTTATTATTTATGGAGCATCTGTAACGAAAATTCAATTTCCCCCGGGATCAATAAAGTATGACTAGAAAGACTTGCCAAGGGCAATCATGGTCATGGAATGGCTGTGATCACCCATGTCATACGACATGGCACAAAATGAACGAATGATAAATGTACATGTATACATAGACACACGCACACACAAAGTATCTGTGTTTCTAACTATAATGGATAGTGCATGTCATGTATTGCATTGTACTGCTGCCACAAAATAGCAAATTTCATGACGCGCCTGATGCCAGTGATATTAATCCTGATTGTGATTCTCCTTTGCCCACACACTCTAACAGAGTTATTTCTTCTTACAGTGAGCTGCTGGAAGACCTGGAGGGTTGCAAGGACCCCATTGGGGTGGCGGAATGCTTTGTGGAACGAGTGAGTAGACAGATATTTTCAGCTCTCCCCTCATGTTAAAGCCCCTCCCACAACCAGACAGCACCCTCCATTACTGTGGCGCCCAGAAGCTCTCAGTGATTACCGGGAGCTAGAACTGTGTCTGGGGAGGGGAAGATGGAGAAACTGAACAGGGAATTCTGAAGGTTGGGATGATCAAATGTGTATGATCTCTCCTCTTTCCTGTCTCCTCTCCCTCCCCCTTCCCCTCCCCCTCTCCCCCTCTCCCTCTCCCTTCCCCCTCCCTACCCCCTCCCCCTCTCTCCTTTCCCCTTCACTCTCTCCTTCCCCTTCTCCCTTCCTCAACCCCTCTCCTTCTTCCTCTCTCTCCTTCCACCCCCTCCCTCCCCTTCCCTCCTCCTCTCCCCCTCTCTCACCCCTCCCCCTCCCCCTTCCCTCCTCCTCTCTCCCTCCCTCTCCCTCTCCCCCTCCCTCACCCCTCCCCCTCCCCCTTCCCTCCTCCTCTCTCCCTCCCCCTCCCCCTCTCCCTCCCTCTCCCCCTCTCCCCCCTCTCTCTCCCCCTCTCCCCCTCCCCCCTCCCCCTCTGTGGCGTTGTGCCAGGGTAAGAGATGCCCCTGTAAGGTAGAGGTTGAACAGACCAGTCAGCCCACAAAGTTGTGCGAACTGAACTAATTCCTTTTGCCTACGCACTGCCGAAGAATCTCTCTGCTTTGCATGTGGATCCTTGGAATTCCCAGCCCCCTGTCGTTTCAGTGAACGTGTCCGAGGCTGAGACAAAGCCGTGGTTGATGAAAGAGAAGGCAGCACGGTAGCATAGTGGTTAGCACAACACTCTACTGTGCAGGTGACCTGGGTTCAATGCCCACTGCTGCCCGTGACTGTGTGGGTTTCCTCCATGTACTCAGTTTCCTCACACAGTACAAAGATGGACCAGTTAGTAGGTTAACTGGTCATTGTGTGATTAGGCTAGGGTTAAATCGGGGGTTGCTGGGCAGCACGGCTGAAAGATCTGGAAGGTTGGATCCATACTGTATCTGAATAAATAAGACTTGCTGTCTATTATGTCACAGGTGCTTAGGGCAGTGTTGAAGGTCTTCCAACTCTCTTTGTCCTTGGCCATCCTTTCCAATGTGCCCCCGGTGTGGTTCAGGGTCAGCTATGCAAGCCCGGGTGGAGACTCGGGGATACCGTCACACACAGACGTAGAAGGATTCTTCATTGCTGTTTCTGTAACAGTTTTGTTTGATCAGTCAGGGTTGTAGTCCTGAGCTGAACCCCCGAACCTGGAGGACCGATAGGCCACTCTTAGTCTGGCCTCTAACCCTTGATCTGTTTGGCACAGGTGACCCTACTAAGAACCAAAGCACAAGGCCCTGACTCCAGCCAGCATAGCTGTCTGGGTCATTGAGGCTCACAAGCCTCCAAACCCAACGGCAAGGTTGTCATTCCCTTGGAAGTAATGAGAAAACAACAAAATGAGGGCTCTGACAAACAGCAGAAACCTTGGGCTGACGCTGTGATCTCAGGAATGGGGCAGCAGGATGGAAGGCCTCGAGCAGGATTCCCTAAAGGTCAACTTGCAGGTTGAGTTGGTGGTGAGGAAGGCAAATGCAATGTTAGTATTCATTTCGAGAGGACTAGAATATAAAAGCAAGGATGTAATGCTGAGGCTTTTAAGGCATTGATCAGACCACACTTGGAGTAATGTGAGCAGTTTTGGGCCTCATATCTAAGAACGGGTGCACTGGAGTTGGAGAGGGTCTTGAGGAAATAAAGGAGAATATTCCTGGGAATGAAAGGGTTAACATATGAGGAATGTTTAATGGCTCTGGGCCTGTACTCACTGGAGTTTAAAAGAATGAGGGGGGGGTCTCATTGAAACCTATCAAATGTTGAAATGCCTTGATAGAGTGGATGGCGAGAGGATGTTTCCTATAGTGAAGAGTCTAAGAGAAGAGTGCACAGCCTCGGGATAGAGCAGCGGTTCTCGACCTTTTTTACACTGTGAATTCCTACCATTAACCGAGGGGTCCAGGCTGGGAGTAGAGGGATATCCATTTAGAATGGAGGCGTAGAGGAATTTCTTTATCCAGAGCGTGGTGAATCTGTGGAATTCACAGACGGCTGTGGAGGCCAGGTCACTGGGTGTATTTAAAGTGAAGGTTGATAGATTCTTCATTGGTCATGGCACCAAAGGTTATGGGAAAAGGCAGGAGAATGGTTTTGAGAGGGATAGTAAATCAGGCATGATGGAGCAGACTCAAAGGGCTGAATGGCCTAATTCTGCTCCTATATCTCATGGTCTTCTGCTCTCTGCAGTGCCACCTGCTTGTTGTGTTACAGAGTCTGGGCAGGAAAAGCATTGCCCTTCCTACAGATGAGGGACCGCTGTTTTGTGACGCTTAGGGAACCCTGTAGATTCCAGAGCGTGTAAAGTTCTCAGATTTTATTTGTGAACCTTTTCAAAGGTTTTAGCCCAGAGGGGTTGTAACAGGGCACTGCTCTGTAAAAAAAACAGCATAAATTATTTAATGAGGAATCCTCCAGAAGTCCTTCTCAAATTACCATCTGCTATTAAGAAGCGATCTCTGAACGCTGGGGTGTGGGAGGCCTCAGACAACGGAAAATCAGGCTTACTGTACGGTTCTCAGACACTCATTCTGTCTCCATTTGGTCCGTGTATTGGCCTCTACAACAGTCACACGTCACAGAGGAGGGTATTGGGCAGTAAGGGAATACTGACCCCAGCCCCAGAGACCCAACTTCGATGCTGACAGTTCTGGTCACCCAGCAGTAGGAAATGTAATGTGCGGATCTATTTCTTTTAGCACAGTGACTCACCTTAGCAGTAATTATTGACTGATAACTTACCCATGTGCATTGATTTGTTGGTCTCTGCCGAGTGAATACACAAGTTAACTTCACCTCCGAGTGCGTGCCTTTTATTTATTTCAGACCGTATGTAGTTGTAGAGACACAACAAATTGGTGACGGGCACGAACCTGAATGTCAGTGAATATCACCAACTGCACCGACAGTTACAAGACGACAGAACTCGATGGAGGGAGGGAGAGAGAGAGAGAGGAAAGAGTGTGCCAGTACAGAAAAGACAGTCATGGATATTGGCACAGGGACGTGTTAGTGACAGTGCACAGTACACAGTGAGAGACACACAACTAGCAAAACTAAAGTGAAAATAATGTGATAATGGCCTTAGTGGGGAAAGTTGATGAAGTTTATTGTGGTAATGAAGACTAAGAACTATACAGCGAGAGGGTTGAACTGTATGTAATGCTAACGACATGGGTGAGGAAATGAAAGTCTCCACACTTCTTAGCTTAATGGGTGCTAAAACATACAGTCTCTTACGCAACTTGGTAACTTCTGAAAAGCCAGCAAGCAAGACATTCGACAAAATTGTTGCGATTTTACAAAATCGCTTGAGCCCAAAGCTGCTAGTACTAGCTGAGAGATTTAAATTTCACTAAAGGAACTAAAGGATGAAAGCATTTCTGAATACATTGCAGAACTGCACAAACTTTCCCAATACCATGACTTTAGAGGTGGACTTTCTGATGCATTAGTGGACAGGCTTGTATGTGGCATGATAGTCAAAGCACTCAGACGAGGCTACTGTCAGAAAGAGAACTAACCTTAGAATGGGCATTGACCATTGTAGTATCATTAGAGGCTGCAGCAAAGAATGCATCGGAACTACAGAAAAAGAGTTTAGAATGTGAAACACACAAAATGTCCCTGATAGTGCAAAAAGCCAGAAATTTTATCGATATGGCAAATCCTCTCAATGATGCAAATGACTGTTGATTCAAAGGCAAAGTGTGCAGAAAGTGTCATAGACAAGGTCACACAGACAGAGAATGTGCAAGTCCAATAAAAAGCACACCAAACAGAAAAAGAGATGTTGTGATTCAGACTCCTGTACAAGAGGCTGAATCACAACATAATACTGCATTTCAGAGTAGATCTGAGAGCACAGAATCAGAATCAGGTTTGATATTATTGGCATATGTCCTGAGATTTGTTGTTTAGCGGCAGCAGTACAGCGCAATACAATATATGTTACAATAAGAAATATATCAAATATAAGTGCAAGAAAGTCTGCAGATGCTAGAAATCCAGAGCAACACACACAAAATGCTGGAGGAGCACAGCAGGTCAGGAAGCATCTATGGAAAAGGGTAAACAGTCGACATTTTGGGCTGAGACCCTTCAGCAGGACTGAGAAGGAGGATGCCTGAATAAAAAGATAGCGGGAGGGGAAGAAGTCTACCTGGAAGGTGATTGGTGAAGCCAGGTGGGTGGGAAAGGTCAGGGGTTGGAGAGGAAGGAATCTGATAGGAAGGAAGAATGGACCATAGGAGAAAGGAAAGGAGGGGGAGACCCAGGGGCAGGTGAGAAGAGATAAAAGATCAAAATGGGAAAAAGGGGAAGAGGGAGGGGTGGAAAGTTTGTTGCTCCTTCGCCCTGAGGTTGGCACAAGAGGAGGCCATAGATCAACACATCGGAATGGGAATAGGGATCAGAATTAAAATGTTTGACCACTGGGAAATCCCGTTTGTGGCCGATGGTGCAGAGGTGTGCGATGAGGCTCTCCCCAATGAAAATAAATAGTGCAAAAAAAAAAGCAAAGGTAGCATTCATGGGCCCATTATCCATGGTGAAGAAGCTGTTCCTGAATCATTGAGTGAGGCTCCTGCACCTCTTCCCTAAAGGTAGCAAAGAGGGCATGCCCTGGTGATGGGGGTCCTTCATAGTGGGTGACAGTCTTACTGACAGTCTCGATGTAACTTGCACTTTGACCAAACACAAACTCCAATCATCTAGAACAAGCTCACTAATACTTCTACAGTAATGCAGCCCTTCCCCAGCAGCACCACTGGGCTCAAAAACAGTTCCTTTCCCCAAGCAGTAAGGCCGATCAGCACCTCTCCCTCCACACCCCAACCACCACTACTCTATCGTTTCCTGTCAGTCAGCTCGGGTACAGGCACTCCTGTGCCTAGCGTCACTTTGTGGACATACAGTCTATGTATGTAATCTATCTTATGTATTTATATTTAATGTGTTTTTTAATTTTTTATTTTGTTCCTTATCTTATTTTGTTTTTTTGTGCTGCATCGGACCCGGAGTAACAATTACTTACATTCTCCTTTACCCTTGTGCACTGGAAATGACATTAAACAATCCTGAATCTTGAATCGATCCAGGAGAATTCAATGTACATGCAATTGGGGCTGTAAACTACTCAGGCAGAATATGAGGTTCCGATCTATTGGTCTATGGCACAGTAGTGTCATGGTTAGCATGACGCTTTACAGTACAGGTGACCCGGGTTCAATTCCCGTCGCTGTCTGTAAGGAGTTTGTACGATCTCCCTGTGACCATGTGGATTTCCTCCGGGTGCTCCAGTTTCCTCCCACACTCCAAAGACGTACCAGTTGGTAGATTAATTGGTCATTGTGAACAGTGCCGTGATTCGGCTAGGATTAAATCAGGGGATTGCTGGATGGTGTGGCTTGGTGAGTTGGAAGGGCCTGTTCCCCGTTGTATCTCCAAAATAAAATCAACCTGCGATCTGAGAAACCACCCTCCCCCAAGGCTGGAGGTGGAGCTGTCCTATCCCTATCTCCTGCTGATGGTTGTGGGATGGTGGGGGCGGACCATCACCCCAATCTGATCTCTTGGTGCTGGGTGACATTCTGGAACAGGTGACTGAGGGAAAGTCAGGTTGGTGAACCCCAGGGAAAGGAAACTGGCCCCATGGGACAGGATCATCGGAGCCAATGTTCCAAGTTATAGCAGACATTGAAGTGAAATCCCAAAGGAATTCAAATCCTGATCCTGGAGTTCCATCGGTGCAGAGTTAGTCACACACAGACCGCCCGCTGAGATTATTTATTGGAATACACTGTCTGGCCCTTCGAGCTCCTGATATAAACCTTGCCTAATCACGGGACAACTTACAATGACCAATTAACCTACCACCAGTCTTCGGACTTTGGGAGGAAACCGGAGCACCCGGAGGAAACCCACGTGGTCACGGGGAGAACGTACAAGCTGCTTACAGGCAGCGGCGGGAATTGAACCTGGGCCACTGGTTTTGTAAAGTGCTGTGCTGACCATTGCCCTACCAAGCATGCCATAGGTTTAACGTGAGTGGTCAGAGGAGGTGAGGAAGAATTTTTTTTAACACAGAGACTGTTTGAATTCTGGTGCACACTGTCTGCTGGGTGGGGGGGGGTGATGGAGGGAGGTGATGATCACCAAGGTACACTGGCAAGGAATGTCATCATAAAGACCTCACCCACCCTGCTCATGGACTACGCAGCATCTACTCCAGGACCACCAGACTCAAAGACAGTTACTTTCCCCAAGCAGTAAGGCTGATTAACTCTTCCACCCACTAACCCACCCCTCCACACCCCCAACCACCATATGACAGCACATAATGATGATGTCATATGACACAGCACATAATGATGATGTCATGACAGACATAATGATGTCATACGACACAGCACATGTTGATGAATGATGATGACGACGACGACAACGATGCAGAATAGACTCATTCAACCCTCTGAGCCGCATCACCCAGCAACCCCCGATTTAGTCCGAGCCTAATCACAGGACAATTTACAACGACCTACCAACCGGTACATCTTTGGACTCTGGGAGGAAACCAGAGCACACAAAGGAACTCCACGCAGTCACAGGAACTTACAACCTCCTTTCAATGGCGACGGGATTTATATTTTTTTAATGTGTTTTTTATTACTGTGTTTTTTATCTTCTTGTGTTTTTCTTTGTGCTGCATCAGATCCAGAGTAACAATTGATTTCATTCTCCTTTACCCTTGTGTACCGGAAATGACAGTCCTGAATCTTGAACCTTGAAGCTCCCGGGCTGAGTGCAGGAATGTGGGAGTAGTGAGAGGTTAGCACTGGTCAGCACTGGCACAGTGGGCTGAATGGCCTATTTCTGTACTGCCCTTTGACGGTGTGACTGTAATTGGTGGAGGGCAGAGGAGGCAGGAGAGTGGTGGGGAGACATGAGAGGGAAGAGGAAGAGCAGAGAGAGGAAGGAAGGATAACTGAGAGGGCAAGAGTGAAGGGGAGGTGACGGTCATTTGGATTTCTCAAGTTACAAAGCTTGGTTCACTGTCATCTGCGTAAGTCCATGCCTAAAGCAGTACTATACTGTAATCATTCTATGTATTGCACTGTACTGCTGCCGCAAAAAAAACATATTTTACAACATACCATACTGTGTAAAAGTCTCAGGCACATATATAATGCTAGGGTGCCTCAGACTTTTGTGTATACTGTAGTAATTTTATGTATTGCACTGTACAGCTGCTGCTGTGAAAAACAAAACAGATTTCATGACAAATGTGAGTGATGATAAACCTGATTCTGACATGGGCCTCTATTGTGGACTGAGAGTGGGAAGGGGACAGGGAGAGGGGAATCATGGTTGGGAGAGGGGAGAGAGCGGAAAGCAGCAGAGAGACATTCCGTAATGATCAGTAAACCGATTGTTTGAACCTGCTGGTGTGGGTCTTCAGTCTTCTGTACCTCCTGCCCGACGGTAGCTGTGAGAAGATGGCCTGGCCCGGATGGTGGATGCTGCCTTCTTGACGCAGCACCTCCTGTAGGTACTGCTGATGGAGGGGAGAGATGTGCCCGTGAAGTATTGGGCTGGGTCTACCACCCTGTACAGCTTCCTGCATTTCTGCGCATTCAAGTTGCTGTACAAGATACTCTAAATGGTACGTCTGTACAGGTTTGTTAGAGTGCTCAGTGACCAAAGGGGGAAAATTCTGTTGCATCTGGAGTAGGAGTGGAGGTAATCTTTATGTCTTTATGCCGTCACAAAACAACAAATTTCACGACATGTACTCAGCTGGCCACTTTATTCAGTAGTTCCTGTACCTCATAACGTGGCCCCTGAGTCTATGTTCATGGTCTTCTGCTCCTGTAGTCCATCCACTTCAAGGTTTGACATGTTGCATATTCAGAGATGCTCTTCTGCACGCCACTGTGGTAACGCGTGGTTATTTGAGTTACTGTTGCCTTCCTGTCAGCTTGAACCAGTCTGGCCATTCTCCTCTGACCTCTCTCACTAACAAGGCATTTTCACCCACAGAACTGCCGCTCACTGGATGATTTTAGTTTCTCACACCATTTTCTGTAACCTCTAGAGACTGTTGTGCATGAAAATCCCAGGAGATCGGCAGTTTCTGAGCTACTCAAACCACCCCATCTGGCACCAACAGACACTCACTGAGATTATATTTCTTACCCATTCTGATGTTTGGTCTGAACAACAACTGAACCTCTTGACCATGCCTGCATGCTTTTATGCATTGAGTTGTTGTCACATGATGGGCTGATTAGATATTTGCATTAACAATTAGGTGTACCTAATAAAGTGGCCACTCAGTGTACGTCTATGGTAATAAATCTGATTCTGATTTCTCTCCCTCCTGTAGTCAGAACCACCCGACCCACCTCTCTCCATCGTGCAATAGCCCAGATCCTGAACTGATTTATCTCTCTGGCTGTGTGTGGCTGGTTTGCTGCTCACACATATTATTAATAGCACAGAATTAAATCCTTTGGACAATTGTCAAAGCAACCACATGTTTCTCCAACTAGACCGGAACTCCCAGCACCCTTCCTGATCCCGACACTCTGCTGCATTGCTTACATCTTCTGCAGTGTTGGTTCAAGGTTCAAAGTACATTTATCATCAGAGTATGAATGCCGTATTCAACTCTGAAATTTGTCCCGCAGACAGCCAGCCATGAAACAAAGAAACACCAGGGAACCCCTTCAGAGAAAAACATCAGACACCCAACATGCAAAAAAAGAGCAAATCACGCAAACGGCAAAAAAAGAGCCAATCTTGCACAAGATGTTAAACATCGAACTGCAGAGTCCTTGAAACAGTCTGGGAATGTTCAGTTTAGTTCAGTTTAACGCTGTGTTGTTCATTGACTGCTGGTCGCTGAGCCAATCTGCCCCGGTCAAAACTGCAGAAAACTGCATCAAAAAAAGGATACTGTCTCTCACACTCTGGGCTCTGTTTACTCCACTCTCCTTCTCTTACTCTCACTTTTTATCTCCACTCTCCTCTCTCATTCCCCCTCTCAGTCTCTCTCTCTCTCTCTCACACACACACATTGCCCTCTCTAACTCACACACTCCCCCGTCCCTCTCTCTCACACACACCCTCTCGCTCTCTTCCTCTTTTTCTGATTCTCTCCTCCCTCCACCTTCTTGCTCCCTGCCCTCTCTCTCTCCCCATCTCCCGCTCTTTCCCCATCTCCCTCCCTCTCTCTGCGCCTACTCTCTTTCTCTCCCTCCCCTTCCCTCATCTCCCCCTCTCTTCTTCCCCTTTCCACACCTCGCTCTCTCTCCCTCTGTCTCCCTCTCCCTTCCCCCTCTCTCCCTCTCTCTATCTACCCCCTCCCTGCCTTTCTTTCTCTCCCTCTCTCCCTCTCTCTCTCCTTCCCTCCCTCTCCCTCTTTCCTTCACTCCCTCTCTCTCTTTATCTCCCTCTCCCTCTCTCTTTCTCCCCCTCCCCTCTCTCTCCCTATCTCCCTGCCTTTCTTCCTCTTCTCTCCCCCTCCCTCTCTCCCCCTCCCTCTCTCCCTCTCTCCCCCCTCTCCCTCTCTCTCCCCTTCTCTCCTTCTCTCTCTCTCCCTCTTTCCTTCACTCCCTCTCTCTCTTTATCTCCCTCTCCCTCTCTCCTCTCTCTCCCCTCCCCTCCCCTCTCTGTCTCTCTCTCCTTCCCTCTCTCTGTCTCACTCTCCTCCACCCTCTCTCTGTATGTCTCTCGCTCTCTCTCCTCCCCTCTCTCTACCTATCTCCCCTCCACTCTCTCTATCCCCCCCCTCCCCTCTCTCTGTCTCTCTCAGACAGACAGATTATCGTCCTGTGCTCCAGCAGCTCCCTCTGCTGGTGGGACCCTAGGCCTCCTCCCTGGTGCCAGTTACACACACAGAGTACGTCAGCGGATTGTCCTGTGGGGTATAGGGAGGGTAGGGTAAACACTCCATCCTTGTGTGCTTAAACTCCCCCTCGCTCCCTACCTTACCCTGTGTGACCCCGTTCCAGAGAGAGGAGGATAATCCAAGCAATGGGACCAAATCAGAAAAGGGAGAAGGGGTTGAGGTGGGGAAATTGCTGGCCACCTGTCTCAGAGCTGGCACAAAGACTAAACTGCCGACTTCACAAATCACCCTGTCACCCCCCCCATTCTCCCTCCCCTTTGATCTCTTTCTCTCTCCTCCTCCCTCCACCTTCCCTTCCTGTACCTCTCCCCTTCTCCCTTCCCCTTTCATCTCCCTTCACTCTCCCCTTCTCTCCTCCTCTTCTCTCCCTCCCTTTCTCTCCCCCTCCCCTCCCCTCTCTCCCCTCCCCTCTCTCCCGTCCCCCTCTCCCCTCCTCTCTCTTCCCTTCCCCTCCTCTCCTCTCCTTCTCTCCCTCCCCTCTCTCCCCCTCCCCTCTCTCCCCCTCCCCTCTCTCCCCCTCCCCTCTCTCCCCCTCCCCTTCTCTCCCTCCCTTTCTCTCTCTCTCCCCCTCCCCTTCTCTCCCCCTCCCCTTCTCTCCCCCTCCCCTTCTCTCCCCCTCCCCTTCTCTCCTCCCCTTCTCTCCTCCCCTTCTCTCCTCCCCTTCTCTCCTCCCCTTCTCTCCTCCCCTTCTCTCCTCCCCTTCTCTCCCTCCCCTCTCTCCCCCTCCCCTTCTCTCCCTCCCTTTCTCCCTCTCTCCCCCTCCCCTTCTCTCCCTCCCTTTCTCCCTCTCTCCCCCTCCCCTCTCTTCCCCTCCCCTCTCTCCCCCCTCTCTCCCCTCCCCTCTCTCCCCCTCCCCTCTCTCCCCCTCCCCTCTCTCCCCTCCCCTCTCTTCCCCTCCCCTCTCTTCCCCTCCCCTTCTCTCCCTCCCTTTCTCTCTCTCTCCCCCTCCCCTCTCTCCCCCTCCCCTCCCTCCCCTCTCTCCCCCTCCCCTCCCTCCCCTCTCTTCCCCTCCCCTCTCTTCCCCTCCCCTTCTCTCCTCCCCTTCTTTCCCTCCCTTTCTCTCTCTCTCCCTCCCCTCTCTCCCCTTTTCTCTCTTCCCATCTCACTGTTCCCCTGTCTCTTCCCTCCCACGTTTCTCTCACCATTTCTTTCAATCTCTGTCCCCTTCTCCCTCCCAATTTGTCTCTCCCCTTACTTCTCTTCTGTTAGCTCTCTTCTCCCTCTCTCTTCCCTTCTTTCTCCTTCCTTCTCTCACCTTCTCCGTTCCCCTGTTTCCCCCTTCTCTCTCCCCATTCTCCCTAGCCCCACAATCTGTGTTGAGTTAATTTGTTTTGTGACCCCAGTCTATTGATCTCCCTGTCCATGTAAACCCTAACAGAAGTTTGTGTTTTTTCTCCCCACAGAGTGAAGAATTTGATATCTACACTGTGTACTGTATGAACTATCCCAAGTAAGTGCCCAGGGCAGAAGGCATTGTAAAAGACTGGATATATGAGTATTTGGATAGACAGGGACTGATTGGGGATAGTCAACATGGCTTTGTGCATGGTAGATTGTGTCTAACCAATCTTATGGAGTTTTTTAAGGAAGTTACCAGAAAAGTTGATGAAGACAAGGCAGTGGTTGTTGTCTACATAGACTTTAGTAAGGTATTTGACAAGGTGTTGCATCGGAGATCGGTCAAGAAGGCTTGCTAAAGTCCGTGTAGACAACATCCACTGCCTTGCCTTTATCACCTTTCCTGGTAACTTCAGTCGCTCGGCATTCAAGATGTGGTAGTAAAATGGATTAGGTGCTGGCTTTGAGGGAGTAAATGGTTCCCTCTCTGACTGCAGACCTGTGACTAGTGGAGTGCTGCAGGGAGCAGTGCTGGGTCTGTTGTTGTTTATCATCTATATGAACGATCTGGATGATAATGTGGTTAACTGGATCAGCAAATTTGCAGATGACACCAAGACCGTGGGTGTAGTGGACAGCAAGGAAGACTATCAGAGTTTGCAGAGGGATTTGGACCAGCTGGAAAAATGGGCTTAAAAATGGCAGATGGAATTTAATGCAGACAAATGCGAGGTGTTACACTTTGGAAGGACCAACTAGGGAATGCCTTACACAGTGAACGGTAGGGCATTGAAGAGTGCGGTGGAACAAAGGGATCTGGGAATACAGGTCCATAATTCATTGGAAGTGGTGTCACAGGTTGATAGGTTCATAAAGAGAGCTTTTGGCACATTGTCCTTCATAAATCAAAGTATTGAGTACAGGAGATGGGATGTCATGTTGAAGTTGTATAAGATATTGGTGAGGCCCAGTCTGGAGTATTGTGTGCAGTTTTAGTCATCTACATATGGGAAAGATGTAAGCAAGATTGAAAGAGCACAGAGAAAATTTAAAGGGATATTGCTGGGACTGGAGGACTTGAGTTACAAGGAAAGATTGACTAGGTTAGAACTTTATTCCCCAGAACATAGAAAATTGAAAAGAGATTTGATAGAGGTATATGAAATTATGAGGGTATAGATAGAGTAAGTGCAAGGAGGCTTTTTAGACTGAGGTTGGGTGGGACTACAATAAGATGTCATGGGTTAAGGGTGAAAGGTGATATGTTTAAGAGGAACATGAGGGGAAACTTCTTCTGTCAGAGGGTGGTGAAAGTGTGGAACGAGCTGCCAGCCCAAGGGGGTGCATGCAACCTCAATTTCACTTCGAGCCAAAGCTGCTGTCTCTCAGCTGAACTGAGGCTGATGTCCCTCAGATGGGCCAAACCTGACGTCTCTCCACTGGGCAGAGGCTGATGTCTCCTCATAGGCCGAGGCAGATGTCTCCTCATAGGCCGAGGTTGATGTCTCCTCATAGGCCGAGGCTGATGTCTCCTCACAGGCCGAGGCAGATGTCTCCTCACAGGCCGAGGCAGATGTCTCCTCATAGGCCGAGGTTGATGTCTCCTCATAGGCCGAGGCTGACGTTTCCTCATAGGCCGAAGCTGACGCTTCCTCATAGGCCGAGGCTGATGTCTCCTCATAGGCTGAGACTGATGTCTCCTCATAGGCCGAGGCAGATGTCTCCTCATAGGCCGAGGTTGATGTCTCCTCATAGGCCGAGGCTGATGTCTCCTCACAGGCCGAGGCAGATGTCTCCTCACAGGCCGAGGTTGATGTCTCCTCATAGGCCGAGGCTGACGTTTCCTCATAAGCCGAGGCTGACGTTTCCTCATAGGCCGAAGCTGACGTTTCCTCATAGGCCGAGGCTGACGTCTCCTCATAGGCCGAGGCTGATGTCTCCTCATAGGCCGAGGCTGATGTCTCCTCATAGGCCGAGGCTGATGTCCCTCAGATGGGCCAAACCTGACGTCTCTCCTCATAGGCCGAGGCTAATGTCTCTCTTCTGGGCTGAAAATAATGTCCCTCCGATGGACCGAAGCTTATGTCCATTTGCTAGGCCGAGACTGTTGTTCCTCTGCTAGGCCAAGCCTTGTGCTCTGGATCAGAGTCACGAGGAGTAGAACTGAGTGGATGATTGGGTGGAGGGGGGTGCTGTGGATTTTGGCTAGGTCTTCACTGTGCACCATTGCACTCTTGCCTTCACAGCTCTGTCTCCCTGCTGCGGGACTGCATGAAGAACGGTACCCTGGCCAAGTTCTTCCGTGAGCGACAGGCCTCCCTGTCACACTCGCTGCCTCTGGAAACGTACCTGCTGAAGCCTGTCCAGAGGATACTGAAATACCATCTCCTGCTGCAGGTAGAGCTGTGGGACCGAGCGGAGGGCTCCGGCAGACGGTTCAGTGTGGTCTGCCCTGGGATTCTGTAACAAGGAGAGGGTCGGGACAGAGTGACCTCCCCCTGTAACTGTGGCCCTACAGTGGCCTGGTTACTCCAACTTGTTAGCTTTATTTGTTCTGTATAAATTTTAAAGGTTTTTAAATGATTACAAAACAGTGAAATGTGTCGTTTTGAATCAATGACCACCACAGTCCGAGGACGTGCTGGGGGCAGCCCGTAAGCATCACCACACTTCCGGCACCAACATAAACGTGCCCACAATTTACTAACCCTAATCCATACGTCTTTGGGCTGAGGGAGGAAACCTGAGCAACTGGAGGAAACCCACGCGGTTACGGGGAGAACGTACAGCGGCGGGAAATTGAACATGAGCTTTGTAAAGCGTTACGCTAACTGCTGCACTACAGTGCGTGGCCAGTGGGTTTATATCCATGGGGTCTGTGTGTTTGTGTGGGAGGGGGCGGGGGCCGGGGTGGGGGGGAAGGTCCCAGCGGCATTCCAATCTGACCCCCGCACCCTTTCGTGACTAGGAGCTGGCCAAGCACTTCGACAAGAGCGCTGACGGGTACGAGGTGGTGAAGGAGGCCATTATCACCATGACGGCAGTGGCCTGGTACATCAACGACATGAAGAGGAAGCAGGAACAGGCGGTCAGACTGCAGGTACGGGGGACATGAAGCGTACAGCCTACAGGAAGCTGGGAGGGGATAGGTGGACAAGGCAATGGGCTGAAGAAGAACAAAGAACATTACAGCAGAGTACAGGCCCTTCAGCCCACAATGCTGTGCTGGCACTTTAACCTGCTGTAAGATCAATCAAACCTTCCCTCCCATCTAGCCCTCCATTTTTCTATCAATGACGTGTTTATCCATTAGTCCTTTAAATGTCCCGAATGCGTTGGTGGCGGGTTGGAGATACAAGATGTAAGGTGCTCCTTCCCTCATCTAGCCTGAGGACGCCCTCAGGCAAGGTGTTAGCCGCCCCCCCCCCCCCCACATCAGGGTCACATGAAGGCATGGGAGCAGATGGTGGACAGTCGTACGAGCAGCCGCTGCACGTCACAAGATCTGGTTATGTGACCACTGACGCCAGACAGATAATCTCTGAAGAGTGTTGATAATTGTCTGCGGTCACCTGTCTTGTGAAGACACTGCCCAGATGAAGGGAATGGCAAACCACTGTTGCAGAAAAATTTGCCAAGAACAGTCACGGTCATGGAAAGAGCACAATCGCCCACGTGGTACGACGCAGCACAGAATGATGACGATGAATGTGTCTGCCTCTGTCATCATCCTGTGTGCGTTCCACACACCCACCACTCTCTGTGTAAAGAACTTGCCTCTGACAACCAAGCACCATAAAATTATCCCCCCTCATATTAGCCATTTCCAATCTGGCTGGCCACTCAATCTGTGCCTCCTATCGTCTTGTACACCTCTATCAAGTCACCTCTCAACCTCTTCCTCTCCAAGGAGAAGAGCCCTCGCTTGCACAGCCTATCCTCATAAAACATGCTCTCTAATCCAGGCAAGACCCTGGAAAACCTCCTCTGCCCCCTCTCTATAGCCTCCACATCCTTGTGCATAAGTGCTGCATGTGACCTTGATTTCAATGTTTAAGAGAAGTTTGGATAGGTACATGGATGTTCGGGGTATGGAGGGCCATGGACTATGCATGTCGTTGGGAGAAGACTGTTCAAATGGTTTTGGCACGGACTAGATGGGCAGAAAGGCCTGTTTCTGTGCTGTACTCTATCCTTCCTATAATGAGGGACCAGAATGGAACCCACTAGTGGGGAGTGGGTGCTGTGGTTTACAGCAGATACACCAGGCTAATCCCTGGGGTGTGAAGCTCGTATAGGCTAATCCCTGGGGTGTGAAGCTTGTTCAGGCTAATCCCTGGGGTGTGAAGCTCGTTCAGGCTAATCCCTGGGTTGTGAAACTCATTCAGGCTAATCCCTGGGGTGTGAAACTCGTGCAGGCTAATCTCTGGGGTGTGAAACTTGTTCAGGGTAATCCCTGGGGTGTGAAGCTCGTTCTGGCTAATCCCTGCAGTGTGAAGTTTGTTCAGGCTAATCCCTGGGGTGTGAAACTCATCCACGCTAATCCCTGGGGTGTGAAGCTCGTTCAGACTAATCCCTGGGGTGTGAAGCTTGTTCAGGCTAATCCCTGGGGTGTGAAACTCATCCACGCTAATCCCTGGGGTGTGAAGCTCGTTCAGACTAATCCCTGGGGTGTGAAGCTTGTTCAGGCTAATCTCTGGGGTGTGAAATTCATCCACGCTAATCCCTGGGGTGTGAAACTCGTGCAGGCTAATCCCTGGGGTGTGAAGTTTGTTCAGGCTAATCCCTGGGGTGTGAATCTTGTTCAGGCTAATCCCTGGGGTGTGAAGCTCATTCAGGCTAATCCCTGGGGTGTGAAGCTTGTTCAGGCTAATCTCTGGGGTGTGAAACTCATCCACGCTAATCCCTGCGGTGTGAAGCTCGTTCAGGCTAATCCCTGGGGTGTGAAGTTTGTTCAGGCTAATCCCTGGGGTGTGAAACTCATCCACGCTAATCCCTGGGGTGTGAAGCTCTTTCTGGCTAATCCCTGGGGTGTGAAACTCATCCACGCTAATCCCTGGGGTGTGAAACTCATCCACGCTAATCCCTGGGGTGTGAAGCTTGTTCAGGCTAATTCCTGGGGTGTGAAACTCATCCACGCTAATCCCTGGGGTGTGAAGCTCGTTCTGGCTAATCCCTGGGGTGTGAAACTCATCCACGCTAATCCCTGGGGTGTGAAACTCATCCACGCTAATCCCTGGGGTGTGAAGCTCGTTCTGGCTAATCCCTGGGGTGTGAAACTCATCCACGCTAATCCCTGCGGTGTGAAGCTCGTTCAGGCTAATCCCTGGGGTGTGAAGTTTGTTCAGGCTAATCCCTGGGGTGTGAAACTCATCCACGCTAATCCCTGGGGTGTGGAGCTTGTTCAGGCTAATCCCTGGGGTGTGAAACTCATCCACGCTAATCCCTGGGGTGTGGAGCTCGTTCAGGCTAATCCCTGGGGTGTGAAACTCATCCACGCTAATCCCTGCGGTGTGAAGCTTGTTCAGGCTAATCCCTGGGGTGTGAAACTCATCCACGCTAATCCCTGGGGTGTGAAACTCATCCACGCTAATCCCTACGGTGTGAAGCTTGTTCAGGCTAATCCCTGGGGTGTGAAACTCATCCACGCTAATCCCTGGGGTGTGAAGCTCGTTCAGACTAATCCCTGGGGTGTGAAGTTTGTTCAGACTAATCCCTGGGGTGTGAAGTTTGTTCAGGCTAATCTCTGGGGTGTGAAACTCATCCACGCTAATCCCTGGGGTGTGAAGCTTGTTCATGCTAATCCCTGGGGTGTGGAGCTCGTTCAGGCTAATCCCTGGGGTGTGAAACTCATCCACGCTAATCCCTGGGGTGTGGAGCTTGTTCAGGCTAATCCCTGGGGTGTGAAACTCATCCACGCTAATCCCTGGGGTGTGAAACTCATCCACGCTAATCCCTGCAGTGTGAAGCTCGTTCAGGCTAATCCCTGGGGTGTGAAGTTTGTTCAGGCTAATCTCTGGGGTGTGAAATTCATCCACGCTAATCCCTGGGGTGTGAAACTCGTGCAGGCTAATCCCTGGGGTGTGAAGTTTGTTCAGGCTAATCCCTGGGGTGTGAATCTTGTTCAGGCTAATCCCTGGGGTGTGAAGCTCGTGCAGGCTAATCCCTGGGCTGTGAAGTTTGTTCAGGCTAATCCCTGGGGTGTGAAACTCATCCACGCTAATCCCTGGGGTGTGAAGCTCGTTCAGGCTAATCCCTGGGGTGTGAAGCTTGTTCAGGCTAATCTCTGGGGTGTGAAACTCATCCACGCTAATCCCTGCGGTGTGAAGCTCGTTCAGGCTAATCCCTGGGGTGTGAAGTTTGTTCAGGCTAATCCCTGGGGTGTGAAACTCATCCACGCTAATCCCTGGGGTGTGAAGCTCTTTCTGGCTAATCCCTGGGGTGTGAAACTCATCCACGCTAATCCCTGGGGTGTGAAACTCATCCACGCTAATCCCTGGGGTGTGAAGCTTGTTCAGGCTAATTCCTGGGGTGTGAAACTCATCCACGCTAATCCCTGGGGTGTGAAGCTCGTTCTGGCTAATCCCTGGGGTGTGAAACTCATCCACGCTAATCCCTGGGGTGTGAAACTCATCCACGCTAATCCCTGGGGTGTGAAGCTCGTTCTGGCTAATCCCTGGGGTGTGAAACTCATCCACGCTAATCCCTGCGGTGTGAAGCTCGTTCAGGCTAATCCCTGGGGTGTGAAGTTAGTTCAGGCTAATCCCTGGGGTGTGAAACTCATCCACGCTAATCCCTGGGGTGTGCAGCTTGTTCAGGCTAATCCCTGGGGTGTGAAACCCATCCACGCTAATCCCTGGGGTGTGGAGCTCGTTCAGGCTAATCCCTGGGGTGTGAAACTCATCCACGCTAATCCCTGCGGTGTGAAGCTTGTTCAGACTAATCCCTGGGGTGTGAAACTCATCCACGCTAATCCCTGGGGTGTGAAACTCATCCACGCTAATCCCTGCGGTGTGAAGCTCGTTCAGGCTAATCCCTGGGGTGTGAAGTTTGTTCAGGCTAATCCCTGGGGTGTGAAGTTTGTTCAGGCTAATCTCTGGGGTGTGAAATTCATCCACGCTAATCCCTGGGGTGTGAAACTCGTGCAGGCTAATCCCTGGGTGTGAAGTTTGTTCAGGCTAATCCCTGGGGTGTGAATCTTGTTCAGGCTAATCCCTGGGGTGTGAAGCTCGTGCAGGCTAATCCCTGGGCTGTGAAGTTTGTTCAGGCTAATCCCTGGGGTGTGAAACTCATCCACGCTAATCCCTGGGGTGTGAAGCTCGTTCAGGCTAATCCCTGGGGTGTGAAGCTTGTTCAGGCTAATCTCTGGGGTGTGAAACTCATCCACGCTAATCCCTGCGGTGTGAAGCTCGTTCAGGCTAATCCCTGGGGTGTGAAGTTTGTTCAGGCTAATCCCTGGGGTGTGAAACTCATCCACGCTAATCCCTGGGGTGTGAAGCTCTTTCTGGCTAATCCCTGGGGTGTGAAACTCATCCACGCTAATCCCTGGGGTGTGAAACTCATCCACGCTAATCCCTGGGGTGTGAAGCTTGTTCAGGCTAATTCCTGGGGTGTGAAACTCATCCACGCTAATCCCTGGGGTGTGAAGCTCGTTCTGGCTAATCCCTGGGGTGTGAAACTCATCCACGCTAATCCCTGGGGTGTGAAACTCATCCACGCTAATCCCTGGGGTGTGAAGCTCGTTCTGGCTAATCCCTGGGGTGTGAAACTCATCCACGCTAATCCCTGCGGTGTGAAGCTCGTTCAGGCTAATCCCTGGGGTGTGAAGTTTGTTCAGGCTAATCCCTGGGGTGTGAAACTCATCCACGCTAATCCCTGGGGTGTGGAGCTTGTTCAGGCTAATCCCTGGGGTGTGAAACCCATCCACGCTAATCCCTGGGGTGTGGAGCTCGTTCAGGCTAATCCCTGGGGTGTGAAACTCATCCACGCTAATCCCTGCGGTGTGAAGCTTGTTCAGACTAATCCCTGGGGTGTGAAACTCATCCACGCTAATCCCTGGGGTGTGAAACTCATCCACGCTAATCCCTGCGGTGTGAAGCTTGTTCAGGCTAATCCCTGGGGTGTGAAACTCATCCACGCTAATCCCTGGGGTGTGAAACTCATCCACGCTAATCCCTACGGTGTGAAGCTTGTTCAGGCTAATCCCTGGGGTGTGAAACTCATCCACGCTAATCCCTGGGGTGTGAAACTCATCCACGCTAATCCCTGCGGTGTGAAGCTCGTTCAGGCTAATCCCTGGGGTGTGAAGTTTGTTCAGGCTAATCCCTGGGGTGTGAAGTTTGTTCAGGCTAATCTCTGGGGTGTGAAACTCATCCACGCTAATCCCTGGGGTGTGAAGCTTGTTCATGCTAATCCCTGGGGTGTGGAGCTCGTTCAGGCTAATCCCTGGGGTGTGAAACTCATCCACGCTAATCCCTGGGGTGTGGAGCTTGTCCAGGCTAATCCCTGGGGTGTGAAACTCATCCACGCTAATCCCTGGGGTGTGAAACTCATCCAAGCTAATCCCTGCGGTGTGAAGCTCGTTCAGGCTAATCCCTGGGGTGTGAAGTTTGTTCAGGCTAATCTCTGGGGTGTGAAATTCATCCACGCTAATCCCTGGGGTGTGAAACTCGTGCAGGCTAATCCCTGGGGTGTGAAGTTTGTTCAGGCTAATCCCTGGGGTGTGAATCTTGTTCAGGCTAATCCCTGGGGTGTGAAGCTCGTGCAGGCTAATCCCTGGGCTGTGAAGTTTGTTCAGGCTAATCCCTGGGGTGTGAAACTCATCCACGCTAATCCCTGGGGTGTGAAGCTCGTTCAGGCTAATCCCTGGGGTGTGAAGCTTGTTCAGGCTAATCTCTGGGGTGTGAAACTCATCCACGCTAATCCCTGCGGTGTGAAGCTTGTTCAGGCTAATCCCTGGGGTGTGAAGTTTGTTCAGGCTAATCCCTGGGGTGTGAAACTCATCCACGCTAATCCCTGGGGTGTGAAGCTCTTTCTGGCTAATCCCTGGGGTGTGAAACTCATCCACGCTAATCCCTGGTGTGTGAAACTCATTCACGCTAATCCCTGGGGTGTGAAGCTTGTTCAGGCTAATTCCTGGGGTGTGAAACTCATCCACGCTAATCCCTGGGGTGTGAAGCTCGTTCTGGCTAATCCCTGGGGTGTGAAACTCATCCACGCTAATCCCTGGGGTGTGAAACTCATCCACGCTAATCCCTGGGGTGTGAAGCTCGTTCTGGCTAATCCCTGGGGTGTGAAACTCATCCACGCTAATCCCTGCGGTGTGAAGCTCGTTCAGGCTAATCCCTGGGGTGTGAAGTTTGTTCAGGCTAATCCCTGGGGTGTGAAACTCATCCACGCTAATCCCTGGGGTGTGGAGCTTGTTCAGGCTAATCCCTGGGGTGTGAAACCCATCCACGCTAATCCCTGGGGTGTGGAGCTCGTTCAGGCTAATCCCTGGGGTGTGAAACTCATCCACGCTAATCCCTGCGGTGTGAAGCTTGTTCAGACTAATCCCTGGGGTGTGAAACTCATCCACGCTAATCCCTGGGGTGTGAAACTCATCCACGCTAATCCCTGCGGTGTGAAGCTTGTTCAGGCTAATCCCTGCGGTGTGAAACTCATCCACGCTGATTCCTGGGGTGTGAAACTCATCCACGCTAATCCCTGCGGTGTGAAGCTCGTTCAGGCTAATCCCTGGGGTGTGAAGTTTGTTCAGGCTAATCCCTGGGGTGTGAAGTTTGTTCAGGCTAATCTCTGGGGTGTGAAACTCATCCACGCTAATCCCTGGGGTGTGAAGCTTGTTCATGCTAATCCCTGGGGTGTGGAGCTCGTTCAGGCTAATCCCTGGGGTGTGAAACTCATCCACGCTAATCCCTGGGGTGTGGAGCTTGTTCAGGCTAATCCCTGGGGTGTGAAACTCATCCACGCTAATCCCTGGGGTGTGAAACTCATCCACGCTAATCCCTGCGGTGTGAAGCTCGTTCAGGCTAATCCCTGGGGTGTGAAGTTTGTTCAGGCTAATCCCTGGGGTGTGAAACTCATCCACGCTAATCCCTGGGGTGTGGAGCTTGTTCAGGCTAATCCCTGGGGTGTGAAACTCATCCACGCTAATCCCTGGGGTGTGGAGCTCGTTCAGGCTAATCCCTGGGGTGTGAAACTCATCCACGCTAATCCCTGGGGTGTGAAGTTTGTTCAGGCTAATCCCTGGGGTGTGAAGTTTGTTCAGGCTAATCCCTGGGGTGTGAAGCTTGTTCAGGCTAATCCCTGAGGTGTGAAACTCATCCACGCTAATCCCTGCGGTGTGAAGCTCGTTCAGGCTAATCCCTGGGGTGTGAAGTTTGTTCAGGCTAATCCCTGGGGTGTGAAACTCATCCACGCTAATCCCTGGGGTGTGGAGCTCGTTCAGGCTAATCCCTGGGGTGTGAAACTCATCCACGCTAATCCCTGGGGTGTGAAACTCATCCACTCTAATCTCTGGGGTGTGAAACTCATCCATGCTAATCCCTGGGGTGTGAAACTCGTCCACGCTAATCTCTGGGGTGTGAAACTCATCCACGCTAATCCCTGGGGTGTGAAGCTCGTTCAGGCTAATCGCTGGGCTGTGAAGCTCGTTCAGGCTAATCCCTGGGGTGTGAAGTTTGTTCAGGCTAATCCCTGCGGTGTGAAGCTCGTTCAGACTAAGCAGGCTGCACAGTTCAGGTCTACATTCCTTAGAGTTTGGGATAAAGTCAAAATGATAATGGATTTCACTGTTATCTGCACGAGTACACCTGTAGACAGGTGCAAAGAGAAACGTACTGTAGCAGCATCACAGGCCCTTGGCATTTGAGATACAAGATCAATCACAAGAAAAAGCAAAAATCATACACAATAATTACAAAAAAGCACATAAGAACAGTTCAGTTTGGTGTAAATTGGTCATAGTGTTACTGTACTGAAGTAGGGATTAGGGTAGGTTCAAGAACCGGATGGTTGAAGGGAAGTAACTGTTCCTGAACCTGGTGGTTTCTGTTCCCCCTGCCCCATGGTAGCCATGAGAAGATGGCACTGCCCGGATGGTGGAGACGTTATTGGCTTGAGGCAGTGCCTCCTGATAGTGGGGAGGGATGTGTCTGTGTTGTATTATGCTGGGTCCACTCCTCTCTACAGCGTCCGATATCCCTGGTTGTTTGAATTGCTGTACCAGAACATAGTGAAACATATATATATATATATATATATTTATCTATCTATCTATCTGTCTATTTCTCTCTCTCTCCCCTCTCCCCTCTCCCCTATCTCTACCCCCTCCCCCTCTCTCCCCTCCCTCCCCTCCCTCTTCCTCTCTCTTCCTCTCTCCCCTCTTTCCCCTGTCCCCTCCCCCTGTCCCCTCCCTCTCTCCCTCTCCCCTCTCCCTCCCTCCCTCTCACTCACTCTTTCTTTCTTCCACTCTCTCTCTTTCTCTCTCCCCTTATCTCCCTTTCTTTCCCTTATCACCCCCTCCCCCTCCCCTCCTTCTCCCCCTCTCCCCTCCCTCTCCCCTCTCCCCTCCCTCTCCCCTCTCCCCTCCCTCTGCCATCTCCCTCCCCTCCCTCTCCCTCTGTATCCGCTCCCTACCTCTGTGTGTGCTAGCGTGGGGCTGCTACTAATTCCTGGTCTTGTGCTCCCCCTTGTGGCTCCCTGAGGCCTGTCAAGTCAAGGGACCTGAGCACTGAGGGGAGTGGATGGGTTTGATGGCACTCTGCGAATGTGTGTGAGAGTGAAGATATCTACCCCTGAGCTTCTGAACTGGAACACCTTTTGCCATCCTTCACAGGAGATTCAGAACTCACTGCTGAACTGGACGGGTCCCGACCTGATTGCGTTCGGAGAGCTGGTGCTGGAAGGAACATTCCGGGTACAGAGAGCCAAGAAGGAGCGGACGCTGTTTCTCTTTGACAAGATGCTTCTCATTACCAAGAAGAGAGCAGATCAGTACACCTACAGTCTGCACATCTTTGTGAGTGATGCTGTACCGTGGAGAGACCACGTCACCCACTCGCTTGGCTGCCTGACCCACTGAGACCCCCCAGCAGCATATTTAGAGTCATTGAAAACTACAGCGTAGTAACAGACCCTTCGGCCCATCTAATCTGTGCCAAACCAGTTAAACTGCCTAGTCCATCAACATGAAATGATGTAGTTGGGTTGAGTTCCACAGTTGAATTTAATATCAGAGAATTCTTACTCTGCACAGACATCCACAAAACAGAAAACAACCCCAAAGGATGAATGGCAGGAAAGTATTAGACCCCAAAACCCACCCCTCCCCCTCCCAAGCACAAGCAGCAGCAAAAGCATTAACCTTCCCCCCACCTGTCTCAGCAAAAAAAGCATCAACCCCCCCACCCCACTATACCAGCAATAGTAAAGCCCCCAAACACCATGATCCAGAGTCCACAAAAACCGACTGTCCATCCCAACAGTTCAACAGTGTATTGTCATATGCACAAGTACGCTTTTTCAACCTGGTGGTGTGGGACTTGGGCTTCTGTACCTGCTGGCTCTGTGGGCTAACAGTTGAATTTGGACATGTGAATTAATTTATTATCAACATAAATTGTTTGCTCCATTAAGGATTAACAGAGATTAGGAGGTGGAGAGTTTCTTAAATGCATCTATTTTAATGCTAGGAGCATTGTAAGAAAGGTGGATGAACTTAGAGCATGGATTGATATCTGGAAATATGATGTTGTAGCTATTAGTGAAACGTGGTTGCAGGAGGGGTGTGATTGGCAACTAAATATTGCAGGAATTCGTTGCTTCAGGTGTGATAGAATAGGAGGGGCAAGAGGGGGAGGCGTTGCATTGCTTGTCAGAGAAAATATAACAGTGGTGCTCTGGCAGGATAGATTAGTGGACTCCTCCTTAGTTTTCTGCAGCAATACATAGAGGTACCAGCTAGAGAAGGGGCAGTGTTGGATCTCCTGTTAGGGAATGAGACAGGGCAGACGACAGAGGTATGTGTTGAGGAGCACTTCGGGTCCAGTGATCACAATACCGTTAGTTTCAATATAATTATGGAGAAGGATAGGACTGGACCCAGGGTTGAGATTTTTGATTGGAGAAAGGCTAACTTTGAGGAGATGCGAAAGGATTTAGAAGGAGTGGATTGGGACAATTTGTTTTATGGGAAGGATGTAATAGAGAAATGGAGGTCATTTAAAGGTGAAATTTTAAGGGGGCAGGATCTTTATTTTCCTGTTAGGTTGAAAGGGAAGGTTAAAATTTTGAGAGAGCTACGGTTTTCAAGGGATATTGGAAACTTGGTTCGGAAAGAGAGAGGGATCTTCAATAAATATAGGCAACTTGGAGTTAATGAGGTGCTCGAGGAATATAAAGAATGTAAAAAGAATCTTAAGAAAGAAATTAGAAAAGCTAAAAGAAGATACAAGGCTGTTTTGGCAAGTAAGGTGAAAATAAATCCAAAGGGTTTCTACGGTTATATAAATAGCAAAAGGATAGTGAGGGATAAAATTGGTCCCTTAGAAAATCAGAGTGGACGGCTATGTGCGGAGCCAAAGGAGATGGGGGAGATTTTGAACAATTTATTTTCTTCAGTATTCATTAAGGAGAAGGATATTGAATTGTGTAAGGTAAAGGAAACAAGAAGAGTAGTTATAGAAAGTATGACGATTAAAGAAGAGGAAGTACTGGCGCTTTTAAGGAATATAAAAGTGGATAAATCTCTGGGTCCAGACAAGATACTCCCTAGGAACTTGAGGGAAGTTAGTGTGGAAATAGCAGGGGCACTGACAGAAATATTTCAAATGTCATTAGAAACGGGAATGGTGCCGGAGGATTGGCGTATTGCTCATGTTGTTCCATTGTTTAAAAAGGGTTCTAAGAGTAAACCTGGCAATTATCGGCCTGTGATTTTGACGTCAGTGGTGGGTAAATTGATGGAAAGTATTCTTAGAGATGTTATATATAATTATCTGGATAGACAGGGTCTGATTAGGAATAGTCAACATGGATTTGTGCGTGGAAGGTCATGTTTGACAAATATTATATTGAATTTTTTGATGAGGTTACTAAGAAAGTTGACGAGGGTAAAGCGGTGGATGTTGTCTATATGGACTTCAGTAAGGCCTTTGACAAGGTTCCATATGGTAGGTTAGTTAGGAAGGTTCAATGGTTAGGCATTAATATCGAAGTAGTAAAATGGATTCAGCAGTGGCTAAATGGGAGACGCCAGAGAGTAGTGGTGGATAACTATGTGTCAGATTGGAGGACGGTGTGTAGCGGTGTGCCTCAGGGATCTGTACTGGGTCCAATGTTGTTTGTCATATATATTAATGATCTGGATGATGGGGTGGTAAATTGGATTAGTAAGTATGCAGATGATACTAAGATAGGTGGCGTTGTGGATAATGAAATAGGTTTGCAAAGCTTGCAGAGAGATTTAGGCCATTTAGAAGAGTGGGCTGAAAGATGGCAGATGGAGTTTGATGCTGATAAATGTAAGGTGCTACATTTTGGTAGGACTAATCAAAATAGAACATACATGGTAAATGGTAGGGCATTGAAGAATGCAGTAGAACAAAGGGATCTAGGAATAATGGTGCATAGTTCCCTGAAGGTGGAATCTCATGTGGATAGGGTGGTGAAGAAAGCTTTTGGTATGCTGGCCTTTATTAATCAGAGCATTGAGTATAGGAGTTGGGATGTAATGTTGAAATTGTATAAGGCATTGGTAAGGCCAAATTTGGAGTATTGTGTACAGTTCTGGTCACCGAATTATAGGAAAGATGTCAATAAAATTGAGAGAGTACAGAGGAGGTTTACTAAAATGTTACCTGGGTTTCATCTCCTAGGTTACAGAGAAAGGTTGAACGAGTTAGGTCTTTATTCTTTGGAGCGTAGAAGGTTGAGGGGGGACTTGATAGAGGTGTTTAAAATTATGAGGGGGATTGATAGAGTTGACATGGATAGGCTTTTTCCATTGAGAACGGGGGAGATTCAAACAAGAGCAGGGGTTCCCAACCTTTTTTGCACTGTGGACTGGTTTCATATTGACAATATCCTTGCGGACCGGCCGACCGGGGGGGGGGGGGGGGCGGGGGGCGGGGTGGTGTGAGCAGGGTTGCCAACGGACAAAAGTAGCCGTCAAGTACACTGTTTACCACGAGACTACAATGACCATGAAGCCTTGCGCGGGCACCAGTGCGCATGCGTGATTTGCGCATGCATGTACGTACCGATTTTTTCTATAAATCGTTTTTGGCGATTCTGTTCGGGGGAGGGGGTGTTAATCACGACCAGAATATCGGTGATAAGCGGCTAATACACTCAATTTCGTTTCTAAAAGGGTTTATCTAACGAATTTAATATTAAACACACAGCGCACATTTTCCTCGCATGAGTATAGCAATAAGTCAATTATCAGGGGAGGACAGGGGAGCTTGAAGTAAGTGTTGATCGAACCTCCAGTAGAAGTGGTAGAGGCAGGTTCGATATCGTCATTTAATGAAAAATTGGATGGGTATATGGACAGGAAAGGAATGGAGGGTTATGGGCTGAGTGCAGGTCGGTGGGACTAGGTGAGAGTAAGAGTTCGGCACGGACTAGAAGGGCCGAGATGGCCTGTTTCCGTGCTGTAATTGTTATATAGTTATATGGTTATAAGTGACAAAGATATAAAGATTAACTTTATTTGTTACACGGAAACATCGAAATGTACTGTTAAGTGCTTTGTGTCATATCTAATGAAATCAGCAAGGATTGAGCTGAACATTGATTTCTCAGACTTCCAGTAATTGCCCCCTCCTTCACCATTCCCCTTTCCTGTTTCCCTCTATCACCTTACCTGCCAATCACCTCCTCCTGGTGCTCCTCCCCTTCCCTTTCTCACATGGTCTCCTGTCCTCTCCTATCAGATTCCCCCTTCTCCAGCCCTTTATCTTTCACCAATTGACTTCCTGGTTCTTTCCTTCACCCCCTCCCCCTCTCCTGGTTTCACCTATCAACTACCGCCTTGTACTTCTTCCTCCCCTCCCCCCACCTTCTTACTCTGACTTCTCATCTTTTTTTCTGGTCCTGATGAAGGGTCTCGGCCTGAAACATCGACTTCTTACTCTTTTCCATAGATGCTGCCTGGCCTGCTGAGTTCCTCCAGCATTTTGTGTGTGTTGCTTTGATTTCCAGTGTCTGCAGAATATCTTTTGTTCAGGATTGTTCTGGGCTGTCTGCAAGTGAAACCTGGTTCTACCCCACTGAACTGAGGGACAGTGAAAAGCTTGTCTTGTGTACTATTTGAACTGATCAAATCATTACACAAAGCATTGGGATAAAACAAAGTAAAACAATAACAGATTGCAAAATGAAGTGTAACAGCTGTGGAGAGAGTGCAGAGCAGGCAGACAGTAAGGTGCAGGATCATAACGTGGACAAATGTGAAGTTATCCACTTTGGTGGCAAAAATAGGAAAACAGATTATTATCTGAATGGTGGCCGATTAGGAAAAGGGGAGGTGCAACGAGACCTGGGTATCATTATATACCAGTCATTGAAAGTGGGCATGCAGGTACAGCAGGCGGTGAAAAAGGCGAATGGTATGCTGGCATTTATAGCGAGAGGATTCGAGTACAGGAGCAGGGAGGTACCACTGCAGTTGTACAAGGCCTTGGTGAGACCACACCTGGAGTATTGTGTGCAGTTTTGGTCCCCTAATCTGAGGAAAGACATCTTTGCCATAGAGGGAGTACAAAGAAGGTTCACCAGATTGATTCCTGGGATGGCAGGACTTTCATATGAAGAAAGACTGGATGAACTGGGCTTGTACTCGTTGGAATTTAGAAGATTGAGGGGGGATCTGATTGAAACGTATAAGATCCTAAAGGGATTGGACAGGCTAGATGCAGGAAGATTGTTCCCGATGTTGGGGAAGTCCAGAACGAGGGGTCACAGTTTGAGGATAGAGGGGAAGCCTTTTAGGACCGAGATTAGGAAAAACTTCTTCACACAGAGAGTGGTGAATCTGTGGAATTCTCTGCCACAGGAAACAGTTGAGGCCAGTTCATTGGCTATATTTAAGAGGGAGTTAGATATGGCCCTTGTGGCTACAGGGGTCAGGGGGTATGGAGGGAAGGCTGGGGCGGGGTTCTGAGTTGGATGATCAGCCATGATCATAATAAATGGCGGTGCAGGCTCGAAGGGCCGAATGGCCTACTCCTGCACCTATTTTCTGTGTTTCTATGTTTCTATAATGAGGTGGATTGTGAGGTCGGTCGTCCAGCTAAGGTATAATAAATCAGCCACAAAAGATTGGCAGAGCAGACTCAATGAGCAAATGGTCTAATTCTGCTCCTATATCTTTATTTTAGTGTTTTATTTATTGAGATACAGTGCTGAATAGGTCCTTCCAGCTCTTCGAGCCATGCCGCCCCGCAACCACTGATTTAATCTGAGCCTAATTACAGGACAATTTACAATGACCAATTAACCTACCAACTTTGGACTGTGGGAGGAAACCGGAGCACCCGGGGAAAACCCACGTGGTGACGGGGAGAACGTACAGACTCCTTACAGGCAGTGGCGGGAATTGAACCCGGGTCGCTGGTGCTTAAAGCATCTTATGATCTTCTGTTCTAAATGTTAATTATTTGAAGAAATAAGTCATTTGGATCAGATGGTGTTCTGAAAGATGTGGCTGAAGAGATTGCGGAGGAATTAGTAATGATCTTTCAAGAATAGCTAGAATGTGGAATGATTGCAGAAGACTGGAAACTTGCAAATGTCACTCCACTCTTCAGGAAGGGAGAGAGGCAGCAGAAACTACAGGCCAGTTAGTCTCAACTCAGTGGTTGGGAAGATGTTCGAATCGATTATTAAGGATGAGGTCACAGGGTACTTGAAGGCACATGATAAAATTCAGCTCTCGTCAGTATGGTTTGCTCAAGGGAAAATTTTGCCTGACAAACCCGTTGCAATTCTGAAGAAGTAAGAAGCAGAATAGACAAAGAATCAGTTGATGTTGTATACTTGGATTTTCAGAAGGCCTTTGACAAGGTGCCACACATGAGGCTGTTTAAGTTAAGAACCCATGGAAGATACTAGTGTGGATAAAGCAGAGGTTGATTGGCTGGAAGCAAAGAGTGGGAACAAAGGGAGCCTTTTCAGGTTGGCTGCTGGTGACTGGTGATGTACTACGGGGACTGGAATTGAGGCTGCGTCATTTTACATTATATGTCATTGTTTTGAATGACAGAATTGATAGCTTTGTTGCCAATTTGCAGACAATTTGAAGATAGGTAGTTTTGAGGAAGTAGAGAGGCTGCAGAAGGACTTAAACAGATTAGGAGAATGGGCAAAGAAGTGGCAGACGGAATACAGTGTCGGGAAGTGTACGGTCATACACTTTGGTATAAGAAATAAAAGGGTACACTATTTTCGAAATGGAGAGAAAATTCAAAAGTCCCAAGGGATTTGGGAATCCTCGTGCAGGATTCGCTAAAGGTTAATTTGCAGGTTGAGTCAGTGTAAGGAAGGCAAATGCAATGTTAGCATTCATTTCAAGAGGACTAGAATATAAAGGCAAGGATGAAATGCTGAGGCTTTACAAAGAACTGGTGAGGCCTCACCTGGAGTATTGTGACCAGGTCTGGGCCTCATCTTAGAAAAGATGTGCTGACATTGGAGAGGGTTTGAAGGAGGTTCATGAAAATGATCCTGGGATTGAAAGGCTTGTCATATGAGCAGCGATTGATGGCTTTGGGCCTGTACTCATGGAATTTAGAAGCATGAGGGGGAATCTCATTGAAACTTATCGAATATTGAAAGACCTTGATAGAGTGGAATTGGAACGGATGTTTCCTATGGTGGGGGAGTCTAAGACCAGGAGACCTACCTCAGAGTAGAGGGATGTCCTTTTAGAATGGAGATGAGGAGGAATTTCTTTAGCCAGAGAGTGGTGAATCTGTGGAATTTGTTGCCACAGGCAGCTGTGGAGGCCAAGTCATTGGGTGTATTCAATGCAGAGGTTGATGGGTTCTTGATTAGTCAGGGCGTGAAAGGTTACAGGGAGAAAGCAGGAGAAATGGGGCTGAGAGGGAAATGGATCAGCCATGATGAAATGGTGGAGCAGACTCGATGGGCCGAATGTCCTAACTCTGCTCCATTCCTTATAGTCTTATGATTGGTAGAGCTGCTGTCTCACAATTCCTGAGATCCCAGGTTTGATCCTGGCCTCCGGCACGGTCTCTTTAAGGAGTTTGCACTTTCTGGCTGTGACCGCACGGGTTTCCTCTGGGTCCTCCAGTTCCCTCCCATGTCCCAAAGAGGCTCAGGTTTTCACTGTAAACTCACCTGGTGTGTGGGCAAAGGATCCAATCTAAGGGGGAAGTTGATGGGACTGTGGGGAGAATAGTGTCACGGTGAAAAGTAGGATTGTTTAGAGGGCTGGCAGGGATTTATTGGGCCCAATGACATCCAGCTCCTGCTGTGTCATGGGCAAATGAGGTTCTCACTGGCAGCTTTCGAGCGGTGGGCTGGCAGTGACTGACCTTCGCGTGCGGTGTGTGATCTGTGGGGAGCCTTGAACAAGCTGAGCCAGAAGGATTCTCTCTTCCCCTGCAGTGTTGCAACCTGACGTTGTCGGAGAACATGAAGGATTCCCTCAGCTTCCGAGTGACTGACCTGACGGTTCCGAGGCAGCAGCACACACTCCAGGTCAGTCAGCCTTGCTGTTGGCTCGGGCCTCCAGCCACCCCACCCCACGGTGCTGGAGGGGATCTATGGCAGGTCGGCTGCCTGTCAGTGGTTCCTCCGGTTTCATCTGTGGTTGGGCATGAGCGTGGTCTCTAAGGCCAGCCTGTTGTTACCAAGGCCAGTCCTGTAGTTATTAGGGCAGGCCTGTTGTCACCAAAGCAGGCCTGTTATCTCCAAAGCAGACCTGTTATCTCCAAGCAGGCCTATTGTCTCCTAGCAGACATCCCACCTCTCCCAGAAGTTCCGGGAGTCTCCCGCATATTAATAGTGGCTCCCTGATGCCTGCAAATTATATACAATGTCCCAGAAATCAACTTTTTTGAGAGAGAGCGAGCGAGCGAGCGTGAGAGTGACCACGAGAGCGAGAGCGACCACGAGAGAGAGAGCACGAGCGAGAGCGCGCCATGGCAGAGTGTTCCAAAAAAAGAAAATATAAAATGTACATCACCCCAGACTACCCTAAAGTGTACCCCTGCCTAATAGGGATCAAAAATAATGACAGTGTTGTTCGCTGCACTGTTTGCAACAGTGACTTTTCTGTTGCCCGTGGTGAGTTAAGACTGTAAAAGACATGGTGAGGTGAGTTTAACAGGTGTCATTCGTTCATTAGCATAGCTAACATTATTTAAACTAGCTGGCTAGCTGCTAAGGAGCTACTCTATTGCAGACATCCCACCTCTCCCGGAAGTTCTGGGAGTCTCCCGCAAATTGATGGTGCTATCTCCCTGAAATGAGTTTTTGCAGGGTGGGATGTCTGTCCTAGGCAGCCCTGTTATTGCCAAAGCAGGCCTCTGGTCAACAAGGCAGGCCAGTTGTGACCAAGGCTGGTCCTGCGGTTGCCAAGGCAGGCCTGTTATCACTAACACCGGTCCTGTGATTGCTGAGACAAGCCTGTGGTTGCCTAGACGGAGCCTTTGGTCACTGGTCAGGGTCAGTGGTTGATGAGGTGGGGCTTTGATTGTTATGTGCTCAGTGAGGACTTACGATCAGTCGCCAAGGCTCAGGGCTGTGTCAGGCAATGAGCGAGTCTCAGTGGCTCTCATCCACGCAGGACATTACTGAGGTCAGCTACAGGCCACTTCCCAAGGTGAAGCTGATCGATTCCTTCTTTTTTTCAGGCCAAGAACCAAGAAGAGAAGAGGCTGTGGATACATTACCTCAAGCGGTTAATCGTAGAGAATCACCCGGCCTCCATCCCACAGAAGGTTCTCGCCTCAGCTGTCGTGTGTGTGTGTATGTACGTGTGTGTGTGCCTGTGTGCGTGCAGCACGTGCATGCGTTCATGTATGCGCATGCTTTTGTGCTGTGTGCATACGTACAGCCCTTGGTTACGAACATTAGGATTAACAGTTCATGGCTGATCTTCGACCTCAGCGCCAATTTCCTACACTATCTCCAGAATCCTTTCGCTTCTTGAATATCCAAACGCCCATTCATTCCGCTTCAGACCAAGCGCCTCTTATGTTTGTTCTGAATAAAGTGGTGTGGGTAAATGCTAGAACATTTTTATTATTGAGTTACTGTACAACACCAAGCTCATGCGACCAGGTCGCTATTGAAGCTTCCTGTTCCGGGTTACTCGCCCGCATTGCCCACTGGGAAATGAAGTTCTTTATTATGTACACACATAATTAAACAGCCTCCACGGCCTAGTGATAGAGAACTCCAAGGACACCCCCACCAGCTCCAACTAAGAACTTCCTAAATGACTGGCCCCTACTTTGGAAGGCGTGACCCTTAATTCAAAGCATTTCAGCCGATGTTACATTTACCCCCAGTAGCAATTCCTATACCATTATTTTACGTTTTACTGAGTATCAGCCCGATTTGTTTATTCTCAGTACCGACCGGACAAGCTCCCTCCGTCCTTGGTTAGAGAGACCAGATCAGCAGCACGTGACACAACTGAATCAGAGTCAGGTTCACCGTCACTGACATAGGTTGTGAAATTGGTCCCTTGTGGTAGCGGGGGGGGTCTTCTTCACTTAAGCCCCTCAGCCCGAGCGGGGCAGAGGCCAGCCACCAGAGTCCTCAGTCCTGGGCCCATAGAAGGAAGGTTGATTGGGCCTGCAGCTTCCACTTTCATCACACGACTTTATACGTCCAAAGGTTAACTTGCAGGTTGAGTCAGTGGTGAGGAAGGCAAATGCAATGTTAGCATTCATTTCAAGAGGTCTTGAATACAAGAACAGGGATGTGATGCTGAGGCTTTATAAGGCACTGGTGAGGCCTCACCTTGAGTAATGTGAACAGTTTTGGGCCCCTCATCTTAGAAAAGATGTGCTGGCATTGGGGAGAGGTTCACAAGGATGATTCCAGGAATGAAAGGGGAATCATATGAGGAATGTTTGATAGCTCTGGGTCTGTATTCGCTGGAATTCAAAAGGATGAGGGGGAGATCTCGTTGAAACCTTTCGAACTTTGAAAGGCCTAGACAGAGTGGATGTTGAAAGGATGTTTCTCCTGGTGGGAGAGTCTAGGATGAGAGGGCACAGCCTCAGGATAGAGGGGATTCCATTTAAAACAGGGATATGGTGAAATTTCTTTAACCAGAGGGTGGTGAATTTGTGGAATTTATTACCACGGGCAGCTGTGGAGGCCAGGTTATTGGGCCTATTTAAGGCAGAGCTTGATGGGTTCTTGATTGGACAAGGCATCAAAGGTTACGGGGAGAAGGCCGGGGGAGTGGGGCTGAGGAGGGGAGAGAAGGATCAGCGATGATTGAATGGCAGAGCCGATTCGATGGGCCAAATGGCCTAATTCTGCTCCTCTGTCTTATGGTCTTCTAGGCGAAGATCCTTCCTGTCCCAGTAATGAGATCTTTGGAGTTTCTTGTGTTTCTGTAGCTCTGGGTTTTTATAGGATGGGGTTGCTAGCCCCTTGCCTAACCCCCTTACTTTCACAGCTGGGACTGGGACGGTTCATGGCAGAGTTCAGCAAGACAGTGCAATATGTAAAAACTACTGTAATTACAATTAGAACACTTGGAGTATTGTGTTCAGTCCTGGTCATCTCACTAGAGGAAGGATGTGGAAGCTTTAGAGAGAGTGCAGAGGAGATTTACCAGGATGCTGCCTGGATTAGAGGGCATGTGTTATGGGGATAGGTGGAGCAAACTGGGGTCTTTCTTTTTGGAGCGAAGGAGGATGAGACAGGGGCCACAATGAGGTATATTGTGAGGTTAGGAGTCCATGTATCGTACAGGATGTTTGTTCAAGAACCTGATTTCAGTGGGATAGAAGATGTCCTTGACCCAGGATTTTGTATCTGCTGCCCAACGGGAGGTGGGGTGGAGGGAGAAGTAAGAAGCAGCTAAGAAAACACAGTCCCTCATGAACTCCTACCTCCTCCCCTCCCTCCATCTCCTTCCCCGTCTATTGCAGAGTCTTCACTTGTGACAACCACCTCATCAGAGGCCTCGGAGCCCAGTGGGGAGGTGGGGGGGTGATCAGCGTTGATCTGAGGCCTCCGAGCCCAGTGGGGATGATCAGCCTTGATTTGAGGCCTCCGAGCCCAGTGGGAATGATCAGCCTTGATCTGAGGCCTCCGAGCCTAGTGGGGATGATCAGCCTTGATCTGAGGCCTCCGAGCCTAGTGGGGTGATCAGCCTTGATCTGAGGCCTCCGAGCCTACTGGGGGTGATCAGCCTTGATCTGAGGCCTCCGAGCCTAGTGGGGATGATCAGCCTTGATCTGAGGCCTCCGAGCCTAGTGGGGTGATCAGCCTTGATCTGAGGCCTCCGAGCCTACTGGGGGTGATCAGCCTTGATCTGAGGCCTCCGAGCCTAGTGGGGATGATCAGCCTTGATCTGAGGCCTCTGAGCCCAGTGGGGATGATCAGCCTTGATCTGAGGCCTCCGAGCCTACTGGGGGTGATCAGCCTCAATCCTACAGGACTGCCTCACCAGAGAAGACGAGTCAATGGAGAGTTCGCTCTATGGGCCAAAATGCCTAATTCTACTCCTAAGTCTTAAAGTCTTGCATTTAATGGCAACTTTACTAGGTACACCTGTACACATTCTCATTAATGTAAATATTTAATCTGCCAATCATGTGGCAGCAATCAATGCATTAAAGCACTCAGACATAGTCAAGGGGTTCAGTCGTTGTTCAGACCAAACATCAGAATGGGAAGAAATGTGAATTAAGTGACTTTGACAGTGGAATGATTGTTGGTGTCAGATGGGGTGGTTTGAGTATCTCAGAAACTGCTGATCTCCTGGGATTTTCATGCACAACAGTCTCTAGAGTTTACGGTGTGAAAAACAAAAAACATCCAGTGAGCGGCAGTTCTGTGGGTGAAAATGCCATGTCAATGAGAGAGGTCAGAGGAGAATGGCCAGACTGGTTCAAGCTAACAAGAAGGCGACAGCAACTCAAATAACCAAACATTACAATGTGGTGTGCAGAAGAACATCTCTGAATGGACAACATGTTGAACGTTAAAGTAGATGGGTAACACCAGGTTTGGCTTGGGTACCAAATAAAGTGGCCACTGAGTGTATGTCTTATGGGTACCTTGGCCTGGAGTTGACTGATTGTGTTTTTGTACTTACAGGCGAAGCAGGTGTTGCTGGAAAACCACTCTCATTGTAAGTAAACACAGCAGATTCAACGGGCCAAATAGTCTGATTCTATTCTTATGGCTTATGGTCTAAACCGTTCCTTTCTGACCGCTGGATCTTGTTGCTGCCCACCCCTCGCGACTCCATGAAGTAATTCCCATTGTTACTGTCACCACACTTGACCAAGATGTTTGTCCTTTTTGCCGTGGTATTGAGTCACCTACCGTTCACACAGATGCTCCTCACAACCTCGGTGAGTTTTCACAAGCGCTTGCCCGTTCCCTTTCAGACTCGCCAGTGAATTGTTACAGTCCAGAGCCCTTGAAGAAAGTTGTCTCCTCACCCCACCTAGACGATTCCCGAGGATGTTCACGAGGGCGAAGACAGTCGGGTGAGTGTCCAGATAGTCTGGTAAGACTCTAGACAGTCTAGTGAGATCCTAGACAGACTGGTGAGGGCCTAGACAGTTTGGTGAGATCTCAGATAGTCTGGTGAGTGTCCAGACTGTTTGCTGAGAGTCCAGACAGTCAGTGAAATTCCAGACTGTCCAGTGTGGGTCTGGACAGTCAAGTGAAATTCCAGACTGTCTGGCGAGGATCTGGACAACACACCGAGTGTTGAGACTGTCCTGTGAGGGTCCAGTAAAAGTCCGATGACTTGGCCTCCTCAGCTGCCTGTGGCAATGAATTCCACAAATTCACCATCCTCCAGATAAAGAGATTTCTCCTAATAGCCGTTGTAAAAGGACTTCCCTCAACTCTGAGGATGTGCCCTCTTTTCCTGGACTCTCTCACTTCAGGAAACATCCTGTTCACACCCACTCTATCCAGGCTTTTCAATGTTCAGAAGGTTTCATTGAGTTCATTGTCTTGAGTCTTCGACAATGCGCAAGTGCAGTCCCAGAACCATCAAACACTCCGCATACTGAATGTTAACCCTTTCATCCCTGCGATCAGATCAAGTAGGCCAAAGGCCCTGCTTGCATACCATCGCTCTGGGACTTGTTTTACAGGGAAGAGAAGCCACAGGTAACTCTCATCATGCACCCTCCATGGATTGTTTATAGCGGAACTGAGCGATTAACGCTATCTAACTGAGTGAGATGCCTCTTGATATGTAGGATCAGAATCAGGTTTAATATCACTGGCATATGGAGTCGTAGAAAAGTACAGCACAGAAACAAGCCCTTCAGCCCATCTAGTCCATGCCAAACCATTTAATCTACCTAGTCCCATTGACCTGCATTGGGACCATAGCCCTCCCATCCATGTACCTATCCAAACTTCTCTTAAACATTGAAATCAAGCTCGCATTCACAACTTGTGCTGGCAGCTCGTTCCACACTCTCGTGGCACTCTGAGTGAAGAAGTTTCACCTCATGTTCCCCTTAAACTTTTCATCTTTCACCCCTAACCCATGACCTTTGGTTGTAGTCCCACCCAAACTCAGTGAAAAAAGCCTGCTTGCATTTACCCTTTCGATACACCTCATAATGTTACATACCTTTCTCAAACCTCCCCTCAGCCTTGTACGTTCCAAGGAATAAAGTTCAAGGAAAAAGCCAAGAAATTTGTCATTTTGCGACAGCAGTACATTGCAATACATAGTAAAAAAAAACTATAAATTACTATAAGAAATATATATAATTTAATGAGATATAATTGAATTAATAGTACAAAAAGTGAGCTGGTATTCATGGGTTCATTGTCCATTCAGAAATTGGATGGTGGAGGGGAAGAACTTACCTTGTTGGGCCCTTATCTACCAGAGCACAGGCCATCAATGACCTCCCATCTCCATCATGTTCAGGTCGATGGTATGGTTAGGGTTCTTCATCAAACTTCTGCCATCTATTGTTCCCACTGTACAGGAGATTAGCCTCTACGGCTTCACCAGAGCCCTGATGGCCGGCCTTGCCTGTTTCCACCTCTCAGGACAGGATCATAGGGTTGGACTTTGAGAGGCAGGGTAAAGGAGCTGTCTTCAGGCTCCTGTACCTCCTCCCTGATGGTGGCAATGAGAAGAGGGCACGTGCTGGGTGATGGTGCTGCCTGTTCTGAACCATCGCCTTTTCAAGATGACCTCAGTACCGGGGAGGTTAGCGCCCATGATGGAGCTGGTTGAGTTTACAACCTTTTGCATCGTTTCCGGTCCCGTGCAGTGGCCCCTCAAATGATGCAACCAGTAAGATGGGTCTGCACGGTGCACCTGTGGAGCGATGTGGTTAGGTTGTCATTGCGAAGAACATTCCAGCAATAATCCAAACCAGAAATGAAAGTCTATCCACTGGAAGCACCTGGAAAGGCAAAGGATTATTTCAATTCCACTGTCCTTTATTGCAGAACCTCCAGTGTTCAGCTACACCCCAGAAAGATCGAAGAAGATATTTCCCCTGTTAAATGCAGAGAATTCATTGCCATTCTGGCGGGGAAGAAGGCAGTCTGGTGAGTCCGAGTCTCATAAGCTGTTTCTAACTCAGCTGGGGTCTGCTTGGAGTTTATTTGAAGGTCTTCATTATTCCCATCGATGTCAGATATCATCCCGACGATAGCACCTGGGTAGTGTAGCGGTTAGCGCGATGCTATTACAGCTAGGTGTGTCGGAGCTCAGAGGTCAATTCCAACATTGTCTGGAAAGAGTTTGTACATTCTCCCGTGAACAGGTTGGTTTCTTCTGGGTGCAACTTCATACACTCATGCTGAACTCATCAGTTTCACTAACCTTGCCTCCAACTTCCTCCCTTGGTCCATTTCTGACACCTCTCTCCCCTTTCTCGATCTCTCTGTCTCCGTCTCTGGAGACAGACTGTCCACCTACCGATATCTTTGATAAACCCACCGATTCCCATGGCCACCTTGGCTAGACCTCTTCCCACCTTGTCTCCTGTAAAGATCCTAATCCCTTTTCTCAGTTCCATCATCTCCACCACATCCGATTCCAGGAGGAGGCTTTCCTTCCCAGGACAATCAGAGAGGTCCTCCTCCTTCAGAGAACACGGTTCCTCTCCTTCCACCATTGATGCTGCCCTGATCCGCATTGCATCCATTTCCTGGACAGCTGCACTCACCTCATCTTCCCACTGCTTTAACAGGGATAGAGTTTCTCTTGTCCCAACCTCGCACCCCACACATCACACTCGGCAACTTCCGCCATCTCCAAGGGAATCCTACCACCAAACACAACTTTACCTCCCCCCACCCCACTCTCCGCTTTCTGCTGGGATCGCTGTCGGAGGGGTGACCTCATAGAGGTTGCATAAAGTCATAACTGCATAGACAGGGTGAGTACACACAATATTGGATCCCAGTGAAACCAATCTAAAATCTAGAAGTCAGATGTTCAAGGGGAAAGACTTAAAAGAGACCGGTGGGACAACTTTCTTCACACAGAGGATGGTGAGGGTGTAGAGCAAGCTGCCAGAGGAAGTGGTAAAGGCTGGTACAATAATATTTAGATACATTTGGACAGATAAGAGGGTTCTGGAGCTGCTTAGACCAAATGCAGGCAATGGGTCTGGTTTGGTGGATCCCATGGATGAGTTGGGCCAAAGGGTCTGTTCCTGTGTTGTCTGACTTTATATCTCAATAACAACCAAACTAAAGTTTCTTTCTCATTCCAGAGCCGAGCAAACAGATTCAGGCAGTGATTGAGCAGACTGGTAGGTGATCCTCTTTTTCATCTGTGTCTCCTCAAAATTTGTGATCTTTGTTTGGGGAACCCCGTTGTGTCATATTGACGATTTTGTGCGCAAACACACACTGACTGTATCTTGGGTCTGTGTGTTCACACAGCAACACCCACACACAAAAACATATACTCACGTACCCGCGCACACTCAGACTCACTCTCACACACCCATGCACCCACATGCACACACAGCCAGATGCACATGCACACACTCACACATACCCACACACACCCACATGCGCACTTGCACGTAACGTGCACACATATACTGCGTTGTAACATTATATCAAGTTGATAACTAACTTGATGAATTGATGTGTGTGTGTATATAAACACACACACACATACACACACTCCCCCGATGTAATGGGCTAACTTTCCCTGTCAGAAAGATCTGACCAGACTGATCACTGGCATGCTGTCAATCGCATATTTGCCTCCCCTTCCCGCCCACCAGTGGCTCTATGGAGTCGAGAGTCTAACCACCTCCAGTTCCCTGCCCTGTCCCTGTGTGGCCTGTGCCCATTCACACACTGTCCATGAGTCAGTAAATTGTGCTCTTCAGAATCCGAGTGAGGTTTAATATCACTGGCATATATTGTGAAATTTGTCATATGGGCAGTATATACAGTGGCTATAAAAAGTATTCACCTCTCCCCCTTGGAAGTTTTCATGTTTTATTGTTTTACAACATTGAATCACATTGGATTTAATTTGGCTTTTGTTTTGACACCGATCAACAGAAAAAAAGACTCCTTTGTGTCAAATTGAAAATAGTTCTCTACAAAGTGATCTAAATTAATTATAGATGTAAAACACAAAATAATTGATTGCATAAGTATTCACCCTCTTTAATATGACAACCAAATCATCACTGGTGCAGCCAATTGGTTTCAGAAGTCACATAATTAGTTAAATGGAGATCACGGTGTGCAGTCAGGGTGTTTCAATTGATTGTAATAAAAATATGATTATGAAGACATGTAGTCCTCTTTTATTGTCATTTAGTAATGCATGCATTAAGAAATGATACATTATTTCCTCCGGTGTGATATCACAAAACACAAGACAGACCAAGACTGAAAAAACTTGACAAAACCACATAATTATAACATACAGTTACAACAGTGCAACAATACCATAACTTGATGAAGAAGTCCATGAGCACAGTAAAGTTCAAAGTCTCTCAAATGTCCCACATCTCACGCAGACGTGAGAAGGAAGAAAAACTCTCCCTGCCATGCCGACCACAATCCGACTCTGAGTCATCCGAAAACTTCGAGCTCTGATCAGCTCTCCAACACTGAGTACCGAGTGCCATTTTTTTCTGAACAATTCGACCTCCTTCTTGGTCGCCAAAAGCAGGCAAGGCCGGGGATTTTGAGACCTACCCTCTGAAAGATTCCCGACCACACAGTAACGACAGCAGCGAACGGGCGTTTCAGAAATCTCTCCAGATGTTCCTCTGTGCTTTCATGTCCATTCTCCATCAAATCAGAATTGTCCACGGCCCCTATTTAACAGATACGATATCATTTTTCACCGGAGGGCTGCACACACGCAGGCGCGTCGCCATCTTCTCCTCCCGCCAAATTCACCTGTATCTGGAAAGTCCAACTGTTGGCGGGAGCTGAACGTGGTGTGAATGTGGTTGCGGAACTTGTTGAGGGAAAGAGAGTGGGGAAGGAGCGGGAATTGCTGGGAGGGGGTCGCGCGGGTCCGGTAATGGCGAACAAGGTGAAAGAGGGGTTGAGGGAAAGAGGGTGGGGAAGGAGTGGGATAGGGATTTGGGATCAGAGGTAGGCAGCTGAGGAGAAATGGATTATTGTGAAGGGAGAAATAAAGGGAATGAGGACATAGTGAGGGGACGGATGAATGAAAACCGAGACAAAGGGAACAAAAGAATAAGAAAATACAGTGGAGAGAGCTCTGAAAGTGAGGAAGAAGAACAAGTTCAGTGAGAAGGTGTTGTCATAATTAGGTTTAATGAGAAGGCTCAAGGAAGCATGAAGAAAATTAACCCGTTTGTGCTAACACAACTCTGGCTAATAAGATAGGGGAAATAGTATTTGCAAAAGATGATGGCAACCTATTGGTGAGATGTGCGAACGAGGAACAACTTGAGAAAGCACTCAAGCTAAAAGAGATAGGAAAATGCAAGGTGGAATACACAGGGAGGGTGGGAGCACAAAATAGTGGTTGTAAAGGAGTGATCTCGGGGGTACCAATGAGTATAAATATGGAGGAGTTAAAGAGGAATGTCAAAGGAGGAAAAGTAATGAATGTTCAAAGACTGAAAACAACAAAGGGGGGAATGACAAAGGAAAGTGAATCAGTATTGATTGAACTTGAAGAAGAAAGAGTGACAAGGAAGGTGTTCCTGGGTTTCATGAGTTACCCAGTAAGGGTGTATGTGCCAAAGCCACTGAGGTGCTATAATTGTCAAGGGTTTGGACACAAGCTAAAAACTGTAAAAGGCAGAGGAGATGTGCTAGATGTGGGGGTGATCATGAATATGGAAAGTACGGAACAGGAGTTCAACCAAAATGCTGCAATTGTGGAGGAGCTCATAATGTTGCATATAGTGGGTGTGAGGTTATGAGACGGGAGACTAAAGTTCAAGAAATAAGAGAGAAAAGAAAGACCACTTATGCAGAAGCTGTAAAAATGTCAAGAGAACAGAATAATGCTCCTAATGAACAGGGAGCAATAGGGATATGAGAGATGCAACAAAGAACAAATGACAGGATTTATGTAGAAAAAAGGCTCTAGTAACATTCATTGCAGGAGTGATTAATAGTACTGCTGAGGTAAAGTCAAAAAGTGACAAAATTCAGCTGGTGGTCAAAGCAGCAGTGAACCATTTAGAGTTAGTAGGACTGACATGGGAGGAAGTGAGGGAGAACCTCAGTAATCAGTCAAGCCAGGAAGTGTCATATGTTGGTTGATACTAATTATGGTGATTCTTTTACAATGGAATGCAAGGAGCTTACTGGCCAATAGCCAGGAATTCAAGCACTTTATTAAAGAAATTGTTGTAAAACCGGATATAGTGTGTATTCAGGAAACTTGGTTGAAACTAAATTTAAACTTTGTGGTATATGGGTATACAATGATAAGGAAAGATAGAAATCTAGGGGGAGGAGGGGGTTGTACTATGTTAATCAAGCAAGGTATACCATATAGGGTACTGGAAAAAGGAGATGATCAGGAATACATAGTGGTGGAAGTGTGGGAGAGGAGAGGGAGTGGTTATAATTAACTACTACAATCCATGTAAAAGGTTGGATTCAGACAGTCTATTAAGGATACAAGGACAAAAGAGACATAAAGTAGTGTGGTGTGCAGATTTCAATGCTCACAGCACAATATGGGGGGGGGGGATCCGATTACAGCTTCAAATGGAAAGGTAATTGAAGATTTGATAGAAGAAAGGTATTTGGTGTGTATGAATGATGGTAGCGGCACAAGGATACAACAGGAACTGAGTCAGTATTAGATATTACGTTAGTGTCATAACTTGGCTGGAGTTAGTAACTGGGGAGTTTGGATTGTTTCAATAGTAGGCAGTGATCACTCCCCAGTTTTATGTTCAGTGGGTGAAAGAGTTGAAGTAAAACCAGGTGGTGGAATCCCAAAGTGGGTGTTTGGAAAAGCAGATTGGGGTAAGTTCCAGAAGTTGAGTGAAGAAGGGTTGACAAAGATTGATATTTCTGGAAATGTAGATGAATTAAACTGTCAGGTGACTTCAGCAATTATCATGGCAGCAGAAGGATCTATACCCAGGAGTAAAAATAGGATGAATAGAAAACTGGTACCATGGTGGACAGAGGAATGTTGTCAGGCTGTAAAAAACAGAAATAGAGCATTCAGGCTAGTTAAAAGAACCTATAATATGCAGTATTTGATTCAATATAAGAAAGCACAGGCAGTGGTGAGAAGAACTATACGTCAAACTAAAAGGGCAAGTTGGAGGAGTTTTTGAAATAAAATAGGAAAGCAACACCTGTGTGAGAGGTATGGGGAATGATTAAGAGGATGGGGGGAGATAGAAGGGACTGGAAATATCCAGAAGTGATATCGGAGGAGGAAACAGCAGTCTCCAGTAGGGATATGGCTGAGATCGTGGTCAAGTCATTTGTACAGATACACAGTTCAGAAAATTTGTCTGAAGAAGGGAGAAGGAGAAGGGAAAGAACAATGAGCCAACACCCAGGTGTGTTAAGCAGGAGGGAAGGAACAGATGATATAATTGATGATCCATTTACGTTGGCAGAAATGGTGAGAACAATAAAGAGATCGAGACCAACATCCCCAGGGAAAGATCTGATATGCTCCGTTATGCTAAAAAATCTAGGAGAAGGAGCGCTCCTGAAATTGCTGCATTTTTATAACAGAGTGTGGGAGGAGGGAAGATTACCAAATGCATGGAAAGAAGCAGTAGTAATTCTAATAAGGAAACCTGGCAAGGATCCGTCAAAACCCACTAGCTACAGACCAATAGCATTAATATCAAATATATGCAAGACAATGGAAAGGATGATAACAGAAAGGTTGTTGTATGAGCTTGAGAAGAGAGGAATGTTGGCAAGTTACCAGAGTAGTTTTAGGAAGGAAAGGAATTCCATGGACTCAGTGATAAGGTTAGTGACTGAAATAAGAAAGGCCCAGGCAAATATAGAATCAGTAGTTGCAGTGTTTTTTGACATAGAAAAAGCCTATGATACGATGTGGAAGGAAGGATTGTTAATTAAACTGCACAAGATGGGGGTTAGTAGGAGAGTTTTTAATTGGATTAAAGATTTTTTGTTTGGTAGAAAAATTCAAGTTCGGATTGGATCAGAATTATTAAAACAGTACATAGTGGGAAATGGCACACCTCAAGGTAGTGTGATTAGCCCGTTACTTTTCATCATTATTATCAATGATGTCTTCACAAAGGTACCAGTGGATATAGGTAGGTCACTGTTTGCGGATGGCCTTGTGGAAAAGAGGCAGGAACATGGACCATATAATCAGGAAACTACAAGGAGCAAGTGGTGGAGTGGGGTTATGATTGGGGATGTAGATTTTCAGTAGAAAAAACTCAAACTGTATTTTTCACCAGGAAAAGAATTGAGGTGGGGAAGAAGTTAAGGATATATGGGATTGAATTAGAAAGGGTTGGATCATTTAAATTTCTGAGAGTTATATTTGATTCATGATTATCACAGGCAGACCATATCAGGAAAGTTGAGGAGAAATGTAAAAAAGTAATAAATGAGATGAGATGTTTGACTGGTAGGGAATGGGGAGCAAGTTGTTCAGCGTTGAAGAGAATGTATGTGGCTTTAGTAAGGTCTGTGCTGGACTATGGAAATATAGTTTATGGATCAACAGCAAGGTCTCTTATAAGGAAACTGGATGTGATTCAGGCTCGGGCTTTGAGAGTGTGCAGTGGGGCTTTTAAAACATCACCAGTGTCAGCCCTACAGGTAGAAGTGGGAATAATGCCTTTGGAACTAAGAAGGATGCAATTGATGGCAAACTACTGGGCTAACTTGCAGGGGCACAATGATTCTCACCCTACTAAAGGAGTGTTGCAGGAGTGCTGGGAAAATGGGAGGTTTCAGAGATAACTTTAGTCGGGTTGGGATTGATATTGCTAAAGAATGTGGAGTGTTTGATCTAAGGATAAGTCCTTCAGTAGTTTATCCGGTTGTAGCTCCATGGAAGCTTGTGTGGCCTGACATAGACTGGCATTTGTTAGAGGTAAAAAGGAAAGGAAACTATAAAACTGATTTGGTAAGTGCATTTAACTGTCATGTGAAGGAAAAGTATAGTGATTATACTCAGATTTATATGGATGGTGCTAAGGAACCTGAAACAGGAGTGACAGGGTTTGGGGTGGCTACACCAGCAAAAGAAATTGGAATCAGCAGAAGAACATCTAATAAGTTAGGGGTGTATACAGTGGAGATGCTGGCAGTGTTGGTTGCGTTGCAATGGGTGGAGAAAGCTAGACAAGTCAAAGTGTTGATATGCTCAGATTCATCCTCAGTTCTAGCAAGTTTAAGGTCTTTTCACACAAACAGTCGGCAAGATGTACTTTATGAAGTCCTTCAGTTAGTCACAAGAATCGTAAATCAGGGAGGTCGGGTAAAATTTCTATGGGTTCCAGCACATGTAGAGGTGAAGGGGAATGAGAGGGTGGATGAGTTGGCAAAGAGGGCGTTAAAGAAAGAAAATATAGAAATGCACATTAGTATCAGTAAAGCAGAGGTTAAGTGCGTAATCTGGGAAAAAATCAACCAAATGTGGCAAGAAAGATGGGACAGGGAAGGGAAAGGGAGGCATTTATATCAAATACAAAAAAGTGTTGCAGATACTAGGGTAGGTTGTGGATACAGAAGAGAGGAAACTGTGTGGACTAGGTTAAGGCTGGGGCACTGTGCATTAAACAAAACATTGAAAATAATCGGGAAACACCAGACAGGATTGTGTGAGGAATGTCAGGAAGAGGAGTCAGTAGAACATGTAGTTCTGAGTTGCAGGAAGTATGGGATACAGAGAGAGATGATGATAATCAATCTAAGGGAATTGGGGGTACAGGAATTCACATTAAAAAGGTCACTGGGCATGGTTGCTGGGCACAGGTCAGGGTATTTTTAGCTTTCTTAAGGGGTACAGGGTTTTTTTTATAGGATATGATGGATAAACAGGAATAGGGTACTAGGATGGCCAGAGATGGGAGGATAAAGTGTAGGTTAGGGTATGTGTGGGTGTGTGTGTGTGATTTGGTGAAGGGATTTCGAATGTAAGTGTATTGCACACTCCGGAGCAGAAGGTGGCGGTAATGCACCATTAAGCTGGGTGCCAACTGCCGTAAAACAAGACAGAGAAGAAGAAGAAGTCCAACTGCTGGTGAGTCAGTCTCCTGGCAAAAGCTACACCATGAAGACAAAAGAACTTTCCAAGCAACTCTGCGAAAAAGGTTATTGAAAAGCACAAGTCAGGAGATGGATACAAGAAAATTTCCAAGTCACTGAATATCCCCTGGAGTACAGTTAAATCAATCATCAGGAAATGGAAAGAATATGGCACAGCTGTAAGTATGCCTAGAGCAGGCCGTCCTCAAAAACTGAGTGACAGTGCAAGAAGTGGACTGGTGATGGAGACAACCAAGAGACCTATGTCAACTTTGGAGGAGTTACAAGCTTCAGTGGCTGAGATGGGAGAGACTGCACAAACAACAACTGTTGCCCGGGTGCTTCACCAGTCACAGCTTTATGGGAGAGTGGCAAAGAGAAAGCTAATGTTGAAAAAAAACTCACAAGAATCTCAGCTAGAGTTTGCCAGAAGGCACGTAGGAGACTCTGAAGCCAAATGGAAAAAGGTTCTATGGTCTGATGAAACCAAAACTATGGAGAGAAAAAAAAATCGCATGAAATCTCATCTAGAGTTTATCAGAAGGCATGTGGGAGACTCTGAAGTCAGCTGGAAGAAGGTTCTGTCGTCCGATGAAACCAAAATTGAGCTTTTTGGCCATCAGACTAAACGCTATGTTTGTTGTGAATCAAACACCACACATCATCAAAAGCACTCCATCCCTATGGTGAAGCATGGTGGTGGCTGCATCATGCTGTGGGGATGCTTCACTGTTGCAGGCCCTGGAATGTTTGTTACGGTAGAGGGTAAAATGAACACAGCAAGATATAGGGACATGCTTGAGGAAAACCTGACTCAATTTGCAAGAGAACTGTGATGTGCGAGAAGATTTGTTTTCCAGCAAGTCAATGACCCCAAGCATAAAGCCAAAGCTACATAGGAATAGCTTAAGAACAACAATGTTAATAACCTGGGGTGGCCAACTCAGAGTCCAGACCACAATCCAATTGAGACTTTGTGGGTGGACTTGAAAAGGGCTGTTCTCTCGCAAACCCATGCAATCACACAGAGCTTGAGCAGTTTTGTAAAAAAGAATGGTGAGAAAATTGCAGTGTTAAATGTGCAAAGCTGATCGAGACCTAGCCACACAGACTCAAGGCTGTAATTGCTCCCAAAGGTGCTAAGTTTTGATTTGAAGGGGGTGAGTAATTATGCAATCAATTATTTTGTGTTTTATATTTGTAATAAAGTTAGATTATTTTGTAGAGATCTTTTTTCACTTTGACATGAGAGTGTTTTTCTGTTGATCAGTGTCAAAAAAGCTAAATTAAATCCACTGTGATTCAATGTTGTAAAACAATAAAACATGAAAACTTCTGGGGGCAGGGTGAGTATTTTTATAGGCACTGTATGTCATCATCATTATATGACCCGGGCTATCATGGGTTTCCCAGCATCTGCAGATTTTCTCTTGTTTGTGATGGTCTTTCCATGACCATGATTGTTCTTGGCAAGTGTTTTTTCTACAGAATTGGTTTGCCATTGCCTTCTTCTGGGCAATGTCTTTACAAGATGGGTGACCTCAGCCATTATCAAAACTCTTCAGAGATTGTCTGCTTGGCGTCAGTGGTCGCATAACCAGGACTTGTGATATACACCAGCCGTACATACAACCATCCACCACCTCCAACCATGGCTTCACATGACCCTGATCATGTGGGTTGGGCTAAGCAGATGATACACTTTGCCCAAGGATGACTTGCAGGCTAGCAGAGGGAAGGAGTGCCTTCCACCTCCCTTCGGCAGAGAAAAAGTGTAAAAAGTAGAGGGAAATAAATAGTGAGGTAGTGTTCATGGGTTCAAAGTCCATTCAGAAATCTGATGGCAGAGGGGAAGAAGCTGTTCCTGAATCATTGAGTGTGTGCCTTCAGGTTCCTGTACCTCCTTCCTGATGGTAGTAATGAGAAGAGGGCATGTCCTGGGTGATGAGGGTCCTTAATGATGGATGCCACCTTTTTGAGGCACTGGCCTTTGAAGATGACCTGGATGCTGGGGAGGCTAGTGCCTGTCGTAAACTTCTTTCGATCTACCCGATGCAAAGATACCACGTACTACGGTGAATGTAACTTTTACTCTTTATTAGCAAGTTACCAGAGAGACCCCTCCTTAATCCCCCTCTTGGGCTGCTCCGGGAGTCTCTGGTTTCTGAAGCAAATTCAGTACTTTTTATACATATGCAGTCATGTACATAGAACAGGTGGGTTCACCCCCTTGGTTTCTGTACAGATGAGTATTGTTTAACTTATCAGCCATAAATTGTTCGTGTAACAGCTCAACTACCCTTGTGTCTGGGAACAGCCAGACATAGGCTTACCCCTCAGAGCTTCCCACCCTTGAAACAAGCATTCGTTAGCTTATCTAGCAAGCGCTATGTTTCTTACAGCAGTTAATCAAACAATGGTACAAATTGTTCCATAAACAAGGACTGAAGTTACAGCGTCGCATACCAAGTATAGTATCACCCACTCATCTTACCTTGTGAGAAACACTTGTACTTCTATGCTTTTTTCAAAGTCTTAGCCGCTATGACCCTTACAAAATAGCCAAGGTCACAAGAGGCCTGCGAGATGCTAACTTCTTAACATTATATTATAGTGCCCATGATGGAGCTGACTGAGTTTGCAACTTCCTACAGCTTTTTCCACTCCTCAGCATTGGACCCTCCATACCAGATGGTGATGCAACCAATCAGAATGCTCTCCACAGAACCTCGGTAGCAATGTGCTAGTAATATAACCATAGCCATATAACAATTACAACACGGAAACAGGCCATCTCGGCCCTTCTAGTCCGTGCCGAACTCTTACTCTCACCTAGTCCCATCGACCTGCACTCAGCCCATAACCCTCCATTCCTTTCCTGTCCATATAGCTATCCAATTTAACTTTAAATGACAACATCGAACCTGCCTCAACCACTTCTGCTGGAAGCTCGTTCCACACAGCTACCACTCTCTGAGTAAAGAAGTTCCCCCTCATGTTACCCCTAAACTTTTCCCCTTTAACTCTCAACTCATGTCCTCTTATTTGAATCTCCCCCACTCTCAATGGAAAAAACCTATCCACATCAACTCTATCTATCCCCCTCATAATTTTAAATACCTCTATCAAGTCCCCCCTCAACCTTCTACACTCCAAAGAATAAAGACCCAACTTGTTCAACCTTTCTCTGTAACTTAGGAGATGAAACCCAGGCAACATTCTAGTAAATCTCCTCTGTACTCTCTCAATTTTATTGACATCTTTCCTATAATTCGGTGACCAGAACTGTACACAATACTCCAAATTTGGCCTTACCAATGCCTTATACAATTTCAACATTACATCCCAATTCCTATACTCAATGCTCTGATTAATAAAGGCCAGCATACCAAAAGCTTTCTTCACCACCCTATCCACATGAGATTCCACCTTCAGGGAGCTATGCACCATTATTCCTAGATCCCTCTGTTCTACTGCATTCTTCAATGCCCTACCATTTACCATGTATGTCCTGTTTTGATTAGTCCTACCAAAATGTAGCACCTCACACTTATCAGCATTAAACTCCATCTGCCATCTTTCAGCCCACTCTTCTAACTGGCCTAAATCTCTCTGCAAGCTTTGAAAACCTACTTCATTATCCACAACTCCACCTTTCCTAATATCATCTGCATACTTACTCATCCAATTTACCACCCCATCATCCAGATCATTAATATATATGACAAACAACATTGGACCCAGTACAGATCCCTGAGGCACACCGCTACACACCATCCTCCAATCTGACACACAGTTATCCACAACTACTCTCTGGCGTCTCCCATCTAGTCACTGCTGAATTCATTTTACTACTTTGATATTAATGCCTAACGATCGAACCTTCCTAACTAACCTTCCGTGTGGAACCTTGTCAAAGGCCTTACTGAAGTCCATATAGACAACATCCACCGCTTTACCCTCGTCAACTTTCCTAGTAACTTCATCAAAAAATTCAGTAAGATAATCTTTGGTGACATACCAAATCTCCTCAAACTCCTGAAGAAGCAGATTACGTCAATGTATATTTTGGGGTTCCGGTTCTGAGCCTGTCTCTGCCAGACACCCAGCGCCTGATCAGTGATGGCCCCCAGGAAGCTGATGGTTGGAAATGCCCCGAATATCCAGTCTGATGGTCAGACTGTCTCTCGTCGGCGAGATTAACAGATCCATTTCCTTTGATAGCTGACGAAGACCTAATTCACTCCCCTGCGTTTTTGGAGCCAACCACGCCCCCCCCCCCCCCCCACCACCACCACCACCACCTCCCCTAAACAAGCAGCAGGAACATTTAGATTACACGGAAGCAGGAGATAAAAAGCTTCTCGCTCTGCTTGGATATATATATATTTTTTTGCCCCTCCTGTGGCCGGGGGCGCAGATTGAAATTTAATCGTGAGCTGTTTATTTTATCCCTGTGTTTTGCAAGGCCTTTGATCCTGGGACACTGCTGTTGGAGAGAGGGTTGAAGTGGAGATGTGCTTTTGAGGTGTTAAATGTTCAAAGCCATTCCCTTGTGAATGCATGTCGGAATCAATTAACATTGATAACGCTGACCCGACAGGCACTGAGGTCCTTGGAAATGGTACAGGCAACTGTCTGCACTGGGCAAAGGGCTTTACATGAACAAGGACTTGTCAGAATCGGGTTGATTATCATTGACATATACTACATCGTGAAAATTATTGTTTTGTGGCAGCAGCACAATGTAATACATAAAAAGCTAGAACTTGCAATAAGACATATATGTGTAAATTAATTTAAATAAGTAATGCAAAAAAAAGTGAGGTGGTGTCCATGGATTCATTGTCCATTCAGGAATCTGATGGTGGAGAAGTAGCTGCTCCTAAAGTGTTGTGTATGTGCCTTCAGGCTCCTGTACCTCCTTCCTGATGGTGGCAATGAGAAGAGGGCATGTTCTGGATTGTGGGGGTCTTTAATGATGGAAGCCGCCTTTTTGACCCATTAACTCTTGACAATGTCCTCGATGCTGGGAGGCCAGTGCCCATGATGGAGCTGGCTCAGTTTGCAGCTTTCTGCAGCTTTTTCCGATCCTGTGCACTGGCCCCTCCACACCAGATGGTGATGCAACCAGTTAGAATGCTCTCCACAGTACATCTGTAGACCTTTGTGAGAGTCTTTGGTGACATACCAAGTCAATATAGGTAACTATCCATCCCCCCCCCCCCCAATGTCTGTTCCAAGGACTTTATACGGACACAGGCATATCAGAGTCACATTTACTATCACCAACTTGTGCACAAGTATACTGTAGTGAGGATGCCTAAGACTCATGCACAGTACTGTCGTGATTTTATGCATTACACTGTACTGCTGCCACAAAAAAATCATGTTTCATGATGTATGTGAGTGGTGATAAACTATTGTGGACTGAGAGTGGGAAGGAGGCAGGGAAAAAGGGGCAGGGAGAGGGGAGGGAGCGGGAAGCACCAGAGAGACATTCTGTAATGATCAATAAACTAATTGTTCGCAATCAGATGACTTTCCCTGGTGTCTCAGGGCCGGGTGTGTCTGCACCCGTAACACCGCCCATCCCTGGCACTCCTTCTCTGCCACCTGTCTCACATCCCCCAACACTCCACCCTTGCCTGTCCCAACATCCTTGACTCCTGCCGGATTTACAAACCTGCTCTCTGCTCCACATTGGCAAATACAGTACTGTGTAACTTTTGGCCATTTTTATACCTTGCACAGTGGTATGAACCCGTGAGCACTATTTCATTATTTTCTGATACCTATTTATCTCTTATATTTTGTACTCTAACCTATTTTTATGGCTTGCATTGTACTGCTGCTGTAAAACAAACTTCGTGGCATTTGTCACTGATAATAGGGCTGAATCTGAGTCCTGTGTTAGCATCGAGGATATCTATAAAAGGTGATGCCTCGTTAAGGACCCCCATCACCCAGGACATGCCCTCTTCTCTTTGCTACCATCAGGGAGGAGGTACAGGAGCCTGAAGGCACACACTCTATATTTTAGGAACAGCTTTTTCTCCACTGCCATCAGATTTCTGAACGAACGGCCATTGCGCCCATGAACTCGACCTCACTTTTCCTGCTCTCTTTTTGCTCAGTACGTGCTGGTGGTGGTTCTCCGCTGTGTCCGATGATGACAGGACACCTGTGCGGGAGAGTTTTTAAAGTAGAAAAGCCGTTACACTGGGACAGTTTCACTCTCTCGACCTCGGAAGTCCAGGTCCAGTGTTGTGAACAAGCATCACAAACTGGGGTCTTCCCTGACTGCAGTGGATGACCGTGACGTCGTCTGTGCCTCGTCGTGCCCTTCGCTCTCCACGGGGCGTTACTGCACCACCTTCCTGGCCATTGGATCTCACTGTAGATCTCATCCACACAGGATACAGGGAGAAAGCAGGAGATTGGGGCTGAGAGGGAAAATGGATCAGCCATGATGAAATGGCCAAATGGCCTCACTCTGCTCCTATATCTTATGGTCAATTAGCCAGTGTAATTTTTCCTGTGATCAGGCCAGGGCAGCGTGGCTCTGTGGGTCGGAAGGGCCTGTCCCGTGCTGTATTGCTAAATAAATGATAATCCTGGTTGTGATTCACCCACCCCCTTATTAACATCCTTTTTGTCACAGCTAGCTGCCTACAGCAGAGAGCTGTGCTCCCAAAGCACCTCATTGGGACAGTGTCCTGAGGCTGTTATAAGTACTGAGGAGATGGAGATGCAAGTCTGTCTGCCTCATTGATCAGCCGTCAGGAATCCGAGCTCCAAGGATCTGCATGAATGCCTGTAATTTTCTGTAGCGGCTCTAATGGAATCCTGATGCCATCTACAATATTTTTTTAAAAATCCAATTGACTTTCAATGCAGAAGGCAGCCAAAATTATTCTGTCTTTCACATATTTGTTGAAGAGACTTAAAGTAAACTCATTTCCAATTACCTCTGAGCTACGTTATAAAGCAAAATCACCCCCCCAACCAATCCCAGAGCTTGTCAGCAGATAATGAGTGCAAAGTTCTTCTCTTTAAATTGGTTTCTGTTCCCTCAGTCAACTTAAATGTGCAGATGAGCCACTTACTTGTTGCCAGGGTAACAGGGACTTGTCATCGTTGTGGTTTGTAGGACTTTTAGCAGCAGCACAATGCGTCCCAGTTTACCTTAGAGTGGTAGTGGGGCGCTGGGGAGGGGATGTGGTTTTGTGGTTTGAGCTCCATTTAAAGTACCTTTATTTATCAAAGTATGTAGGCAATATACAACCCTGAGATTTGTCTTCCCACAGACAATCTCGAAACAAAGAAACACCATGGAACCAACCTGTTCAAAGAAAAATATCAAACATCCCTCCCTCCACACGCAAAAAAAAATCGCGCACAGCATCAAAAAAAAACACAAGCGAAAAACACGATATATAAAACATAAAATCAAAAGGCATATTTTAGTTCAGTTCAGCTCAGTGTTCATTATTTGCAGGTGGCCCTGATTCAAAAACTGCCCGACAGTAGTAACAAAAAAAGAGCAGCTTGAACTAGTACATGTCATAAACCCAAGTTAAAGTCCAAATCTACAATCCGCGTCGATTAAACCTTGCTCCAGCCCCATCCTCCGACAGCATCGAGGGAGAGGGAGATCACTCCAATACATGGACCATTCCTCTGGAGGAGAGGGAGGGAGGAGAGAGAGAGAGAGAGACCCTCCTCTGGCTGCAGCGAGCGAGAGGTGGGATGGAATCAATCATGGGCCCACACCCTGTCTCCTTGGCTTCCAGGCCCCCATGCTGTACACTGTGGTTGCAGCCTCACGGAACGTTCTCAGAGACAGCAACGCACCAGGTCCCCCAGTCGGCCACATTATAGTTGACAGGGTCTAACAGTAGCAGGACCACATCTGAAATGTACAAGAAATGAAAGGAGTTGCTCCATGAACCCTCTGAGGCTGTCGTCTTTGGTGGTGATGTTCGCTGGTCCTACCTTCTTCCTGAAGCAATCTCAACTAACATAGTTAAACACAAGAGGTTCTGCAGATGCTGGAAGTCCAGAGGAACACACACAAAATGCTGGAGGAACTCAGCAGGTCAGGCAGCATCTATGGAAAAGAGTAAACGGTCAACATTTTGTTGTGAGACCCTTCACCAGGTCTGGAAAGGAAGGGGGAAGAAGCCAGAATAAAAACTGTTGGGGGTGGGTGGGGGGGGTGAGGTGGAAGGTAAACACAGGAGATTTTGCAGATGCTGGATAACCAGAATAACACACACAAAACACTGTAGGACCTCAGCAGGTCAGGCAGCATCTATAGACTTGGCCCAAAACATCAACTGTTTATTCATTTTCATAGATGCTGCCTGACCTTCTGAGTTCCTCTGGCGTTTTGTGTGCGTTCCTCTGGAGGAACCCAGTGGGCCATGGAGGGAAACCAATGATCAAAGGTTTTGGGGTCGAGACCCTTCATGTAGACTCGTGTCTCTGCAGATAGTGTGTAACCCACTGAGTCCCTGCAGTGCCTCTGCGTGTTCTCCAGATGCCCAACCTCTCGAGTTTTCACAAAGTACTTTGCTTGGTTGTAAAGGCTCAGGATGAGAAGGAAGCTATAGAATTGCAAATTCTTTGTACTTATGAAGCTAAACTTTTTGAGCACTCAGGGGAGTTTTATACCTGACTTTCTGGGTAATGTGGAACGGGCCAGAGTGTCTGCTGTTCACAGTGTCATGGACAGCTGTGAATCAGAATCAGAATTGTTTATCACTGACGTGCTGTATGTTGTGCAGTGTGTGGTTTTGTGGCAGCAGTACAGTGCCAGGCATAAGCAATGCCAATACTACTCATATAAATTAAATAATTAGTGCAACGAATGTAGAACACAAAACAGTACAGCACAGGAACAGGCCATTCGGCCCACAAAGCTGTGCTGAACCAGCTAAAAAAGCAAATCAAAAACTCCCAAACATGAATCCCTCCTACCTACACAGTATTCATATTGCTCCATCTTCCTCACATCCATGTGCCTGTACAAACGTCTCTTAAAAGCTTCTAATGTATTTGCCTCTATCAGCATACCAGGCTGCACATTCCAGGCATCCAGCACTCTCTGAGTAAAAAACTTACCCCTCACATCCCCCTTGAACCTCCCCCCCTCACCTTCAATGCATGCCCTCTGGTGTTAGACATTTCTACCCCTGCCTTCTCTATCTAAGCCTCTCTGTTCAGAAATCTGATAGTAGAGGGGAAGAAACTGTTCCTGAAATGTTGAGTGTCTACTGGTTCCTGTACCTCCTCCCTGATGGTAGCAATGTGAAGAGGGCATGTCTCACTTGGTCACAAAGAGACATGGAGCCCTCACTTGGAGTTTTGTGAGCAGTTTTGGGCCCCTAATTAAAGAAAAGATGTGCTGACATTGGAGAGGGTTCAAAGGAAGTTCACAAAAATGATTTTGGGTTTGAAAGGCTTTTCATATGAGGAGCGTTTGATGGCTCTAGGCTAGTACTCACGGGAATTCAGAAGAATGAGAGGTGACCTCATTGAAACCTATCGAACCTGGGTTCAATTCCAGCACTGTCTGTAAGGAGTTTGTATGTTCTCCCTGTCTTCTCCCACATTCCAAAGACATACAGGTTAATTGGTCACATGGGTGTAACTGGGTGGTGCGGGCTCCCTGAGCCAGAAGGGCCTGTGACTGTTCTCAATCTCTAAATAAAAATAAAATTCCGGGGCTGGATCTACCCTCAGTGCCAAAAATGAATGGATATGGCCCAAGTGGGTGGGTGGGTGGGTGGGAGGAGAGAGAGAGGGAGGGAGGGAGAGAGAGAGAGAGAGAGAAAACAATACTAAAGTGGGTCAACAGTTCACAGATGAAGACTGTTGTAGAACTTAAAGGAAAAGGAAAAGAAAAACAATAACGCTAGGCCAACAGGGCCATTAACTAAAACTCTCAAACTGAAAGTTAACGCCAATACCGCAGCTGGAAGCAATAACTAAGTACTAAACGATTACCATTCCCTTACATCATTACTCAAAATGGTAGTCCTCTTTCTCAGACAAGGACAAGAGTAAGCAGGGAGAGTAAATGTTGCTGTGCTTTTGGTCAAGTGTTGACAAGACTAGAATGAAAAGAAGGGAGTTAAATACCACCATAACGAAGCACTAGCTAGCTGGAACTTGCAAACTCACAAGTGCGATTGCCGAACCTGTTCTGTAACCTGCCTGGTTGAATGGTTTACTGCTTGTAAATAAATGGCTAATGTGCTTATTTGTAATCAGTGTTTTCTATCTCACTTACCAAACCCGTGACCTTATTTCCACGTAACACTCACCTCTTGTTCTTCCTTTCAGACAGAATCTCAGGGATGGAGATAGTTTGTCCCTACTGTGCCCCTGTGCGTGCTGTGGGACGTGTTAGCTGAACTGTAGACAGGGTAGGGCAGGGAGATTGGTTGGATAGTTTCTGAAGAGGCGCACTGTTTAAAACTGGCTTCTGTGAACTCGACACTATCTCAGACATCACATTTACATCCATCTGCCGCTGCAAGCACGTTCTTCAGGTTACCTGTAATCAGAAATGTACTCAGTGGAGTTGAAAAGGATGAAGCACCTGTCTTGCGCGCACACCCATGTACTGGCATACCTGCCCTTCGGGACAGGATTAATGATTCAATTTAATATCAGAGAATGTATATAGTATACAACCTGCAACTCTTACTCTATGCAGACATCCATGAAACAAGAAAATAAACCCCAAAGAATAGCAATATCATGTGGAATCAGGATACCCTGGGGCCACACCTCAAGGCGCACATCTTCCGGGCTGCGCCTGGCAATATTGAAGCGCCAGGTCCCACAGCGCATCTGAGAGCAAGAACTCACCTCCCCGTGAAGAACCATAGTTTGAGCTGCCGCTGTGGATCACGAACCCCGACAGGACCCAAGCCACCTTGAAAAGAGAGACATGAGAAAAGAAGAATAAGATGTATCTCTGATGAATGGGGAAGATGTCACCTGGGTCTGCAAAAACCTCTGGTACCATCTTTTAGCTCCTCATTTAGTGTTCTTGGGACCAGCCCCTGGGATCAGAGCCCACTCACCGGCCAAGGAGAAAAGGACAGTAAACAACAGGAATTCTGCAGATGCTGGAAATTCAAGCAACACACATCAAAGTTGCTGGTAAACGCAGCAGGCCAGGCAGCATCTATAGGAAGAAGCGCAGTCGACGTTTCAGGCCGAGACCCTTCGTCAGGACTAACTGAAGGAAGAGTGAGTAAGGGATTTGAAAGAGATGGGGAGCAGTGAGAGATGGTTTCACTGAACTCCCGTCGAAGAGAGGATCTAAACTTCTTCGGTGTAGGCATCACCGGAAGAGGCTTCGCAGTAGTGAATTTAAACGCAAACAACAGGAATTCTGCAGATGCTGGAAATTCAAGCAACATACTTCAAAGTTGCTGGTGAACGCAGCAGGCCAGGCAGCATCTATAGGAAGAAGCGCAGTCGACGTTTCAGGCCGAGACCCTTCGTCAGGACTAACTGAAGGAAGAGTGAGTAAGGGATTTGAAAGAGATGGGGAGCAGTGAGAGATGGTTTCACTGAACTCCCGTCGAAGAGAGGATCTAAACTTCTTCGGTGTAGGCATCACCGGAAGAGGCTTTGCAGTAGTGAATTTAAACGCAAACAACAGGAATTCTGCAGATGCTGGAAATTCAAGCAACACACATCAAAGTTGCTGGTGAACGCAGCAGGCCAAGCAGCATCTATAGGAAGAGGCGCAGTCGACGTTTCAGGCCGAGACCAGACCCAGACCCAGACCCCACCCGCACCCACAGACCCAGACCCCACCCACACCCACAGACCCACACCCACACCCACAGACCCAGACCCCACCCACACCCACAGACCCAGACCCCACCCGCACCCACAAACCCAGACCCCACCTACACCCACAGACCCAGACCCCACCTACACCCACAGACCCAGACCCACACCCCACCCATACCCACAGACCCAGACCCAGACCACAAAGCTCAAAGTACATTTATTATCAAAGTACGCACAGTATACATTGTACAAACTTGAGATTCATCTCCTTACAGGCAAACGCAAGACAAAGAAACCCAAAAGAACACATTAAAAAAGACAGCCGCAATGTGCAGAGAGAAAATAAAAAACACATAATGCAAACAATAACCGCAAGCAAGTAGTGTTCTGAACTGACGTCCACAAAGAGGGTCCAAGACCCATAGTTCAGCGCAGGGCTGAGTAAGTGTCGCGGAGTAGTGAGCTGAACCAGCTCGTCCATCACCTCGGACCCCCAACACCCTGACTTTTCAGTCTGGCTCAGCTCCTAATTCGACGTACAGGCGTCATTTTCAGTTGCCTCAATACTCTCTCTCACCCTCACTCTCACTGTGACCCAAAGGACAGCAGCTACTGACTAAGTCTGAACACAGAGAAGACAAGGAAATTAGTGTGGACTTCAGGAGGGGGCAGATGTACCATCCCTCTCTGCGAATACATGGCTCCTCTGTAGAGAGAGTTAAGTACATCAAGTTCCTAGGAGTTCACATCACGGACAACCTCACCAGCTCCCTTAGTATCACCTCCTTGAACAAGAAGGCACAGCAGTGCCTCCACTTCCCAAGGAAATTGAGGAAAGTGAGGCTCTCCTCCCTCCACCATCCTAACTGCATTTTACAAGAGCACCGTTGACAGCGTCCTGACAAGTTGCATCTCCATCTGGTCTTGGGAGCATCCAAGCATTAGTTGGAAGTCCCTACAAAGGTCTGTGAGAAGGGCTGAGAGGATCATAGGGATCTCCCTACCATCCATCGGGGACATTTATCAGGAGTGCTGCTTACGCAGGGCCTTTCGTATTATCAGTGGTCCCACCCACCCACCCACCCAGCATCCTCTGACTTTCTACCATCAGGCAGGAGACTCCGATGCATAGAAACAAGAACGGTCAGGGTAGGAAACAGATTTTTCCCCAGGCCACTAGGTTTCTGAGCTCCCTGCCGCATCACATTTGAAGTGTCACTGGTTAATTCGCAATACTGTACCCTGCAATATTTAATTTATGCACTTTACTTTGTTTAATTATGCACAATTCATTTGCCGATTTAATTCTTACTTTCCTACGTTATTGTGCGTTATATGTACGTCTGTGCTGGACACCCTGGTCCAGACAAACATTGCTTCATCTGACAGTGTACATTTATAGAGTTTAATGACAGTAAGCTTGACTTGACTTGCCCTGACACAGGCAAATTAATGAAGGAATTCAGGAGAAGAACACCCTTCTGCCGCACTTCAGCTCAGATTGTTACTTGTTTATTTGCACTTTGTATGACCCACAAGAGAGGAGTTGTAAATGTTTTTTGTTATAATTTACTGAATTAGGGAAGCAGAAATTCAGTGAGGAAGATAAAAGCCAGCTGTGACTGGCGGCTCTCTCTCCTCATTTCCTGATGCATCATTATTTATTGATGTGGCCCTCTGGCCAACCTCTGATTGTTTTGTCGTCTCTTTAAAGAGCCGATGGCTTTTGCTGTCAAATGCTTTGATGTAAAACTTCGCAAATGAGCTGCCGAAATAAATTCACTTTTTAATATTGTCTGAGGGAAGGGATCGAGCTGAGATGTGCTTAACTTCAATTTTTCTAAGAGGAGCCAGGTTTGGGATTGGAAGTGTGAACGTGAGTCGTGCAGACACAAAATGCCGGAGAACTCAGCAGGGCAGGTGGGGAAGCAGCAGTCGACATTTTGGAATGAGGCTCTTCATCAGGACTGGAAAGGCAGCGGGGAAGAAGGTGGGGCTAGGAGAAAGACAACAAGCTGGCAGGTGATAGGTGAGACCATGCGAGGGGGAAGCTGGATGGGTGGGTGAGGGTGAGGACTTCCTTTCCAGTCCTGAAGAAGGGTCTTGGCTCAAAATGTGGGCTGTTTATTAATTTCGATAGATGCTGCCTGACCTGCTGAGGTTCTCCGGCATTTTGTGTGTGTGGCTTTGGATTTCCAGCATCTGCAGAATTTGTCGTGTTTGTGACTTACTTACATTGGTGTTTAGGGCAGCAGTGAATGTCCTCCATCTCTGGCAGTGTTCAGGGCTTCCTTCATCGTGTCAGTAGCTTCCTCTCAGTTTTCACTACTGTCAGTCATGCAAATCCCGGGTGGAGACTCAGGAATACCATCACACTCAGATGTAGAAGGATTCTTCATTGCTGTTTCCGGAACAATTTTGTTTTACCAGTCAGGGTTGTCAGTCCTGAGTTGAACCCCCGAACCCGGAGGGCTATATGGGAGGGAAGGGTTAGATTGATCTTAGAGTAGATCTAGGTGGGTTAAAATGTCATCACACACTGTGGGCTGAAGGGTATGAACTGTGCTGTACTGTTCTATGTTCTAAATGAGTTTGAATATTTCAACACAATAGATGCTAACAATACCTTCTCTCTTTTGTTTTCTCCCTTGCTGCCTCTCTCCAACTCTCCCAGGATCACCACTGAAGGTAAGGACTCGCCATAATGATGGGAAATCACTAGAGAAAACCCTCCCTGAGCAGATACCAGCGTTCATTCTCATCTGAGAAGATTGGCAAGGATGTGACCAGGGCTGGAGGACTTGAGTTATAGGGAGAGGCCGGGTATCCTGGGAATGTTTTCCCTGCAGCGAAGAAGGTGCAGGGGTAGATGACCTTTATTTGTCACATACAGCGAAATGTGCTACAGTATTTGGGTTAAATCGAATCAGCAAGGATTGTGCTGGGGGCAGCCTGCAAGTATTGCCACACTTCCGGTGCCAACATTACATGCCAACGACCCTCTACCCCCACGGCCTTACGGCTTGGGGGAAGTAACTGTTTTTGAGTCTGGCGGTTCTGGCGTGGATGCTACGAAACAGTCCATGAGCAGGGTGGGTGGGATCCGTCATGATGCTACTGGCCCTTTTCTGGCACCTTTCTGTATAAGTGTCCTCGATTTGGGGAGTAGGCTGGTACCAGTGGTGCACTGGCAGTTTTGACTCCCTGCTGTCTGCCGCAGTGCTGTTTCCACACCGTGCATGTCAGGGTGCTCTCTACTGTGCGCCTGTAGAATGAAGCGTACAAGTACAGTAACACTACCTTACTGCCTGTTACACCACTGGCATTTAGGGCAGCAGTGAAGGTCTTCCATCTCTGTCTGTCCATACCATCGCACTCAGATGTAGAAGGATTCTTCATTGCTGTTTCTGTAACAATTTATTTTGACCCATCTGGGTTGTCAGTCCTGAGCTGAACCACACCACCACCCCCCCCCCCAAAAACCTGGAGGACCGGTGACCACTCTTAGTCTGGCCTCCACCCTTTGACCTGTTTGGCATGGGTGACCCCACCAAGAGCCAAAGCACAAGGCCCTGACTCCAGCCAACATAGATCTCCCGGTCACTGAGGTAGGTGAGCTTCCAAACCCAATGACAAGGTTGTGGTCTTCGTGGAGGACGTGTACCATAGGAGCAGATATAAGTAGTGATGGATGTACTGAAGGGCAGGGGACAGGGCTGATGTTGACCGACTGGGGATTATTCCACAGCCTGATAACTTTGTGTTTGATGTGGCCTCCAACCTGTAGTGATGATTAATAGTGTTATTCTTTTACAACTCTCCCCACAGAGATATACTCCATGGCCTGACAGCTTAGGGCAAGTGACTAAAGAGACAGAATAATCCTCTCACTTTGCTGGAGTGTTCAGGTAGTTTACCCTGACCTCCATTAAATTTAGCATTTTTTTTATATAAAAAGAGTTCTAATGTTGAAAACATTTCACAAAATGAGGCTTTCTTTAAAAAAAAGAGAAATTGGTGAGGAAAGAGGAAAACAAAGAGATACACTATTTAAAAACAAAGGGAGAGACGGTTATAATGTTGGCAATTCTTTTTTGTGTTATGTAAGGAGCATAAGTTACGTGCTATGGGTCAAGTGAACCAAATCGCTCAGTTTCAGTGATGATAACTTCAATGCAGCTTTATGGGTTATTAACACAAACCAAGTTTTTCTTTTTTTTGAAGAAGGGGAGATGCAGTGGTAGTTAATAGTGTTAACTACCAGCGACTCCCACATGGGAGGGGTTCACATGCAGTGCAAGCAGTGTCAATGAACTTCATTCGAATATCCTGCATGCTAGCATCCTGATGTACCCTGCACACTCTCTCAGTAACGAACACAACACAGCGCACTGAGGGTAACTGCTACCACCTTCATCCCAGTACACAGGCAGTGAGGACGACCTGCTGTCCAACATGGAGACCCTCAGCCTACTGGGCAGCGTCAGCACGCTCGCATCGAGTGTACTGGAGCTGGAAGCTGAGCCTGTGGAGATGGGCTGTCTGGAGACCCCTAGCCCCGGGGACATGGCAGAGCCCGCAGGCCCGAGCGAGGAGAAAGAGCTGCAAGATCCCAACCAGTATGAGGAGCCGGAATTCTGTGGTATTGGAAGCATTGATCTGGAGATGGAACAGGTAATTTCAAAGTTCAAAGACATTTATTATCAAAGTATGTATATATTATACAACCCTGAGATTCATCTCCTTACAGGCAGCCACAAAACCCAGAAGAACACATTTTTAAAAAACCGTCATACACTCAATATGCAGAGAGACAAAAAAAAACCCACCAACAGATCATGCACATAAACCAGAGAAAGTCTGCAGATGCTGGAAATCCAAGCATCACATACAAGATACTGGAGGAACGCGGCAGGCCAGGCAGTGTAATCAGACCAATCCCGATGAAGGGTCTCGGCCCAAAATGTCGACTCGACTCTTTTCCATAGACGCTGCCTGGCCTGCTGAGTTCCTCCAGCACTTTGTGTGTCATGCAAGCAAATAAAGTTCAGAAATGAATTCCGCAGAGAGTCCTTCCTGTGACCCTTAGTTTAGTGCAGAGTGGAGCAGCAAGCCGAATCAGCTTGTCCCTCGCCTCATGCCCCAACAAATTGACCTTCTCAATTCGACCCGGTTCTTAAATCATCATCCAAGCATCAAGTTCAGTGGCTTCAATATGCTCTGGGGCCCGCCACTACCATTCAGCCTGTACCCAACCTTTCTGATTCGGCCCGGCGCTTAAATTGACCGAACCTTGGGTCTTCCTTGCTCTCAGCAATAGGCCCGTTGCCTCGGCTCTGCCACATCAAATTGCCTGCAAGATCAAAGGGAAGTTATAGACTGTTACTTGTGATGATTGTTTGCCCGGAAAAGAGCGATTAGCAAAGTACTCTTGTTTCTTCGGCTATCAGCCAGAAGTCGCGGATATTCTCCAACGCCAACTTAAACCAGAACTTGCACCGTTGCTCAGTGCCTCCTGCTGCCTTTGTCTAGCGTGTGTTTTGAGTGTCCGTCCTCAGTTGGTGCTTCTGAGATCCGATCATGATAAACACAAGAGATTCCGTAGATTAAAGCAAGGATGTGATCCTGAGGCTGTACAGTATAAGGCGCTGGTGAGACCTCACTTGTACTGAGAGCAGTTTTGGGCCCCTTGTTTAAGAAAGGATGTGCTGGCGTTGGAGAGGGTTGAAAGGAGGTTCACGAGAACGGTTCTGGGAATGAAAGGGTGATCATCTGAGGAGCAATTGAAATCTCAGTGCCTGTACTCACTGGAAATCAGAAGAATGATGGGGGGGTGCGGGGATCTCATTGTAAGTTATCAAATATTGAAAGGCCCGAAAGAGTGGATGTGAAGAAGCTGTTTCCTTTGGTGGGGAAGTCTGGGACCAGAGGGCACAACCTTAGAATAAAGGAACATCCATTTAAAACAGAGCTGAGGAATTTCTTAAGCTGGAGGGAGGTGAATCCCTGGAAGCTGTTGCCACAGTCGGCTGTAGACGTCAGGCCACTGGGTGTGTTTAAGGCAGAGGCTGATAGGCTCTTGATTAGTCAGGGTGTGAAAGATTATGGGGAAAAGGAATGAGAATGGAGTTGAGAGGGAAATGGATCAGCCATGATCAGCCGTAAGGGATAAAATTAGTCCCTTAGAGAATCAGAGTGGATAGCTATGTGTGGAGCCAAAAGAGATGGGGGAGATTCTGAACAATTTTTTTTCTTCTTTGGTATTCACTAAGGAGAAGGATGTTGAATAGTGTAAGGTAAGGGAAACAAGTTATGGAAACTATGATGATTAAAGAAGAGGGAGTACTGGTGCTTTTAAGGAATATAAAAGTGGATAAGTCTCCAGGTCCAGACAGGATATTCCCTGGGACCTTGAGGGAAGTTAGTGTGGAAATAGCAGGGGCTCTGACAGAAATATTTCAAATGTCATTAGAAACAGGGATGGTGCCGGAGGATTGGCGTATTGCTCATGTTGTTCCATCGTTTAAAAAGGGTCCTAAGAGTAAACCTAGCAATTATCGGCTTGTGAGTTTGACGTCAGTGGTGGGTCAATTGCTGGAAAGTATTCTTAGAGATTGTATATATAATTATCTGGATAGACAGGGTCTGATTAGGAACAGTCAACATGGATTTGTGTGTGGAAGGTCATGCTTGACAAATCTTATTGAATTTTTTGAAGAGGTTACTAGGAAAGTTGACGAGGGTAAAGCGGTGGATGTTGTCTATATCGACTTCAGTAAGGCCTTTGACAAGGTTCCACATGGAAGATTAGTTAGGAAGGTTCAATCGTTAGGTATTAATATTGAAGTAGTAAAATGAATTCAGCAGTGGCTGGATGGGAGATGCCAGAGAGTAGTGGTGGATAACTGTTTGTCAGGTTGGAGGCCGGTGACTGGTGGTGTGCCTCAGGGATCTGTACTGGGTCCAGTGTTGTTTGTCATATATATTAATGATCTGGATGATGGGGTGGTAAATTGGATTAGTAAGTATGCAGATGATACTAAGATAGGTGGCGTTGTGGATAATGAAGTAGGTTTTCAAAGCTTGCAGAGAGATTTAGGCCACTTAGAAGAGTGGGCTGAAAGATGGCAGATGGAGTTTAATGCTGATAAGTGTGAGGTGCTACATTTTGGTAGGACTAATCAAAATAGGACATACATGGTAAATGGTAGGGCATTGAAGAATGCAGTAGAACAGAGGGATCTAGGAATAATGGTGCATAGCTCCCTGAAGGTGGAATCTTCTGTGGATAGGGTGGTGAAGAAAGCTTTTGGTATGCTGGCCTTTATAATCAGAGCATTGAGTATAGGAGTTGGGATGTAATGTTGAAATTGTACTAGGCATTGGTAAGGCCAAATCTGGAGTATTGTGTACAGTTCTGGTCACTGAATTATAGGAAAAATGTCAACAAAATTGGGAGAGTACAGAGAAGATTTACTAGAATGTTATCTGGGTTTAATCACCTAAGTTATAGAGAAAGGTTGAACAAGTTGGGTCTTTATTCTTTGGAGCGTAGAAGGTTGAGGGGGGACTTGATAGAGGTATTTAAAATTATGAGGGGGATAGATAGAGTTGATATGGATAGGCTTTTTCCATTGAGAGTGGGGGAGATTCAAACAAGAGGACATGAGTTGAGAGTTAAAGGGCAAAAGTTTAGGGGTAACATGAGGGGGAACCTCTTTACTCAGAGAGTGGTAGCAGTGTGGAAGAAGCTTCCAGCAGAAGTGGTTGAGGCAGGTTCGATGTTGTCATTTAAAGTTAAATTGGATAGCTATATGGACAGGAAAGGAAATGAGGGTTATGGTCTGAGTGCAGGTCGGTGGGACACAGACTAGAAGGGCCGAGATGGCCTGTTTCCATACTGTAATTGTTATATGGTTATATAATGAAATGATGGAGCAGTCTCGATGGGCTAACTGGCCTAATTATGCTCCCATATCATATGGTCTTATGCTTGAAGTCCAGAGCAACACACGCAAAACACTGGTGAAACTCAGCAGGTTGGAGCCAATCAGTGCCTGTAAGGAGTTTTGTATGTCCCGTCCACTGACTGTGTGGTTTTCCTCCAGGTGCTCTGGTTTCTTCCCACAGTCCAAAGACATACCTGTTGGTAGGTTAATTGGTCATTGTAAATAGTCCTGTAATTAGGCTAGAATCAAATAGGGAGATTGCTGGTGGTGCAGCTGGAATGGCTAGAAGGGTCGATTTTGCACTGTATCTCAATCAGTCAATAAATATAGCAAGCAAGCTTTGTGGGTTTCTCTCTCAACTCTTGAGTAGGAAGTCTAGCACTCAGAGTAAGGCTCCAGACTGATGCTCTAGTGTCAGGCCTTGAAGGCAGACAACTTTCTATGAACAATTTGTTGATTGTAGAGAGCACTGTGGCCTCCTGAAAGGAATGTGAAAGGTTATATGCAAATGCAGGCCTTTCCTCCTCACTGTTTTTACATAGTTGCCATTGATTAGATTAGATTATGTCCATTTCCTTTGTCACCTGTACACCGAAACATACAGTAAAATGCATCGTTTTACATCAATGACCAACACAGTCTGAGGACTGGGCTGGGGCCACCGGCAAGTGTTGACAACGTAACTGCCCACAACTCACCGACTCTAACCTGTACATCTTTGGAGTGTGGGAGGAAACCAGAGCACCCGGAGGAAACCCATGTGGTCACAGGGAGAACGTACAAACTCCTTACAGACTGCGTTAGGAGTTTCCATAAACACGAGAACCTGCAGAGGCTGGAAATCCAGAGCAACACACACAAGGTGCTGGAGGAACATGCCAGCCAGAAGGCAACGTGGACCTGCTGAATTCCTCCAGCACCTTGTGTCTGGTGCTCTGGAACTTAGAGGTCAGAGGTCAGGGTGGGGAAAGGGAGAAGCAAGAAGGGGGAAGAATTAGCAGAAGGAGAAATCGATGTTCATACCATCAGGTTGGGGGCTTCCTCTTCCCAGTGGAGCGTAGGTCATCGATGACCTCCCGGCTCCATCGTCCAAGGTGAATGGTACGGCGGGAGTTCATCATTGTTCCTGCAGTGCATTGTGCATTGTTTCCACTGCAGAGGGGACTGGCTTGTACAGCTTCACCAGAGCCCTGTGAGGCCACCCTCACCCATTCCCGTCTCTCACAACAGTGATGGAGGATTGGACTGTGAGAGGCAGGTTGGAAGCTGCCGAGGTGGAACATGAGGTGCTGCTCCTCCACCCTGAGAGTGGCCTCATCATGAGGTGAGAGGAGGCCGAGGACAGACTTGTTAGAACGGGGATGGGGATAGGAGTTAAAATGGTGGGAATCTTTGACTGCCGGCACTGCAGGGTATTACACTAACCATTACAGTAACCGTGCTGTCCATTATTTATGGAGATTTGGTCGATCTGAAAATGGTGAAATAAACTCATCTTTCCATTATTCCCCTTCCCAACACAGATATTTGCTGGGATGGAGTATCTGCAGAAGAAGGTTCCAGAGGACCTGCACGCGATTGTGGAGGAGACCCCGCCCCTGTGTCGACCTCGGGCTGTGCCTGACGAACCCCTGGATGTCTTTGAAGATACGGACGTCAAAGGCTGTCCACTGGTGGATGCTTCCTGTGCTGAACAGGCTGAAGAAACTGGGCCTTGCACCACTGAGTCTTCTGAAGACAGTGACCTCCACAAAGGGAAGAGGATTCCCTCGCTGCAGAACCTAGTGGATTTGGGAGGGACGGATCAGGAAGACCGCAGTAGCCAGGTTCTGGAGGGTGAAGGTACTTGCGCTAGTGATGGGGATGGAAACGGGGGTGCTGGTGGTGACACCCAGAATTTGTACCCAAGCACCAAAGGTAACGATACTGGCAGTGACGAGGGAGCGGGCTGCACCGCCGGCAGACAGGGGGGCAGCCATCAGGTTGTGGTGATCTCGGAGGACGGTGCTGTGCAGAAGGTGCTACCACCAGAGACTGCTCCAAGCTCCAGTCCTGCTGATGTACCAGAGAACAAGGTGAGCGGGAGGGAGTCCTCTCGCATGGAGGACGACCGGCTGCTAATTGAGAAGATCAAGAACTACTACGAGGCAGCGGAAACATCCAGTGACCAGCACCTCGTCCAGCGCCGGGAGAGCATCTCCTTTATCCCCACTGGGGTGGTGAGGGATTCTATTTTACGCTTCAACTACAAGACGGCACACGAGCGGATCGAGGAACTCCACGACGACAAAGCGGGCGCCAGGGACAGCCCCCTTCAGCCCGGTGACTCCGGACCCAACCAGGGGATGGGACTGCCGCAAGGAGGTGGCGAGACTTGCTCGCCCTCGGCCTCACAGCAGGAGGAAGGCCGGGGTCCCTCCCCGGGCCCAGTGCCCGTCAACGGCCACAGCAGCCCTGCTGGCGGTGAGTCGGAACTGGAGTTCAGGTCGTGCGCAGAGATCATCACGGTGTGGCGGGAGATGGAAAGGGCCGCTCACTTCTGGGGCCACTGCCCGCAGGGGAGCGGGGCTGCCCGGGCCTCCCCCCGGCCGACGGAGGCTAGTCCCGGTGAACCGCTGCTCATCCTCGAGGACTCGGACCTGGAATCCAGGGCGGACACCCACAGTGACCCGCCAAGCAGCCCCGGGGAAGAGCAGCACCCTCGGGGCACGGAGGGGCCCGGGGATCCCGGCCTCTGCTGCTTTGGTGAAGGCGCTGACCGATGCCTCCTCCAGAACTCCGAAAAGATCATGACCAAAGTCCAGCTACTGGCAAAAATGTACAGCCAGCGGATCAGCCGGAAGAAAGCCCTGTTGCAGCGGCGTGTCTGGGAGCTAGATCCCGAGGCAAGGCCTGGGCTCAAGCTGCGCAGGAGAAGGCTGGCTCCAGACCTGTCCCGAGCCCAGGAGTGCCAGCAGGAGCACAACTACGGTGGGTAACGATCCTCTGGTCATCACCCCCTCCTCCCTGTACAACACCACTCTGGGGAAACTCCTACAAACAAGAGATTCTGTAGATGCTGGTGAAGGGTCGAGGCTCAGAACATGGACTGTTTACTCCTCTTCATAGATGCTACCCGACCTGCTGAATTCCTCCAGCATAACACACACACAGACATCGCTGGAGGAACTCAGCAGGTCAGGCAGCATCTACGGAGAAGAATAAACCGTCGACATTTCAGGCTGAGGGCTCTTCAACAGAACTGGAAAGGAATGGAGGGAAGCAGTCAGGATAAGACTACTGTAGGAAGAGGTGCAGTCGACGTTTCAGGCCGAGACCCTTCGTCAGGAGGGTCTCAGCCTGAAACGTTGACTGCACCTCTTCCTACAGATGCTGCCTGACCTGCTGCGTCCACCAGCAACTTTGATGTGTGTTGCTTGAATTTCCAGCATCTGCAGAATTCCTGTTGTTTGAGGATAAGACTACTACTGCTTTGCACCCCTTTGCAGGCACTCACAAAAAAAACCCAAAATAATAATAATAGATAAATAAGCAATAAATAACAGTAACAAGAGTTCTTGAAAGTGAGCCCATTGGCTGTGGGAACATTTCAATGATGGGGAGAGTGAAATTGAGGAAAGTAATCTCCTCTGGTTCAAGAGCCTGAAGGTTGAGGGGGTAGTAACTGTTCCTGAACCTGGTGCTGTGGGTCCTGAGGCTCCTGTTCCACCTTCCTGATGGCAGCAGTGAGAAGAGAGCATGTCCTGGGTGGTGCTCTCCTGCAACAGCACTCCATGTGGATGTGCTCAATAGTTGGGATGGCTTGACTCACGATGGGCCATATCCACTACTTTTTCCGGGATTTTCCGTTCAAGGGCATTGGTGTTTCCACACCAGGCTCTGATACAGCCAGTCTATACACTCTCCACCACACATCCATAGAAGTTTGTCAAAATGTTAGATGACATGCTGAATCATTTCAAACTTCTAAGAAAGTAGACGGACTGCCGTGCCTCTACAAGGGCAGTACCAGAGAAACGGACGATGGTAAGCAAAGTTCCATTGTTCAAGGAAGGTAATCAGGATAAATCTCAGAAATTGTAGACCAGTGAGTCAGTGGTGGGTAGATTAATAGAGTGGATTCTCAGGGACAAGAATTACAAGATCTGGAGAAGCATTTGAGATAGCATGGATTCGGGAGGGGCAGGTGATGCCTCACAAATCTGACAGTTTTTTGAGGAAAGCAATGAAGCTAGAACACATCACAATCAGAATCAAGTTTCATATCACTGGCCTATGTCGTGAAATTTGTTGTTATGTGACAGCAGTACCTTGCAATACATAAAAGGAAAGGAAAGGTACGTTGCATCCGGAGTTTCTCCGGTTAGCGGACGATTTCCCTCCACGCCTCTCTGACGTAGTGGGGAACCGCGTACGAGGCAAGTTACAGCAGTAGTTTTGCCATTGTCTTCTGCCAGGTGACTTTCCAAAGAGATCACCAGCTCGTAACCCGGCACGGATGGAAAGTGTGCAGGGGAGCCGGCTGGATTCGAACTCTGGACCTTTCATCCCGAAGTCCAGCACTGATGCCACTACGCCACCAGCCGTGTCAAAACGTAATACATAATAAAAGCTATAAATTACAATAAGAAATGTATACCATATATAAATTAAATTAAATAGTTCAAAAAGAGAGCAAAGAAAAAGCAAAAAAAGTACCGAGGTAGAGTTCATGCATTTAATGTCCATTCAGAAATCGGATGGCAGAGGGAAAAGCTTTGTACCTGTGTGTGCGTTCAGGCTCCTGTACCTCCTCCCTGATGGTAGCATTGAGAAGAGGGCATGACCTGGGTGATGGAGGCCCTTAATGATAGGGTGCCTCTTATGAGGCATTGCCTTTTGACGATGTCCTGACTAGTGCCCATGATGGAACTGACTGAGTTCACAACTCTGCAGAATTTTCCAGTCCTGTGCAATTCCCTCCCCCCAGCCAGTTAGAATGCTCTCCACGGTACGTCTGTAGAAATTTGCCAGTGACTTTGGTGACAACATTCTTTCTTTGCAATGAATATGTTGGACCAAGAATAGATCTTCAGAAAAATTAACATGCAGGAACTTGAAACTGCTCACCCTTTCCACAGCTGGCCCCGTGTGTGTTCCCTCGATTTCCCCCTTCCTGAAGTCCACAGTCGATTCTTTGGTCTTACTGACATTGAGTGCAAGGTTGGTGTTGCGACACCACCTGATCTGTCCTGCTCCTGTATGTGGGTGTGGTGTACATGGAGTCACATAAGGCATTTGACAGGGTTCCCCATTGCTGGCTCACCTCGAAAGTCATGCCACTGCCTCAGGTTTGACAGCATTCAGCTCCAAGTTGTTGTGATTGTACCAGGACACAAACTGATTTACGCCCTGGTGGTACTTGGACTGTGTGTCATGCAGCAGTGTGGTTATTTTAATTTGTTGATTAGTTTGCACACTTTGCCTAGTCTGTGCTAAGTTAATGCTCAAGTTCAAGTTTATTGTCAATCAACCAGATACACGTATACAGCTAAACGAAACACAGTCCTCTGTGACCAAGGTGCAAACACAGAACATGAATCACACACAGCACAAGGCACGTTAAAATAATCAGCCGGCTGGAGGTGTAGTGACGCAGCACCAGACTACAGGGCGAGCAGTCTCACGTTCCTATCTGGCCGACTCCTTGCGCACTTTCCATCCGTGCTGGATTTGGCGTCGAGCTAGCAACTCGGCCTAGTAAAAACAAACGGCAAACGCTAAAGAAACGGCAAGGTTGCCACCCGATGTGCCACAAGCTGCAGAAAGGAACAACAACGTGAAGTAATATTAACACAGTCATTCTGACATGCTGGCTTGTGGCCACCTCTTGCACCACGATGAGGCCACCCTCAGGGTGGAGGAGCAACACCTTGTATTTTGTCTGGGCGGCCTCCAATCTGATGGCATGAATATCGATTTCTCCTTCCAGTTAAAAAAAATCCCCTCCCCTCCCTCTCCTCTTGTTCCCATTCTGGCCTCTTCTCTTCTCACCTGCTCCTTTCCTTTCCTCTCTCCTATTGTCCATTCTTGTCTCCTATCAGCCCTTGACCTTTCCCACCCACTTGGCGTCACCCATCACGTTCCAGCTAAACCAACCCCCCCCCCACCCTACCTTTTTATTCAGGCGTCTTTCCCCTTCCTTTTCAGTCCCAAAGAAGGATCTCGGCCCCAAACGCCCACTCTCTATTCGTTTCCACAGATGCTGCCTGACCTGCTGAGTTCTTCCAGCATTTTGTGTGTGTGTTGCTCTGGATTTCCAGCATCTGCAGACTTCCCCGTGTTTAAGATTGTCCTGTGTTTGCCCTCCTCTTGTAATGCGGCGTCGCTGGAAGATAATTTTAATGGTGCTTCATGTTAATATGTTCTGACTGTGTACTTGAACTTAACACAGGTACTCTCTTTCTCTCCCTCTCTCTGTCTCGCAGATTCGGTTCGGAGTTTGGAGCCACCCGCTGCGTTCGGACACCTGATCATTCGGGAACCCATCCCTGTCCTGTTCGCCCAGGAGAACAGCGTCCAACCCGCTGCCCTCAGGGTGCATCCTGCGGTGTCCAGCCCGCCAAAGCATGCCCCAGACTCGCCAGGCGATCCAGCGTCAGGATGCGCCTCCCCACTGAGCCCCATGCCCTCGGGCTCCCTGCAGCTGGTCGAGTGTGCGCACAGTCCGGGCATTTGCACGGAACGCCTGCCAGAGTTTCCCACCACCCGCCCGCACCCGGACTCCCAGAACGAAGCCCCTGCAGCCACTCTTGCTTCAGCCCGATCCAGGTCACCCTTGCCCATGTCGCCTCCAGCCCCCAGACTTGCCTCTCCCTGTGCAGCGGGCCCTACAGGTGAGGGGAGGCTTGGGGGGCCTGGTCCCGCAGAGGAACCAGCGCCCAGGTCCGGGCTCCCGCTGCCCTGCGCCGCCTCTGAATTGTGCTGCCCCCTGCCCAGCTGGGTGAGCCTCCGGGGCCGTTCTCCCTCCCCCTCCGCTGTCAAACAGCTGGAACAGTGGATGTGGCAGCCAAGGTTCACCCACACCACTCAGCCTTGCCCATCTGCAGGCACACACGCCCGGACACCCTCTCCGTCCCAGCCTTGGGAGAGCCGCGACCCGGAGGGTGAGCCCAGAGTACACCCGAGTCCCGGCGTGGAGGAACCCCCGCCGCCGCCTCCGCCCTGCACCTCTATCCGGCTTCGGTCTCCCTCCCCGTTCCGGAGCCAGAACCGGGCGGAACCCCCCCAACCCTCTGGCTGCCAGCGGCCCATCTCCCTCCAGTTGTGCTCTGCCCTGCCGGGCGAGAGCGAGCCAGCGCCCGTGGGCTTTAGACCCCACTCCCGAAGGGGCAGAGCCCGACCTGAGAGCGGGGCGGCGCGGTTCTCTCTCACGGGCTCCGGCTTGGGTCCCCGGTTGCGCCCTCCCTCAGAACCGGGTTTGGGCAGCAATCCCTCGCCCAGCGAGAGTCCAGTGCGGTGTCCGCAGGCCAGTCCATTCCACCCGAACCCCGACCCGGATGGGACCCAGATCGTCTCGGGTCCCAGCGATCACAGCCCTGGGCCGCGATCCCCAGGTACGCCCGCTGGGCTCCAGCCCTCCGCCTCTCCGTGCCCAAGTGTCATGTCACCGTGCAGCAGCAGACGGGCCACCGAAGCGGCGGATTCAGAGGTGGTGGCCCCCCTGCCCCCACCCGGCCCGTGCTTCGCTCCCTCTCCCCCCACCTCTCCGTCCAGCTCCCCGCCCGAGGAGCTGGAGCCCATCAGCCGGTCTGGCAGCGGGACTCCGGAGCCTGGGGAGGCAGAGAAGGCGCGGCGCCTTTCCGCTGGCGGGCGCACCAGCTACTCCACCACGCTCAGCCTGCAGATCGGCGGCGGCGGCAGACCAGCCACCATTAGCCGGGCGCAGGTCAGCCTGACCCAAACGTTCTTCCCCGCTGCCGCAGCCCGTAGCCCACGCAGGATCACCGGGACCAGCGCCAGCAACCCCCCCTCGACGTGAGCCTGGAGCCAGCCACGCCCCCATCTCGCCCTTCCAGCCTCAGCGCACCGGGCACCCCCTTCCTAAGGCCCCTACCAGCTGGAGCAGCCCTCGGGTCCAGGTGTGATTAGAAGCTGCCCCCTCTCCACCACCCCACTCTTCGGGATGAGGCTGTAGAACGGGATCAGAAAGCAGCAGCCACGCAGGCAACGGGCTGAACGGCCGCGCCGTGCGCCACCTCGAGGTGTCCAGGCGGAGGGGGAAGTAGGTGGGAGTCGGCGGCCCTGAACCCGATCTCAACCCGGTAACCCCGCTGTCCAGGGCTTGGGGCAGGAGGCCGAGACCTGAGGGTCACTGCACTGGCCAGGCAAACTGGAGTCACTCTTCACTCTCCCCTTCCCCTTCATTCCTCCTTCCCACCTTCCTCCACCCTCTCCTCCTTGCTCTTCTCACCTTTCTCTCTGACCTCTCCCCTCCCCTCTCTCCCCACCCCACCTCTTACTCTTTCTGCTCCTCTTCCCCCTCTACATCCCTTCCACTCCTCTACCCCTCAACTCTCTCCTCTCCCATTCCCTTCCTCACCCCCTCCAGTGAATAGTATCTAACTGTTTGACACCCCTCCCACCCCATTGTCCCGAGTGGACTCCAGCACCCGTGGGGGAGTGCCTGCCCAAAGCATGGTCATCTGTCGAGCTCCCGGCAGTGGGGAGAGGGATGATGCAGCGTAGGAGGGGTTAATGGAAGTCCTTTCCGCTGGCGGTGTGACCCCGTTACTGGGTGCCGGCGGGCTTCTGACCAGCACCTGCCCCTCGCTCCCCCCAGGACCTGCAGAATGAAGTGTGTGGGGGTGCACCGGACCAGGGGGAAGTGTTTCTCTTCATCACTTGCACAGCACACCGCAAAGGCCAACGAGAAGCTTCACACTGCACTGGGGAGAGTTATTTTTTACCATAGCTACGAGAGTCCTGGTTTCTATATTTTTGTGAAATGCCTATGGTATCAGTTATTATTTGTCTTGAACATTCAGAGAGACGGGATCAGACTTTTGTAAATATCTCAGTTGGATAACATCTAACTACATCGCCGCCCTGACGTGGATTGTGATAATCTCTCCTTTCCAATTTTTATGAAACTTTTTTGAAAATAAAGAAAACCCTATTCTAATCATACTGGCAAACTTCCCTGCACTGAGCTAAAAATCCGTAACTCTATTTCTGTGAGGAATTTTCAATCTTTTGCACTCAAACTGCTTTGCAACTGATGAGATCTTTTCATAGAACAGTCTCTGCCCCAAGGGTTCACAACCGTTTTAATGCCACGAACCCCAGGTTGGGAACCCCTGCTCTGTCCTAAGTTTTGCACAGAAAGCTCCCACAAACAGCAAGATGCCTAGATGGTCTGCTTTGATGATGCTAATTGAGAGGGGCTGCACAGTTTCTAGAAACGTTTTGACAGAATTGTTCGTGCACAACCACATCTTCTGCAAACAGACATGTAGTCCTTGGTCCTATTTATGAGCCGATGGGACAAAATTCCAGACAACACACGTAGTTTGTCAGCAATGAGATTTCCTCCCTACATCACAACTCAGTTTCCAAAATGACAGCCAATCAGCTGATTGATTAGTTTATAAACGCCAAGCATTCAGAGCGCCCACCACAATCAGTAGCGCACTAATGACGTCTCCTCGAATGGTGACGAGACGTTTGCGAGTTAATCCCCAAGATCAGAAAACAACTCAGCCCAACCCTCAACCACCCGAGCTACACACCTTTCGAATTATTTTGCAAAATGCTGGAAATAGAGTGAAGAGTGGGCTGTGGACGTGGTAGAAAGCCAGGCGACACCTCAGGAGAGAAGCTTTCATTCTCTCCACATAGGCTGACTGATTTATGCCCACTTTGTTGTTTTTACTTGATTTGAGCGGCTGCAGCCCTTTCCCTGGGGAGAACTCTGCTCTTCCATGTTGTTCTGGAGAGACCCCCCCATGAATCCATCTGGTATAGGGGAGAGGGCAGGAGGATGGGGTTGCTGGGGATTAGATTAGATTATGAGAACACTCAGTCCTCTTTTATTGTCATTTAGAAATGCATATATGCATTAAGAAATTATACAATGTTTCTCCGGAGTGATACCACAGAAAAACAGGACAAACCAAAGACTGACACTGACAGAAACACATAATTATAACATATAGTTACAGCAGTGCAAAGCAATACCATTAATTTGATGAAGAGCAGAACATGGGCACGGTAAAAAAAAGTCTCAAGTCCCGATCGACTCCCGAGTCCCCGATAGCAGGCGGCAAAAGAGAGAAGCTCCCTGCCATAAACCTCCAGGCACCGTCAACTTGCCGATGCCTTGGAAGCAGCTGACACCGAGTCCGTCCGTCCGAAAACTTCGAACCTCCGACCAGCCCCTCCGATACAGCCTCCTGAGCGCCATCCTCTGCTGAGCGCCCTCAACCTAGCCCCAGCCACCGAAACAAGCAAAGCCGAGGATTCGGGGCCTTCTGCTCCAGAGATAATAGATAAGTAATGATTTTATTTAGGGATACAGCATGATAACAGATCCCTTCGACCCAATGATCCTGCACCGCCCAGTTACACCCATGTGACCAAGTAATCGCTTAACCAGAATGTATTTTGAGTGTGAAGAAGCTGGAGGAAACTTTCGCGGTCACAGGGAGAAGGTACAAACTCCTTGCAGGCAGCGATGGGAATTGAACCTACGATCAGGCAGGAGGTACAGTCGCATGCAAAAGTTTGGGCACCCCGGTTAAAATTTCTGTTACTGTGAATAGCTAAGTGAGTAAAAGATGACCTGATTTCCAAAAGGCATAATGTTAAAGGTGACACATTTCTTTAATATTTTAAGCAAGATTACTTTTTTATTTCCATCTTTTACAGTTTCAAAATAACAAAAAAAGGAAAAGGGCCTGAAGCAAAAGTTTGGGCACCCTTCACGGTCAGTACTTAGTAAGACCCCTTTTGGCAAGTATCACAGCTTGTAAACGCCTTCTATAACCAGCTAAGAGTCTTTCAATTCTTGTTTGGGGGACTATCGCCCATTTTCCCTTGCAAAAGGCTTCTAGTTCCGTGAGATTCTTGGGCCGTCTTGCATGCACTGCTCTTTTGAAGTCTATCCACAGATTTTCGATGATGTTTAGGTCAGGGGACTGTGAGGGCCATGGCAAAACCCTCAGCTTGTGCCTCTTGAGGTAGTCCATTGTGGATTTTGAGGTGTGTTTAGGATCATTATCCTGTTGTAGAAGCCATCCTCTTTTCATCTTCAGCTTTTTTACAGACGGTGTGATGTTTGCTTCTAGAATCTGCTGGTATTTAATTGAATTCGTTCTTCCCTCTACCAGTGAAATGTTCCCCGTGCCACTGGCTGCAACACAAGCCCAAAGCATGATCGATCCACCCCCGTGCTTAACAGTTGGAGAGGTGTTCTTTTCATGAAATTCTGCACCCTTTTTTCTCCAAAGATACCTTAACTCATTGCGGCCAAAATGTTCTGTTTTAACTTCAGTCCACAGGACTTGTTTCCAAAATGCATCAGGCTTGATTAGATGTTCCTTTGCAAACTTCTGATGCTGAATTTTGTGGTGAGGACGCAGGAAAGGTTTTCTTCTGATGACTCTTCCATGAAGGTCATATTTGTGCAGGTGTCGCTGCACAGTAGAACAGTGCACCACCACTCCAGAGTCTGCTAAATCTTCCTGAAGGTCTTTTGCAGTCAAATGGGGGTTTTGATTTGCCTTTCTAGCAATCCTACGAGCAGTTCTCTGGGAAAGTTTTCTTGGTCTTTCAGACTTCAACTTGACCTCCACCGTTCCTGCTAACTGCCGTTTCTTAATTACATTACAAACTGAGGAAACGGCTACCTGAAAATGCTTTGCTATCTTGTTACAGCCTTCTCCTGCTTTGTGGGCATCATTTATTTTAATTTTCAGAGTGCTAGGCAGCTGCTTAGAGGAGCTCATGGCTGTTGATTGTTGGGACAAGGTTTGAGGAGTCAGGGTATTTATAATGCTTTGAAATTTGCATCACCTGGCCTTTCCTAACGATGACTGTGAACAAGCCATAGCCCTAACAAGCTAATTAAGGTCTGAGACCTTGGTAGAAGTTATCTGAGAGCTCAAATCTCTTGGGGTGCTCAAACTTTTGCATGGTGCTCCTTTCCTTTTTTTCCATTCTAAAATTGTACAAAACCAAAATAATACACTTATCTTGCTTAAAATGTTGAAAAGAATGTTTCATCTTTAACTTTATGACTTTTGGAGATCAGTTCATCTTCTACTCACTCAACTATTCACAGTAACAGAAATTTTGACCAGGGGTGTCCAATCCTTTGCATGCCAATGTACAGGAGCCTCAGGTCCCACACCACCAGGTTCAGGAACAGTTATTACCCCACAACCATCAGGCTCCTGAACCAGTGTGGATAACTTCACTCACCACAATGAGCCTCAGGTCCCACACCACCAGGTTCAGGGACAGTTATTACCCCACAACCATCAGGCTCCTGAACCAGTGTGGATAACTTCACTCACCACAATGAGCCTCAGGTCCCACACCACCAGGTTCAGGGACAGTTATTACCCCACAACCATCAGGCTCCTGAACCAGTGCGGATAACTTCACTCACCACAATGAGCCTCAGGTCCCACACCACCAGGTTCAGGAACAGTTATTACCCCACAACCATCAGGCCTGTACTTGCTAGAGTTTAGAAGAATGAGGGTGGTGCGTGGGGGATCTCATTGAAACCGATCGAATATCGAAAGGCCGAGATAGAGTGGATATGGAGAGTATGTTTCTTTTGATGGGGAGTCTAGGACCAAAGGACACAGCCTCAGAATTGAGGGACGTCCATTTAGAATGGAGATGAGGCGGAATTTCTTTAGCAGAGGGTGGTGAATGTGTGGAATTCCTCACCACAGGTGGCCATGGAAGCCAAGTCATTGGGTATATTTAAAGCAGAGTTTGATAGGTTCTTGATTAGAAGAAGAAGAAAGCCCTTGACTCCCGGTGCAGTCATTGGGACGCTGTCATGACGGAGTTTTTTTTAGCAGGCTTCTTTATTTTTATGAAGCCAAGTTGCGAGCTCGATGCTCAACCCAGCATGGATGGAAAGCGTGCAAGGGAGCCGGCTGGATTCGAACTCGGGTGCCTTCGCTCTGAAGTCTGACGCTGATGCCACTACACCAGCAGCCGGCTAGGTTCTTGATTAGGGCATCAGAATATTACTGGGAGAATGCAGTTGGGAAGGAAATGGATCAGCCATGATGGAATGGAGGAGGAGACTCGATGGGCCGAATGGTCTAATTCTGCTCCTATATCTTATGGTCTTACGGTTTTAAAAGCTCGATTCATAAAACAGGAGATTCTGCAGATGCTGGAAATCTGTAGCAACATACACAAAATACTGGACTGTCTTCTGTGTTCAGTTCTGGTCTCCTCATTGTAGGAAGGATGTGGAGGCTTTAGAGAGGGTGCAGAGGAGAGGATGCTAACTGGATTAAAGGGTACGAATTATGAGGAAAGGTTGAGTGAGCTCGGGCTTTTCCCTTTGGATCAAAGGAGGATGAGAAGCGACTTGATAGAGGCGTACAAGATGATGAAGCGTAGATCAAGTGGATCTATGCCAGGGGGCTTTTTGCAGGATGAAAATAGCCAATTCAATAAGATAAGACATAGGAGCAGAGTCAGGCCATTCAGCCCATCGAACCTGTTCCGCATTTCATCATGACTGGTTCATTTCCCTCTCAGCCCCATTTTCCTGCCTTTTCCCCTTAACTTTTCACTCCCTGACTAATGAAGAATCTATCAACCTCTTCCTTAAACACACCCAATGAACTGGCCTCCAAAGCCGCCTGTGGCAATGAATTCCACAGATTTGCCACTCTCTGGCTAAAGAAATTCTTCCTCATCTCCGTTCTAACTGATATTCCCTCTATCTTGAGGCTGTGTCCTTTGATCCTCGACTCCCCCACCAAAGGAAACATCCTCTCCACATCCACTATCAAGGCCTTTCAATCTTCAATGAGATCTCCCCTAATTCATCAAATTCCAGCGAATCCAAGCCCAGAGCTGCTCACGTGATAACCCTTTCATTCCCAGAATCATTCTCGCGAACCTAAGGCAGTATGGTTTTAAGGTAACCGGAGGAAAGTTTGGTGGGCGGGGGGATGTCAGAGATAGGCTTTTTACGGAGTGGTGGGTGTGTGGAACACACTGCCAGGGGTGGTGGTAGAGGCAGATACACAGAAACATTTAAGAGACTCTTAGGCACATGGATGATAGGAAAATGGAGGGCGATGTAGGAGAGAAGCTTTAGATTGATCTTAAGAGTAGGTTAAAAGGTTGGCACCATGTCGTGGACTGAAGAGCTTGTACAGTGCTGATCTAATCTAAGTTTTAACTCAGCAGGTCAGGCAGCATCTATGAAGGAGATGAGGGCTAATGAAGGGTCACAGCCTGAAACGTCAACTGTTTATTCCCTTCCGTGGATGCTGCCTGACCTGCTGATTTCCTCCAGCACCTTGAGATGTGATTCATGCTGCTTTAAATTCTCTTCCTCCGAAACCTGGTGTCTGACTCTGCCTTCATTCCAGCCTCCCAGTCTCCCACTGCCTGCTGTTTTGTAAGTGATTCTGTCTCCGCTGATGAGTGCGTGGGTGAATGCAATCACAGAATCGCAATGGCAGCTGGCACGGACCTATGATGGGTGGCAAAGTGGTCCAGTGGGCAAAGCTGCTGCCTGGCAGTGGCAGAGACCCAAAGTTCGAAGTGCATTTATTGTCAAAGTTTGTAAAGATTATAGCCTTGAGATTCGTCTCCTTACAGGCAGCCAGAAAACAAGAAACCCGAAAGAACGCAATTAAATAAAAGACCTACAATGTGCAGAGAGAGAGGGGGGGAAAACACAAATCGTGCAAACAACATTCAGAACGAGCAACCCACACAAAATGCTGGAGGAACTCAGCAGGCCAGGCAGCATCTACAGAAAAGAGTTCAGTCAAGATTTCGGGGTGAAACCCTTTGGCAGGGACCCTCCAGCATTTTGTGTGTGTTGCTCGGATTTCCGGCATCTGCAAATCTTCTCATTTGCATTCAGAACGAAAGTGAGTCTATAGACATGAAGCCTGGTGCAGGCCACAGCCTCAGACTCAGTTCAGCACACAGCAGGGCAAATCATCGGGGAACTCGCGGACACAAAGCCCAGAGCAGCTTGAGCAGGCCCACAGCCTCAGCCTCAGTGCCAGAGAGTGAGGTAAACGTCGTGATGCAGCGAGCAGAATTGGCCCGACCCTCACCTCCGGTCACAATACCCTGCCTTTTCAGTCCATTTGTCCAAACACTGGGTTGTCTCCTTCCGGCACTAGGACCCAGGGCCAGGCACAGCGATACAGCCTTGGCCTGGACCTCGCCACCATGTTCCAACCCATACCCAGCCTTTCCAAATCGGCCCATTGATCAACCCAACCTCGCCCCCCCCCCCCCCGTTTTAGATAGACGGGCTCCTCCACTCATCCACTCCTCCCCAGTCCCAGGCTGGATCGTGACTTCCAGCATAGTCAAGGATTAACTTTATCTGCCATACACACGTACTTGTATAAGGAATTTGCTGAGGTGTCTTGGTCAGGGTGTGACATGCAACGAACACAAGCACTATTCAATTATAAAGAGCAAACATATATAAAAATTAAAATCAGAGGTTAAAGTACAGATATGTAATAAAATCCAGAAATACATCAATACCAGCATGTATTTACAAGGTAAACAGCATGATAAAGTGTGGTTCCCTTTTCCCTCCTTTTCTCATCCTCCCTCTCTCACCTCTCCCCCTACCCTTTCCTCTCCCCTCTCCCACTCCCCTCCCTCTCCCTTCCCCTCTTCCCTCCCTCCCCTTTCCTCTCCCCCTCCCTCCCCTTTCCTGTCCCATCTCCCCTCTCCCTCTCTCCCCTTCTCACTCCCCTCCCTCTCCCTTCCCCTCTCCCCTCTCCCTCCCCTCCCTCTCCCTTCCCCTTTCCTCTCCCATCTCCCCTCTCCCTGCCCCTTTCCTCTCCCATCTCCCCTCTCCCTCTCTCCCCTTCTCACTCCCCTCCCTCTCCCTTCCCTTCTCCCCTCCCTCTCCCTTCCCCTTTCCTCTCCCCTCTCCCTTCCCCTTTCCTCTCCCCTCTCCCTCCGCTTTCCTCTCCCATCTCCCCTCTCCCTCTCTCCCCTCCCTCTCCCTTCCCCTTCTCTCCCACTCCCTCTTCCCCGCTCACCTACTCCCCCTCCCCTTCCTCTCCCCTTCTCCCTGTCTCCCCTCTCCCTCCCTCCAATGCCCTCCCCCTCTCCCTCTCTCCTCCTGCTCTCCCCTCTCCCCTCTCCCTCTCACTCCCTCCTTATCCCTTCTGCCTTCCCGTTTCTCCCCCTCTTCCAACTCCAACTCCCTCTCCCTCGCCCATCTCCCTCTCCTCCCTCTCCCACTCTCTCACCGTCTCCCCAACTCCCCTCCTTCCTCCTCCCTTTCTCTCCCCCTCTTCCCACTCCCTGTCCCTCTCTCCCCTCCCCTTCTCTCCTCCTCCCTTTCCCTCTTTCCCATCCCTCCCTCTCTCCCCCTCTCTCCCTTTCTCTGCCTAAGCATCACACCTTCCTCCACCAGCCGGAAACGTGCTGGTTCTCCTCCAGGGTGCACACCATCCGACACGTGCAGCAAGCTCCCGCAAACAACAACAAGCCTGGATAATCTGCCTGCGTGACTTTGAGAGATATCTATCTTCCCCCGATCTCCCTCACAAGATATCAATAAGATTGAAAGAATACACAGAAAATTTCCAAAGATGTTCCCTGGACAGGAGGTGAGAGTTAGGAGTTTATTCCTTGGGAGGTAGAAGATTGAGGGGAGATTTGATAGAGGCATACAAAATTATGAGGGGTATAGAGAGAGTAAATACAAGCAGGCTTTTTCCACTGAGGTTGATTAGGATTACAGCTGGAGGTCATGGGTTAAGGATGAAAGGTGAAAAGTTTAGGGGGAACATGAGGAGAAATTTCTTCGTTTGGAGGGTCGTGAGTGCGTGGAATGAGTTGCCAGTGAAAGTGGTGGATGCGAGCTCAATTTCAGCATCGAAGAGAAGTTTGGAGGGGTATGTGGAGGGGAGGGGTATGGTCCTGGTGCGGGTCAGTAGGACTAGGCAGAATAATAGTTCAGTTAGATGGGCCAGAGGACCTGTTCCTGTGCTGTAGTGCTCTATGATTTCAACAACAGAGGTTTCTCCCACAGCCATGTGAGGGCACAAAGTAGCCTTAAATGAACCTCTCAGCGAAGAGATGGCAGTGCAACCCTCCCTCCCCGGTCTCAGCAAGGATACGAGGCTATGGAGCCCTTGCTGTCAAATAGAGTCAGGTTCAGGAACAGTTATTACCCCTCAACCATCAGGCTCCTGAACCAGTGTGGATAACTTCACTCACCACAATGAGCCTCAGGTCCCACACCACCAGGTTCAGGAACAGTTATTACCCCACAACCATCAGGCTCCTGAACCAGTGTGGTAACTTCACTCACCTCAACACTGAACTGATTCCACAATCTCAAGGACTGGTCACAACCCCTGTTCTAAATATTTCATTTTTATTTGCACCATTTGTCTTTTGCATATCAGATGTTTGTCAGTCTTTGTGTATTCTAGTTTTTCATAAATTCTATGTATTTCTTTATTTTCCTGGAAACACTGCAAGAGAATGAATCTCCAGACAGTATCTGGTGACGTGTTGATGCTTTGGTAACACATTTCAGGGTGAGATTTTTGTTGACTTCAACATCTTTCTAACTTATTTATTTGTTTGTTTGTTTGTTTTTTGTGATACAACATGGAACAGGCCCCTCCGGCTGTGCTGCCCAGCAATTCCCTTGATTTAACCCTAACCTAATCACAGGACAATTTACAATGACCAAGTAACCTACCAACTGGTACGTCTTTGGGCACCCGGAGGAAACCCATGCGGTCACGTTGGGAACTCCTTAGAGACAGCAGCAGAGATTGAACCTGGGTTGCTGGTACTGTAAAGTGCTGTGCTATTGTGCCACCCCAGATTGTCCATTCAGAAATTGGATGGCAGGGGGAATGAGCTGTTCTCGAATCACTGACTGTGTGCCTTCACACTCCTGTATCTCCTACCTGGTGGTAGCAATGGGTCATGTCCTCAGTGGTGGCAGTCCTTAATGACGAATGCCTCACTTTTGAGGCATTCCCTACACCTCCTCTCTTGCCACCATTCAGGGCCTCAAACAGTCCTTCCAGGTGAGGCAACACTTCACTTGTGAGTCTGTTGGGGTCATCTATTGCATCCGGTGCTCCCGGTGCGGCCTCCTCTACATCGGTGAAACCTGACACAGATTGGGGGACCGCTTCGTCGAGCACCTCCGCTCTGTCCGCCATAACAGACAGGATCTCCCGGCAGCCACCCACTTCAACTCTGCTTCCCATTCCCATTCAGATATGTCCATGCATGGCCTCCTCTACTGCCATGATGAGGCTAAACTCAGGTTGGAGGAGCAACACCTCATATACCGTCTAGGTAGTCTCCAGCCCCTTGGTATGAACATAGAATTCTCCAACTTCCGGTAATTCCCTCCCCCACCCCCTCCCTTCCCCTATACCTATGTCACTCTGCCCCCTCCCTCAGCTGCCTATCACCTCCCTCATGGTTCCGCCTCCTTCTACTACCCATTGTGTTTTCCCCTATTCCTTCTTCACCTTTCCTGCCTGTCACCTCCCTGCTTCCCCTCCCCCACCCCTTTATCTTTCCCCTTACTGGTTTTTCACCTGGAACCTACCAGCCTTCTCCTTCCCACCCTCCCTCCACCTTCTTTACAGGGCCTCTGCCCCCTCCCTCTACAGTCCTGACGAAGGATTCCGGCCCGAAATGTTGACTGATCGCTTCCACGGATGCTGCCCGACCTGCTGAGTTCCTCCAGCGTGTTGTGAGTGTTGCTTTGACCCCAGCATCTGCAGATTATTTTGTGTTGACCTTTTGAAGATGTCCTTCATGCTTGGGAGGCTGGTGCCATTGACTCTTTACAGGCGGTGGTGGGAATTGAACCCAGGTCACTGGTACTGTAACGTGCAGTGCTAACCACTACACCATTGTGCCTATGATCGGAGGTGTCTGAATGCTGAGTAGACGCACTGACTCCTGTCCATGACTTCGGAGAGAATCTACTCTGCTTAAGCACCTTGTTGGCTCTGCTAGTAACTCCTTGACCTTTAATACAGAATCAGCTGGGCCCACAACCCAGACTTTGTAGGTGAACTTGAAAGTGCAATTACAGTTGTTTCATCTCATGGGGTATTTGCATAATGAGCATGCAGCTGTGAATTTCAATTAACATCTCATCAGTGCATCAAGTACATGACTAATACAGTGAGCTCACTAACAGGATATTCATTGTTCTTCTCTGCCCCTCAGGCTCAATCATTCAGAATTAATTCAGCATGATAGGATCCACACACAAACGCAGGAGGAACACAGCGGACGGGAATGAACAGTCAATGTCTTGGGCAGAGATCCTTCGTCAGGACCCAGCCCAAAACCCTGACTCCTGGTTCTCTGCTGGCCTGGTGGTCTGCTGAGTTCCACCAGCACTTTGAGTGTGTGTGGATCCATTTCCAGCATCTGAACAGTCTCTTGTGCTTACTCATCTCCACAGACGCTGCCCGACCTGCTGAGCTCCCCCCAGCATTTTGTGTGCGCCCACCCCACAGTGATAGCGGGTCAGGTAGCACCTGGTGGGGGTGGTGAGGAGAGAGAGAGACAGAGACAGAGAAGAGTAACATGTCAGGTCAGAGACCTTTTGTCAGAAGGATCAGTTGGTCAATTGCAGTTTGTTCCTCATTTACGCCATCACGCAGACTACCTCCCTTCTTTTTGCAGAAGCGAGCTGAAAGGCCACGCGGAGCAGGTGTTTAAATTAATGTGCAGTTTATTAAAAAATGGCATGCACCAGGAGACCAGCCAAAGCTGATTTCCCTGAGGTTGAGAGACTCTGCAGATGCTGGAATCCCAGAGCAGCACACACAGAATGCTGGAGGAACTCAGCAGGCCAGGCAGCGTGTATGGAAATAAACAGTCGACGATTCATGCCCAGACCCCTCTTCAGGACTGAGAAGGAAGGGGGAAGATGCCAGAATAAAAAAGGTCAGGTGAGGGGAAGGAGCATAGCTGGAAGGAGATGGGTGAAGGCAGGCGGGTGGGAGAGGAAGGAATCTGATAGGAAAGGAGAGTGGATCATAGGAGGAGGGGGCACCAGGGGGAGGCGATAGGCAGGTGAGAAGAGGTAAGAGGCCAGAGTGGGGAATAGAGGAAGAGGGGAGGGGGAGGGAATATATTTTATAGCCAGAGGAGAAATCGATATTCATGCCATCAGGTTGGAGGCTGCCCAAATGGAATACAAGGTGTTGCTCCTCCAGCCTGAGGGTGGCCTCATCTTGGCACAAGAGAAGGTCACGGACTTTCATGCACAAGGATATAACTATGATCTGCCTGAGATTTTACATTCTCATTTACTGAGATTATGAGTAAACCTACACATTTTGGCTCTGGACTAAGTCCTATAGGATAGATTGATCATCCACAAATTAGATAGTTTTCTATTACAACAATTGGTGCACGGTGTAAAACAATTAGTGAAGTTTCTGCCACATTCCATGTCTCTACTTTAGTCTGTTACCACAAGACTGCAATCCACATCCCGAAACCATCTCTAAAATTTTGATAACCTTCTATGGATCTGTAGTAGAGAGTGTACTGACTGGCTGCATCATGGCCTGGCACGGGAACTCTGATAGCTTTGAACAGAAAATCTCACAAAAGTAGTGGATTTGACCCAGTACATCACGGGTAAAGCCCTCCCAACCACTGATCGCATCTATATGAGATGCTATCATAGGAAAGCAACATTTATCATCAGAGAGCCCCACTCACGACATGCTCTCTTCTTGCTGCTGCCATCAGCTACAAGGTACAGGAGGCTTAGGTCCCACACCACCAGGTTCAGGAACAGTTACTACCCCTCAACCATCAGGCTCTTGAACAAGGGGGATAACTGCTCGCACTTGCCCATCCATTGAGATGTTCCCACAACCAATGATCTCTCTTTAAGGACTCTTTATCTCACTATCTCATGTTCTCATTATTTATTGCTATTTATTTATATTTGCAGAGTTTGTTGTCTTCTGCACTCTGGTTGATCTTTCATTGATCCTGTTATAGTTACTACTCTATAGATTTGCTGAGTATGCCCACAGGAAAATGAATCCCACGATTGTATGCGGTGACATATATGTACTCTGATAATAAAATTTACTTTGAACTTCAAACCTTAAATGGTAGTGGTTGTCCATCAGGTCTGACGATGACAGGAAACCTGGGCAGGAGAGTTTTTAAAGTGGAAAAGCCTCTGCACTGGATCAGTTCCACTCTCTCGACCTCGGAAGTCTGGGTCCAGTGGTATGAACAAGCGTCACAAACCGGGGTCTTCCCTGTTTGCAATGGATGACCAGGACATCTTCCGTTCCTTCGCTCCCCGTGGAGCGTTCCGGTACCACCTCCCTGGCTGTTGGATCTCACTGTCGATCTCATCTGCCCAGTCCACTGGAGGTGACCGCATGCTGGGTCAGGCATATCCCCAGCTCACCGGGGTATGAGACCGCCAGCTACCCTCACCTGGTTTAGCCCGCCCATTGAAGTAGGTGTTCTGGGGTGTGGGCACACAGCACTGGGCCCAAGTGCGGGGGAACTGTCATGGTGGTCACTGGCACCAACTCAATCCAGGTGTGGCAGACGGCAGCCTCGGTCATGGTAAGCACTGGCAATGACTCGGGACAGGAGCGGAGGAACAGCAAGCTCCCCATGAAGAGATGGAACAAGGGGTTAGGCATTGGAACACTACTTGGCATCAGAGGAACAACCGAGCGACACAGCGAGACCAATCATTCTCCACAAACACACAGTAGGACTCTGTTTACAGAGCACAGTGAAAGTCCCCTGTAAGTCATTCAAGAATGCAAGAAACCCTTGCCAGTCATAATTAAGTTCAAACAGAAAGTCCCTGGGCCCAGTCCTGAATGTCTGTCTGGTGCTGGGTGAAAGACATCACAGTGAGTGTTGGGATATCCTACAGGAGAAAAGGATTGCGGGAGAAGGCACGGGTAACACCATGACCAGTTTGGGGCCATAGGATCATAAGTTACAGGAGCAGAATTAGGCCATTCGTCCCATCGAGTCTGCTCCACCATTCCATCAGAGCTGATTTATTATATCTCTCAAACCCATTTTCCTGCCTTTACCCCATAACCTATGACACCTTTACTAATCAAGAACCTACCAACCTCCGCTTCAAATTTACCCAATTATTTGGCTTCCACTGCTGTATGTGACAATGAATTCCACTGATTCACCCATCTCTGGCTAAAGGAGTTCCCCCTCATCTTCATTCTAAATTGATGTCCTACTATTTTGAGGCTGTGTCCTCTGGTCCTAGTCGCCCCCACTATAGGAAACATCCTCTTCATATCCATTCTACCTGGACCTTTCAACATTCGGTAGGTTTCACTGAGGTCCCTTCCTCATTCTTCTAAATTCCAGCGAGTACAGGCCCAGAACCTTCAATTGCTGCTGATTATATTAACCCTTTCATTCACAGAATCATTCTCGTGAACCTCCTCCTCTGAACCCTCCCCAATGTCAGCACATCCTTTCTGAAATAAGAGGCCCAAAACTGCTCACAGTACTCCAAGTGAGGCCTCACCAGTGCCTTATAAAGCCTCAATATCACATCCTTGTTTTTGTATTCTAGTCTTGTCAAAATGAATGCTAACATCGTATTCACCTACCTCACCACCAACTCAACCTTCAAATTAACCTTTACGAATCCTCTACAAGGACTTCCAAATCTCTTTGCACCTCTGATTTTTGGAATTTCTCCCCGTTTAGAAAATAATCTACGCTTTTGGTCCTTCTACCAAAGTGCATAACCTTCTGGTTAAAGAAACTCCTCTCATCTCTGTTCTAAAGGGCATCCTTTAGAAGTTGAGTTCCAAGTTTATTGTCATCTGACTGTACATATATACAACCAAATGAAACAATGTTCCTCTGGGCCACGATGCACCCACAATACCCATATCACACACTGCACATAAAAGAAAATATTAACACAAATAAGTCAATAAAGTTCTGAGACTATGCCCTCTGGTCCTAGTCTCCCCCCACTACAGAATCAGAATCAGATTTAATATCACCGGCATATGTCGTGAAATTTGTTAACTTTACAGCAGCAGTACAATGCAATACATGATAAATAAATAGAGGAAAAAACTGAGTTACATTAAATATATATATATGTCTGCTAAATAGTTAAATTAAAATAATTAGTGCAAAAATAACAGAAATAAAAAAGTAGTGAGGTAGTGTTCATGGGTTCAATGTCCATTTAGGAATCGGATGGCAGAGGGGAAGAAGCTGTTCCTGAATCATTGAGTCTTCAGGCTCCTGTACCTCATTCCTGATGGTAACAATGAGAAGAGGGCATGTCCTGGGTGGTGGGGGTCCTTAATGATGGATGCTGCCTTCCTAAGGCACTGCTTTTTGAAGATGTCGCGGAGGCTGCTACCCATGATGGAGCCGACTGATGTTACAAGTTTCTGCGACTTATTTCGAACTTGTGCAGTACCAACACCCCCCCCCCACCCCATACCAGACGGTGATGCAGCCAGTCAGAATGCTCTCCACAGTATATTTATAGTAGTCTTCAAGTGTTTTAGTTGACAAACCAAGTCTCTTTAAACCCCGAGTGAAATACAGCCTCTGCAAAGCCTTCTTTATAGCTGCATGGATATGCTGGGTCCAGGTTAGATCCTCAGAAATATTGACACCTAGGAGCTAGAAATTGCTCACTCTTTCCATTCCTGATCACACTATGAGGACTGGTGTATGTTCCCTTGTCTTACCCTTTCTGAAGTCCACAATCAGCTCTTTGGTCTTGCTGATGTTGAGTGCAAGGTTGTCACTGTGACACCACTGGTATATATCTTGCTCCTGTATGCCCTTTCGTCACCATCTAAAACTCTGGCAACAATGATTGTATTGTCAGCAAATGTATCGGTGGCATTTGAGCTATGCTGAGCAACACGGTCATGGGTGTAGAGAGAGTAGAGCAGTGGGCTAAGCACACAGCCCTGTGTTAATTGTCAGCGAGGAGGAGATGCTATTTCCAAACCGCACAGGTTATGGTCTCTTGGTTAGGAAGTAGAGGATCGAGTTGCAGAGGGAGGTATAGAGGCCCAGGTTCTGTAGCTTTTCGATCGGGGCTGTAGGATTGATGGTGTTAAGTGCTGAGCTGTAGTCAATAAACTGCATCCAGACATTGGTATTTGCATTGTCCAGGTGATCCAAGGCTGCGCGGACAGCCACTGAGATCACATCTGCTGTAGACCGATTCTGGCGATAGACAGATTGCAGTGGACTCCACGTCCTTTCTGAGACAGGTGGTAACTCTAGCCATGACCAGCCTCTCACAACACCTCATCACTGTAGATGTGAATGCTACTGGATGATAGTCATCGACGCAGATCACACAGCTCTCCTTCAGCACTGGTATAATTGTTGCCCTTTTGAAGCAAGTGGGAACTTCTGGCCGTAGCAGTGAGAGATTGAAAATGTCTTTGAATACTCCCACCAGTTGGTTGGGACAGATTTTCAGAGCCTTGCCAGCTACTCCATCAGTCCCTGCTGGCTTGAGACTGAGGTCACAGGGTCATCGGATGCTGCAGGGACCCTCATAGCTGTGGTTTTATTCTCCCTCTCAAAGCAGACATAAAAGGTGTTGAGCTCATCTGGTAATGAAGCATTGCTGACGTTCGTGATGCTGGGTTTTGCTTTGTAGGAAGTAATGGCCTGCAAACCCCGCCAGAGTTGACGTGCATCCGATGCCGCCTCCAACCTCATTCAGAATTGTTTCTTAGCTCTTGAAATAGCCCTCCGCCAGTGCCTGGTGTTCTTATATAGAACTGGAGCCCTCAGCAGGCGATGAACCTCCTGGTTTGGTTTGGAAATGTGCATTAAGGAAGAGAATGTATATGTATCGGAAATACCCTCTCCACATCCAGCTCTGGGGAATTAAGACTCTCCTGGTGGGCAGCATGGACGAGTCAGGCCAAACAGCCTGTCACTCTGCTGCATTGCTCTATGATTCTGACTCACTAACTGAGATCTGAATTGCTGGTTTTGCCCTTTAACCATCACACCAGCAAACCCCCTCCAGTGCTATACACTCTGTCACGTGCTGGGAACGACAGAAGGGGTGGTTGTACTTACCCACGTCACATTCCCTTCAACTCTGACAATAAACTTCATTTTCTACATCCTACAAATGTCAGGGGCTCACATCTGTACTCGACCTCTCAGTCAAAGAAACCCCTGCGAACATAAGTCCTGTCACTTGGAAACTGGCTGATGCAGCAACTTGTTTGGTATATGGAACTCGATGATCCTGGAATCATGACAAATTGGTCTAATCTGGAGCATTCTGTCTCTGTTTGTCTCTCACTCTCTCTCTCGCCCTCTCTTCCTCCTCCTCCTCCTCCCTCTATCTCTTTCTCTATCTCTATCTCTCTATCTTCTATCACCGTATCAAAAAGCTGCCTGCCTTTAGATCGTTGGGGGATCGCTCTGCTACCGGAGAGGGGAGACTGCTTCTTGATCACTGGGTGATCGCTCACTGCTGGGGAGGGCAGAGGCTGCCGCTGTGCCTGGAGAAAGTTAGCCGCGTTTTCTGCATTTTGTGTATGGACTTGACTACAGCCTTTTTTCCCAGTCATATAGTTTTTTTAATATTCTGTTTTCTTCACATGATCTTTCTCATTTTCGTGTTTGGGGGGTGATGTACCTGTTCCCATTTTGTGTTTTTTGCACGGGGAGGAGGAAGTTCGGGGGGTACGGTAGTTGGTGATCATGCTGTCATTTTTTTCTTTCTTGGTTTCGTGGTTACCTGGAGAAGAATCATTTCAGAGTTCTATACTTTGATAATAAATGAACCTTTGAAGCTTTTGATCTCCTTATATCACTCTCTCGCTCTATTGATCAATGTGTCATCTATCTCTTCTAATTATCTATTTCTATTTATCGATCTCTCCCCCTTAATCTATTTATCTATCTACTCACCATCTCTATGAACAGTACTGTGTAAAAGTCTCAGGCTAGGGTGCCTCAGACTTTAGCAGAGTACTGTAGCAATTTTATACATTACACTGTACTGCTGCTGCAAACAAAAACAAATTTCATGACAGATGTGAGTGATGATAAACCTGATTCTGATCTGGGTCTCTGCTGGAGACTGACAGTGGGAAGGGGACAGGGAGAGGGGAATCATGGTTGGGAAAAGGGGAAGGAAGAGGAGAGGGAGCTGGAAGCACAAGAGAGACATTCTGTAATGATCAATAAACCAATTGTTTGGAATCAAATGATCCTGCCTTGTGCTTGCACCCGTTCCTGACACACCTCTTCTGCCACCTGTCCCCACACCCCTCCCGTGGCACTTCACCCTCTCCATGGCCAACATCCTTTGCTCCCACCACATTTACAATCTTGCTCTCCGCTTCACATTGACAAATACAGTACTGTACTGTGAAAAAGTCATGGGCACCATTGCTATGACATATATCTACGACTTTTGCACAGTAATGCATGTATCTATTTAACTATCTTTTCCTCTACCTACCTCTCAATATCTCTCCTAGTTATCTATCTGAGGACTCACTATCTTGACCTATCTATATTTATGTATCTCTCTCTCCGTCTGTCCACCTCTCTTGCAGGAATACACGTTGAGATGGACCGTGCTGGCAGCCAGTGACCTACTCATACTGTGCTGACTACGGCTGGCTGATAAATGGTTAACATCCCAAGACGCTACCTTGCCTGGCTAATTTTCCTCTGATCAGATTGTGCTGGGAAAATGTGGTTACTGTGCATTAGCCTGTTGATGTGTCTTCCGCTGTCGGGCAATGATCATCTTGATTGATCAGAGTGAGACCGTGCTCCAACACCATCATTAACTGGTTCCTTTTAAGATTCTGCTGTCTGTGTTTGGTTAGCTGTCTAGACATGGCCACTTTCTCCATGATATTTTGTTTTCTAGTCAGTGAGATGTTCTATTGTCCCCTGTGCCACAGTGGGCAACTTCACCCCAGAGGTGGCAGCACCAAGTCCAGGCTGAGATACAAACTGAAGGAATAATGCATTGACAAAAGTGACCCGTCTCCTTTTCGAACTTCCCTCTCTGTTTTCCCAATTGATGGGCTTGCCTTCACCGATTAACAGCACTCTAAACACTCACACTACTTCCTCAGATGCACTTTATTTACTTGTGCAGAAGCAGAACGGCGTGGCCCCTGTCACCCATGTCGCCTGCACAGAGGAACGCCATTTTTCAATCTCCAAAGACTGTCCAGTCCACCACAGGATCTCTACTCACTTCCATCTACTCCATTTTCACAGTGCATTGCTTCAAAGCGGCTGACAGTGTTGTCAGAGATGCCCACTACACCAGCCATTCTCCTTCCTCTCTTCTACCTTCTGGGATAGGTGGTGGAGTGGAGATACGTCTCTACCGAAGGAGATATGAGGTGCTCCTTCCCTCCGCTAGCCAGCAGGTCACCCTTGGGCAAGGTGTAGCACCTGCTTAGCCCCCCCACCACCCCCGTCTGATCAGGGTCACACGAAGCCGTGGAAGCAGGTGGTCGTATGAACAGCTGGTGCATATCACAAGTCCCGGTTATGTGATCACTAACGCCAGGCAGACAATCGCTGAAGCATATTGATAATGGCTGGGGACACCTGTTTTGTAAGGATATTGCCCAGAAGGAGGAAGTGACAAACCACATCTGTGGAAAAATTTGTCAAGAACAATCACGGTCATGGAAAGACCATGATTGCCCACATCACCTGAAACATCACTTAATGCTGATGAGTGATTAGGATCACAGTGTTGCACACTGAGGTAGTGATCTGGATAGTGATTAGTGTCGTAGTGTTGCACACTGAGGTAGTGATCTGGATAGTGATTAGTGTCGTAGTGTTGCACACTGAGATAGTGATCTGGATAGTGATTAGTGTCGTAGTGTTGTACACTGAGGTAGTGATCTGGATAGTGATTAGTGTCGTAGTGTTGTACACTGAGGTAGTGATCTGGATAGTGATTAGTGTCGTAGTGTTGTACACTGAGGTAGTGATCTGGATAGTGATTAGTGTCGTAGTGTTGCACACTGAGATAGTGATCTGGATAGTGATTAGTGTCGTAGTGTTGTACACTGAGGTAGTGATCTGGATAGTGATTAGTGTCGTAGTGTTGCACACTGAGATAGTGTTCTGGATAGTGATTAGTGTCGTAGTGTTGTACACTGAGGTAGTGATCTGGATAGTGATTAGTGTCGTAGTGTTGCACACTGAGGTAGTGATCTGGATAGTGATTAGTGTCGTAGTGTTGCACACTGAGATAGTGATCTGGATAGTGATTAGTGTCGTAGTGTTGTACACTGAGGTAGTGTTCTGGATAGTGATTAGTGTCGTAGTGTTGCACACTGAGGTAGTGATCTGGATAGTGATTAGTGTCGTAGTGTTGTACACTGAGGTAGTGATCTGGATAGTGATTAGTGTCGTAGTGTTGCACACTGAGGTAGTGATCTGGATAGTGATTAGTGTCGTAGTGTTGCACACTGAGGTAGTGATCTGGATAGTGATTAGTGTCGTAGTGTTGCACACTGAGGTAGTGATCTGGATAGTGATTAGTGTCGTAGTGTTGTACACTGAGGTAGTGATCTGGATAGTGATTAGTGTCGTAGTGTTGTACACTGAGGTAGTGATCTGGATAGTGATTAGTGTCGTAGTGTTGTACACTGAGGTAGTGATCTGGATAGTGATTAGTGTCGTAGTGTTGTACACTGAGGTAGAGATTAGGTTCATAGTGTTGCCTGTGATTACGATATTGATCAGGGTCACAGTGTTGCTTACACTGAGGCAGTAATTACGATATTGATTAGGTCCATAGTGTTGCACACTGAGATATTGGTTAGGATTTTTACAGATTGGTTCAAGAACCAGATATTAACTTGGTTTTTTATTGTCACATTTACAGATAAAAACTTTGTTTTGCCTGTCATCCACACAGAACACTTTGTCACTTTAGTGTATCAAGCTAATGACATGGGAAAGCAAGAACAGAATTCAGAATAAAGTGTTACAGTTACAGAGAAAATACAGTGCAGGCTGCCAACGAGATGCAAGGCCATGACAAGCTAGCTGAGTCCTGACAAAGGGTTCTGGCCCGAAACGTTGGCTGATCGTTTCCACGGATGCTGCCCGACCTGCTGAGTTCCTCCAGCATGTTGTGAGCTGTCTTCGTGAGTCCTTCGAAGAGCAGGTATTGTACAAGTGAAAACCTCCACCGCAGATCCCCCACCAAATCTCATGTGCCAAATCACCAAGTCAAGAACAAGAGAAGCAGCTGTGTGGGAGATCCAACCCCACAGCTTCCCCACCAAATCACACCATACCCCAGTTGTAAATGTCTCCTTCATTCCTTCATTGTCACTGTAGTTCTCTGGCTCCCTTCCCATAGCTCTGTCAGACACCTTCGCCACACGGAGCACGAGGTTCAAGATGGCAACTCACCTCCACCTCTTCAGGTACAACTGGGGACGAGCGATCAACACCAGTCTAATCTGCTTCGACAGAGCATTCTGACTGCCTGCATCACTGTCTAGTACGGAGGCTCCGACGTACGGGCTCGGAAAAAGCTGCAGCGGATGTAGTCTCAGCCAGCTCCCTCACGGGTACATTCCTCCCCACCACTGAGGACTTCTTCAGAGCGCGATGCCTCAGAAAGGCAGCCTCACGTCAAACTTCCCATGTTAGCACGGCCGACACAAAGAGATCTGTGAGTGATGACTGCTGAACAGCCGACAATAGTTTGGATAACAACTATATGATTGAACAGACATTGCCGATTACTGCAGGGCAGATACCGCTTCTGGTAGACAACCGATGGCGCAGGAAATCACAGAGAGAAAGATGGAGTCATTGATGTCCCTGAGAGTTAGCGACGCAGATGTTCAGCGAGGAAAAAAATCTGATTACTGCAAAATAATTCTGATCTATTTGAAAAATATACTTAAGCAAGTAACCATGAGGCAAAATTGAGGATTTGAACCCCCCCCCCCCCCCGCTTCAGGATTTAATGTCGAGTATTATCTGGGCATGGTATCACATTAAACTGCTCTGCTATCTACCCACAGGCAAGATGAAGTAGGTTGTTAGATTTAACTGCTGTGTTCTCTGTGGCACAAAGTGATTGAGCATCTTATCTGGCCTGGAAGTGTTTGAACAGTTGTGGTGACATTTCCCCGAGCATCTAGCTGACCTTTTCCAGGGACGGAGGCGGTACTGTGCTTGTGGGTAATGAGAAACTCGGGACAATTCTCCCTGAGCTTCTGGACTGTACACCAATAACAAATCAAATCAAATGGAGTTTAATTTTCATTCAACCAAACATTAATACAGTGGAATGAAACAGCATTTCTCTGGGCCAAGCTGCAAACATACACAGCACATTCAAAATCGCAAGCAAAAAAAAACATGTTTACGCAAAAAAAATACATATTTTAGAGGCCAGCCTCCAACAAAGTGCTGACGGCACTTCTGGCCATTTGTCACCTGGTCTGCAGCAGCAGGCAAGCCTGCGACTTGAGGTCTAGTCCTTGCCACAACCGAGGCTATCAGCTCCCACGTCACCCGTCTCCCCACCAAACAAGGGAAACAGGCCTGCGGCGTCTTACATTATCAAATGTCCAAAAGGGTTTTGCGATCTCCACCCCAAATCCATCCCCTTTCAATGCAATGATTGTGGACTTCAGAAAGGGTAGAACAAGAGAGCACACACCCGTGCCCATGGAGGGATCAGAAGTGGAGAGAGTGAGCAGTTTCAAGTTCCTGGGCATCAATATCTCTGAGGATCCAACCTGGTCCCAACACATCAATGTCACTACAAAGAAGGCAAGATGGTGGCTGTATTTCATTAGGAGTTTGAGGAGATTTGGTACGTCACCGAAAACACTCTCTGAGAGCGTTCTAACTGGCTGCATCACCATCTGGTACGGCGGGGGGTGGGGGGGTGGGTGCAAGGGCGACTGCACAGGATTGAAGAAAGCTGCAGAGAGTTGTAAACTCAGTCAGCTCCATCACGGGCACCAGCCTCTGAAGTATCCAGGACATCTTCAAGGAGCGATGTCTCAAAAAGGCAATATCCGTCATTAAGGTCCCTCTTTGCCCTGGACTATCCTCTTCACACTGTTACCATCAGGGAGGAGGTACAGGAGCCCGAAGACACACACTCAGTGATTCAGGAACAGCTTCTTCCCCTCTGCCATCCGATTTCTGAACGGACAATGAACCCATGAACACTACCTCACTACTTTTTTATTTCTATTTTTGCATGATTAGTGAATTATGTAAACATCAAAGAATGCTTAAGCAAACAATATATTTACAAGATTACTCAAATATTACTGAAATATTAAATACAGAATGGACTCCACCCCTTCTCACTTCTACCTCCAAGGAGGAGGTCCAGGAGCCTGAAGACTGGCACGCAATGTTTCAGGAACAGCTTCTTCACCAGATTTCTGTACGGACAATGAACCCATAAACGCTACCTGAATTTTTTCTTCTTGTTTTGAACCACTTATTTATTTTTTTACATATATCTTGTTGTAACTTTTTATTTCTCGCATTGTATTGCTGCCACAAAGTGAACAAGTTCACACTGTGTATCAGTGATAATAAACCTAATTCAGATTATGATTCCGATCCTGATTCTGGTTCTTTACCATTAGACCGTAAGATATAGGAGCAGAAGTAGGCCATTCGGCTCTGCCATTCAATCACAGGCTAATCCAATTCTTCCAGTCATCCCCACTCCCCTGCTTTCACCCCATACTCTTTGATGCCCTGGCTAATCAAGAACCTATCTATCTCTGCCTTAAATACACCCAATGACCTGGCCTCTACAGCCGCCTGTAGTAACAAATTCCACAGATTTACCACCCTCTGACTAAGGTAATATCTCCGCATCTCTGTTCTAAATGGATGTCCTTCAATCCTGAAGTCATGCCCTCTTGTCCTATACTCTCCTACCATGGGAAATAACTTTGACATATCTAACCTGTTCAGGTCTTTTAATATTCAGAATGTTTCTGTGAGATCCCCCTTCATTCTCCTGAACTCCAGGGAATACAGCCCAAGAGCTGCCCGACGTTCCTTATACAGTAACCCTTTCATTCCTGGAATCATTCTCGTGAATCTTCTCTGAACCCTCTCCAATGTCAGTATATCCTTTCTAAAGTAAGGAGCCCAAAACTGCACACAATACTCCAAGTGTGGTCTCACGAGTGCCTTATAGAGCCTCAAAATCACATCCCTCCTCTTATTTAAAAACGAAAACACGAGGAAATCTGAAGATGCTGGAATTTCAAGCAACATACCTGACGAAGAGTCGCGGCCTGAAACATTGACTGTACCTCTTCCTATAGATGCTGCCTGGCCTGCTGCATTCACCAGCAACTTTTATGTGTGATCCCTGCTCTTATATTCTGTACCTCTAGAAATGGACCCAACATTGAATTTGCCTTCTTCACAACCAACTCAGCCTGAAGGTTAACCTTTAGGGTATCTTGCTCAAGGACTCCCAAGTCCCTTTACATCTCTGCATTTTGAATTCTCTCCCCATCTAAATAATAGTCTGCTCATTTATTTCTTCCACCAAAGTGCATGACCATACACTTTCCAACATTGTATTTCATTTGTCACTTCTTTGCCCATTCCCCTAAACTATCTAAGTCTCTCTGCAGGCTCTCTGTTTCCTCAACACTACCCGTCCCTCCACCTATCTTTGTATCATCGGCAAATTTCATCACAAATCCATTAATCCCACAGTTCAAATCATTGGCATACATCGTAAAAAGCAGCGGTCCCAACACCGATCCCTGTGGAACTCCACTGGTAACCGAGAGCTGGCCAGAATAGGATCCCTTTATTCCCACTCTCTGTTTTCTGCCGATCAGCCAATGCTCCACCCATGCAGTAACTCCCCTGTAATTCCATGGGCTGTAGTCTTGTTAAGCAGCCTCATGTGCGGCACCTTGTCAAAGGCCTTCTGAAAATCCAAGTACACCACTCCACTGCATCCCCTTTGTCTACCCTGCTTGTAGTTTCCTCAAAGAATTGCAGTAGGTTTGTTAGGCAGGGTTTTCCTGTCAAGAAACCATGCTGGTTCTGGTTGGGGTTTCCCATCGACATCCTCCATAGTAACAGCATAAAGCCCCACAAGCTTAACCCAGATAAATATGAGATGTTTGCTGCACCTCAGTAGAGCAAATGCAAGGAGGCAGTATACAGTTAAGGGCAAGGTGCTTAGCATGCTGAGCAGAGAGATCTGGGGGTCCAAGTTCATAGCTCCTTGGAAGTGCCTACACAGATTGATGGGGTGGTTAAGAAGGCTTATGAAATACTTGCTTTTATTAGTCGAGGCATTGAGTTCAAAAGTCAAGAGGTTATGTTGCAACTTTACAGAACTCTGGTTAGGCCACATCTGGAGTATTGCATACTGTTCTGGTCACCCCACTATAGGAAGGACGTTGAGGCTTTGGAGAGGGTGCAGAAGAGGTTTACCGGGATGCTGCCTGGTTTAGAGGGCATGTACTGTCATGAGAGGCTGGATAAACTTGGGTTGTTTTCTCTGGAGTGTCGGAGGCTGAGGGGAGATCTGATAGAGGTTTTCAAGATTTTGAGGGGCAGCGATAGAGGAGGCAGGGCCCTATCTGTTTCCTAGGGCATGCATTGAAGGTGAGAGGATTGAAGGTGAGAGGAAGTGTGAGTGATATGTTTTTTACTCAGAGAGCTGTGGATACCTGGACTGGTGGTAGAGACGTTTGGATGGGCACCCGGATGTGAGGAAGATGGAGGGATATGGACATGGTGTAGGTAGGTGGGATTAGTGTTTGGGTGCTTTTGATTTGCTTTTCATCAGGTTCAGCACAACACTGTGGGCTGAAGGGCCTGTTCCTGTGCTGTACTGGCCTAAATCATGTCTTAACTCACAATAATACCGTAATGGACAACATCACTGAAGATGCCTGCCGCCCCGACCAATTCCATTTCCACTCCTCTACCTTCCGGGAGAGGATACAGGAGCTTGAAAGCCCAGGCAAGCTGACGCAAGCACAGTAGTGTGGCGGTTAGCAGGACTCTTTACAGCCCCAGAGTTTGCGGTTCGATTTCCGCTGCTGCCGGTAGGGATGTTCTCCCTGTGAAGATGTGAGCTTCCTCCAAGTGCTCCAGTTTCCTCCCGCAGTTCAGAGATGTATGGGTGAGGGTTAGTGAGTTGTGGGCCTGCTATGTTAGCACCGGAAGTGTGGTGATACTTGTGGGCAGCCCCCAGCATGTCCCTGGACTGCGTTTGTTGTTGATGCAAACAATGAATTTCACTGTGTGTTTCAATATACTCGTGGGAAGTACAGCTAATCTCATCTTTACAAAGGCTTCTTCTCCAGCGGCATCAGGAATCAACATGTTTATTTATCACTGATAGAATTTATTATATAAATATTTATTTTAGTTCGGAGATACAGATTGGTAACAGGCTTCTCTGGCTTAACGAGCCTGCACTGCCCTATCAAACCCATTTGACAATTATCCTACAAAACCAAAAATCTTTGGAATGTCATAGAGTCACAGTAAAGTACGACAAAAAAAACAGGCCCTTTGGCCCATGAAAAATCATTTAAACTGCCTACTCCTATCGACCTGCACTGGGACCATAGTCCTCCATATCCGGACTGTCCGTGTACCCATCTGAACTTCTCTCAAACATTGAAATCCAGCTCATGTGCACCACTGGTGCTGGCAGCTCGTTCCACACTCTCACCACCCTTTTGAGGTTTCCCCGCGTGTTCCTCTTGAACTTTTCACCTTTCACCCTTAGCCCATGAGCTCTAGTTGTCGTCCCGCCCAACCTCAGCAGAAAAAACCTGCTTACATTTACCCTATCTATACCCCTCATAATTTTGTATACCTTGATCAAATCTCCCCTCAATCTTCTATGTTTCAAGGAATAAAATCCTAACCTATCCAATCTTCCCTCATAACTCAGGCCCTCCAGTCCTGGCAACATCCTTGTAAATTTTCTCTGTACTCTTTCAACCTTATTTTTATTTTTCTTGTAGACAGGTGACCAGAACTGCACTCAATATTCCAAATTAGACCTCTCCAACGTCTTATACAACTTCAACATAACATCCCATCTACTGTTGTTATTTATTATATCATATTTATTTTTATCTGGAGATACAACTTGATAACAGCCTGCAATGCCCAATTACCCCACATGGGCAATTATCCTACTAACCCGAAAATGGTTGAAATGTCTTTGGGGAGAAGCTCCTTACAGACACTGGTGAGAACTGAACCAGGGTTGATGACACTGAGATAGCATTATGCTGACCACCACATTACCATGCCACCCCCCAAAATATATATTTTTTATTATTGATACAGTTTGTTCTCTTTTGCACATTGGTTATTTGTCTATCTTTGCTATTTGTATTTACTGAGGTTAAGCTGATGACACTTTGGGCAGCCATAAAGGTCCCCTATCTCTGTCTCTCCCTGGCCATGCCCTCGCACACAGATGTAGGAGGATTCTGCATTGCTGTTTCTGTAATAATTTTGATTGACCAGTCAGGGTTGTTAGCCCTGAGCTGAACCCCCGAACCTGGAGGGCTGGTGGACCACTCTCAGTCTGGCCTCTACCCTTTGACCTGTTTGGCATGGGTGACCCTACCAAGAGACAAAACACAAGCCCTGACTCCAGCCAACATAGCTCTCCGGGTAAACCCCACCACAAGGTTGTGGTTCTCTCGGAGGTTTAAAAATGTATAGTTTTTCATAAATTCTATTGTACTTCTTTATTTTCCTGTAAGAAAATGAATGTTAGGGTTGTATATGGTAACACGTATGTACTTTGGTGATAAATTTACTTTGACCCTGACATAGCAGCCTGCTGAACCAGTCGCCTGTTTCATGCCCCCATTCACATCCCCTTCCCGGTGCTGGTGTTTTGTTCTCACACGGTCACTTAGACAGGTTAGGAGAAGGGGCAAAGAAATGGCAGATTGAGTACAATGTCAGGAGCTGTATGGTTGTGCACTTTGGTAGAAGAAATAAAAGCGTAGACTTATTTCGAAATGGTGGGAAAATTCAAAATCCTGAGGTACAAAGGGACTTGGGAGTCTTCACGCAGAATTCCCGAAAGGTCAATTTGCAGGTTGGGTCCATGGTGAGCATTCACCTTGAGAGGACTAGAATATAAACGCAAGGATGTAATGTTGAGGCTTTATAAAGCACCGGTGAGGCCTCACCTTGGAGTTTTATTATGAGAAGTTTTGGGCCCCTTATCTGAGAAAGGACGTGCTGGCATTGGAGAGGCTTTAAAGGAGGTCCATGAAAATGATTCCAGGATTGAAAGGCTTGTCATAGGAGGAGCATTTGATGGCCCTGGGCCTGTACTCACTGGAATTCAGAAGAATGAGGGGTGACCTCACTGAAACCTATCGAATGTTGAAAGGCCTTGATAAAGTGGATGTAGAGAGGATGTTTGCTATGGTGGGGGGTGTTTGAGACTAGAAGAGGCAGCCTCAGAATAGAGTGGCATTGCTTTAGAACAGAGATGAGGAGGAATTTCTTTAGCCAGAGCGTGGTAAATCTGTGGAATTTGTCAGTACAGGCAGCTGTGGAGGCCAAATCATTGGGTACTGCATATTCAAGGCAGAGGTTGATAGTTTCTTGATTAGTACAGGGAGGAGGCAGGAGACTGGGGATGAGAGGGAAATGGATCAGCCAGGATGAAATGGTGGAGCAGATTCGATGGGCCAAATGGTCTCATTCTGCTCCTGTATCTAATGGCCGTATGTAAGCATTTCTGTTTGCTCTGTCTGACACTGTACTGCAGTCTCCTCACCATTCTGTTGTTTTGTGTTCGCCGCTGTCTTTATTGTTGTAATTATCATCACCACATCTGCTGTTTATTTAGTGAGCTTCACACCAGCAGGGAATTTTATTGCACCCGGTGTATACGATGAGAAACTGATCTCAGTCAGATCCCACATGCACATACTTGCTGACCCCATCTCCTGTACTCAATACCCTCTCCCCTCCCCCCCGTCTCCCCTTTCCCTCTCTTCTTCACCTCCCTTCCTCCCTTTCCTTTTCACTCTTCTTCCTTCCATCCCATCTTTCCTCCGCTTCCCTATTCCCCTCCAGACCCCCATCCACTAGCCCGCCACACCCCAAGTTTGGCGATAGGGTACACACTGCCGCGGTGACCACTGACCACTGGAGATTGTGGCAGCCCAGAAGCCGACTGACCATTTGCCTTGCCCAGCATGTATGTGCTCGGGATGATGTTGGAATTGATCTCCAGACTCCCACGCCCAGAGCTGTAACAGCGTTGCGCTAACCACTACGGTATCGTGGTGCCCTTTGTAGCCTATTGTGATCAGGGCATTGGAGTTCCCATACCAGACGGTGATGCAACCCATCAGAATGCTCTCCAGGGTACATCTGCAGAAATCTGTGGGCGTCTTTAGTGACATACCAAACTCCTAATGAAGCACAACCAACGCGCATTTTTCCTGATTGCATCAAACTTCTAAGTACATTCATGATCGAAGTATGTATACGGTATACAACCCCATGATTCATCTTCACACAGACAGTCACGATGCAAAGCAACACCATGGAACCCAGTCAAAACACCAAATAATCTGCAGATGCTGTAAAAGATCAAAGCAACACTTTCAGTGCGCTGGACGAACTCAGCAGGTCGGGCAGCATCAGTCAGAAACGATGAGTCGACGTTTCGGGCCGGAACCCTTCGTCAGGACTGAAGAATGAAAGATGGGGAAGGATTTGAAGAATGCTTGTAGCTTCACTTGAAAGACCAGTAATTTGAAAGACAAAGGGGTGGGGGAGGGGAAGCATTGAGGTCATAGCCCTGAAAACAATGGGTAGTAGAAGGAGGCGGAACCATGAGGGAGGTGATAGGCAGCTGGGGGAGGGGGAGGGTGAAATAGGGATAGAGGAAGGGAGGGGAAGGGAATTACTGGAAGTTGGAGAATTCTATGTTCATACCAAGGGGCTGGAGACTACCTAGACAGTATATGCGGTGTTGCTCCTCCAACCTGAGTTTAGCCTCATCATGGCAGTAGAGGAGGCCATGTATGGACATATCTGAATGGGACTAGGAAGCAGAGTTGAAGTGGGTGGCTACCGGGAGATCCTGTCTGTTGTGGCGGACGGAGCGGAGGTGCTCGACGAAACGGTCCCCCAATCTGCGTCAGGTTTCACCGATGTAAAGGAGGCCGCACCGGGAGCACCGGATGCAATAGATGACCCCAATAGACTCACAAGTGAAGTGTTGCCTCACCTGGAAGGACTGTTTGGGGCCCTGAATGGTTGCAAGAGATGAGGTGTAGGGACAAGTGTAGCACTTGCGCTTACAGGGATAAGTGCTGGGTGGGAGATCAGTGGGGATGGATGTGCGGATAAGGGAGTCGCGGAGGGACCGATCCCTGCGGAAAGCGGAGAGGGGTGGAGAGTGAAAGATGTGCTTAGTGGTGGGGGTCCTGTTGAAGGTGGTGGAAGCTGCGGAGGATAATGTGCTGGATCCGGAGGCTGGTGGGGTGGTAGGTGAGGACAACGGGAACTCTGTCCCTGTTGTGTTTGCGGGAGGATGGGGTGAGGGCCGAAGTGCGGGAAATGGAGGAGATGCGGGTGAGGGCATCATTGATGATGGTAGAAGGGAAACCACGATCCTTAAAGAAAGAGGACATTTGAGATGTCCTGGAACGGAAAGTCTTATCCTGCGAGCAGATGCGGCGGAGACGGAGGAGCTGGGAAAAGGGAATGGCATTTTTGCATGTGGTGGGTTGGGAAGAGGTATAGTCGAGGTAGTTATGAGAGTCAGTGGGCTTGTAGAAGATGTCAGTGGACAGTTTATCTCCAGAGATGGAGACCGAGAGATCGAGAAAGGGGAGAGAAGTGTCCGAGATGGACCAAGTGAATTTGAGGGCTGGGTGGAAGTTTGAAGTAAAGTCGATGAAATTGACGAGCTCAGCATGGGTGCAGGAAGCAGCACCAATGTAGTCGTCAATGTACCGAAGGAAAAGTTGGGGAGCAGTACCGGAATAGGTTTGGAGCACAGACTGTTCCACATAACCAACGAAGAGGCAGGCATAGCTGGGTCCCATGTGAGTTCCCATAGCTACACCCTTAGTCTGAAGAAAGTGGGAAGAGCCAAAAGAGAAGTTATTAAGTGTGAGAACCAACGGAGGAGGGTGGTAGTGGTGGGGAACTGGTGAGGTCTATTATCCAGGAAGTAGCGGAGGGCTTTGAGGCTTTCTTGATGGGGAATGGAGGTGTATAAGGATTGGACATCCATAGTGAAAATGAAGCGGTTGGGACCGGGGAACTGGAAGTTATTGAAGAGGTGGAGGGCATGGGATGTATCCCGGATGTAGGTGGGGAGGGACTGAACTATGGGTGACAAAATGGAGTCCAGGTAGGCAGATACTAGTTCAGTGGGACAGGAGCAGGCAGAAACTATGGGTCTACCGGGACAGTCAGGCTTCTGTATCTTTGGGAGGAAATGGAACCCATTCAAACAAAACATCAAACACCCAATACACAAAGAAACAACACATCAGTGGGATGGTCCCAGGATAGATCCTCTGGGATGCTGATGCCCAGGAACTTGAAGCTGCTCACACTTTCCACCGTTGACCCCTCGATGAGGTACAAACAGGCCACGCCAGGGAACTTCCTGCCTGTTACGCCACCGGTGTTTAGGGCAGCAATGAAGGTCCTCCATCTCTGGTGGTGTTCAGGGCTTCCTTCATCATGTCAGTAGCTTCCTCTCGGTTTTCACTACTGTCAGTCACGCAATTTCTGGGTGGAGACTCAGGAATACCGTCACACTCAGATGTAGAAGGAGTCTTCATTGCTGTTTCTGTAACCATTTTGTTTGACCAGTCAGGATTGCTAGCCCTGAGCTGAACCCCCGAACCTGAAGGACCAGTGACCACTCTTAGTCTGGCCTCTACCCTTTGACCTGTTTGACATGGGTGACCCTACCAGGAGCCAAAGCATAAAGCCCTGACTCCAGCCAACATAGCTCTCTGGGTCATTAAGGCACACAAGCCTCCAAACGATGACAAGGCTGTGGTCCTCTTGCGGGCATCAGTGAAGGGTGACATATTTTCTCCTCTGAAGGATATTACTGAACCCAATGGGCTTTTATTAAAATCCATCAAGTCCATGTTCACCATTAGAGAGGTTAGCTTCATTTGGAAAAAGAACCGAGCTTCTTATTTTCTTTGTTGAACCATATAACCATATAACAATTACAGCACGGAAACAGACCATCTCGGCCGTTCTAGTCTGAACTGCAATTGAACTTCAGTTCCTGGGTATGATTTGAACCGGAGTCCCGGAACTCTGAGTGCTCAGAAAGCAAAGTAACCACCACACTGAGCATAGAAACCTACAGCACATTACAGGCCCTTCGGCGCACGACATTGTGCCAACCATGTAACATGCTCTAGAAACTGCCTAGAATTTCCCTACTGCAAAGCCCTTTATTTTTCTAAGCTCCATGTACCTATCTAAAAGTCTCTTAAAAGGCCCTGTTGTATCCACTTCCACCACTGTCACTAGCAGTGCATTCCACATGCCCACCGCTCTGTATGAAAAACTTACCTCTGACATCCCCCTTATACTTACTTCCAAGCACCTTAAAGCTATGCCCCCTCCTGTTAGCCATTTCAACCCTGGGAAAAAGCCTATGGTTATCCATATGACCAATGCTTCTCATCTTATACACCTCTATCAGATCACCTCTCATCCTCCGTCGCTCCAAGGAGAAAAGGCCAAGTACACTCAAACTATTTTCATAAGGCATGCTCCCCAATCCAGGCAACATCCGTGTAAATCTCCTCTGCACTCTCTATAGCATCCACATCCTTCCTGTAGTGAGGTGACCAAAAATGAACACAGTACCCCAAGTGGGGTCTAACTAAGGTCTTATATAGCTGTAACATTACAGCTCTTGAACTCAATCCCATGGCTGATGAAGGCCAACATATCATAAGCTTACTTAACAACACTGTCAACCTGTGCAGCAGCTTTGAGCGTCCTATGGATATGGACCCCAAGATCTCTCTGATCCTCCACTCTGCCAAGAATCTTACCATTAATATTATATTCTGTTTTCAAATTTGACCTGCCAAAATGAATCACTTCATACTTATTTGGGTTGAACTCCATCTGCCACTTTCCAGCCCAGTTCTGCACCCTATCAATTTCCCCCTTGTAATCTCTGACACCCCTTCAGACTATCCATAACACCCTCAACTCTTGTGTCATCAGCAAACTTACTAACCCATACGTCTACTTCCTCTTCCAGGTCATTTATAAAAATCACAAAGAGGAAATCACCCAGAACAGATCCCTGTGGAACACCACTGGTCACCAACCTCCATGCAGAATACGAACCATCTACAACCACTCTTTGCCTTCTGTGAACTAGCCAGTTCTGGATTCACAAAGCAAGGTCCCTTGGATCCCATGCCTCCTTGCTTTCTGAATGAGCCCTTGCAAGGAGGACCTTATCAAATGCCTTATTGAAATCCATATACATTACATCCACTGCTCTACCTTCATCAATGTGTTTTGTTACTTCTTGTAAGAATTCAAAGGCATGACCAGCCCTTGACAAAGCCGTGCTGACTATCCCAAATCAGATTACGTCTCTCCAAATGCTCGTAAGTACTGCCTCTCAGGATCTTCTCCAACAACTTGCCAACGACTGAAGTAAGACTCACTGGTCTATAATTTCCTGGGTTATCTCTACTCCTTTTCTTGAGCAAGGGAACAACATTTGTAATCCTCCAATCCTCTAGTACTTCGCCCATCCCCTTTTATGATGTAAAGTTCATTGCCAGAGGCTCAGCAATCTTCCCCCCTCGCTTCCCACAGTAGCCTGGGGTACATCTCTTCCGGTTCTGGCTATTTATCTAACTTAATGGTTTTCAAAAGCTCCAGCACATACTCTTTCTTGATGTCTATATGCTCAAATGTTTCAATCCACTGCAAGTCATCCCCATAATTGCCAAGTTCCTATTCTGGTGAACACTGAAGCGAAGTATTCATTAAGTACTACTGCTACCTCCTCCAACTCCATGCAAGTCTCTGTAATGGCCACAACATCATAGTTCCACGTATTGATCCACACTCTAAATTCATCCGGCCTTGTTTATGATACTCCTTGCATTAAAATAGACACATCTCAAACCATCTGGCTGAGTGTACCTTTGCTCTATCATCTGCCTGTCCTTCCTCACAAACTCCCTTCAAACTGTCTCTACTTGTGAGTCAACCACACCATCCTCTGCCTCTTCACTTCAGTTCTCAGCCCCCTGCAAATCTAGTTTAAACCTTCCCCAATAGCATTAGCAAACCTATCTCCCAGGATATTGGTTTCCCCTCCAGTTCAGGTGCAACCCGTCCCACTTGTGCAAGTCACCCCTTCCCCAGAAAAGGTTCCTATGATCCAAGAACTTGAAACCCTTTCCCTTGCACCATCTCCTCAGACACTCATTCATCTGCACTCTCTTCCTTTTGTGACCTTTGCACCACCTTGGGGTCTCCATCTGTTGAAAGCAGAACTTCCCAGTGACCAAACATTTTAATTCCCATTCCTGTTCCAACATGTTGGTCCGTGGCCTCCTCTTGTGCCACAATGAGGCCACCCTCAGGGTGAAGGAGTAACACCTTACATTCCACCTGCATAGCCTCCAACCTGATGACATGAACATCAACTTCTTCTGATAAAAAAAATTCCATCCCCCTCCCTACTTCTTCTGTTCCCTACTTTTATCTTTTCTCACTGCCTATAACTTTCCTCTGGGTCCCTCCTCCTCCCTTTTGCCTACAGTCCCCTCCTCTCTCCTCTCAGATTCCCTTTTCTTCAGCCTGGTCTTTTCCACGCATCAGGGTTCACCCATCACTTTCCAGCTAGCCTCTTCCTCCCCCACCCCACCTTTTTATCCTGGCATCTCCCCTCTTCCTTCTCAGTCCTGTTGGAGGGTCTCAGCCCGAAACGTCGACTGTTTATTCATTTCCACAGATGCTGCCTGACCTGCTGAGTTCCTCCTGCATTTTGTGTGTGCTGCAAAGGAAACTTAGAACCTGGAATATTGCAGCACAAAACAGGCCATTCAGCCCATTATTCCTGCACTAATCCTTTCCCAAATACAATGTCCTTTTCGCTCCATCCCCTGCACATTCAGGTGCCTTGTCTAAGATCCCCTATTGTATTGTCCTAGACCCATGTTGTAAGTGCAATTGTGAAGAAAGCACTGCAACACCTGTACTTCCTCAAGAGTCAGCAAAAATTTGGCTTGACAACAAAAACCTTTGGAAACTTCTCCAGATGTGTAGTGGAGAGTGTTTTGACTGGCTGCATCACAGCCTGGTATGGAAACACCACTGTCTTTGAATGGAAAATCCTACAAAAAGATTCGGCACAGTACATCATGGGTGAAGCCCTCCCAACCATTGAACACATCGACATGAAATGCTGTCATAGGACAGCAGCATCCATCATCAGAGATCCCCACCACCCAGGCCATGCTCTCTTCTCACTGCTGTCATCAGGCAGGAGGTACAAGGGTCTCAGGTCCCACACCACCAGGTTCAGGAATAGTTATCACCCCACAACCATCAGGCTCCTGAACCAGTGTGGATAACTTCACTCACCACAATGAGCCTCAGGTCCCACACCACCAGGTTCAGGAACAGTTGTTACCCCACAACCACCAGGCTCCTGAACCGGTGTGGATAACTTCACTCACCACAATGAGCCTCAGGTCCCACACCACCAGGTTCAGGAACAGTTATCACCCCACAACCATCAGGCTCCTGGACCAGTGTGGATAACTTCACTCACCACAATGAGCCTCAGGTCCCACACCACCAGGTTCAGGAACAGTTATTACCCCACAACCATCAGGCTCCTGAACCGGTGTGGATAACTTCACTCACCACAATGAGCCTCAGGTCCCACACCACCAGGTTCAGGAACAGTTATTACCCCACGACCATCAGGCTCCTGAACCAGTGTGGGTAACTTCACTCACCACAATGAGCCTCAGGTCCCACACCACCAGGTTCAGGAACAGTTATTACCCCACGACCATCAGACTCCTGAACCAGTGTGGGTAACTTCACTCACCACAATGAGCCTCAGGTCCCACACCACCAGGTTCAGGAACAGTTATTACCCCACAACCATCAGGCTCCTGAACCAGTGTGGATAACTTCACTCACCTCTGAACTGACTCCACAACCTATGGACTCACTTTCAAGGACTCTACAACTGATGTTCTCAATATTATTTATTTATTATTTTCACAATTTGTCTTCTGCACATTGTCAGTCCTTATTTATGTATAGTTTTTCATAAATTCTATTGTATTTCTTTATTTTCCTGTGAATGTCTGCAAGAAAATGAGTCTCAGGGTTCTATATGTGATGTATACATACTTTGATAATAAAATTTACTTTGAACTTTGGATAGTAAGTAAATTACAGTTTAACTTTACATTTACTGACCCCACAGTCAGTTTACAGAAATCGAGGTTGTTTCTGGTGTCTGTCTCAGTGACCAGGTGCCCAAGCCAAGGTGGGAACACTAGCTACAAGAATTGGCTTCAGTCATAAACACAAGAATCTCTGTAGATGTTGGAAATCCAGAGCACAAAATGCTGGCGGAACTCAGCAGGTCAGGCAGCGTCTATGGAGATGAATAAACAGTGACATCTTGGGGCGGGACTCTTCTTCAGGACCGGAAAGGAAGAGGGAAGAAGCCAGAATGAAAAGGTGGGGGAGGGGAGGAGTACGAGCTGGCAGGTGACAGGTGAGGGGGAAGGTAGGTGAGTGGGGATGCTGGGGGAATGAAGTGAGAAGCTGGGAGATGATAGGTGGAAAAGGTAAAGGGCCAAAAAGGAAGGAAGCTATTACACTTGAAGGTGATGGAGATCAGAGTCCACTGTAAGGAGTTTGTAAATTCTCCCTGTGGAATGGGTGGGTTTCCCCCAGGTGCCCTAGGTTCCTCCCACAGCCCAAAGACGTACCAGTTAATGGGTTAATTAGTCACTGTAAACGGACCTGTGATTAGGCAAAGATTAAATCGGGGGGGGGGGTTATTATTGTCACGTGCAACAGGCTGCGATGAAGTGTACTTGCTCACGTGAAGCCCACAGAGTAAACAGTGTTCGTTCGTTATGTCTCGTGTCGTATTACATCGCCATTATGCGCCGTGTCGTACGATGTAGGCAGTCGTGGTCTTTCCATGACCGTGATAGTTCTCGGCAAATTTTTCTACAGAAGTGGTTTTCCATTGCCTTCTTCTGGGCAGTGTCTTTACAAGTCGGGTGACCCCAGCCATTATCAAAACTCTTCAGAGATTGTCTGCCTGGCGTCAGTGGTCGCGTAACCAGGACTTGTGATCTGCACCGGCTGCTCATACAAACACCCACCACCTGATCCCGTGGCTCCACATGACCCTGATCGGGGTGGAGAAGGGGGAGCTAAGCAGAGTACAAGGTAATAATAGACACAGTGATGAACACAGAACGACAGAGCAGTGCAGAGACTGCCATGCAGTCTGAAGTAACACAGACAAAAATGCCGAGGTGACAACTAACACTGAGTGGAGGCTGATTTTTTAAATTCCATTCTCCTGTTTTTTCCCATAACCCTTAACCTCCTGACTAACCAAGCACCTACCAATCTCTCCACAAACAAGAGAAAACCTGCAGATGCTGGAAATCCAAGCACCCACACAAAATACTGGAGCAACTCAGCAGGCCAGGCAGCATCTATGGAAAAAAAGTATTCAGCCCGAAATGTCAACCTTACCAATCTCTGCCTTAAATACAAAAGTCAAAGTGCAATCTCAAAGTTGTACTTAGTGTACATGCTTAAATAATAAGTGTACTTTGAACTTCAAAACTTGGTCGTAGTCATAGTCATAGTTATACTTTATTGATCCTGGGGGAAATTGGTTTTCGTTACAGTTGCACCATAAATAATAAATAGTAATAGAACCATAAATAATTAAATAGTAATATGTAAATTATGCCAGTAAATTATGAAATAAGTCCAGGACCTATAGGCTCAGGGTGTCTGACCCTCCAAGGGAGGAGTTGTAAAGTTTGATGGCCACAGACAGGAATGACTTCCTATGACGCTCTGTGTTGCATCTCAGTGGAATGAGTCTCTGGCTGAATGTACTCCTGTGCCCAACCAGTACATTATGTAGTGGATGGAAGACCTTGACCAAGATGGCATGCGACTTGGACAGCATCCTCTTTTCAGACACCACCGTGACACTTACGGGTCGCCCCCAGCATATCCTTGTCCTGTGTTGGTCTTTGATGCAAGGTTCAAAGTTTAAGAAACCTTGAGATTTGTCTCCTTACAGGCAGCCACAGAGCAACAAATCCATTAAAAAGACAGAAGACCATCAAACACCCAATGTGCAGCAAGAAAAAAAAAACAAATCATGCAAACGATAAGAGTAGGCAAATAACATTCAGAACGGAAGTGAGTCCCCAGCCACGAGGCCAGTCGACGCTGCAGCCAATTCAGGAGCCTGCTAGTTGCTGGTCACAACTTCAGTTCAGCACAGAGATGAGCAAACCTCGCCAAGTAGCAAACCAAATGCCAGTCCGGCCCTTTGACCTTTGATTGACCTTCTCAATCTGACCCAGCGCTTGTATCTTCCTTTTCAAATCTTTTTATTGTTATATTATACAAAAAAAAATAACATGAGTACATTGAAGTAACAACACTTACAATGTCTCAAAAAAGACATTATCTTAAGGATTGAAAAAAAAAGATTTTGTGATAACAAAAAAAACCTACTAAGCAGAAAAGTGAGGAAAAAAAAGAACCCATTAGGTGTACAACCCCAGATTCATGCGTCACACAAAAAGCTTCTAAAAATAAACATCAAACCGCCAGCAAGAAAAGAAAATATACTCAAAAAATTTACAATTAGATTGTGGAAAAATTCTATCAACTAACTCAAATGATAATAACAAGCAAATGAGCTCCATCTTTTCTCAAAATCAAATAAAGGTTCAAAGGTTCAACTTCTAATTTTCTCCAAACTAAGACATAGCATCACTTGAGAGAACCATTGTGACAAAGTGGGAGCTGATACATCCTTCCACTTCAACAAAATGGCCTTCCTAGCTATCAATGTAACAAATGCAATAACATGTTGGTCAGACACAGAGATACCATGAATATTTTGAGGAATTATTCCAAAAAGCACAGTTAATATGTTAAGACCATATGTTTTGGTCTTGTTCTATATTGGAACAGTTCTGGAAGTCGGTTTTTTCAACAATTTCTAAAGCACTTAAAATTAATCTACAACCTAATAAATTAACTGTGCTTTTTGGAATAATTCCCCAGCGCTTGTATCAGCCAAACCTCGGGTCGTCCCTTACTCTCGAACCCAGGGCATGCAGTTCGATGTCCTCTCAGGCCCCGCTGCCCTAATTTGGCCTGTACCTGACCCGACCCATACATTTCACTGTATGTTTCAATGTACTGTATGTGTGACAAATAATGCTCATCCTAAGTTCTCTTTCAGAGCATTGTATAAAATGCTGGAGAAACACAACGGGTCAGGCAGTATTAATGGAAGGAAATAATCAGTCAGTGCTTCATCAGGAGCTTTTGGCTTTCATTGTTAAAAACCTGGCAGATCACTAATGTTCTTCAGGGAGGAAGCCTGTTGCCCTTGCCTGGTTTGTAATTTGACCCCAAACCCATTGAATGTAATTGACTTCAATGAGATGGAGGAAATTAACCACTTAATCAAGTTAACTTAACAAATAACTGATGTTAAATTCACAGACAGAATAACTTCCTAACCCACACTGCCAGAAAGACTGAACCACCACTCAGAGCTGATGGTCAAGTGAAAGTCGAGCTTATTGTCCTCTGCACACATGGACTTGTGCAGAGGACAAACTTACTCACTTGCGGCAGCATCAGACAAGTTGCGTTGACAAAAGTCATAATTGAATATAAATTAATTTTACAAGAAAGAACAAATTTGAACAAAAAATCAATTTCAGTGTTGTTATACTATGGTAATTAGGGTTAAGACCATAAAACCATAAGATGTAGGAGCAGAATTAGGCCATTCAGCCCATCAAGTCTGTTCTGCCATTCCATCATGGACAATTCATTATCCCTCTCAACTCCATTCTCCTGCCTTCTCCCTGTAATCTTTGATGCCCTTACTTATTAAGAACCTATCAATGTCCACTTTAAATATACCCAATGACAGGGCCTCCACGGCTGTCAATGGCAATGAATTCCACAGACTCAGCACCCTCTGCAAATAGCTCAGAATTTCATACCATCATTCCCACTATCCTGATTGAGAAGTTGCAGAACCTGGGCCTCTGTACCTCCCTCTGCAATTGGATCCTCAACTTCCTAACTGGAAGACAACAATCTGCGTGGACTAGTGATAACATCTCCTCCTTGCTGACGATCAACACTGGCGCACCTCAGGGGTGTGTGCTTAGCCCACTGCTCTACTCTCTATATACCCATGACTGTGTGGCTAGGCATAGCTCAAATACTGTCTATAAATTTGCTGACGATACAACCATTGTTGGTAGAATCTCAGGTGGTGACAAGAGGCCGTACAGGAGTGAGATATGCCAACTAGTGGAGTGGTGCTACAGCAACAACCTGGCACTCAATGTCAGTAAGAAGAAAGAGCTGATTGTGGACTTCAGGAAGGGTAAGACAAAGGAAAACATACCAATCTTCATAGAGGGATCAGAAGTGGAGAGTGAGCAGCTTCAAGTTCCTGGGTGTCAGTATCCCTGAGGACCTAACATAGTGATGCAGTTATAAAGAAGGCAAGGTAGCGGCTATACTTCATTAGGAGTTTGAAGAGACTTAGGTTTGTCAACAAGTACTCAAAAACTTCTACCGTGGAGAGAATTCTGACAGGCTGCATCACTGTCTGGTATGGGGGTGGGGGGGGGGGGCGGGGTGATGGTGTTACTGCACAGGACCAAAAGAAGCTGCAGAGGATTGTAAATTTAGTCTGCTCCATCATGGGCACTAGCCTACAAAGTACCCAGGACTTCTTCAAGGAGTGGTGTCTCGGAAAAGCAGCGTCCATTATTAAGGACCTCCAACATCCAGGGCATGCCCTTTTCTCACTGTTACCATCACAAAAGAGGTACAGAAGCCTGAAGGCACACACTCAGCAATTCAGGAACAGCTTCTTCCCCTCTGCCATCTGATTCCTAAATGGACATTGAATCCTTGGACACTACCTCACTTTTTTATCATATATTATTTCTGTATTTTGCACAATTTTTAATCTATTCAATATATGTATACTGTAATTGATTTACTTACTATTTTATTATCTTTTCCTTCTTCTTCTTCTATATCATGTATTGCATTGAACTGCTGCTGCTAAGTTAACAAATATCACGACACATGCCAGTGATAATAAACCTGATTCTGATTCTGAACAAAGAGATTCCTTATCTGTGTTCTAAAGCAATGTCCCTCCATTCCAAGAAATACACAATGATGGCCTCAACATCTGTCAGTGGCAATGAATTCCACAGGATGTTGTTCCTTTCTGACACCATTCTCTGTAAACTCTAGAGACTGTTGTGCGTGAAAACCCCCATAGATCAGCAGTTTCTGAGATACTGAATCCACTCAGTCTGGCACAAACGATCATTCCATGGTCAAAGTCACAGATCACATTTCTTCCCCATTCTGATGTTTGGTCTGAAAAACCACTGAAACTCTTGACAATGTCTGCATGCTTTTATGCATTGAGTTGCTGCCATATGATTGGCTGATTAGATATTTGTGTGAATGGGCATCTCATAAAGTGGCCACAGAGTGTACAGACTTATGTAAAATCACGAGGGGTGAAAGAACACTGTCCTTTTCCCCAGGCTGCAAGTCAAAGACTGGAGGGCAAAACTTTAAGGTGGGGGGGAATGAGGAATGTTTTCATCTGGAGTGTACCCACAGATGGAACTGAGGTTGAGGGAGTTGAGAGAGGCTGAGGGAGGTATATTAACAACATTTAAAAGAGACTTCAACATACACCTGGATAGGAAAGGCTTAGAGCGATACCGGTCAAACATTGGCAAATGCGACAGGCTTAGCTGGGCTTTGGGTTGGCATGGAGCAGAAGGGCAGAAGGGCCTTTATCTGTGGTATGTGACACACAAAATGCTGGAGGAACTCAGCAGGTCAGGCAGCATCTATGGAAAACAGTAAACAGTCGATGTATCAGGCTGAGACGCAACACTATTACAGCTCGGGAGCATCAGAGTTCAGAGTTAAATTCTGGGTTCTTCTTCATGCAGGTTTGTACATCTCTTCCTGTGTGTTTTCCTCCGGTTTTCTCTCTCAGTCCAAAGACGGACCACTTAGTGGGTTCTTTGCAACTTGTCCCGTGATTAGGGACAAATCGGTGGGTTGCTGGATGACGCTGCCCCAAGAGACGGAAGGACCTGTTCCGCATTTAAAAAACAAGCTGGATGTTTAGACTGCCCGCATTCCTCCAGCATTTTGTGTGTGTGTGTGTTGTTCCGGCTTTCCAGCATCTGCAGAATATAGGTACATGGGTAGGAAAGGTCTCGAGCAGGGGTTCCCGACCTTTGTTAGGCCATGAACCAATGTGTCCGTGGACCCCTGGTTTAGAGGGATATGGGCCAAACGTGGGATGGTCATTTGGTCAGCACAAATGGCCCCTTTCTGGGCTGCGTGATTCTATGACCTTCTGAAAGACAGGTGGTTGGAGCTGCCCTGTCGTGACACCGGGACGCGAACATTAGTATCGCGGTTAGCACAGTGCTTATTACAGCTCGGGGCATCACAGTTTAGAGTTCCATTCCAGCGCTGCCTGTAAGGGTTAGTGGGCTGCTGTTTGTGCTCTTTTCTTTCGTGCGTTGGGTCTTTGATGTTTCTCTTTGAACAGGTTATATGGCTTTCCTTTCTTTGTTTCGTGGCTGCCTGTGGGAAGACAAATCTCGGGGTTGAATGCCGATAAAAAGTAGGCACCCACTTCTTTGAAGTTCTCATGCTTTATTATTTTACAACATTGAATCACAGTGGATTTTATTTGTTTTTTTTGACACTGATCAACAGAAAAAGACTTTTTTATATCAAAGTGAAAACATCTCTATAGTGATCTAAATTAATTACAAATATAAAACACAAAATAATTGATTGCCTAAGTATTCAACCCCTTTGCTGTGTACATACATCTATTGATGCTTCCGGACACATCTTCAGTGATGTTCCTGGAATCATCGGGTGTTTCGGGTCTTTCAACATCATACAACCTCCTCTAGGTGACCCAGCCGGGGCTGATCAGACCCCAGCTTGTGTCCAGATGGCTAGCTACTTATGACTCCATGGCTCCCCTCTTTTGAGCCACAGCCATCTTGAGGCCCTCTCTGCCGCATCGGTGGTACTGCGGATGGCTCTCCTCCTCCTCTCTCCCTCGATGCCCAAAATGCTGAAGGCTCTAACTAAAGAACGGGCAATGAACCCCCTACAACCAACTTCCACTGGGAGACTCCTTGCTCTCCATCCAGCCTGCTGACAGTTGCTGACCAGTCCTGCGTACTTGGAGAGCTTCCTTTCAAAGGCCTCTTCCAAGCTATCTTCCCATGGGACTGTCAGCTCCAGCAGCACCACTTGCTTAGTAGACTCAGACACTAGGACAATGTCTGGTCGCAGGGTGGTGGCTGCGATATGGTTGGGGAACTTCAGCTGCCCTTCGAGGTCCACCAACAGCTGCCAGTCCCTTGCAGAGGTCAGAATGCCTGCAGATGTTCTTTTGACAGGTATTGGCTGCTCCCCAGCTCTGACAAAGGCAATGGTCTGCTTGGAGGGTCGGGACCACCTCGCCCACTCAACTCCTGCGCTGATGGTTAAATGGAGATCTGCTTTTGGAGACGTGCACAGTCACTTCAGGACATTAACTTTTAAGCCATTCCTGTGTAGCTTTGGCTTTATGCTTGGGGTTATTGTCTTGCTAAAAGAACAAATCTACTCCCAAGTTGCAGCTCTCTTGCAGACTGCTCCAGGAATTCCTTGTACTTTGCTGCATTCATTTTCCTCTCTACCTTCCAGGGCCTTCCAGGGCCTGGTGCAGTGAAGCATCCCCATAGATTGACGCAGCCACCCCCATGCTTCACAGTAGGGATGGTGTGTGTTTGATGATGTGTGGTGTTTGGCTTATGTCAAACATAGTGTTTAGTGTGATGGCCAAAAAGCTCAGTTTTGGTTTCAGGTGATAGAACCTTCTTCCAGCTGACTTCAGAGTCTTCCACATGCCTTCTGACAAACACCAGCTGAGATTTCATGGGAGTTTTTTTTCAACAGTGGCTTTCTCTTTGCCACTCTCCCATAAAGCTGTGACTGGTGAAGCACCCGGACAACAGTTGTTGTTTGCGCAGTCTCTCCCATCTCAGCCACTGAAGCTTGTAACTCCTCCAGAGTTGTTATAGGTCTCCTGGCAGCCTCCCTCACTAACTGGAGCACCAGTTGTGTGTTGGAGAGCAGGGAGGGTACAGGTACAAAAGGGAGACACTGCCTAGCAGAGTGGTCATCGTCAGGAGCGGTCTGAGTCAGGGCGGTAGGGCTTTGGCTCATTCGGGCTTTGGCGAGGTAAGTGGGTAAGTGGACTTCATTTTTTTCCCCTTGCATTTCTTGAGGAATAAAGAGCATGTCTGTAGGGTTAGTGTTTTGCTCTGGGTGTCAGATGTGGGAATCCTGGGAATCTTCCAGTCTCCCAGATGGCCACATCTGCGCCAGGTGCACCGAGATGCAGCTCCTGTGAGACTGCGTTAGGGATCTGGACCTACAGCTTATCAGGGAAAGTGAGCAGGAGATAGGTAGGAGCTACAAGGGGTTAGTCACCCCAAGGCTGCAGGAGCTAGATAAGTGGGTGACTGACAGGGGAGGGGTGGGAAGAGCTCAGATAGTAGAGAGCATTCCCCTCAGTAATCATTATCTCATTTTGGATGCCGTTGTGGGGGGGTGACGTGACAGAGGACAACCATGGTGATTGAGTCTCTAGCACTGAGCCTGGTTACGTGCTGCAGAAGGGAGAGAAGATGAGGAATGGCGGAGTCATAGGGGACTCCACAGTGAAGGGAACAGGCAGGAGGGTCTGTCAGCCTGATAGAGATACCCGCATGGTGTGTTGCCTCCCAGGTGCCAGGGTACGGGATGTCTCGGATTGGGTACAGAGTATTCTGAAGGGAGAGGGTGAGCAGCCAGAAGTCTTGGTACACATTGCTACCAATGATATAGGTAGAAAAAGGGAGGAGGTCCTGAAGAGAGAATTCAGGGAGTTGGGTAGGAAGCTGAAAAGCAGGAGCTCCAGGGTAGTAATCTCAGGATTGCTGCCTGTACCACGTGCTAGCGAGTGCAAGAATAGCATGTGTGGCTGAGAGACTGGTTTAGGGGACAGGGCTTCGGGTTCCTGGATCATTGGGGCCTCTTCTGGCGGAGGTACGACCTATACAAAAAGGATGGGTTACACCTGAACCCAAAGAGGTCCAATATCCTAGCGAGCAGGTTTAATAGAGCTGTCAGGGAGGGTTTAAACTAATTTGGCAGGGGGATGGGAACCGGAGTGATAGGGCTGAGGAAGGGAGAAACAGAAATAAATCAAAGACGGCATGCAACAGAGATGATAGAAAGGACAGGCAGGAGATGAGGCATAATCACAGCCAGTGGGATGAGTTACAGGGCAATAGAGGTGTGGTGCAGTTAAAACAGAAAGCAAATACTGGACTGAGAGCGTTATATTTGAATACATGCAGCATAAGAAATAAAATGGACGATCTTGAAATTCAGCTACAGATTGGCAAGTATGACATTGTGGCCATCTCTGAAACTTGGCTAAAGGAGCTGAACGTCCAAGGATTTACAGTGTATCTGAAAGATAGGTTAGTAGGCAGCGGGGTGGTTGTAGCCCTGTGTGTAAGAAATAATATTAAACCATTAGAAAGGGATGACATATGATCAGAAGGTGTAGAGTCTCTATGGGTTGAGTTAAGAAATGGCAAAGGTAAAAGGACCCTAATGGCAGTAGTATACAGGCCTCCAAACAGCAGCCGGGATGTGGATTACATACAGCAGGAGATAGAAAAGGCGTGTCAGAAGGGCAATGTCATGATAATCATTGGGGATTTTAACATGAAAGTGGATTGGGAAACCTAGGCCAGTACTAAACCTCAAGAGAGAATTTGTAGATTGTCTAAGGGATGACTTTTTATAACAGCTTGTTGTTGAGCTGACTAGGGATGGATTGGGTGTTGTGCAATGATCCGGAGGTGATAAGAGAGCTTAAGGTTAAGGAACCCTTTGGGAACAGTGACCACAATACGATTGAGTTCACTTTGAAATTTGAGAAGGAGAAACCAAATTCCTATGTATCGGTTTTTCAGTGGAATAAAGGAAATTACAATGCCACAAGAGGGGAACTGGCCAAAGGGACACTAGCAAGAAGGGCAGCAGAGAAGCAATGGCTGGAGTTTCTGTGAAAAATGAGGGAAGTGCAAGACAGACGTATTCCAAATAAGAATAAATTTTCGGATGGAAGGAGGACACTACCGTGGCTGACAAGTGAAGTCAGAGCCAAAGTAAAAGCAAAAGAGAGGGCATACAAGGAAGTCAAAGCTAGTGGGAAGATAGAGGATTGGGGAGCTTTTAAAAACTTGCAGAAGGAAATTAAGAAGGTCATTAGGAAGGAAAAGATGGATTATGAAAGGAAGCTGGTGACTAATATCAAAGGAGACACTAAAAGCTTTTTTTTAAGTATATAAAGGGTAAAAGAGAGTTGAGGGTAGATATAGGACCAATAAAAAATGACGCTGGAGATATTGTAATGAGAGATGCAGAGATGGCAGAGGAACTGAATGCATATTTTGCATCAGTCTTCACAGTGGAAGACATCTGCAGTATACTGGACATTCAAGAGTGTTAGGGAAGAGAAGTATGTGCAGTGAAAATTACGACTGAGAAGGTGCTCAGGAAGCTTAATGGTCTGAGGGTGGATAAATCGCCTGGACCTGATGGAATGCACCTTTGGGTTCTGAAGGAGGTAGCTGGAGAGATTGCAGAGGCATTAACAATGATCTTTCAAGATTCAATACATTCTGGCATTGTACCGGATGACTGGAAAATTGCAAATGTTACTCCACTATTTAAGAAGGGTGGGAGGCAGTAGAAAGGAAACTATAGACCTGTTAGCCTGACATCAGTGGTTGGGAAGTTGTTGGAATCGATTGTTAGGGAAATTATGGAGTACCTGGAGGCACATGACAAGATAGGCCAAAGCCAGCATGGTTTCCTGAAAGGAAAATCCTGCCTGACTAACCTTACGAGCAGGGTAGACAAAGGGTATTGCAGTGGATGTGGTGTACTTGAATTTTCAGAAGGCCTTTGACGAAGTGCCACACAGGAGGCTGTTTAGCAAGATAAGAGCCCATGGAATTACAGGGAAGTTACTAGCATGGGTAGAGCATTAGCTGGTTGGCAGAAAACTGAGAATGGGAATAAAGGGATCCTATTCTGGCTGGCTGCCGGTTACCAGTGGAGTTCCACAGGGGTCAGTGTTGGGACTGCTGTTTTTTACGATGTATGTGAATGATTTGTACTATGGGATTAATGGATTTGTGGCTAAATTTGCCAATGATACAAAGATAGATCAAGGAGCGGATAGTGTTGAGGAAACAGAGAGCCTGCTGAGAGACAGATAGTTTAGGGGAATGGGCAATGAAATGGCAAATGAAATACAATGTTGGAAAGTGTATGGTCATGCACTTTGGTGGAAGAAATAAATGGGCAGACTATTATTTAGATGGGCAGAGAATATCAAAATGCAGAAATGCAAAGGGACTTGGGAGTCCTTGTGCAGGATACCCTAAAGGTTAACCTCCAGGTTGGGTCGGTTGTGAAGAAGGCGAATGCATTGTTAGTATTCATTTCTAGAGGTATAGAATATAAGAGCAGGGATGTGATATTGAGTCTTTATAAGGCACTCGTGAGACCACACAAAGTATTGTGTGCAGTTTTGGGCTCCTTATTTTAGAAAGTACATACTGACATTGGAGAGGGTTCAGAAAAGATTCACAAAAATGATTCCAGGAATGAAAGGGTTACTGTATGAGGAACATCTGGTAGCTCTTGAGCTGTATTCCTTGGAGTTCAGGAGAATGAGGGGGGATCTCATAGAAACATTCCAAATGTTAAAAGGCTTGAAGAGATTAGATATGGCAAAGTTATTTCCCATTGTAGGGGAGCCTAGGACAAGAGGGCTCGACTTCAGGATTGAAGGATGTCCATTTAGAACTGAGAGTGCGGAGAAATTACTTTAGTCAGAGGATGGTAAATCTGTGGAGTTTGTTGCCACGAGTGGCTGTGGAGGCCAAGTCATTGGGTGCATTTAAGGTAGAGACAGATAAGTTCTTGATTAACCAGGGCATCAAAGGATATTGGGAGAAGGCAGGGGAGTGGGGATGACTGGCAGAATTGGATCAGCCAATGATTGAATGGTGGAGTAGACTCAATGGGCCGAATAGCCTACTTCTCCTCCTATATCTTATGGTCTCACCAGTGCCCTTCTTGCACGGTCACTCAGTTTTTGAGGACGGCCTGCTCTAGGCAGATTTACAGCTGAGCCATATTCTTTCCATTTCTTGACGATTGACTTATCTGTACTCCAGGGGATATTCAGTGACTTGGAAATTTTCTTGTAACCATCTCCTGACTTGTGATTTCAATAACCTTTTCGCAGAGTTGTTTGGAGTGTTCTTTTGTCTTCATGGAGTAGTTTTTGCCAGGATACTAACACACCAGCAGTTGGACCTTCCAGATACAAGTGTATTTTTACTACAATCAATTGAAACACCTTGACTGCACACAGGTCTCCCAAAACAGATTTCCATTTAACTAATTATGTGACTTTGTGTGTAAGATGAGAGGTATTGATCATGTGGATAGTCAGAGGCTTTTTCCCAGGACTGAAATGGCTAGCACAAGAAGGTACAGTTTTAAGGTGCTTGGAAGTAGATACAGAGGAGGTGTCAGGGGTAAGGTTTTTTAAAAAGAAACACAGAGAGTAGTGAGTGCATGGAATGGGCTGCCAGCGACGGTGGTGGAGGCAGATACGATTTAAGAGACTCCTGGATGGGTACATAGAGCTTAGAAAAATAGAGGGCTATGGGTAACCTTAGGTAATTTCTAAGGTAAGGACATGTTCGGCACAGCTTTGTGGGCTGAAGGGCCTGTATTGTGCTGTAGGTTTCCCATGTTTCTATGTTTTAAAACCAATTGTCTGCATCAGTGATTATTTGATCTGTCATATTAAGGGGGAGGGAGTGAATATTTATGCAATCAGTTATTTTATGTTTTATATTTGTAATTAATTTAGATGATTTTGTAGAGATTTGTTTTCACTTTGATGTTAAAGTCTTTTTCTGTTGATCAGTGTCAAAAAAAAGCCAAATTAAATCCTTTGTGATTCAATGTTTTAAAACAATAAAAGATGAAAACTTCCAAGTGAGGGTGAATGCTTTTTATAGATACTGTGCACACTTTGATAATGAATTTATTTTGAATCTTTGAGTCTGTGTACACCTTCCCCGTGGAAGTGCCGATCCTCCGGGCTGCTCCAGCTTTCCTCCCACAGTCCAAAGGGCAAGTTAGTCAGACATCCTCTATTGTGCCATGATTAGGTGAGGGTTAAATAGGTGGGTCACGGGACAGTATGGTCCAACGGCCAGAAGGACTTCATCTCTAAAACTCATTACAGCACAGTACAGGCCCTTTGACCACACGGTGTTGTGCTAACCTTGTAACTTTCTCTCAGGTCTAACCCTTCCCACCTACAGAGCCCTCCAGTTTTCTTTCGTCCACATGCCTATCTAGGAGTATGGATCTACCTTTTCCACCGTCTCTGGCAGGACGATCCATGCAACCAGCACTCTGTGTATAAAAATCTTACCTCTGATACTCCCCCCTATGTTCTCCTCCAAACACCTTAAAACTATGCCCCCTCTAACATATTTTTTCCTCCCTCTTTTACGGATCGCGCTTTTCAAACTTGGAAGACTAAGGGTATTTTACGGTTTTTGGATTTATTTTTAGATGGTTCCCTTATGTCTTTTGAACAATTATCTAATAAATATAACTTATCAAGAATACATTTTTTTAGATATTTACAAGTTAGAAATTTCCTAAGTACTATACTTTCTTCCTTTCCAATGCTTCCTCCTATATATATTTTAGATTCGATAATTAACCTTAATCCATGTCAGAAAGGTGCATCGGCTATGATTTATAATATTATTATGAAACTTAGGAAAGCTCCATTTGATAAGATTAGGGTAGATTGGGAACAGGAATTGGGGCTTATCATTTCTGTGGATGATTGGGGGCAGATTTTACAATTAGTTAATACTTCCTCTATTTGTGCTAAACATTCCCTAATTCAATTTAAAGTGGTTCATAGAGCACATATGTCCAAAGATAAGTTAGCGCGTTTTTACATGCATATTAATCCTTTCTGTGATAGATGTTCGGGGCAGATAGCCTCTTTAACTCATATGTTTTGGTCTTGCCCTACTTTGGAAACTTTTTGGAGAGATATTTTCAATATTATTTCTAAGGTATTAAATATAGATATCTCTCCTCACCCTATTACTGCTATCTTTGGACTACCTAAAATTTCTAGTAATCTTTCCCCTTCAGCCCGTAGAATGATTGCATTTCTTACTTTGATGGCGAAAAGATGTATTTTACAACATTGGAAAGAGCTTAATGCTCCAACTACCTTTTTTTGGTTTTCTCAGACGATTTTATGTTTGAATCTGGAGAAAATTAGAAGTAACCTTTATGATTCTTCATTTAAATTTGAACAGATTTGGGGACCTTTTATTCGATATTTTCATTTAATGTAATATTTACCCTTCTTGTTCTTTTTTCACTGTTTTAATGGAGGTCGGGATTGAGGACGTGATTTTAAGTTTAACTCTGTTTGGTTTCAAGTTAGCCCATTGCTTTGCTTTGCTTTTAGTTAGTTGCACGGTGGGTTTTTTTTTGGGGTTTTTTTTTTCTTTTTTTTCCATTGATATATATAAAATCTAGTATACTTGGTTATCTTGGTTTCTTATGCTTAAATTACATTGTTTGTAGTATTTTCTTTTTGGTATTGTTATCTTTTGGAATTTTATTATACTTTAACATTGTATTAATGTTTATATGGCTTACCTTTTTTGTATACTTACTCAATAAAAAGATTTAAAAAGAAAGAAAACTATGCCCCCTCATAATAGCCATTTCCACCCTGAGAGAAAGTCTCATTCTATGCCCCTAATGTTCTTGAACTCCTGTGTCTTGTACGTACCCTTCACTCTGTGTAAAGAACCTACCACAAGACCATAAGTCATAACAGCACAATTGCGTCATTTGGCCCACCAAGTGCCGGAGGCTCGGAGCAAACATGCAAGGGAGGGGGGGATGGCGGTGTCCCTGGAACTGTGAGGCAGCGGCTGTACACCCGCGCAAATGGTGGGCTGTGGATGAACGAGTACAAGTCAGTGCAAACATGCATCGCATTAGTGCGAGGAGAACATACCTTGCCTATAAAAAGTATTCACCCCCCCCCAGAAGTTTTCATGCTTTATTGTTTTACAACATTGAATCACAATGCATTTAATTTGGCTTTTTTGACACTGATCAACAGAAAAATTCTTTTTCATGTCAAAGTGAAAACAGATCTCTACTAAGTGATATAAATTAATTACAAATATAAAACACAAAATAATTGATTGCATAAATGTTCGTCCCCTTCAATATGACACACCAAATCTTCACTGCTGCAGCCAATTGGTTTTAGAAGTCACATAATTAGTTAAATAGAGATCATCTGTATACAGTCAAGGTGTTTCAATTGATTGTAGTAAAAATACACCTGTAGCTGGAAGGTCCAACTGCTGGTGAGTCAGTATCCTGGCAAGAACTACACCATGAAGACAAAAGAACACTCCAAGCAACTCCATGAAAAGGTTATTGAAAAGCACAAGTCAGGAGATGGATACAAGAAAATTTCCAAGTCACTGAATATCCCCTGGAGTACAGATAAGTCAATCATCAAGAAATGGAAAGAATATGGCACTGCTGTAAATCTGCCTAGAGCAGGCTGTCCTCAAAAACTGAGTGACCGTGCAAGAAGGAGACTAGTGAGGGAGGCCACCAAGAGACCTATGACAACTCTGGAGGAGTCACAAGCTTCAGCAGCTGAGATGGGAGAGACTGCATATACAACAACCATTGCCCGAGTGCTTCAACAGACAGTTTTCTGGGAGAATGGCAAAGAGAAAGCCACTATTGAAAAAAACTCACATGAAATCTCAGCTAGAGTTTGCCAGAAGGCATGTGGGAGAGTTTGAAGTCAGCTGGAAGAAGGTGCTAAGGTCTGATAAAACCAAAATTGAGCTTGTTGACCATCAGCCAAGCACTGCACATCATCAAAAGCACAGCATCCCTACCGTGAAGCATGGTGGTGGCTGCATCATGCTGTGGGGATGCTTCACTGCGGCAGGCCCTGGAAGGCTTGTGAAGGTAGAGGGTAAAATGAATGAAGCAAAATGCACAGAAATCCTGGAGGAAAACTTGATGCAGTCTACAAAAGAACTGCAACTTGGAAGAAGATTTATTTTCCAACAAGACAATGACCTCCAGCATAAAGCCAAAGCTACACAGGAATGGCTTAAAAACAACAAAGTTAATGTCCTGGAGTGGCCAAGAATTTGTGGCTGGACTTGAAAAGTGCTGTCACTCACAATCCCCATGCAATCTGACAGAGCTTGAGCAGTTTTGTAAAGAAGAATGGGGAAAAATTGTAGTGTCCAGATATGAAAAGCTGATAGAGACCTATCCACACAGACTCAAGGCTGCAATTGCTGCCAAAGGTGCATCTACTAAATACTGGCTTGAAGGGAGTGATGTAATTATGCAATCAGTCATATTGTGTTTAATAATTGCAATAAATTTAGACCAACTTGTAGAAATTTGTTTTCATTTTGACTTGAAAGAATCTTTTTCTGTTGATCAGTGTCAAAAAAACAAATTAAATTCACTATGATTCAATACTGTAAAACAAGAAAACCTCCAAGGGATGTGAATGCTTTTTACAGGCACTGTATATCAATGGCTCTTGCATACTTACTGCCTGTTACGCCACTGGCATTTATGATAGCAATGAAGGTTCTCCATCTCTCTGTCTTTGGCCATTCAGTTGTAGGATTCTTCATTACTGTTTCTGTAACAATTGTGTTTGACCAGTCAGTATTGTTAGCCCTGAGCTGAACCCCCGAACCTGGAGGGCTGGTGGGCCACTCTTAGTCTGGCCTTTACCCTCTGACCTGTTTGGCATGGATGACCTTACCAAGAGCCTGGCTCCAGCCAACATGCAGTGGTTCTCTGGGTCACTGAGGCACTCAAGCCTCCAAACCCAAAGACAAGGTTGTAGTCCTCTTGGAAGAGGCCCAAAAACCACTTACAAAGAGCAGGCCATCAGACTGAGAGGCTGCCTGGAGAGAGAGAGAGAGAGAGAGTGAGTGCGTGAGTTCCAGGCACCAGGATTCACAAGAAGGGAGTGGATTCAGAATGACAAATAAGATCATTAAGATGAATCACAGATTAACATGAGAGATGGAATAAACAGGGGACTGATTCCAGATCCGTCACTAATGATTTTCTCTGCAGTTATAATAACATCCTTTTGGAACCTATAACTGTGTGTAAGAAAAAAAAACACTGCTCCGGGAGTGTCAACAAGCCAATTAAAGATAACAAGCTCTACATAGCTGAGTACTGTGTTTTTATCTTGCAAACAATAGAACCAAAAGATTTAGAAGCAGAATTAGGTCATTCAGCCCATCGAATCTGCTCCACCATTTCATCATGCTTGATTTGTTACCCCAGTCAAAATTCAAAATAAAATTTATTATCAGAGAACATGCATGTCACCACATACAACCCTGAGATTCATTTTCCTGCAGGCATACTCAGCAAATCTATAGAACAGTAACTATAACAGGATCAATGAAAGATCAACCAGAGTGCAGACGACACCAAACTGTGCAAATGCAAATATAAATAAATACTAATAAATAATGAGAGTTTGAAATAACAAGGTAAACAGTCCTTTAAGTGAGATCATTGGTTTAGGAATACCTCAATTAATGAGTATAGTTATCCTCTCTGTTCAGGAGCCTGATAGTTGAGGGGTAGTAACCCTCTAAACTCTATTCTCCTTCTTTTCTTCCTGTGACCTTTGATGCCCTGACTAATCAAGAACCTGTCAACATCAGCCTATAGGAGGAGAAGATGGCGGCGTGACACAGCTTGCGTGGCCACTCCGGTGAATGATATCTGTAACCTGTCAAGTAGGGTGCCGTGCACAATGCTGATTTGATGGAGACAGATGTGAGAGAACGGAGGAACATCTGGAGAAACTTCTGAAATGCCTTTTTCACTGCCGCTGCTACTGTGTGATCCAGAATCTCCGGACGGGAAGGCCCCGAATCCTCGGCTTTGCTTGTTGTTTGGCAGCTGGGACGGGGTTGAAGTGCTCGGCAGAGATGGTGTTCGGCGTCCGGTGTCAGAGGGCTGGTCGGAGGCTCGAAGTTTTCGGACGAACTCAGAGTTGGCTGTGGTCGGGTGCTTCCAATGCATCGACAGTTGTCAGTGCCTGGACGTTTATGGCAGAGAGAGTTTCTCCCTTCTGCCACCTGCTATCGGGGACTATCTGGAGTCGATTGGAACTTTGAGACTTCTTTTTACCGTTCCCATGGTCTGTTCTTTATCAAATTACGGTATTGCTTTACACTGCTATAACTATATGTTATAATTACGTGGTCTTGTCAGTGTTGGTCTTTGGTTTGTCCTGTTTTTTTTTTGTGATATCACTCTGGAGGAACATTGTATCATTTCTTAATGCATGCATGCATTTCTAAATGACAATAAACGAGGACTGAGTGTCCTCATAATCTAAAAAAAAATCTAAATGCATCCAATGACTTGGTCTCCATAGTCATCTGTGGCAATGAATTCCACAGATTCACCACTCTCTGACTAAAGAAATTCCTTCTCATCTCTGTTCTAAAGGGATGTTCCTCTATTCCAAGATCGTGCCCTTTGGTCCTTGACTCCCTCCACTACAGGAAACATCCTCTCCACCTCCACACTATGGAAGCCTTTCAATATTAGATAGTTTCAATGTGATTTCTTCCTCTCACACCCACATTCTTCTAAACTGCAGTGAGTACAGTCCCAGAGCCATCAATTGGTCAAACGACACCACCATGCTTGTGGGATCTGCAGTGTGTGGATCTGATGGGAACATTGCCTGCACGACCTGTTGCCGCAATCTATTTTAAGCAGACCTTGACCTTCATATCTTGCTCAGAAAATAACAGTTTTGACACTTCAGCATCACAATTGCACCATCAGACAGGAGCAGAATTTGGCCTTTTGGCCCATCGAGTCTGCTCTGCCATTTCCTCATATCTGATTTATTATCCCTCTCAACCCCATTCTCCTGTCTTCTCCCTGTAACCTTTGACTAATCAAGACTTATCAACCTCTACTTTAATGATTTGGCCTCTACAGCTGTCTGTGGCAATGAATTCCACAGATTCACCATTCTTGAAAGAGCAGCAGTTTCTGGAATTTAAACCAAGACACCTCCAAGAGGACCACACCCCTGTCATGCTTTGGAGGCTTGGGTACTCAATGAGCAGCGTTGGCTGGAGTCAGGGCCTCGTGCACCGACTCTTGACAGGGTCACCCATGCCAAACAGGTCAAAGGGTAGAGGCCAGACTAAGAGTGGTCCACCGGTCCTCCAGGTTCGGGGGTTCAACTCAGGGCTAACGACCCTGACCAGTCAAACAAAATTGTAACAGAAACAGCAATGAAGAATCCTTCTCCATCTGAGTGTGACGGTGTGGACGGGCAGAGATGGAGGATCTTCATTGCTGCCCCAACCTCCAGCAGGGCAACAGGCTGTCAGGACGTAAGTAAGTAAATGATAAATGGTTTCAGCTGGCTTTTTCACTGAAATCCAGAGAATGGCCAAACTCTGAGGCTGGGTCGGAGTTTTAACCGTGTCGCTGCTGGACAGAGACGCCACTTCTGATTGCAGCCTGGGGGAGCACAGCCCTTCAAGGGGCCGCCAGGGTACTTGCTAAAGATGACAAGGGCTTGCGGCTCCATTACTCAATCGCGGTGTTGTTGCCGGTCCACCAGGCTCTGAAAACTCGCCCTCAATAATCAAAGGACATTTGCAATCAAAGTCTGTTGGCAGCATACAGCCCAGAGATCTGTCTTTCTCACAGACAGCCACGAAACAAAGAAACACCATGGAACCAACTCGTTCAGAGAAAAACATCAACCCCCACCCACCAACGCTTTTTTAAAAAAAACCCCACAAACGGCAAAAAAGAAAGGAGCAAAGAATACAGAATATAAATACAAACGTTTGTACCTGCTCCACAGAAACGTCAACTGTTTCCGTTTCATTTCCACATATGCTGCCTGACCTGCTGGGTTCCTTCACCATTTTGTGTGTGTGTTGCTTTGGTAAACTGTATGTTTGAATTCCTTACTTACAAGATCAATCACCATTCACAGTGCAGGTGTTAAATTCAATAGCAACTACAAGCCGACAACTGATGATACATTGAAGTTAGTTGTGGGGGCGGTCTCTGTTACTTGTCTCGTCTTTGTAAGTGAGCGACTCTGGGCCCCCGTGGTGCAGAGGAAAGCTATCCTCTTCGAAGGCCTTTCTTTCTTTTCATGGTTCAAAGTAATTGTGACTTATGAAAGTACATATTTCAGCATATACAATCCTGAGATTTACTTTCCTGCGGGCATACTCAGCAAATCTATAGAACAGTAACTATAACAGGATCAGTGAAAGGTCAACCAGAGTGCAGAAGACAACAAACTGTACAAATGAAAATATAAATAAATAGCAATAAATAACGAGAACATGAGATAACAGGGAAAAGATTCCTTAAAGTGAGATCATTGGTTGTGGGAACATCTCAATGGATGGGCAAGTGAGTGAAGTTATTCCCCTTTGTTCAGGAGCCTGATGGTTGAGGGGTAGTAGCTGTTCTTGAACTCTGATGGTACGAGTCCTGAGGCTCTTGTACCTTCTACCTGATGGCAGCACGGCGAAGAGAGCACGACTGGGTGGTGGGGATCTCTGATGATGGATGCTGCTTTCCTATGAAGAAGTTTCATGTGGATGTGCTGAGTGGTTGGGAGGGCTTTACCTGTGATGTACTGGGCCGAATTCACGACCATTCATGAATTTCCATTCCAAGGCATTGGTGTTTTCATACCAGGCTGTGATTCA